>NC_072414.2:79750500-80436500 GCF_028858775.2 Pan troglodytes
GTGGAGCTCCAGTGATTTCATCTGAAGGATGCTCAGATATCATCTGACTTGTGAAATCCAGCATTGTTGTCCAAACCCCTACTTGGCATCTCTGCTTGTGTGTCTAGTGGTCTTTCACGTGTAACACAGCCGAAAAGAACTCTTGCTTCTTCTCCTTGAATCTGCCCTTCCCCAGGGCATCCCTATGTGGTAAGCAGCATTCCCATTCACTCAACGGCTCAAGCCCCTAACCCAGGAGTTTTCCTTGATGACTCTTTCCTGCAGTGCTCCCAAGCCCATCAATAAATCGTGTCCACTCTACACCCAAGCAATTCTCAAATCTGTCCACATCTGCAATAGACCCTCTGCCCCTTATCCTGCTGGCACCATCCTAGCTCAAGCCACGAGGCTCTCTCACCTGGACAGGGGTCTCCTAAATTGAGCTTCCATTCTTCTCCCACCCCTCTCTTCCATCCCTCACCCCAACTCTGGGACATGGTCGGCTAACCCAGGTCATCTTTAAAAAACTGTAAAGTAGGAATCTTGATGTTCCTCCCCTGCTTCAAACCCAAGTTTAGAGTAAGAGCCCAATGCACTCTATCATTGCTTACGGAAATTGATTCTGCCTAGCCCTCTGAGCACATCTTCACTGCCCCCACCCCCGCTCCCCGCCCCCCGCATTCCCTCTGCACTCTACCCAATGCCCTTCCTTCTCTTCTGAAACATTCCAAGCTCAGGGCCACCTTAGAGCCATGACAGCAGCCACTACCTGTCTGTGAACGCTTGCTCTCCAACCACTCAGTGGAAAGGAGTCACTTCTAGCCCAGCACACTGTTTCCATTCTCATGCCTCGAACTGCCGCCATCGGATAATTATCTTCCTGACTTATTTGTTTGTTTATCATCTGGTCCCCTAGTGGGCAGAGCTCTGGCTCCTAGCGTCTCCATCAGTGCTGTACCCAGCACCTCCACCACCACCTGGTGGACAGTGGTGCTCGACAAGTATTCCTTAAATAGATGAGCGGCTGCCTTTCTGGGTTTTATTATCATTACTCCACAGGCTCCTGTGACTCTCTGGAAACATCAGGTGAGAGCTGGAGATCCAGCACCAACTGAGATGGCTGCAGCTTCAGCAGATCCGAATTCTGAAACCAAGGCAGGCGTGCTAGTTATTAAATCAGGGCAGTGCCCAACAGGACATCAATCACAGCTCTGAGTTCATATCGAGCTTAAGACGACAGCCATCTAAGCATAGATTCTACCAGCAAATACCTAAACATTTAAAGTTATTGAAAATCAGAAGCTCGGGTCTCGATCTTCATGGAACATCCCAGCTGCTCCTCAATCTGAGGCCCTACGCTCAAGCTAGAGCTCGATCACAGCATTAACTCATTAAAGGATTGACACCAACACAAAAGGGCCACTGAATCTACTGGAAAGCCCTCAAATATGTGGCAGTTTTGTGGGCTCTGTGACTCTCTTCATGGTAACGGCTAAGAGGGAGCCAAATGTGGAAGCTCCGTCAGTCTCTGGGACACTGTCCCAAGGCATCCTTGCATGGAGCCAGCATATCTTGGCATGGCCACCAAGTTGAATTCTCAGACATGTGGGAAACTGGAGATGAAGGAGGTTGCCTGCTGCCTTTCCCCAGCTGCATCCTACTAAAAAAGAAGTGGGGAGCAGACCCCAAATTTAGCTATGACAGCCAAAATTAAGTGTGTAGAGCAGTTGAGTTCAGCCAAAACTCATAATGGTGGAAATAGGCAGTGCTCTGCCTCCTTCATGAAAGACTATCTGTTCATCAGTACCTTGTTTGGGTCCCTCCTCGAACAAGACTAATCCAGGACCTCCTGTCAAAGGGACCAGAGCAAAAATCTCCCAGTATAAATGGACTAACTCTCAGATGAGCTAAGGAAATAGGAAGAAATTCCCTTATTTCCCTCTCTCTTCAATTCTACTTACCTCATGTTTATTTTTCATCTTACATGAATTAATAACTCTTCTCTTTCTTCCAAGGTTGTAAAGCTTCCACTCAAGCTTTTTTTTTTTTTTTTTTTTTTTTGAGACGGAGTCTCGCTCTGTCACCCAGGCTGGAGTGCAGTGGCGCGATCTTGGCTCACTGCAAGCTCCGCCTCCCGGGTTCACGCCATTCTCCTGCCTCAGCCTCCCGAGTAGCTGGGACTACAGGCGCCCGCCACCACGCCCGGCTAATTTTTTTTTTTGTATTTTTAGTAGAGACGGGGTTTCACCGTGTTAGCCAGGATGGTCTCGATCTCCTGACCTCGTGATCCGCCCGCCTCGGCCTCCCAAAGTGCTGGGATTACAGGCGTGAGCCACCGTGCCCGGCCACCACTCAAGCTTTTATCTCATTTTTTTTCCATCTCCTTTTTGGATGTGGACCCATCTAGTACCCATCTCTCTTCACTACTATAAACCCCTCTTGCCCACTGACTTCTCACCTACAGAATAAAGCTTCCCCCCATCCTTTTTTTTTTTTTTGAGGCAGAGTTTCGCTCTCTCACCCAGGCTGGAGTGCAGTGGCGCCATCTCGGCTCACAGCAACCTCTGCCTCCCAGGTTCAAGGGATTCTCCTGCCTCAGCCTCCCTAGTAGATGAGATCATGGGTGTGTGCCACCACACCTGGCTAATTTTTATATTTTTAGTGGAGATGGTGTTTTGCCATGTTGGCCAGGCTGGTCTTGAACTCCCGGCCTCAAAGAATCTGCCTGCCTTGGCCTCCCAAAGTGCTGGGATTTCAAGTGTGAGACACCACGCCTGGCCTCCCCCATCCTAAGCAAAGTATTTCCTTGACCCTTCCTCCCCTAGAAATTACTCCTTTGTCTGCCTTCATCACCAGACTCTGATGGGTAGTCTAAGCGGCGTGCCATATCATTCTTCTGCTTCCCAATCATTTCTCAAGCCTCATTTCACTCTCACTTCTACCACTTCACCCCCCTGACTTTATCTGTTATAAAGTCACAGTGATCTCTGATGCCCAGGCCCAACTGCTTTTTCCTAGTCCTCATTCAACACAGGTGAAGTTCAAATCCTTCACAGTCTGACTAATGCCTACCTGGCCTCTCTGATAATTAGCAACCTTGCATCTGATGAGATGGGGTACTCACTTATCTCGACAGACATAGGTATGATCAGGATTCTGAAATTCCAGGAAGCCCACGGCATATGGGTACTTATCACAATGTGGTATATGACTTCCCTGTGCACAGCCATCTCCCTCTGAAGCACAGACCAGGTTTGAATCCACCATGTAAACCTGATGCATAGCCTACACTTGGCATTAAGTTTAGAGACTATCATTAAACTGTTGACTGTCATTAAAAGAAAAACATATGCTACCGACCCCTAAAAAACTCAAGCTAGCTATGTGGGTAGATTTCCAAAGAATCTGGAGACACTCCTTCTAGGGAGATTTTTTAAAGGCGCATTTAATTGATGCCTTAGCTAATAACTTTCTTAAATGAACAAATATTTTTTGAGCACCCACTTTTCTGGGCACTGTAGTATTAGCAGGTTTGCAGATTGGCATACCAGCTACAGCAGGAGCTGAGGTGGGAGATGGGAAAGTTAATCAGGCAGGAAGTAAGTCAGGTCTGAAGTGGGCTGCAGTGGCAAGGCCAATTCCTGAGGGTGCAGTCTGTCCCCTAAAAGCTCCTGCTTTCTGAGCTGCAGCAGGTCCTGCCCAGGGCATGCCCAGATGGGCTAAGCAACAGATGGACATTGGTGTGTTGGTGAGAGCACCAGGCTTCCCTTTGGCCTAGCCATTAACCCCTGATTCAATCCACCTATAACTGCTTCTTCTCAACCCCATTGCAAGGAAAGCGATGAGCAGGTGCTCAGACTTCTTTCTCATGCTGTATTTCCTTGATTCCAACTACCCTTGCTTCCAGGAGCATACCAGAGAGGTGGGCCACACATGCCTGAGTGGACTTCCAGAGCTGGCATCCATTGTCCCTCTCTCAGCCTGGCAGATAGGAAGGGCCAGCACCCAGGGATCTTGGAATGCACATGGCATCTTGGCAGCCACCTCTAACAGATGACCAACAAACAGCTTGCTTGGGCTGTAGGAAGTGACACAAACCTAATTGCACTTATTGGTTTCAACTACAATGCTCCTCCCACACCCAGCTTTTTTCTCCCTTCCCTGTTGCCATCAGATCTTGATCCCTAATATCATCACTTTATGCTTGTCTTGCCCGCGCATATGTTTGGGCTCTTTCTGCATCATCTGCTCTGCTGTCTAAAGACCTTTCCTTCCCCCAGGACTTATCTTCAGCAGACAAGAGCTCAGGAACCCAGAAGAGGAGAGGAAGAGGATATATTTCTCCTGCCTGACCATCTTTGGCCCCATCCATGCTCACCCCTAGAAAGACACTAAAGACCCTGTTTGTTAGAAAAAGAGGAGGAGAGGTGTTGAAGCCACAGCATGGGCTTTGCTGTCACCGCTGAGGGCTGCTAGAGAGAAAACATGGCTATCACTTGGCCTCAAAAGCTGCAGATTTAGATAATCTCACTAGCAATCTCTCCACCCCTTCAGATTTCCTGTTGCTATTTCCTTGAATTCCTTCCAGCTGGTTGACTTCTCTCCAGTTTGTGCCCCTCCCTTGCCTGGAGCCCAGATCAGTGGGTTGGCTGGAAATGCCTCTCTCTGAATTGTCTGTGGCCTTTTACAGCCAGCTTCAATCTCTACTGCCATGCCCCACCCGATGTGTTCCAAGGACGCCGCCTGCTTAAAGGTCAGAGCAAGAGGTCAGGATACATGGGTACTACCTCCCAACACTCACTCTGACCTTGAGAAAGTCATGGCATCACGCTTGGTTAACCCTCTGCAGGACATAGAGATTAGAGGCTTCATTCAGAATTCCATTAACATTTCTGGACTGTGCAGCTCAGAATCCCCAGCCCTAAAATGTGGCAAGGCTCTGGCCAGAAGAGCCCTTTGGGGAACAACATTATGTGAATGTTGGCAACATCTTGAAGTTACCTGAAAAAAGATAATGACCTCTGCATTCAACGATGTTGCATCTTTGGGTCTGAAGCAATAATGTTTCAGAAGGAGATAGCTTTCCACAGTCAGCTCTCTGTTACAAGATAGCTGTCCCTCAGGAGAACCCACTGGATACCTGCTTGGGGGAATCCACTGGATACCTGCAGTCCTCATCAGAGGTAGCAATGCAGTGACAGACATACTATCTCTGATGAGGGCTGCCACTGAGCCATCTCCCTTGTTCAGCTTAACCACCAAGAGTACCTAAATACTTGTGCTGTTTTTCATAATGGAAAAATAAAACAATCCAAGTTTTCAAACACAGGGGACTAGACAAATAAATCTGGTATGTCCACACAGTGGAGCATGACACAGTCATTAAAAGTCAAGCCATGACCCTCTGTTTATTAAGACTGTGGGGAATCTCATTCTCATATATGGACAGTCCCCCACTTAACGATGGTTCGACTTGGGACTTTTCAATTTCACTATGGTGTGAAATTATTCTGCTTTTCACTTTCAGTATGGTATTCCATAAATTACATGAGATATTCAGTACTTTATTATAAAGTAAGCTTTGTGTTACATGATTTTGCCCAACTGTAGGCTAATGTCAGTGTTCTGAGCACATTTAAGGTAGGCTAGTCTAAGCGATGATTGTTGGTAAGTTAAGTGTTATTAAGTGCATTTTCAACTTGTGATATTTTCAACTTATCATGGGTTTATCAGGACATAGCCTCATGGCAAATTGAGGAGCATCTGTATTACTCTTGGGGTACACATTGGTGTCACCCCATATGGTCAATATATACAAAACAGATATACGAAATAGCTTATAGGGGTCATACGGCTTTATGTTAATATTACATTTAGGTTCAACCACATTTATTTAGTTTCAATATATTTAGGGTCAATCCATTTCCGTGATTTGTAAGAGCAAACTATTGTGAAGAAATTAAATAAATTTGAGTACATCAATATAACAGGATAGTATGGATCTCTAAAACAACAATGAGGGAGTTCTCTAAGAGCTCCAAGAAACTGGGGTGGGAAAGGGATTATCCTAAAAAGTGCACAATAGTATGTATGATACAGCTGCAGTTGTACAAAATAGAGAAAAATAAACAACATACATTTATATCTGTTTGTATATAATTTGCTTAGATATAATTCATAAGGACACTCAATAACAGAGGTTACTTATGTGGTAATGGTAGCGGTGCTAGGAACAACTTGCCAATGAGGAACAGGTGTAAAAAAGGGGAGCGCTCTCATTTTATAGACAGATAGATCAATCTGTAGCAGTAATTTGGATAAATAATGATAATACTTCAATAAAGTTTACATATATTATATATGTTTAGTTTATATATTATATATTTACTATGTATTATATATAAGCATCATTGAGTTCATATATGCAAACTTTATTTTACCTATTTATTATATAACTTATTTTGTATATATATACAAACTTTATTGAGACATTATTTTACATACCATAAAATTAACCTATTTTAATGTAAAATTCAACAACTTTTAGTAAATCTACTGAATGGTAGAATCACCAGCATAAACCAGTTTTAAAACATTCATCACCCCAACAAGAACCCTGGGTCCATTTATAGTTAATCCCTGCTTCCAACCCCAGCCTTAGGCAGCCACTAATATAATTTCTGTCTCTCCGTATTTGCCTCTTCTTGACATTGCACACAAATGGCATCATAGAAAATGGGATGTGTTGTGTCCAGCTACTTAGCATGTTTCTTTGAGATTCATTCATGTTGTAGCATGTGTAAGTGCTTCATTCCTTTTTATTGCTGAGTAGTAATCCATTCTATGGTTACACCACATTTTCTTTCTCCATTCACCAGTCAATAAATATTGCGTTTTTCTGCTCTTGACCATTATGAAAAATGCTGCTATGAACATTTATGTGCAAGTTTGTGTGTGTGTATATGTGTGTATTTTTTAACCATGTGGTGAATATATCACTTCCACAAAAATTTTTAACATTGCAAAAGATCAGTTAAATTGCAAATGCAATCTTATTTTTAAAAAAAGGTAGCAAAGTAATGTGTATGTGCATGTGCACGTGGAATGATTTGATTCTGACAAATAAGTACATAAAAAAGATTAGAAGGCAGAAAGCTGAAATATTAACAGTGTTGTCTCTGGGTGATGGGATGGTGGATAATTTATGTGTTTGTGTGCTTTTCTGTATTTCACTGAATTTTCTACTGTGAATATAAATTACTTTTGTAATCAGAAAAAAGCACAATGTTATTAAAAGAAAAAAACTATCCTTCCTATTCAATTTCTCCAGGGTCTTTACCTTTCTGTGACAGAGAGATATTCTCACAATAGTCCACAAATTGGGAGCCGGGAAGGGGCAGCCCCTCTCTTTCCTTTATGATGCTGGTCACGGCATCCAGAAAGCTGCAGATCCCCAGTAAATACCAGTCAATTGTGGAGACCTCGAGATCAGTCTCTATGGCAACTGGGTGGGCCTGTAAGAGCATTGCCCCAGTGTGGAGACTGTCCAGCAGGAAGAACCTCCACAATTGTGTACCTCAGGCAGCCCAAGGTCACCAAAGGACCGTGGTGTTTATTTACCAGGCAGTGGAGTCAGGATTTCCAAGGCTTGAAGGCAGCTCTCTCTAAACAATGGAAACTTTAAAGTCTTAACTGATCATTTTGATTATGCCATTCTTTGAACTGCCATTTTTATTTAAACATCTGCAGATCAATATCATGATTCAGTATTTTTAAGAACTCCATTAGGCTGAGCAAGGTGGCTCATGCGTGTAATCCCAGCACTTTGGGAGGCCGAGGCAGGTGGATCACTTGAGATCAGGAGTTTGAGACCAGCCTGGCCAACGTGGTGAAACCCCATCTCTACTAAAAATACAAAAATCTGCCAGGTGTGGTGGCGGGCACCTGTAATCCCAGCTACTCGGGAGGCTGAGGCATGAGAATCACTTAAGCCCAGGAGGTGGAAGTTGCAGTGAGCCGAGATCACACCACTGCATTCCAGCCTGGATGATAGAGCAAAACTGTCTCAAACAAACAAACAAACAAACAAACAAAAAACTCCACTTGGGAACTAGGTGTCTTTCCTCTATGTTTACCTCTCCCATAATTTCATCATATTGCTTCATAATTACTCACTTATCTATACCAGGCCTATTCCTTACATTTGAAGGACTTGGGACAAGGGAATAATTAGAAGCACACACACATGTCTAAAATTTGGAAGTTATAAATCAAGCTAACACACTAATAAATAAGGCATGTCTTATCCTCCTGCCCTGCGAAATTGATCTTCAGGATGACCTGAAGGACCAGGTGACTTCCGATGTCTCTGGTTCCTCAGATTTGCGAGTGGAGACACATGGTGCTAAGGAGTTGGCCCCTGGCCTGTTCCCTTCTCTTCCACCCCCATCTTCCATCCCACAGTGAAAGGGGTCTCGCGTACATATGTGTGCACACTGAGCCTGCAACTCCATCTTCCTCTAACCGTCCCACCCTCATGCTCTCGATGTTCCCATTGCCCCCACACAGTAATCCTTTGGCCAACTCTTAGGCTTAGCAGTACACGTACCTGCAGCGTAGCCCACCCTTAGAACAGATGAATGAAGAGACCCGCATGTGTCCTGGAGGCAAGCTGAGAGCTGTTTGGGTAAGGAATTCTGGTTTAGGAAATGAAACATTGTCTAGAAGGGAGGTGGGGTGCAGGCTCCAGATGGTCCCTTCTCATGGCCCTAGGACTTTTGGCAGCTAAAGGAGGGCCCCAAAAAGTGGGGAGGTCCCCTCTTACCCAAGACTAGTGAATACTGGACTGTATTGTCTCTAGACTGGGGTTTCTCAACGTTAATACTGTTAGCATTTGGGGCTGGATCATTCTTTCTTGTGGGGAGCTGTCAGAAGCACCCACCCTCAGTTGTCACAACCAAAAATGTCTCCACACATGTCCCTTAGGGGACAAGATCACCCCCAATTGAAAACCAGTGCAGGAGACAATAAAGCTCTTGATGACAGGAAATACAACTGACTCACTTAGTAGCAGAGTGTGTGGCACAGAGTGGATGCCCCAAATATGTTTGAAGAATGAGTCAATTAAGCAACATTTGCTCATGATCTCAGAGGTATTCCTTGAAAGACCCTATTCCGGTGGGTTTGTGAAATAATCCCACAGAAGGGCAGTTCTTGCTCCCTGGGGTATAAATGATGAACAGGAAGAGGCATGAACACTGTCACCCACTTAGGACCTCATGATGAGACAGGTCCCTCTGCTGGGTGGTGTGCTGGGTGCTATACAGAGTTAACCTAAGGAAGCTCCCTAGACATTAAAGCATTTCATAGTCCAATCTTCCTATACTGAAGCTGCCCAGCTTAGGAGAAAGAGGAAGGAGGTGCCAGAGTGTCTAAACTTAAATAGGCACTCCCATAGGTCCTGGCTAGAGCACTGCGAGCCTCACATGTTCCTTAAACAAGTCCAAATGTGATGTACAATGAGAGCTACAGTGCAATGAAGGGATGCCCAACCAGCAAGGTGCTGCTTTTAAATTCTCTCATCCCATGCCATTCATGCCTCCTGCTCTCACCAATGGGATTTTGTAAATCCTGTTCATGCTGAGTCTCTTCAATCAACCAATAATGTTTACTGTGACACCAAGCCCATGTTCTTCTCCAGAGCAAGCAAACAGCCCCCACTCTGTTTTCTTATAATAGGTGAAGTCTTTCTTGTATATTTTCCACATTCCTAGCAACTGAACATGCATGGTTGTATCCAGTTTGCTTTAAGTCAACACCCATGGGGCAGTCAGTGATGTCTGAGTAAAGAAATGGAATTCTGATGGACTTCTACACTTGGATCAAAGTGCATGACTGGTAGATTTCCCTGGCTCCAAAGGGACTCAGGTTTGATTTCAGAATCTGCTTGTGCCTGTTTTCCTAGAACAGCAGGTCTCAAAATGGTCCAAAGGTCCCTGGTGGGCTCAAGACCCTTTCAGGAGATTCATGTGTCAAAACTATTTTCCCAGCAATAGTAAGATAGTGTATGCCTTTTTTACTCTCGTGTCTCGCAGGTATTATTCATGAAGTTGTCCAGTGGTTTCCAGACATGTGATGATGTCATCACCCTGACAGCTACATGGAATGTGTGTGTATACTTGAGCTTTTAAATTATACTCAGTTTTAATTTCAAATGCAGTGAATATGATGGATATAACCCACAGAAACAAACATCATTTGGGGTTTCTATGACTTTTAAGTGAAAAGAAGTCCCAAGACCAAAAACTTTGAGAACCACTGCCCTAGAGCAATGGTGCTAGCCTAACTTCTACATCACAGCAAGTAGGGAGTGGAGGCAAAACACTTCAAAGACTTCTGGGAGGTAGAGTAAGTTAGTGAGGGTAAAAATATGTACACGTTCAGAGTTTTATAACAGGAGTGTCACTGTGACATTTTAACTGCAAAATGTTCTCCAGGTTCTTCAAGGTAGAAAAAAAAAAAAACAGGTCTAGGAAAGAAACGAAAGTATTGATATCTTCAACAAAAGCAACACCTCCTAAATACAATATTGCTTGTTTGGAGCTCTACTGATGATCTAATTTGCAGTTTGACTAGCCTCACCTCACCACCCCTAAACTGACCAAAAGTTGACTCCATGTGTTTGCATCTCCCAGAGTATTGTCAAGGGTATGCAAAAACAATTAGGAGAATGACTAAGAGCGTGTTTGTACCATGTGTAGAGATGGAAGAGAGAGCATGTGAAGCTTGTGATTCTAACTGCAATTTGGGGATTATTGGTGAATTTCAATTACCCATGCTATAGAATCAGGATACGATTATCAACATGAAGCATTCATTTTATCACTGACCAAAATAAACAGATGAAAGAACTCATTCCCCCCAGCTTTACCACCAATCCTTCAATCAGTTTTATTTAACCTTTTAACATTTCTTTACTTCTTTTATCTCCTCACATAACATAGATGCTATCCCCCCACCCCCTGCCAGGTACCAAGGTATTTTGAACACAATGGAATTATCCTTCCTATGCCCAGCATACTCAGAAGAGGCATAGGACAATTGCCTTCATCTTTCAGAGGGAACGAATGAGAGATGAAATTCACCTTCCCAGATTGACATGGCCAATTGGTGCCCAGGCCCAAACGGAGATGCTTCCCACCCATATCAGAGCAGGGGTCTTCCGAATCCCTGCTTGAAGAGGCACAGGCTGGAAACACCCACAGGGGTGGAAACAGTTACTGAAGCATGTGCCAGAGTCCCTTTAAGGGAAAGAGATAACTCCTGCTTTGTGCAAATGTCATTTCCAGAAATTGCGTCCCCCAACTCATATATTGAAGGACATGAATTTTCTTGATTAAAATAATGATAATAGCAATAATAATAAGAATAGATAGATACATAGCTCAAGTAGAGCTCAACAGCATGTGACTAATGAGAAAAGTTTTACCAGTTCAAGGCTGGGGCAGCTAAATAATGGCCATAAACTATCATGTGAAGCCAGGCTACTTCTCTACAGCCTGCTTACATCTTCTGTGCTATAAATAATTCAGAGTTTTCTTTTTTCTTAAATATCACAAAACCAAGTCAGAATCTTTATGTGAAGGATTCTGCTGTGTCCCTCTCTCCCTCCTCCTCTCCCTCCCTAGCCAGCCCAGGCAACTCCCTGGAGAATGACCCCTCAAGCTTTAACATTTATACTTTGACATTTCAGACTATTTGTTAGGCAGAGCTGCCTTCTTGAGATCAAAGTCAGAAAATCTTGCCGAGAACTCCCGCTTGGCCTTGTCCAGCTGTGACAGAGAGGGTCTATTAACCCCCAAGCATCTGCTTCCATCCTCATCCAGAGAAATCCACTGATCCTCACCCAAAGGGGCAGCCATCTCTCTCACTCAGTTTGCCTTATACACAACATATTCAGAGAGAGAGAAGGACCAGGAACCAAGAGATGTCCTCCACTAAGAGACAACAGTGACTCATGGGGACATGGTATTTGGGGCATCTGTCCAGGCAGGGTCTTTTACATGAGGATCAGCAAACTCTACTAGCTACTCAGAGACAAATATGGAACAAGGAAAGGTAACTTACCCCATGTCATTTTGCTAGTGGTAGAGTTGAGACTGGGATCCGGGTCTTCATTGCTGTATGCTACCACTAGATGATGTCACCTCCACCAGCCTGGGCGGATGGCCAGGTTTAATGCTGAAGTCTCAAGCTCTTATGTGAAATGACTTACCATTCTCTTCTGAGATATCACAGCGAAGGTTTCCTGATCTTCACAAGAGTGTCTATCCATCAGCAACCAGAATTTTTTCTGACTCTATGTAGAAGGCAGAAGTGAGGGCTGAGCCTAGAGCTGGGTAGCGTGCTGGGTGTGGTGGTTTCTTGATATAAGAAGTGGGTGGTTGACGAACACATCCTGCTTGATTCTTCTTTAAAAGCTGCTGATCACACTATAACCCAGTGTTTTCTAACATGTGTGTGCTGAGTCTATTAATAGATGTTAAATGAAGAATGTTTTGTGTTTAATTAGAATTGGAAAGAGGTAGAATAAGGTTTGTTTACAGCAGGACTTCTTGGAGCCTTTGATATCCTAATGCAAACTGTGAAACTCTAAGAGCTGGCCATATTGTGCAACATTCTCCAAAGTTCTCTGATGGATCCTTGGCATATCATGAGACTAAGGGGAAACACTGCTGCAATCAATAAAAAGGGGAGCACTTGATCTTTACAACATCATTTGTCTAGTAACTGGAGGAAGAGAAAAAGATTTTTCTGCAAGTTGGGGATTTCAAATTAAGGGAGAACCATATTGCAGGCCCTGAAGCTCTGCCCAGAAAACAGACCAATTTATGCAGGATAACAGTTGGTCAAGTGATTGACCCAATAAAATTATTAAGATGGCCAAAGACACCATCCTGAAAATGCACAGTGGGGTTATTCTGGTCTTCTTAACGACTAGGTTGGCCATTTGGTATCAGAGGTACTGTGCAGCAATCTCCTGTTATGGTAGCAAGAAATGCCAAATTGACAGCCATAAAGATTGAATGATTCTGTGAGTCATTTAAACATGAACTTAGAATTAAAATTCTCCCAAGAAGGACATTCTCAGAATATGTTCTATATTGGTGGTGCCTCCCCTGCTGCCCACTGACAGTGGGAGGGAACAGACTCAAGTTCTCCCTGGCCAGCTCTATATCTGGCTCCCTCTGAAGCAAAAGGCCTTAGTGAGGAGCTATGGTCGCCGGTTGGAGGCAACCAGAGAGCATCACAGATCCTGGCTGTGCCCTCCTGGCCAGGGTGAGCTGTCAGGAACTAGCAGTCTTGACAGAAGTTGTTTGAGATTTACTCTCATGTTCTCTGCCATGTGAATTTTCTTTCAGAATTAATAGCAAGAGCATCCAGAGATTCTGACAGAATATAATTAATAGGCTAGATTTAGTTAGTATCTAGCCAGTACTCTGGAATGTTCCTTCTGTCACCCTTGCCTTGACTTTGGCAGCAAGAGGGCAGAGCTTGGAGACTGCTTGTCTGACCCAGTGCTGAGAAAGACTGGAAATTAGCCTTTGTAGGTGCACGGGTCCCCTGTGTCACAGAGGCTAAACCCTTTCAGCTTAAAACTAGAGGACCCTCCATGTCATGAGCTCCCGACACGCTCAAGAACCTAGCTGTGAGAGGTAAATATTTCCCTAGGCCTGTGCAGCTGCTAAGGACCATGTCACAGGCTCTGTAGACCTGCCACATCCCTAGAAGAGCACATGTGCTCCCCACAGCTCCACACCCTCTCTTTTTATGAGAAGTGCATTTTTGAAGGTCAGGATTTCATGACTTTTGACCAAAGGCTATTGCAAGCCTTGCAGAGCAAAGAATACCACAATGTGATTTTTAAACGACATTACGAGGTCCCAAACAGACTGAAGGTAGTGTGAGCTTTGGAGTGAGAAAGTAAGTGGTCTATCAGAACTCTGTAACAGAGGTATCACCAGGCCATATTAGACAGCAGTGAAGTCACTTTCCCCTTTACCAAGGCTAAGTCCTTGTCCTTCTCACTGCAGAATGAACTTGAGGGCAAGGGAGGGGAGAATGTGTCTTTTTCAGGGAAATAGGCCACTTGCTCCAGTGAGGTCTCCAAAGGCAGAGCTAGGCTTCATTGAGCTGCCATGGTAACAGCACACAGGTGGCAGAAACTGAGGCAAAGACAGCCATGAAGACAAGCTGGTCATCACTGCAATCCACAAAGGCTTCCAGCATTACTTACCAAAGCCAGGTTTGGTAGTGTTTTCTGAGGTGACATGATGTTCTGTCCCTCAAACTTGGAAGAAGGCAAAAGTCAGGGACTGCCATACTGAAACGATGCCTTTGGGCAGCCTCACTCCTTGCTCTGCAAACCCTCTCCATAGCTGAGCAGGGGATTTTGACCACCCCTCCAAACTCAGACATTACTTGACATTACTCTTAGGTTGTGAAGTGAGAACTGCTCGAGGGTTTTGGCTCTCAGAAAAGCCAAGCTCCATTCTTCTTGACTTATGCCAAAGGCCCCAGTCTCCACCCATAGGTAAATCAAAGTCAGGTTCATCTATTTAAAAGAGGCTTTGAGAGGATCCTTTTGGCAGAGGGTCATGAGAAAATACCATGATCCTGAGAAAGCCAGGTGCCCATCTGGTCCCATGTGGAAGGCTCATGTATCTTGGTTTGAAAGTCCCACCAGAGCCCTCAGCTAAGATTTCTCTACAGCTCAGTTCTCTGGGTAACTTGCAACCCTGCCATTTTCCTCTACCTCAGAGTTCCAAGTTCCTTCCCAGATACAACCCACACAGACCTGGGCTGGAGGCCTTTGATACCAAATCTGAGCCACCAGTACCTTCTACGTCCCTGTGGGATCTGTGCTCCTCAGAAGTTCTCCTGTCTTTCTTGTTCCCTTCTCTCAAAGCAGAGCATACCCCAGTCAAACGTTTGCCTCTGATATCTTCCTTATTCCCCTCGTTTTTGTCATTCCTCACCATCCTGGCCCAGGAGCATACAGAACCTTTGAGCAATGCATTCACACCCACCCAGAAGTCAAGCATAATGAGGAGAGAAGATCTAGCTCTCTCAGGCACAAACACCCAGATATTTTGTGATAGAAGGAAAATGTGCCAAAATGAAAAGGGGCAAAAACGCAGAGGGGTGTTAGACCTTATCACCCGTGCAGAAATCTCCCCTTATCAAGATTTAATTTCAAGGGAAACTGGGGTCACTCTATGCAAGTTTTATCCACTGAGTAGGAGAAATTGGAACAAAAGTCCTACCCAAGAGGGCCTCAGATTCCTGATGGAATTTCAGAACCACCCAAAAAAGCAGACAAGGGACTTATCTCTTGCCAGCACGTCTCCTTCAACTCACTTTTGGGTTCAAGTAGGGTTGAAGAAGGAGTCTTATTTAGCTCTGGAAATATACTGTCAGATCTAGGCTGAGGTTTTCTTGGGAGGTGGGAAGTATAGGGGGTGGTAACAGTAGGATTTCTAAAGGCAAAATGCAGAACCAGAGCTATCCAAGGAATCTGGAGACTGCAAGCAGTTTCGCCCACATCAGCCAGCATTAAAGACTGGCAATGTGGTGGGTGGGGGAGAGCTGGGAGAGAGGAGGAGGAGAGCTCCAGGCCCGTGCTGGACAGTCCAGATGGAAGCCAGACTCCCCATTGTTCTCCACCTTCCTCCCGTCTCCGCTGTCATGCTTAAGAGTTTTCCCTGGGCCCTTCACAGAGAAGACTCCAAGCAGCCAGCATCACCCCTCTCCCCCTCCCTGTCTCTCCCTCCCTGCCACCTTCATTTTGCTCTTGCTTTCAGAGTCACGCTGGCAGCAATGTGCGACTCTAGCCAGAGCACAGGAGTCAGTAAACCCTGAAGGAACAAAGGCTCCAGCTCTTTGCCTAATCCATGTCTGGCTCCGTGCAGAAAGCTACACAACAATGAAGTCGTCCTGCATTGATCTGCCCGCTCCTGAGCTTTCCCGCGGCATCCAACCCTCCCTTGCTGCCTCACCATTGTATCTGAGATGCTTGATCCTTTGCTCATGCCTGGGCTTGACCTGAGGGAACTGGGACGAGCCAGGGGATGTGTCACAGCCCAGTGCTGTGCTGCGGTCACACCTGTGGCTGGGGAGGTGGAGGTGAGGATGTGGCTGCTGGGAGCTTGGCTGCAGAAAGGGATTCCCACACAAAAGAAGAGACAGAGGTGGCTAGAGGTCAGATTCTTGACTTCCAAATTGAGCCTGATTTGTGTTTGGTCTTTTTAGGGTGAGCATTGCATGGCTGAGCTTGGACATATCAGGAGGTCTTTGAGGTGCGTTGAAGAAAGGTTAAGTGACAGTGGGTAGTCAGACAAGGCCCTTTCTTCTACTACCTTCCTGTCTGAAGCTGCTCACCCTTGCCCAGACCTGGGCAGCCTAACCTGATATCCTAAGGATCAGGTTGGTCTCATCCTTTCTTCTACCACCTTCCTATCTGAAGCTTCTCACCCTTGCCCAGACCTGGGCAGCCTAACTGCTATCCTAAGGATCAGGTTGGTCTCATCCAACAAGTCCTCCCCAATATCAAAAAGTCCATCATTGCTTGGGAATCTCACCAACTGTAAGACATGTGATTAATCTCAGATCTAAGCCCAACCATGCTTTCATACACCCCCAAGTCACTAAATGTTACAATGAGAGGAAAGAACGTTGCAGATGTTCTTTTCCAGTCTTTAAAATCACCCTGTCCCAAAAGTTCCAGAAGGAAGTCAGGGATGGTGCTCATCCCTGAAGACCCCTGAAAGACTTCTCTGTCTTAGGAGTGGAGTGGGGTTGAGGGGGGAGCACCTAGGTGGTGTTTCACAATCATAGCCTTCCAGGAGCAGAAGATGTGCTACTTTAGGGGGCTGCAGAGTGGCCAAAAGCATTTTGAGGTGTCAGGCAGTCCCCCTGTCAGTCCTGGTTCTGCCAGTTTCAAGCTGTGGAAACCTGAGCTAGTTATTCAATCTTTCTGAGCTTCAGCTTCCTTGTGGGTAAAATCTGACTGGTTCTGAGTAAGTGCTTCATAAGATACATAGAATTATTACTATTAATGCCCCACTGTAAACCCATTCTTGGGAAGTTGGCAACCAGTTCCAGGACCTCATCATGTAATGCTAGTAAAAAAGTCCAGCCTCTCCAGGGCATGTCCCTGGAATGTGTTAGATCGAATTTCACCTTGTTTCTACAAGATCTTATTGGTACAGTTGAGTTTCTCATTCTCTGAGCTTCAGAACCAGCACCTGTCAACCAAGTCTCTAGAATGAAGATCCAGGGAGCGCCTGGCAAGCACCCTGGGTTCGTGAACTGAGTCAGCTGTCAATCTGTGCAGCAAAATCCCGCAGGATCAAAATGTAAGCTTAAGGTCTGACAAAGCTACTGTGAAATCCTGTTGGTGACATTCGAATGCAGGAGGTCAGGGAGCTGCAGGACTGGCTGATTCCCTGAGCCACCCTAAGCTGAGGCCAGTCCAAACTGGCATCTTTCTGGGCTGAGTTCAGCTCTCCGCATCTGCCCTATACCAGCTCTGACTTCCCTAGAGGCACCAACCCTGGGGTAAATGCCATGAGACTTCAACACCTAGCAGTAAAACATGGAAAACGGAGGCCTAGACTCCAATCGCAGCTGGTTCCTCATTCTGCCCAGCAACCTTTCCATAGATCCCCATAGTCATCCATAGTCTCTTCCCCGTCAATTCAGATGTTCCAACTCTCCTTGGGTCTTCTCACTAGCAGCACAAGGCCTTGCCTCATTCTTTATAGGCAAAATGGAAGCCACCAGACAAGAACTCCCTCACTTCCTTGCCCTATCACCTTGAAAAGACATTCCACATCCTTTCCTCTTTTTGCCTCCTGCTCTATGGGAAGAGCACTCCCTCCATGAGGCCAATGCTATCCCTTCCTCCTGAGCTGTGGATACTTTTCCTTCCCATATTCTCAGGGGCCATTTTTATCTATTATCTCTTCTCCCATACACTGATAGGCTCCAAGCATCAGAACAAAAGAAAGCTCAAATCTCTCCTATATTAAAAATGAAAGTTTTCCCTCGAACCAGTGCATGTCCTCATGGTCCCCAGGACAGCCTCAACCCTTCAGGCATCCCTGTTCCAACTCTTTCTCCTTGGAACCCTTAAGAAGAGATAAATGCAGAGCTTGGTCTACCCCTCACCCAGGCCACTCTAGAGAGCAGGAGCTTCCATTTGGCTTAAGGGGGTCTCAAACCAAACTAGACTTAAATAGAAGATAAAGCAACTGAGGATATATAGAAAAGCACCAACCTAGCCTGATCAACTTCCTGTCAGACTGGAACATGAGCTCTTCCACATTACTTTACTTGTCTCATCTCTACTTCCTCAATGACTGAGCTCCATCAGGGATTACTGGGGCCCAGTGAAGCATTCAGATCCACCCAGGAGCCTTTTCCCGGCCCGCATTCTCCACTCTTGCTCCATCTCTCCTGCATACAGGGCCTCACGGTGTCCTCTCCTCCTGAAAGGAAGAGGGCAAGTTACAGGGAGCATTTCAACTCTTCTAGCTGTGTCAGTGCCAGGGTCCAAGGGTGCACAGATGTGCCAGTTCATCTAAGCATTTTACTCTTTGGCCTCTCCCTCCTGGCAGCCCAATTGAAACTCGCCATGAGAGTGTGGCTCACCTGAGTGTGTGCATGAAAGGGAGTGTGTCTCTGAATGACAAGTATGTTGACCTGTACGCCCAAAGCCCCATCTTTCCTTGGGCAAGGTCACTTTCCCAACATCCACAGGGAACATACAAAACCACTCCAGCCTAGGGACAGCCCCACTGGCTTTGCTGGTGCACCAAAGATAAAGGATCCCCAACCCCACTCTCAGACCCCCATATATCAGCTCTCAAGAGAAGATTTCTGTGAGCCTTGGCTGCTCAGACAACAGAACATTCCCCAGCTACCAAAGGAGTGAGGGTCTCAGTGGCCTGAGTAGTGTCTGTAGAAGTCAGGTTTGAACCTTGCTTTCACCTCTCACACTGTGTGACCCTGGATGAACCATTCAACCTCTCTGAGCCTCTAATTCTTTCTCAATACGATGAAAAAGCACTTTACTGCATGAGCCTAAGCTATCTGGAAGACTCTCAATGAAAGCAACCAATGGAACAGATTGTGAACACCTTTGTAAACAAAGAACTTAACTAAGAAACTTCTTTAAAAGAGTAACACGAAAACAGGAAAAAATGCAGGTAACCTGGAATTTCTGTATTTTGAATGTTTTTGCAAAATTTCCAAATAAGAGGTCTGATTCAGTCATTTCATTAGAAAATAAAGTGTTTATTAAGAAACTATACACTGAACACTCCTATAAGTCTCTGTGGAAACACAACGCCCCATTGTCATAGCACAAGGTGAGGAAAATGGCAGAATAAAAGATGCTGGGATGGATGGAGCCTGGGAGGCTGGAAATGAGGTAATGATTTACAATAATTAAAAAACATCATCCTCAAGCTTACTCCTTAAAGCCACACTTGGGAGGAGGCCCTGGACCCAAAGCATCAGCAGGGCACAATGGGGAATAGCCTGACATGGAGCAATGGGGAGCAGGATGAGGAGAGCTGGAGGGGGCGAGATAAACACACACCTGGAGCCCTGGAGAGAACCTGAACTCCCAGGTGATACTCTGGAGGCTGCCCCAGATACTGGGCAAGAACTTGGAAAGCCTCATGTTTTTAAACCCCATGGAGGCATTTGCAGAATCGGGCTGGGATCCTGACATGAAGAACCACCATCCACAGGACCCAAGAAGTAAAACCCTTAAGTGGGAATCCAAACTCCCAGTTAAATTTGCCAAAGGCATAGACTCTATTCTCTACTAGTGTGCAACACCACCCCAAAACAACGGTGGGTTAAAACAACCACCTTTTCCCCCCACAAGCCCCCCACAGGATGCTCCCAGTTTCATGCTCTCCACCATTAGGTGGGCAGCCTATGCTGACTTCACACAATGGAGGCCCCATGGGCCAGTGGAGCTGGGAGCCAGAAGTCTACTCCACCAATGAGTCAGCAAATACGGGAGAGTTTCAGGCCCTACAAATGTGCCTTTCCTACTGAAGAAGGGAAAGTCACCCCCTTCCCTCTCCTCAGTGGATCAAGTTGAAAATGGGGGAAGCGAGCCCCCTCTTTGGGAGAGGGTGGCCATGGAGTAAGGCATGAGTCAAAGCAAGCAAAGTAAACACACATATTGACCAGAGAACAGGAGGACACTTCCATTGGTGCCATGAGAGGGGCTGGAGGAGGCCAAGTTTTACTTCTCTTCCCCTTCAGTTCATCTTGACCTTGAAATGCTGATTCCATTGGGTTCCAAAAGTTCTCAGAGTCAAGAATAAGTGGAAGTAGGGGAAGAGAGCCAATCCCGGGATCATGGGCTGGCAGGAAGGGCCTTTGTCCCTGATTCCCTTGGTCCCTTGTGGTCCTAGTAGGATGGCCAGTTCATGAGTAAAACCTCCTGCAGCCAAAGCTTGTCGGAACTGCAGATCTAAGGGCCCAGGAAGAGCCTGGAGAAACTCTCCTCTGCAAGGAGTTTTCTAATATCACACTCATTGTGAGCCGTTCCAGAGAGAAGAGGAAGTAGGGGGCAAGTATGTCCCAAAAAAGGATGATTTTTCCACCGAAAATAAAAATAAAAATGTAAAGTGATTGGTTTCCATTCTTTCCTCTGAGACCTAACTTGGTGCCAATACTTGAGCCTGGCTCCCCCTCCTCTTACCGCGCCGTCTCCACCTCTGCTTAGGTGCTCTCTGTGACTCTTCCCCACTGGAGGTTGCAGGGCGACGAGGTCACTAAGAGGACAGCATGGTATCCTGGGAGAGCCAGGGAGACCCCACGCTTCCAAGCAGGGAAAGTGAGGCTGGAGCACGGCTGGACTTCATCAGGCTTTCTTGTGATGGTTAGGTTGTTTTTGTAAAGCAAGAGAATGGCTAGTGTATTTAAAAGATGCTCCTGGTGCACAGGTTTTTAATTCTCTTTATTGGCTCTAAAGATAGTGGCAGGAGCTGCCTCGTAGGCCGGGAAAAAAGGAGCACAGTGATGATTGGAGGGAAGGGGCAACCCTGCCAGTGGTGGATGGGGGAAAACACCCATCTGGTGGTGTTAAAGGGTGCCAGGGCACTGGTGGCTCATGCAGTTTCTACTTAGCATCCCTGGATCCAAAGAGAACAATGCCTAGAGCTTCCAACCTCTCAGAGGGCCCAGCCTACCAAGGTGACATCAAAACAAGGAGGCTTAAAAGGAGTTTTTAAAAGCCATGACGTCCTTTGCTGAAATAAACATTGACATCCTCAACATAGATGCCATGGTTAAGAGGCTTGGAATGTCCGGGAAGGCTTATTGGATTCAACATAATTTCTCTGAAACCTATAAAAAACAAAAAGAAAAAAAAAAAACAGAAAAAAGCAAAATAAAGTAAAAACCAAAACCCCCAAAGAAGATCAAAACTAGGAGGGGAAATAGAGAGGGAGCTTGAAAGGGGAAGAACTGTCAGCAAAAGGGAAGGATAGGAGGAGGGGATTAACTTAAAACCCTGCATGGTCAGAGAAAGTGGAAACACTCCATTTTGCTGCAGCCTCCACTGAACTGAGGAAGGGAAGGGAGCAAAACCTTTGGGGGCTTGGCCTTGGATTGTCATGGAAGAGGAGGAGAGGTCTCATCTAAGTGGGTCTCAGTCTATAAGCATCTTTCTGAAAGGAGGAGACCCTGACGATGAGCTGAGGGGTGTGTTGGAGAAGGGGTATGCACTGTAGGGTCACTTAGGGGCTAAGGGATGGGAGGAGAAGGCTATGCTTTCCCAGAACTGATGCTCTTTAAGGATACCAGAGGGGCATTTCTAATTCTAGGAGCTAAAATTACACAGACCACTTCTGACCACACCAGGAGGTGGGGGTGCTATACTCCCAAGCCTACAAGCTCTTTCTCATTGACCTTTTCGCCTCACACCACAGGTCTGTGGAAGGTTTAGAGAGTAACAGCTGATCTCTGAGCCTTGCCATCTTTCCAAATCTTACAGGGGAGGAAAATACCCTGGAGGAGTAACACTGGTGGCCCCGAGGCCACGTGCTGCCTCGAGCAAGGAGGACTTCCATGACAGCTCATTTCCTTTCTGGCCATACAGCCATGAACTGAGTTAGGATATCCTGAAAAGTGGGAGTTCCTAATAAAATTTCCAGAAAGATGTTGTTCAATCAACTACAGATTTAAAAAGTGTGTGTAAAGAGTGTGTGTGTGCATTTGCATGTGTGTGTGTTTGCATGTGTACATGTGTGTGTTTCCATGCATGTATCTGTTTGCATGTGTGTGTTTGCATGTGTATTTGTGTGTTTGTGTGCATCTGTATGTGTTTGTGTTTGCATGTGTACACCTGTGTGTTTTCATGTGCATGTGTGTGTGTGTTTCCATGTGTGTGTTTGCATGTATGTGCGAATATATGTGTGTGTACACATATGTGTGTGTTTGAATGTGTATGTGTGTGTGAATATGTGCACAGAGTAAGCCTATCTTTTTATGGAAGCTATGCTCAGGAATGTAGAGGTCATAAGGGGCCTCTGGACATTGGGAATATGATGGGAAAAACTTGGAACAAAATTTGATTGCATTGAGACTTTCCTGTCCTCCTGCCCAGGACATGCTATGGACAAAACAGTATTGAGTCATTTGGGGTGCTGGGACCCCTTCCTCTGAAGGAGGTGGGGTCAGATTTGTGAAGATAGAGGAAACCTTCCTTGCCTATGACATCATGTTTGGAGGGAGGCTGTTTCAAGGTGAGACGTTTCTGAGACAGCATCCCTGCCCTGACCCCAGATAAAGGTTATCTGGGGTATGAAGGAAAAGGGAAGGAAGGCCATTGGTCTGGGTAGCCTGCTGAGAAAGTTTGTGACACCACTATCTCTTTCCAGGCCATGGTCCTCTCCTGCTTCTCCCATAGCCCTTACCTAGGCCCTATGAAGCTTCCTCCCCTGGAAGACACTCCTTTAATTTAAGGGATTTTTTTAGTACCAAATCCCGTGCTGGGCACCTAGTCATACCTCAGTCCATGAAATATATGGAGGCTTGATGAGTCTTAAGGTCTTAAGAACCAAAATTGGTTAGGGGAGGGATCTTTACTGCATACAAAGACGTCAAAGGAGGTAACTCACCATGTGACCTTGGGTAAGACACTTCCCCACTCTGGACCTCAGGTTCCTCATATATATAGTGAGTTGATGGGACTAGATGATCTCTATTGTCCTTCAAGTTTAATATCCCATGATTGTCTATGTTTGAAAAGACCCCTGGCAGAAGAGGCAGACATGGGGGAATTAATGGTCAGTATTAAACCCCAAGTGCAAAAAACATGGGAAAGTATTTTTCTTAAGTGCACAATGCCAGAAACAGAAATCCAGGTGTTCTCAGCTCCTGTACCCACTCTGCTGTGCCTGTAGTGGCAGCTGGTTTATTTTACGCATAAAATCTAGATCCTAAGAATCTCACCCTGGCATTATAGAAATGGCACAAGTTAGAGTCAGAGAAGAAAGATTCACCATCACCATGAACTCTGTCCTGCACTTTTCCTAACATATTTGCCCCCCATTTTCCTTCTTGGACCAGAATGTCTCAAAATTGTGCCCATCATTGCCATTCAGAGTGTCATTCCTGGGCCTGGATGGATGTTTCTTCTGACTTGGGAGATAATCCTGGACCCAAGACCCTCTTTCTGGCTTCTAATATCCCATCAAAAAAATTCAGCTAATTTTCAAGAGGAAAGCAATGTGACAAGGCGGGGATGATGAGGACATGAGAGGAGGTGGTGGTGTTTGGTTCCTTAAAATCTTCCTTGCCATCGTTAGGGCATAAACCATTGGAAAAACAAAAGCTGTTAGCTCACTGAAGACCTGAAGACTACAACTTCTATAAAGAGATATCACTGTAGCTTCTGAGGATGAAATCTCCTTTGGAGACCATGCAGCATTTGTGGGCCCTGGAAAGATCCGTGTCGGATCCATTAAAGACCAGGGCCAAGCCCGCCTAAGTCTCTGCCAATGTCCCCGAAGCTGCCTTCGTGAACATGAGCCCTTTCCCATATGAGCCGGGATCTGAAGTTTGTTTTCTCTGGAACTCTTTCCCAGGTGGAGTCTTTCCAAGATTCTAAAAGCTGAAGCCTGATAGCATAAGAGGCACTGCTCCAAAATCCTCCATTCCTCTCCCTCTGTCTCAGAACAACCCCTGAGCAGAAAGTGAAAGGCATTTACTGGGGGAAGAGCAGGGGAGCCCAGAACCACAGTGGACACTGGTAAAGGGGTAAATGGGTGAAGAAAAGGCTGAAGAGGGGCAAATCAAAGGCATTTCCAAAGAAGGCCTTACCCACCAGGGGCCCACAGACCCCGCTACATCTGACCTTTTCCTCTGTCTGTCAACAGCTTTCCCCAAAACATTCAGCACAAAGGTACCTGTAGGCTCTCTGTAATTCAGAACAGAGCTGGGTCTTCAGGGATCTTCTAAGAATACTTTCCCTGAGAAACAAGCCAGAGGCTCTGGGATCTTTTTGGGAAAGGGAGGGACATTGTAAATGGAGCTTAGGGGAGAAGGGGCACTGAGCACCCATACGATTGGATGAGAGGTTTTGGAGCCAATCCTACTGAGTCAAGAGCTGGTTAAATCTCTAAAGGCAAGTCCTTTATATTGACTACAGCAAGGAAAGGTCAGTTCCCATGGTTTTGCCACATAAAAAGACATTCAAATCTGTTTTTCTGAGATTCTTGCAGATTCTAATTCTCTCTCCCTTGCTGGGGTTTCACCCCTGTGCTCTGGCCTTGGGATTCTGGAGCTACCAGCCCAGCACCTTCCAGGGAGAAGGTATTCCCTGCATCTTCTGCCTACACTCTTTCCACCTGACTGTGGATTCTCACAGACCTCTCCTTCTCCTTCTGTCTCTGCTTCTTCCTTTTGTTATCTGAGATGAGACTATTACCTAACTGCATAAAGTAGTTTAGGTTATGGTTTAGACAACAGTCCCAATACCAAATGCAGTTCTATAGAATTATTTTCAAACATCCCCTCTTCAAATGTATTCATTCATCATCTTCAAGTTGCTACGTCACAGTAACCCTTAGCACTGACATAGCACTGGCTGTGGAAAAAAGCATTTTGTACCCTAGCATGGGCTGAAATACACAGGAGTGCTGGCGCTGGGGCCCTGGGTGGTAGACTAACAGGGAGCCAGAAGGCAATGCAGTGGGAAGGGCATCCCATCCCAGTCAGGGTGCCACACTTTCCACAACCTTCCCACCTTTCCCCCAAGAGGTAAGAAGAGGTGAGATGTTTTTCAACCCCATTGCAGGTAGGCATGGAATGGAGAAGGGAGCCCCGGGCAATACCCAACTATGCCAATCGTACCATCAGACATGTTGCTGATAGCCCTGGAATCCATAGATCTATATAAGGGAGTGCCAGTGACAGGTATCACCTACAGTTAGTTCTTTATACCTCAACATCCCCAAAAGGTGGATAGTATTAACTCCACTTTACAAGGGAGAAAACTGTGCCTTTATAATATGGAAAAACAGCCCCAAGTTCACTTTGTGGCAAAGTCTAAATTTGAATCCAGCTCTTCATACCTCCAAAGTCCTTGCAACTAACCACTTTGCAATACGGATCTCATTTGTGGAAAACCAATATCCAGGAAGGGGGTGAAATGGAGGTCAAGGTAGTGATGGTAAGGACATTCTCTGGGGGGAACAGGGCTCTCACTCTGGCCACTTCAACAAGTTCTAAACAGAGGGCAGGGCTTTCTTACCTTATTAACAGCTTCCTTAGTTAGGAAGGTAAGCAGCACCATACCCTGTCATTCCCTCCCCTGGCCAACCCTGGTTTAATTCTATCCCTGGTGGCTTCACCCCCACCCTCACAATGACACTTCGCATGCACTGGGACCTTCCAGATAAGGAAACCCAAACTCTGTCTGGTCACGGACTCCTTCATTTTGATAATGTTTCAGGGAGTTCAGCCTAGAGGGGATGAAAAATGACCACATGAACGTGAGGTAGTAATGAGTATGGAGAGATGGATAATTAAAATATAGTCATACCCTAACCAAGGGTTGTGGAATATCTGAGAATACCCTTGGTAAGCCAAGCATGGTACCCAGTGGAACTCTTTCCTGAGCACCCACCCCAGGCCACTGTGTAAACAAGCATGGACAGAAACAAGTGAATCTTGGTGAAGAAAGGATTCCTCATAGACACATGTCTCTTGCTTCTTTTCTTGCCTGTATGGTGGCCCTTCTAAGGTTGTGGGAAGGTGATCATCAAAGCATTCTAATGGTGCCTGGGCTATGGTTATGATTGATTTGTTCTGTATCTTTTCCTTGGGTGTAGTTATCGCTTTTTTTGAGTCTAAGTTCTTTCTTCTCATGCCATCGGATTCAATAAAAGGATGGCGGCACTGGCCGAGGTGAGTGAACCCCAAATGCCCAGGCTTGCTGGCCACAGACTATGCTGCTTTAAACTTTCAGGTTATTTCTTTTATTATTCTGAGATTGCAAACCTAACCCACAGGCCATATATGGCCTTACGATGTGCCTTTTATTTTATTTTATTTTTTAACACAAATGGTCTGTTTAAAAATTTGTTGCTTAGTTGCCAGCATTTAAAACTTGGGAGATCTCACATTTAAAATATCCCCATTTCTAGCTTCCCTTGAAAGTCCGAGAGTTCTGGCAACCCTGGGCCAGAATTACTGCACAGTGATAACCCACTGCGGTAGCCACTCAGTTTATACGAGGTGTGTGAGTGTGTGTTCTCCAGCTTGCCATATTCTCCACCAATTCCTATTATCCTCCACCCCTGCACTTACTTACAGTACCTACATGGCTTGTCTTTGCATTTGAGATTCAAACTGTACAATAAACATTATGTTTATTGTACTAGGTTATAGGCTGTGCATTAAGACCAGGAAATCCCATCTCTGCAAGCCTTGTTGAATGCCCCTAAAATACCAAACTTATGCTCCCTCTGGTCATGGCTAACAATGATAAAGAAGTGGCTGGAAACCTACAGCAGAGGGACAAACCTATCTCAGAAGGGGGAGACAGCTCAGAAACTGAACTATGTGAGCAAGGGAAGCAAGCATGGTCAGAAATCAAGTTCCCAACAAGACACCATGCTGAAGCATAATGCTGGAAAAAGCTACTGCTGGGAGAGAAGGTGGCACTCATGTCATCCACTGGCTGTGTCTTCCGCATTGCCTGACATGTATAAGGCACACGACAAAAGGTTGTTGAATGCCAACAAGCAGGACTTTTTAATATAGCTGTACATTTCATGGGGGAATAACTGGACCCAAAGTGTTCCTACATCCCTATAATAACAAACACATTTCAAAGGGTTCTATACAATATTGAAAGGTACTTAGAACCAAAATGTCCCTGTTGTATACTGTGTAGCTAAGAGTATTGAACTGAGACCCCCACCTTCAGTATGGGCCGCCTCTTCCTATAAAGTCACCTCAATGCTGCTGGGAAAATGAGTGATGAGATTGTCCTGGCCCGCATGCCACGGTTGCCAAGTCTGGTTCCAGCTGTGTGCAGATGCTCAGAGGGAGGGGGCTGAGGCTGAATGTACCCCGACTACAATTTAGCTCATGGCGTCATGCCCACAGGAAGTCACAGGGGGAGGACATCCATGCCTGGCTGAGATAAAGGGGCACGGACCACTGAGATTCTCAGACAAAAGCAAAAGGCTCGTTCCTGAAGGGATCTTGAAGGCTCTCACAGCTTGTCCCTGATAAGTATTTCAAGGCTCTAACTCAAAAAAAGGGGGGAGGTGTGCTGGGGGGCCACCCACCACTTGGCATCACTAAGACTATTCCAATGATAAGCTGATCTTGGCTTAAAGGTTAGTCCCCAGAGAAAGTGAAAATCCTTCCACTCCATAACATGGGTGAAGTGACCTCTTAGAATCATAATACTTCATAAGCCATGGAGCAATATTAGTCATATGGAAAAAAATTTCTTTACCATTTTCAGAATTCACTATATAAGGAACAATTTGTAATAGCTGAGCATCTTCTTTTCTTGCTTAACTGACAGTAGAGAGAATCTCGGGTATTAATAATCTATCTTCATTGCCTTCCTTGTACTTCAAAATATCTGTCTTTGTATTCAGTATATTTTTTCCTGAGTCTTTTGACTCTTTTCAAATGTTTGAAATATCTAAAATATCAGAAAAGTGTAGAAACTCTGCACCTACCTCCAGCATTAACAATTTATAATATTTTGATATCTTCTTCTCAAATTTCTAAACAAATAATCCATTACTGCAATGGCTGAGAACCCATGTGAGTTCACATATAACCCTGTTTCTCCTCTACCCCATCACCAGAAGTAACCACTGCTCTGAAATAGCTGATTATCCTTTTCAGGAATCTTGAAATAATTTTGCTGCATATGCATATATCCATAACCAAATTATAGTTTTGTTCTGTGTAAGTTTAAGCTTTTAAAAAGTGGGTATTTTCTAGATTTATCCATGTTGATACATGTAGCTCCCATTCATTAATTTTAGCTAACGAAGTCCATTATGTGAATATGCTACAAATTATTTGCCTATTCTGCCAACTGACACTTGTTTCTATCTTTTCATTATTCGAAAAAAAGTTGCAATCAATATTATTACACACATATCTGTATGCACATGTGGGAGAATTTCTCCAGAGCAGTAGTTGGCAAACTTATCCTATAAAGGACCAGATAGAAAATATTTTAGGCTTTGCAAACCATGCAGTCTCTGCTGCTACCACTCAACTCTGCCAGTATAGTCTGAAGGCAGCCACAGAAAACACATAAACAAATGAGCGTGTTCCAGTAAAATTTCATTTGTAAAAATAGGCAAGAGCCAGATTTGGCCCTTGGCCAATGAGTGATAGTTTGCTGACCTCTACTCTAGAGCTTTTTTACTCAAAGTGCAGGCAAGTGGACGAGCAGCATCAGCATCAGCTGGGAGTTGGGTAAAAATGAAGATGCTCAGACCCCGCTGAATCAACATCTGTGGTTTAATAAGCTCCTCAGGTGATTTCTACGCACAAAAACATTTGAGAAGCACATCTTTGGAAGAGATCCCTAAATTTAGTGTAATTGAATCCTTAACATAATTCTATTGCTAAATGTTTACCCAAAGTATTACCAACTCATATTTCTATAATCACTAAATGGATGAACTTCCTACCCCATCTTCCCATATCAGATATTTTTTCTAACAAACTGATGGGTGGTAGATGTTATCTCCTTGTAGTTTTAAGATTCATTTCCCTAATTACTACTGAGGTTGTACATCATCTCAATAAGGGTTTCCCCAATTAAGGAACTGTGAACTGCCTATTTGTATCCTTTCCTCATTTTCTTGTGTGTGTCTTTCTCTCTCTATCTATATATCTAGACATAGATATATATAGATAGATAGATGTGTGTGTGTGTGTGTGTAGTTACTCTTTTCTTGATTTGTGGGAGTTTGTTATTTATTCTCTATGCAAATTCTTTGTTATATATATATATGCATTGAAATGATGTCATCTCAAGATACTGTTTGTCTTTTAACTTTGTATACAGTACTCATAGATTTTTTTTTAAATTAATGTATTCAAATGTATTCACCTTTCCCTTTATGTTACTTAAATCTGTATGTTAAGAGATATTTTCCTCCTCAATGTCAGGATATTACCTTTTCCTTTAAAAGTACTATGTTTAGGGCCGGGCGTGGCCGAGATCGTGACACTGCACTCCAGCCTGGGTGACACAGTGAGAATCTGTCTCAAAAAAAAAATAATAATAATAATAAATAAAAGATAAAAGTACTACGTTTAATAAATCTCCCTTACAGAAGAATTACGAATACTTTACGCAGAGACTCCTCACTCAAGGACGTAGTTTCACTTCCCCCCACCCCTTGAGTGTACACTGTTATTGGCTTACTTCCAAAGTATATGGAAAGAGGGAGAATGTAGTTTTGCAGTGGAGAAAACTGACAAACACCATCTCAGCCAGGTAATGAGGGTTAGCATCATCAGTGTTAAGTCATGTGATAAGCATGCACTCTTTAAGTGAAGTGATGAGAATGGCCTTTCACCTCTGTGGTCTTCCTTCCCAATATCCCAACTGATAGCCAAAATTGAGAGATATTCTACATGAAACCTGACCATCAAGGTAATCAAGGACAAGGAAAGTCTAAGAAACTGTCAGAGATCATAGAAGTCTAAGAAGACATGATAACTAAATGTAAAGTGGTGTTCTGGATGTGGTCCAGGAATGGAGAAAGGACATTTGGGGGAAACTGATGAAATCAGAGTATAGTATTGAACTTAATTAAGAATAATGTACCTACACTCATTTCTTACTTGTGACAAATGTATCATGGTGATATAGAATGATTACAATAGGAGAAACTGGATGAGAGATATAAGGGAATGCTCTGTACCAGTGTTATAACTTTTCTATATGTCTAAAGCTATTTTAAAATAAAAAGCTGATTTAAAATAGAAAGTTATACTTTAAATTTTCATCCAGAATTTATAATTTACTTTTTGACTGGTGTGAGGTAAAAACATCACTTTGTTTTTCCTTATGGGGTTTTATCTAATAGTTTCTCCCTCTTGTTTTTTTGTTTTTGTGTTTTTTTGTTTTTGAGATGGAGTCTCGCTCTGTCACCAGGCTGGAGTGCAATGGTGCTCCCAGGTACAAGCAATTCTCCTGTCCCAGCCTCCAGAGTGGCTGGGACTACAGGTATGTGCCACCAAGCCTGGCTAATTTTTGTATTTTTAGTAGAGATGGGGTTTCACCCTGTTGGCCATGATGGTCTCGATCTCTTGACCTCGTGATCTGCCCGCCTCGGCCTCCCAAAGTGCTGGGATTACAGCCATGAGCCACCATGCCCGGCCACACCCGGCCTAGTTTCTCTCTTTCATACTGACTTGCAATGACATGCACAAAAAAAAGCACTCATACCCACACATCTGTCTCCTATTTATCTATCTATCTACAAACATACACACGTAAGTTTTCTGAGTGTTAAAAACAATTACTATACTTTAGCCTATTTGCTTTCCCTGTCTTCATTACTGTAACTTTAAAATAGGTATTTTTGTCTATTAGGGCACATCTCTTCAATCTTTATCTTCTTTTTAAAAAACACCTTGGCTATCTTGGTGTTTCATTCCTCCACATAAATTATAGGATAAGCATATCAGGCAAGAGCTTTCAAAAACTCTGCTGGAACCTTTATAAAAATTGTATTCAATTTATACATTCAGGAGAAAATCAGCATTACTATTATATTGTTTCTTCCCATCCATAAATAAAGTATATGCTCCATTTACTCATTTCTTCCTCTATACTCTTCATGACATTTTGCATTTTTCCATAGCCTCTTGCATATCCTTTGTTAGGTTTATACTTTTTTACTTCATATTTCTTGGTTTTATTTCATTTTTGCTACTGTAAATGTGATTTGTTTTCCATTAAATGATCTAATGGTGTTTAGGGAAGACATTGATTTTTGTTTACTGATCCTATATTAGCAAATATCCTGGACTCCCTAATTAGTTCTAATGATTATTTTATAAATACCCTTTGATGTTCTATGTAGGGTGATCAGAATCTTCACAATAAGGATAATCTGTCTTTCCAATTCTTTTATTTCTTTTATCTTATTGCAGTGGCTAGCATTACAAGAATATTACCGAATAAAAGTCATACATAATAACGAACATGCTTATCATTATATTTTTTTCATGTGTTTCATACTTTTTTTTATTTTTATTTTTTTTAGAGAGGGTCTGGCTCTGTCACCCAGGCTGGAGTGCAGTGGTGCAATCTTGGCTCACTGCAACTTTCACCTCCTGGGTCCAACAGTGGAGAAATAGGAACACTTTTACACTGTTGGTGGGACTATAAACTAGTTCAACCATTGTGGAAGACAGTGTGGCGATTCCTCAAGGATCTAGAACTAGAAATACCATTTGATCCAGCCATCCCATTACTGGGTATATACCCAAAGGATTATAAATCATGCTGCTATAAAGACACATGCACATGTATGTTTATTGTGTTACTATTCACAATAGTGAAGACTTGGAACCAACCCAAATGTCCATCAATGATAGACTGGATTAAGAAAATGTGGCACATATACACCATGGAATACTATGCAGCCATAAAAAATGATGAGTTCATTTCCTTTGCAGGGACATGGATGAAGCTGGAAACCATCATTCTCAGCAAACTATCGCAAGGACAAAAAACCAAACACCACATGTTCTCACTCATAGGTGGGAATCGAACAATGAGAACACTTGGACACAGGAAGGGGAACATCACACACTGGGGCCTGTTGTGGAGTTGGGGGAGGGGAGGAATAGCATTAGGAGATATACCTAATGTAAATGACGAGTTAATGGGTGCAGCACACCAACATGGCACATGTATACATATGTAACAAACCTGCACGTTGTGCACATGTACCCTAGAACTTAAAATATAAAAAAAAAGTCCAAGAAAATAAATCATATAGATCTAGTGCTGACACGAAGAAAAAAAAAGAGATTCTCATGCCTCAGCCACTTAAGTAGCTGGGATTACAGGTGCACACTACCTCACCTGGCTAATTTTTGTATTTTTAGTAGAGATGTGGTTTCACCATGTTGGCCAGACTGGTCTATAACTCCTGACCTCAAGGGATGTGCCCACCTCAGCCTCCCAAAGTGCTGGGATTACAGGTGTGAGCCATCATGCCTGGGCTTGTTTCAAGATTTTTCATTGTAATTCATTTTGAGTGAAAAGAATTTTTTCTGGTTTTCTTTGTTTTTTCCCTTTTCCTTTTCTTCTCACTCATATTGTCTAATTTGTTGCTGCTGTGGTTGTTACCTCCATCTAGCTTCCTGGGACTTCAATTATAAACCAAATCCTATAATAATGACTTGGAGTCCTCCTACAAGGGTAATACTGAGGGTAGAGTACAACAGTCTTCAGCTAGTTGAGCGGCTTAAGTCAGTTCATGGTCTCAAAGCTGCAACTTTATCCTCTCTCTCCCACTTCCTCAGGCTCACAGGTTCCTATTAGGAACCCAGATAGGGGTCAGCCACATTATCTTTTCAGACTCTTTTCTTCACTATCCCCACCCCAAGACTTGAAGCAGTGAGTCTAGCTCTGATCCTCTGACAATGTGGAGCACACACCGTTCTGCAGATACCCTCCAGAGCTAAATTCCTGCCCTGACTTTTTGATTCTAGACTTGGAACCCAGCGTAACAATGAATGTAACTCTGCACATCACTTTTTATTTCTGTACCATTTCTTGTTCACAGATTATTTATCTTGTTTTGGGGCCCAGCCATGTCTTTTTATAATTTTTGTCATTGTTACATATTTGGAGCAGAGGAGGAAACTAAAGCACAAACTTATGGTACCATCCTGACCAGAGCCCAATTATTTGCCTTTCTATATTGGAGAAAAATTTATTTTGTTTCCAAAACTAACCCTTTAACTGATACCTTCAATATTATCTCCAACTTCCTTCTTCAATTATTTCCTGTCTCTTCAACATCTTCTGACTTTGCTGTTATATTCCCTTTTGTACAGAAATCTATATATGGTTATCTCTATCTTTGGGTATGTGCACACATACCAAACAAATGTATGCCCACACTCTCAGTCTCTTACCTAGTAAATGATGGAGCAATGTCCCCCACTTTACCATACCATTTGTTTTCATCCCATTTTCTTAGTTCCTTTGGATACCAACAATTTGCATAACTTAATTCCAACCCTAACCTCCACTGTTTTGCAGATCATTCATGATTACATTCCCATAATCCAAGTTCTAATCCTTTTACAAAACTGACCTCTTGAAGGTCACCAATGGTTACCCCATGACTAGATTTTCTCCACTCTTTGACATTTTACCTTGATCATTCCACAGAATGTGGCACCTTGACCATCCCACACCCCCCATGACACCTAGAGTACTGTACCATCCTCATCATTTTCCTACCTTTCTGCTCCCTTTCTTTCTGTTGGCTTCTCTTCCTTCACTGGTCCTTATGCTAGTTTCTCAAGCATCAGTCTTTTCACCCCTGGCTACATAAGGTTTGGATCTCAGACTGACAGCAACAGGATCACCAGGAGTTTGTCAGAAATGCAGCATCTCAGGCTCCATCCAAAACCTACCGGATTGGGATCTGCATTTTAACAGAATCCTCAGATGATTTCTATGCAGAGTAAAATGTGGGAAATGCTGCTCTAGCCGTCTGCTCCTCTCTCCATCTCCCTGTACCCTCCATCATTAATGTCCATCTCCTGTGCGCTGACTTCTAGCCCTTTATCTCCAGCACAAACTTTCTTCTGAATTTTATTCTCACAATGGCAGCTGGCTTCTTGGCATTCCCATTATTGTGCATCATAACAACAAACTCAACGTTTCTACAATCCCCATCCCAAACAATTTCCCTTTCTGACAGGCCAATTCTCTAAAGTCATATCATGCTTATAATCATCTAAGTTCAAACTCTTGGAGTCATCTTCATTTCTTGCCAGTGCCTTTCTAATTCCCCATATCAAACACCTGATTTCAATGATTTGTTTTGGAATATCTCATGTACACATTCTTTAATTTAGATCCCCACTTTAGCAAAGCATGGCAAAAAAGTTGAGAGATAATAACTTTAAGTAAATTACTTAACTTCCCTAAGCCTCAGTTTCCCCTTCTGTAAAACGAGGATATCTTTGTCTATCTCCCAGATGCTGTTGTGATTTTTTTTTTTTAATTTTAAAGGCACCCAGGTGAGTATCTGGCACATGGCACACACTAGATGATGAACAAATCTTGGCTTATGCTTCCTCATCACTCAACCCTATTTCAGGGCCACTGTTTGGGGGCTTCTTAACATGTTTCCCAGCTTCCAGTCCTTAAGTTAATCCATTTTATGTATCATTGTCCAATCATATCAATAAAAATTCCATTCACCAATCACCCAGAAGCCACCAGTGACTTGAAAGTGCCACTGTGTGATGCCCAAACAGCTTAGGCTGCCATCCTGATATTGACATACTTTATCTCCAGCCAACCATTTGGTCTCATCATCTACTCCTTCCCTACTCACACTCTCTTGTTCAGATAAACTCTGACCACAGTGTATGCCTTTCAGCTTCTGTCCTCACTTCCACACTATTCCACTGTCTTGAATGCTTATCTTCTAATTTATTTTTCTCATCCAATTGCCGTTCAATCCTTTCACCCCCAGCTCAGACTCCACTCTCTGTATAAGCCACTTGGCAGTTAATTGTTGATTTCTGTTTGATAATTCTTCTCCTCTTACCTGGAACTGTTTCAGACGCATACACTACAATGAAATGGTTCATGGATTTATTTTTCGTTTCTTAATAAGACTATTTGGAAAAAAAAAAACCAACAACCAATATCTATAAGCACTTTCACTTGCCCAGGCAATGAGCAAAGTGCTGTGCATGGATTTTCTAATCTGACCTTCTCAGCATGCCTATGAGGGGAGAACTGGTATGGCCCCTGGTTTGTGGATGCAGAAATGAAGGGGCAGAGATGCTCAGTAATTCATGCCAAGTTGCCCTGTTAATGGGAGGCAGAGCCAGGACTTGAATCCAGGTTTTGCCATCTCAGCTCCCATGTTCTTAACCCCCTCTATATGTAGATGCCAAGGGCAGGAAACAAATCCAACAGCTCTCTCTATTTCCCATGTGATAGACACGGATTTCAGAGAATTGAAGTCTTGTTTTTTCAGAACCATGTAATCTGACTTGTGTGTGTGTGATCTGTACAACAATATGCCACATTATCTTCAGGCTGCACTACAGTATCTTGGCATTTGCAAAGCATTTCTCCTTCTAAGGACTTTAAAAATGATTATGTTACTTTCAAAATAACTCTGAGGTAAGGAAAGAAAAAAAATATCTTAACATCAATGCCTCCTACCCTGACTTGGCCATATGGCTCCTGGAACCAACATCTTCAAGTCCCAACTGCTACACCAGGGTGCTCAACTTTCCTTGGAGTCATGGCCGTACCATTTAGGATATGATGAGCAAAAGACAAAAGTCAGAATCTGGCAGGAAATGCAATCAGTAAAGTCCACATTCCAGGGTGGTATCAATTTGAAGCAAATTATCTAAGATCAAGATGTGGCTAATAGGATCAGATAGCTGGCTCATTCTAAATTTATGGCCCTAAAAAATCAAATAATATAAACCTCTGAGTTGGGATTTTTTGGCTCTGAATTCCAAGATTTGTGATGATGAAGAAGTTACTGAAGGTGATGAAGGGGAAAAGAAGACGGAGGAAAGGTGTCCCATTGTACATCAGTAGAGAAGAATAGTTCTTCACCTTTCTTTGGGTCCTTTTTAATTTGATGGAAGCATACTCATACACAGAGACACACACACAAAATACTCAGTTTGGGCAGTGCAGGTGTCATCACCTCCCCCAAAGGCCTAGAAAAAGAGTGGAAGATATATACTACACAGCTCCCAAACATCAGCATTTTGCAGTGCCAGGCACTATAGCAGATACCAGCAAATGTGTATCAAATCCCTGCTTGCACTGTCCTCCAAATCTCCAAAAAACCAACACACATTGAGGGCCTCCTATGCTCATGGCCACTATGTTCAGAGCTGGATAAAGGGAGAGGCAATATCAAGATGAGTAAGAAGAGTAAAAAACAATGACTGCAAAGAGGAGCTAAAAACCCAGTGCCAAGAACGGGAGTCTATACCTCTGTAAGCTTACCTAAAAATAATTTTGCAAATACCTAAATATCAATCTTCCAGGAGCTGAGAAAGTAAAAAGGAAAAGAGAGCATGGGAAGTTTACAGTCATGGGGTCCTAAAACAGATTATATTATGGTATTTCACTGGTGAGTGGCAAGAGAGAGGCATACACCCACAGCTGAGGGATTGTAGTGAGGGAGTGGTCATAAGATCACACGCGGGTGGGAAAGAGGCGGTGAGAAAAATGGTCACCAGGCAGAAATGCATGGGCTGGGGAGGGGGAGACATTCCATGTGGCGGGAGCAACAGACAAAGCATAGCAAATAGGGAACTGTTAGGGATTGAATTGTGCCCCTCAAACACCATCACCACAGTACCTCATATTGTCACCTTATTTGAAAACGGGATCTTTGCAGATGTTCAAGTTAAGATGAAGTCACTAGGATGGGCCCTAATCCAATATTACTATGTCCTTATACAAAGGAAAAATGTGAACACAGATAGATACACACACACAGAACACCATGTGAACATGAAGGCAGAGATCGGCATAATGTGTCTACAAGCCAACAAATGTCCAAAATTGCCAGCAAACTACCAAAGCTAGAAGAGGGGCCTGGAACAGATCCTTCCCTAGTGCCTTCAGGGGGCTCACAGCCCTCCAGACACCTTGATCTTGGATTTCGGGCCTCCAGAACTGAGAAAATAAATTTCTGTTGTTCTAGGCCATCCAGTTTGTGGCACTTTGTTACAGCAGTCCTAGCAAACTAAAACAGGAATTGTTTCTTCCCTGAGAAGGAAAGTACATAATTTGGCAGGAACATAAGGCAGGAATATGGGAAAAATGGGAAGCAGCTCAGTAAGGGAGATTAGGAACACGATGTTGCAGGACTATCTGTGAGTAACTCCATAAAAATGGGACATCACCAATCAAGTGACAGTGCTAGAACTGCAGCTGTGGAATTTAGATGTGGGCACTGGTATGGATCAATAGATAGAGATGAAGACTGACAGATGGATAGATGGATAAATGAAGATGACAGATGTTGGGTCAATAGATATAGACATGGATAGATACTTAGATAAGAGATTTAGATTAAGTGATGTACCTTCAACTAATGATAATGGCTTTTCACATTAATGTTAAAAATCAATTTCCAAATGTTGAATTCTGTTTCCCACTTTCAAAACAATGTCACATAGGTTTAGGAGAACAAAAGTCCTGGAAATTCATAGGAATTACACACCTGGGAAAGCAGAGTGTCCCATGGAGCCCAGAGAGCCCCTGCTCAGGTAGACACACCCAGCCTGCACTCACCACATCTGTGCCTTAGCCCTCACAGATCTCACCCCTAGTAGAAACTGCACAACCTAGGCTGAAACAGTCAGACTGTGACAGAAAGAACCTCAAGGAATAAAAGCAGTACAGGGAGAGTGCTAGGGCATTCCTAAGAGGTAGCAATAGTAGGAGACTTAGCTTTCTTGGAGGAGGCAGCTGTTGCCATGAGGCCTAAAGGAGACATAAGATTTCCTCCTAAGAAGATAGGAAGAGAAGTTATTCCTGGAATAAAGCGCCACACTGACAGCCATAGTGGGGAAGTACAAGACACACTTGGGGAAGTGCAAGGAGTTCCTATTAATAAATGGAAATGATTAGCTTGGGGGCAGATCATGAAGGAACTTGAGAGTTTTGGGCAATGGGTGAGTCTTGAAGGATTTGAAAGAGGGGATGACCAGAGAAAAGATTAAAAGGAATGAAACATGAGACAGAGAAAGGTCAGCAGTGGCTGGTCTAGCTAGGGCAGGGGCCAGCAAGCTTTCTCTGTCAAGAGACAGATAGTAAATATTATAGGCTTTTCAGGCCATACGGTCTCTGTTGCAGCTACTCAACTCTGCCGTTGCAGCACGAAGGCAGCCATAGACAATGTGCAATGAATGAACATGGCTGAGTCCCAATAAATTTATTTAGAGACATTGAAATTTGAATTTCATATAATTTTCACGTGTTACAAAAGATGATTCTTCTTTGAATTTTTCCAACCATTTGAAAACATAAAAACCGGCTGGGTGTGATGGTTCATGCCTGTAATCCCAGCACTTTGGAAGGCTGAGGCAGGTGGATCACCTGAGGTCAGGAGTTCAAGACCAGCCTGGCCAGCATGATGAAACCCCATCTCTACTAAAAATACAAAAATTAGCCGGGCATGGTGGCACGCACCTGTAATCCAAGCTACTTGGGAGGCTGAGGCAGAAGAATCACTTGAACCCAGGAGGCGGAGGTTGCAGTGAGGCAAGATCACACCACTGCACTCCAGCCTGGGCGACAGAGAGAGACTCCGTCTCTAAAAATAAAATAAAATAAAATAAAATAAAACCATTCTTAGCTTAAGAGTTGTACAGAAACAGGCTGGATTGGGCTTGCAGGCTATAGTTTGTGGCCCCCTGGGTTGAACGGTGACAGTACCATCCTGGACACGTGATACATTAGGGCTGGGATCGCTGAAGGAGAACCAAGAGGATGGATGCCAGAGGGATGCAAAGGTAGAGCTTATGCAAATCAGAAACTTGGCATCAGATTAAACATAGGGGGTGGGAGAGGAGGCAGGGTCTGGGCTGCTCCAGGGTTCTCCAGTGTGATGATGACAAGACCATTAGCAACACAGGAGAGCAACGGAAAAGAAGTTGGTGATGTGTTCAACACAAACTCAGGACAGCATGCCTGCAATGCTTAAAGAAGTGTGGCAATGCTTGAACTATGAATTAGAAACCTCATGCCCTTGACTTTATTTCATCAGACCTGAGGCAAGCCACTTGCTGTTAAATAAGGCTCTTCCAGCCAGGCATGGCAGCACACAGAGGAGCTCTGAGTTCCAAGAATTGCGGTATACTCTACTCAGGTTAGAGCCACTTTAGACTTGCTAAGATCGGTGGAAGAACTGAGGTTAATGTTAGGTCAATTTATTTTATAAATTTTTAGTGTGTAGATGAATTCTTTTGGGACTTCACTGTGCCTATTATCCCCCAAATGCACTCACTGCCTTAAGAGGCAGGAGATACAACAACACATTCAATGCCTAGCAGCCCTGTTTCCTCTTCCTAAATGAGGAGCAAAGAGTAAGATGTAATTGCTGTGACTAACATGGCAGTGTAGTCAAGGGGAATGTAAGCAAATTCTAAGTTTCACTTCCAGTTCTGCCATTAGGCAGATGTGGATCAGGCACCAGTAACCTCCTGAGCTCAGTCTTCCCACCTGCATAATGGGGATAACTATACTTCCCTTGGAGACCCAAGGGATTAGAGATATTTGGGTGAAGCATACAGTGCTTCATACAATTGTCTGGCAACAATTGGCATGAATTACATTCCAATTCCAAATGCGAGCTGTAAACAATGTTCAACAAGACAGCCGTGAGTGTCCTAAGAAGAGAGAGAAGGCGATGAAGCATCAATGAGACATTTGCTATGCATTCTCTGTGGTAGAGTCCCCTCCTTCTATATATCCTTCAAAATTCTCAGGCAACGAGGATGTGAATACAACTGCATTCTTACCACCCTGCATGACCCTTCTCCCGCTTGTTATTCCACTAAATTGACAGGGCCTGGAGGGAAATCTTACCTGCAAATTTATCACAAACAGACACACAGATTTTGAGCAGTAAATTTTTTTTTATATGAGTTCTCTTTGGCAGATCATATACTCTTATTCTAAAAATCTCAAGTATCAAGTGTCAAATGTGATCAAGTGTTATCATTATACAATACTTTTGATGGATATGTGTTCTTTGATTCCTAGGGAAAAAATATGAAATTGAGGTATGTTTCTTACATAAGAAACCTGGGGTCATAGTTTCTCCAGAGATGTGCCATAGGCACTTAGATAACACTTGTGCCCCTTTTGGACACTTGTAGAGACCCCAAAGCTCACACCATCCCACACGACGTGTGCAAATAGCTGTAGAATGAGAACCAGATGATGGCCTAGCCCTGTGGGACAGGGGAGAGTCACTGTCTTTCCAAGTTTCAGTTTTCCAATCTGTAAAAGGGAGATAAAACTTTTGTACCTTCTCCGTCACAAAAACATCATGAGCTCTAAAGAAGGTAATGTAGGAATTATCTTTGAATGTTAGTGCAATGACATTTTGGACCAGATAATTCTTGGTTTTAGGGGGCTGTCCTGAGCATTGTGGGATATTTAGCAGTATCCCTGGTCTCTCCTCACTGGATGTGAATAGCATCCTCCACCCCATTGTGATCATCGAAAGTGTCTCTAGACATTGTCAAAAGTCCCCTGGCGACAGAATCACCCTGGTTGAGAACCACTGCTACAAGTAGGAGATTTTCATTGCAGCTTATGATTCAGGAACTGGGAGAATCAGGACCCCTAATGCTAGCTGAGTTCCATCTTTAACAATAACATATACTGATGCTGCTCCTAAAAGCCCATAGACCATTAACAAGAGCTGAGAACGTCATAGCTGCCTGCTGTAGTTGTGTGCATCATGGCCACATGGCCAAGGACATGGTGGCTGTATGTGCTATGGGGCAGTGGCGATGCCAGCTTCAGATGTCTATACAGTGGCTGTGTAGAGCTCTGGAAGTCCTGGGAGCTCTGGTGCAAACAAGTCACATTGGACTTTAAGCAGTGATGCTTTTATAACTATATGAATCCATATTCTGATGCATTTTTAATCCATGTAAACTCACAGCCAACCACCCCTTATTATACCACATTAGGGAGTTTCATTACTTATTTAATCAGAATCTTTCCTGGATGGCCAGAAACAGCAAATAGAGAAACTTCAATAGCCATTATGCCAACCAAGAGCAATACAGACTCCATTGAAACAATTGCCTGCACTGCAATCATGCTAATTAAAGGCCCCCAGAAGAGTCAAGATAAAAATGTCAAGTGAGATTTGTTCTGGACTGCAATGATTTACTGCCTCACATGATGAAGTTCCAATAACCCTGGAAAGAAATGCCTTGCTGGTAGGGAGTGTGGGGGGAGGAGGATTGCTAGCTGCAAAAGCCAACCAGTAAGGCCCCAGAGGTGATGTACTGCAATGGAGGAAGGCAATTCAATCAATCCTCAAAAATGGGGCTTCCCAAAGGATCCCCATTTCCAAGCAGTGCCTTAGTCTGCCCAGGGTATGAAAGGCTCCTGTGGGTGCTTCTCAAAGCTTCTCTCCCCCATACCAACCCACCTACTTTATGAAGTGGGTTTGGACATGAAGCCACTGACTTGCATCACAGGATATTTTGACAAACACCCCTAAGAGATGCACTGTTAGATCTACTGTCAGGAAGCTGGAAAGTATAATACTGCATCCCCACACTATTCCTCTGAACAATGGAAAAGATATTCTTCCTCTGAATGACAGCCTGTAACCTTTGATGCTTACCTTTGTTCCTTGGCCACTAGGATGCCCAGAGCCAGATCTCTAAGGTCCCTCTAGCAGCAGGTACTTAGTAGTCTAAACTTGCCGCTAATTTTATTTTCTTACATTTATCCCCCACTATTACCAGATATTGTCATTCCCATTATTCATCTTTGTTGCATTACATTTGCATTTTTGCAAAGCACCTCAAACATTTTTTGCAATGAAATGGGATGTCACTGAATAAATAACATGTAGATGTCTTTTCTTCCTTCATGCAAATTTTATTTCCCATGCATCGAGCCATGTAGATATTTCCCCGGGAGGAATATGGCAGGCCCTATCACAAAAAGCTGCTGTGGATAGGGGCATGATAAGGAGCTGAGGACATGACTAAATTGGAAAAGTTTATCTTTAAGACTACATCTTTCAGACTTAGGATAGGCTCATGGAATTCTGAATTCAGATGAGGAAGATGGCACTGGGACAGACAATAGAGGCTTACTAAAGAATACAAATGATTCTTATCAAAGAGGGAGGGAGGAGGTATTTCTATTACATTGCAATATGATTCCATAGAACCAGACAAATTTCCACCATCCTCTATAAGGACCTACTCCAAAATATTAATTGAAATGCTGATTTAATCAGCTCCTGACCCACAGACTTAGGGATCTGAGAGTACAGGGCTTGGACTTCTTAGTGCTATGATAGTGATACTTATCAGACTTCTTAAGGCTATGATGGTGATATTCAAGTATCAGACTTCTTAGTGCTATGATGGTGATATTCAAGAAATGTGTAGGGGTGTATATACACTTTCTGTTGCCCCCAGTGGGGTAATCCAGGAGTGGAAGTCTGAGGATTTAGACACAGGTAGGGACTAATAGTGGACAGGTAGCTGTATATTCACACTCTTTGTTAAAATGTCGACATATGTCCATACTAGTTAGTAAATAGCCCCTGCCTTGAGTACTCAGACCCTCAGCACTGTCATGCTGGTCCCAGCCCCCTCCTCTGAGAATTCTCACAATCGAACAAGGAGCTCATGCAAGGTCAGGTGCAAGAATCTCTTCCAATAGGGCAGTGTATACCAGGCAGGGTTTTTTTCTCTTAGAATCATTTATGGAAATATAATTCACAAAACATAAAATTCACCCTTTAAAACTATACCACACACACACACACACACACATACACATGAATAAACCATATCCATTAGCAGTTATTCATCACCCTGTGTGCCTCTGACCCCTGGAAACAACCACTAATCTACTTTCTGGTATTACGGATTTGCTTATTCTGGACAAATCATAGAAACTGAATCATTAAATATGTGGTTACTTTGAATCTAGCTTCTTTCACTTGACATACTGTTTGCAAGCTTTAACCATGTTGTAGCAAGTACCAATACTCTATTCCTTTTTATGGTTCAATAATATTCCATGGATATAGTATATTCTTAGTCCATTTTTAAGTTGGTGAACATTTACACTGTTTCTGCTCTTTAGCTATTATGAATAATCTTGCTGTGAATATTCATGTACAAGTTTTTGCATGAACACGTTTTCAATTCTCTATTATGCACCTAGAAGTGGAATTGGTAGGTCATATGGTAATTCAATGTTTAACTTTTTGAATATATGCCAAACTATTTCCCAAAGCAGCTGCATCATTTTATATTATCAACATTAAGGTGTAAAGGTTCTACTTTCTTCACATCCTCACCAATACTTTTTACTGTCCAACATTTTTTATTGTAACCATTCCAGTGGGTATAAAATGATATTACAATGTGGATTTGCATTTCCCTAATGACTAATTATAATGAGCAACTTTTCCTGTGCTTATTGGCTATTTGTATATCTTCTTTGAGAAATGTCTATTCAAACCATTTGCCCATTTTTTATTGGGTTGTCTTTTTATTGAGTTGTAAGTGTTCTTTATATATTCTGGATACTACTCCCTTATCAGATATGATTTACAAATATTTTCTACCATTCAGTGGGTTGCCTCTTCATTTTCTTGATGGTGTCCACTGAAGCAAAAAAGTTTTCAATTTTGATGAAGTCTGATGTATATATTTTTTCTTTTGTTGCTTGTGTTTTTGGTGTCATATATAAGAAATCATTATCTAATCCAAGTCTACAGAAACTTGCACCTAAGTTTTCTTCTAAGAGTTTTATTGTTTCAATGCTTACATTTAGGTCTTAGATCCATTTTGAGTTAATTTTTGTATATGGTATGTGGTAGGGGTTCCAACTTCACAATGAGCACGTGAATAGCTCATTGTCCCAGGACTATTTGTTTAAAAGACTATTATATCCTTTTTGAATTGTTTTGGCAACATCGTTGAAAAATCAGTTGACCGCAAAAGTACAAGTCTATTTCTGGACTCTCAATTCTACTCCATTGATCTATGTCTATCCTTATGGCAGTACCATATTGTCTCTATTACTGTAGCTTTGTAATAAGTTTTGGGATTGAGGAGTTAGAACCTCCAAATTTGTTCTTCTTTTTCAGGTTTGTTAGGCTATTTTGAATCTTCTGGATTTTCCTATAGGTTTTAGGATCAGCATGTCAATTTCTGCAAAAAAGAGGCCTGAATTTTGATAGACTGTGGTTAAATCTGCAGGTCAATTTAAGGAGTACTGGTATATTAATAATATTAATTCTTCCAATCAATATACATACATACATGCCAGTTGTTGAATGAAAATGATATTTGATTTAAAAATAGAGTAAAAATGAGTATATATATCTATGCGTTGATATAATAAAGTCCATGGGAGATTGTGAACTCTTCATCATTGGAATTATTCCCAGAGAAGGATGATAATGTTGGCCAGGTGTATTGTAAAGGGATTTTCTCTCTCTGAAGGATAGTGGTTGTTTTTTTTTTTTTTTTTTTTTTTCCAAACTGAAAATCTAAGAGTTGGACTATTTCGAGTTTTCTCAACTCCTCAAGCTATAAAGCATTCAGGCTCACACAGGAGAACTGTACCATCATAAAATCTCAAAAGAAAGACATAAGTTCAGCCAAGGATGGATAATGGAAGGCCTTGTTCAAAAAATTTCCACCAGCAAAGTGACCCTGCCCTCAAGGAAATGGTGAATCTGTGATAGTGTTTATGTGCCCCAGCCCTCATCCCTGATGACTAAGATTGCTAGGAACTACAGAGGGTAGGGAAGCCCTTCCCCAATTAATATCTCTATCTAACACCAAACTAGAAGCTGACATTCAGAGAATCTGAGATCTCTGCTTTAATTCTTAGGATAGATTTTTGATCCTGGAATGACAAACAAAGCAACAAAGGTATACAATTTCACTGTAACTCTCACCTTGAAATAAAAAGAGACAGTTTTTTAAAAACTAAGACTCAACAGAAAACCTGAGAAGCTATGCAAAAAAAAAAAAAAAAAAAAAAAAAAAAAACCTTGCTAGAAGCCCGGAGAAAACAAGATTCTTATGAATCAAAATATCCATCCTTTAAACCAACAGAAAATTAAAACAAGCATGACTAACCAGGTGAATCTCAGCCTATCACAACTAGGGCCTATTGAAGGAAAAAAACAAAAAGCAGACTCCCCAAGCCAGAGAAAGAGGAAGGAAGCCTGGGGAGTGGGGACCTTTGCCAGCAATCTCAAATCAGATATTCAGTGAGTCCCAGACCTCAAGTACCACTTTTCAAAAATCCCCCAAGGTCAGAGAGAAGACTTTAAATCTATAAGAGGCAGCGTGCCAGCACATGAATCTTTGGTTCCACCCAATAATCACAGAGCAAAGGGCATGCTTAAGGTTGAGAAGAAGCAAGAAAGATTTAGAAAAAAAATCATTAAGTTATTTGACTAATTCTTTACAAGGCAATCAAATGCTAGCCACTCACTTGTCTTTTGAAGCACACAAGTGTGGCACACACACAGAATGGTCTAGATCTAACTGACAATTATATAGGAGATAAACGGGGAGGCGTAGAAGCAGCCAACTATGAGCTTTGAACAATACTATGAACCTGTAGACCTGCTGACCAAAATGTTAAGGTCCTTTCCAGCAGAGCCAAGGTCTCACAGGTAAACTGTATGCCAGTGTGCATCAGAGCTCCCTAGAGAAAATTCTTGACTGGCATGATCTGAGAGCTAACTTTGCACCAGGCACTGTTGTGAGTCCTTGGCAGGTTTTATTTCCTTTAAACCTTAGAATCCCATGAAGTAGGTAACATATTGGTCTAATTTTACTGGTGAAAGAACTACGGCATAGAGAGAGGTTAAGTAACTTGCCAGTGTTACATGGTTACCAGGATGCAGAGCTGAGATTTGAGCCCAGGAAGGATGCCTCCAACAATCACACAGCTAACTACTACAATGCACTGCTCCGCTAAGAAGAAAGAGGACTGTGGAACAAAGTTTCAACCAGGGAATCACTCATTGCTAAGCCAATATAACATATGGAGGAACAAACACTTTCTCCATAAGGAAAAGTCAAACCTCATGAAAATCTTCAAAAGAGTAAATAGGCACAAGGGTGTAAGGAACCAACTGTTATGATATATTTGGATTTTTTTTTTTTTTTTTTTGCACTAAGATTCCACTCAATGGCTATTTTTAAGATGGAAGTCTCCATGGTAATTGAGATGTATTCTCATGGATGGAGAACTGGTCAAAGAGTCTGTTGAAAACCCTTTCCCATTCAAGAGCAGAATCTCCTGCTTCAGGGCCACGCACCCATAAGAAAGAAAAGACAGGACAATGAGCCTCTCTCTTAGTCTAACTGGCTTGCTTGGGGTGCCTTTGTTTGCTGTGCCTCTGACTTGATTCTAGGCTTTCCCTTACCTCTCTTGTCTTTCAGCACCTGTGCCCTCCTCCACCTGGTGGAGCTTTAGAGCTTTACACTTTGTCCAGTATCACTCCTTCACTATTCACCTGATCTCTCCATCTTTAATGCCCCTCCTGGCATCCCTGATCTCCAAGAGGGACTATGCCAGAGTCCCTCTGAGATGATCCTAAGCTATTCCAGGTAATATAAAACTAAAACAAAAGTTATAAACTATAGGAAGAGCCCAAGAGACTTTTGCATGTGCTGTAAACAAGAGGAGAGAGATGATCAGAAAAATGGGCAGATAAACTCTCATGTGGGCAAGAAAAGGGGAATGTTTTTCATCAATGGAAAATCCAAACCATTCAGTCTAGAAAAGAGACTTGGGAGAGATCAAAAAGTATTCCTTGAGGATGTGGTCTCAATATGTGCTACTCGGGCCAAAAATACCAACATGTTGCCAAGCATTATCAAAACAGCTGTTGGAAAAAAGAACACATTGTCCTGCCCTTGTGCAAATTCAAGGCATATTTACACTAAGAAGAATGTGTACCCTACTGCCTTCCACAGGGCAAGAAACAAATAAGACAGTGAGGGAAGTTTGAGGGAAGAGAAGAAACATTTATAAGGATTTAGCAGGTGTGGGAGAGTGTGAGAGGCCAAACTTAAAACCTCTGTGAGACTCACCCTTGAAAAAGAGGGGTAAAAGTGAAAATGATCAGAATCGTAGCACTAGGGGAAGGATTGGCTCAAGTGAATGATGGTCTCACTATCATTCAACTCCTCTTGATCTGTGGCAGCAGAATGAATGGATGGAATTTATCACAGTACTGTAGTATTCCATGTGTGAAATCATTTCATCCTCCCAATGCCTAGCAAAGTGGTATTTATTATTCTCATCTTACAGATGAGAAAAATGAGGCCTAGAGAGCTTAAGTAATTTGTGCAAAGGTATGAAAGTAGAGCTGGGGTTTAACCCTATATTCGTGTTACTCCAAAGGTTTTCATCTACATTTGTTTTCCCTCTATTGATTTGGGTCTCTGCTCACTGGGATCCATCCTCATTAGGCACTCACACTGTTCCTCCCTGATTGATGCTTTCTGGACACACCCTGGTGCTGCCAGAGAAGCCTAAGTACAGGCTGCCACGCTTTCCTGAGCAGGAGCCAGATGCTTCATGAGCTTGACCCCCAGTTCATTCAGGACTTCTGATGGCCCCAGAGAAGCCCATGGAGTAACAATATCACCACCTAGGATAACTGTGTTAAGACAAGAGTCTTGTGGGGACAGGCTTTCCTAGGCAATTGTTCCAAACAGCTGTCAGTGACTTTGTCAATGGGTCCAGCAAAGGGCCTGCCCTTAAAGTCTAAAGTCTGTCCGCCCTAAATCACACTGTTCTGCATGGATTCCTTTACAAAGCCACCTGATCTTACCCTCTGCATGGCTCTCCCACTGCACTCTGTGTGATAACTGCCTTGACTTGTCTCAACTTTAGACTCCATGCATGGAACAGACCACCTCAAATCTCTCCAAAGGAGAGATTTCAACAAATCCTGGAATACCTGACATCTGTATATCCCACTGCCTAAGGGCCAGAGCACAGAAAAAGGTGCTAGGAGGCAGTCTCCCTCTCTTACCAAAATATGCCTGAGACCCTCCCCCATCTACCCCAACAACTACACAGTCTACACTTCAATTTCCATAACATTCCATTCCCCTTCAACAAAGTTTTTACCCTTGAACATTATTAGCAACCTATCAGAGATAGGGCAATACATTTGAGGAAATCTATCTTCACATCAATATGGTAAATCCAAGGATAACCAGAGCATAACAAGTTTCTGTAGGAAGGATCTCTCATCCCCTCAAATGCCGATGTGCACTGGGGCTCACTAGGAGGCAGAAGGTATTTACAGCCCTTCCCAAACTTATTTAGTGGAACACTTTTTCAAGAGCTTCTCACAGGACCATATCAGAACACTTGTAATTTACAGCATCTGTAGCTGTCAAAATAGCCTCTGACTTTAAGGAGAAAGTAAAAATGTTCATTACCAAATCCAGAAAGCACCAGGGTGGATGATTAAACTAGAATATTTCAGTCATCCCCAAAAAAATTTTTCCCACAACCTCTCATAATTATTCTAGGCTTTTCTCTCCTTCTCTTCCACCCCCACCGTAAGAGTGTTCCTCGGGAAAGGGATTTAAATTACACAAGGATGAAACTTCTGCAGCTATTAATATCTTACACGTCTCAGGTGTCTTTCCAGGCAAAGTGCTTTTCAGATTAGCAGTGGAGGCAGCTTTTCTCCTGAAGCACCTGGTGCAATGCTATGCACTACCAGGAGCCTGGGGAAAAAGGATTGATAGAGATCATCATGCACAACTGCAGGTCACATGAAGAGGGATTGCTGGTGGCTGGTGGCAGCCTCAGCAAAGAGGCAGCTCTATCTGGGGGCAGCAGCCCTCCACAGGCACAGGACACATGTGGCTTCAGGTGGAAATAAGAGATGAACCAAAAAGCCCTGCCCCATGGGATGGCATGATTCTGGGATTTGAAGAAGCAGTGAGCATCTCCTTGATGTAAAAGAAAACGGGCTAGTACATCCGTAGCTTGAACACTGAGGTTTGTGGGAAAGCACACAGGAGCACAACACATGCACACAGGGAGAGAAGTATGCAGAGGCACACAACTGGGCTTCCAAATGCACACATGACATACAGACTCACATATGCACAACCCATGACGGCTAGTTTCCAAACTGTGGATTTCAGAACACAGCACCATCAGAGAGCCACTAAGATAACCCCACGAGTAATTTTAACGTTGCCTTCCTCATGCGTGAAAAAGCAACTGAGACCCATCTCAGGAGAGTCTGCTCAGCTGGGTGAGGCACAGGGAGCACTTGTGCCCTCCTGTGTCAACTGACACCACATGAGGACAAATGGAGGCCATGGCAAGGTTTAGTACAAAAATGAAAAAACCTAGCGTGAGGAGAGACATGACCCCAGGCCTCCAAAATGTGGACAAGCCTGAACCAAGGGGTTGATGTGCTGGGATGTGCTCTAGGTATGATACAATGATAGCTTGAGTTATATTCATAATAACTATCCTATATGGGCATTCTATTATCCTTATTTACAGACAAGGAAGCAAGGCTTAAAAAACTGAAGTGACTAGTCCAAGACACATAACCAGTAGTCGGCAGGGTGGAACCAAAACCCAGTTGTGTCCAGCATCAAATCCTGCTCACAATACCATACTGTTGGTGAAGTGGTTTCAGGCAGAACAATCAGGACCAGGGAATGGGTCCCCAAGAAGATGATTCTTGGGCCAGGATAGGACAACCTTTTTCACAATTAGAGCTGCCTGAAAGGAGACTGGACACTCTGGAAAGAGTGACTTTTGGTCACTAGGAAAACGATCTGAAACTGGATGACCACCTATAAGGGATGGACAGGAGACTCACACCCTCAAGGATCTGTCGTATCTTTTTCAATCCTAAGATTTTCTAACTTGGACTTGTTGAGAAACAAGAGAAGGCTTGTGCCTGGGAAGCCTGTTTTATCTTTTGTCTTAAGCCTGTTTCCAGGCATGTGAAATTCTACCACCAGAGATGTGCTCATTGAAATCAAGGCAATCACTGGGCAGAGGAATCTGAAGACCTGAGTTCTAATTCTTCCTGTCTTCTGCACACAAACCAGCTGTGTTTCTTGGGCAATCCACTTGATCCCTCTATGCCTCAGTAATCTCGTCTGTAAAATGGGTGGATGAATAGGACCCCTAAAGTGCCTTATACCCTATGATGCTGCATTTCTAGACCTTTGTTACCAAGAAAATGCTCCTTTATGACTGTAGCTTCCCAGAATCATGGGCACAGAAGATTTGCCAAGGAATTATCTACTGGGATGACTTGGCCACATATCTCTAGAGATACAGAGATCTAAGGGAACAAAACTATTCCCATACACTAGAGAGAGGTTCCTATTAAGAAGAGAAGTGTCCCCTGAAGCAAAGTAACTAAAATTAATTTGGGTTGGATCTATCCAGAAGAAGAAAAAGAGCAGAATCCTAAAACTCACAGAGAGCAAATACACTCCCAGAACCTTAGAGCATAACAGGGTTGGCTCTTGGAGAAGTTCCATGTGTTCAATGTTAGCTGGTAAATTTAAGGTGAAAAAGGAAGGTGGGGCACACCTGGTTCTATTTCTACCAATGCCACCAACTCACTAGGTCTCTTGGGGCAAGTGTCTTAACCACTCAGGGCTTTAGTTTCCTCATCTGTAAAGCAACAAGAGTAGATGCAAGTGCCAAACTCACTTGTACATGTGAGCCCCGAGAGAAGCTGGCAGGCCCCACACACAGACCAAGAACCAGGATCTCTGAGGTTCTTGGACACAGTGGTCCAAGAACCCTAGGCCCTAGGACACAGTGGTTTCTAAAAGCTCCCGGTTGATTCCAATGCAGATTCCTGAGGACACATATTTACTACCCATGGAACTAGATGACCTTTAAGTGCTTCACATTTTAAATTCTACTAAGTTCCCAGTTCTGAGTCCCAGTCTCCTGACACTCAAGGCTCTTGGTGGCAGTGCAGTTCTGATGAGGAGCAACCAGGGCTCGGCCCCCAGCGATTCTTCATATTAAACAGACGCTACAATTCTTTTGATCCACACTCCATTATTCATAAAGGCATATCAATTACTGAAATATTATCTTGACCACTAACAGGAAATGGAATATATAAGATCCACCTCCATGTTTAGCACCTCCCTTCACTCTCCCTGCTGGAAGATTCCCTTTCCATTAGCAGTAGCTCAGATGTCCCAGACTTCACAGACCAGCCCCCCTCGGGCCTAGAGAAGAAAAAAATTAGGACTGAAGAAGGATTTCTACTCTCAGATTAAAGAAGAACAGATTCCTGATTTTGTTTTCTTTCTGCCTCCAGGGGACCTCTATTTGAGAAGGAAGAGATCCCCAGTTGAGTGGGAAGAGACTTGTCATTGTCTGCATGTTTTTGAGGCTTATAGCTAAAGAGGCAATGGAGAAACCCCTACCTCAGTGACATATCAGGGACATTAATTTCATATTGCTTAAAAATATGAAGATAATTTTGATGATGATGATATTAGCTAACATTCAATGTATGAAGCTATTACTATATGCAGAACACTTTGCATTTATTTCCTTTATTCCTTATTTTTTTTTTAATGGAGAGAGAGAATCACAAACTAAAATGGCCACAAAAGCCAGGTGAGCAGTGTAGATGAGCAGAAAGAGTTGGGTGTAAGACAATAAGGAGAAAAGGAGACTCTGGCAAAAAGGGGAACACAAGCTCTGGAAAAAGGTCCACTGCTTCTACATTCTACCTAATGGTTGCCATGCAGAAATGCAAGCCAATTTTGACAGATCCTTCTATCTTTCAAGAGAAACTGGAAATGCAGAGATTTTTTTGTGTGAACCTTGTCAAGTTTTACTTGCTAGCAACCAATTCAAAAAGAATGATACGCTCTGCATAGGCCACAGAACACACCCCTATAGGGTGCACATGACCCTCCAGCTGCTGTTTTGCAACCTGTCTATCTTCCAGGAGCCCTACAAGATGCTGCCTTGCAGATATGATGTTAAATGACCTGTGAAAGGATTTGCAGCTTGTAAGCACTGGAGCTGGAGTTGAAACTCAAATCCAGACTTTTCTACTAGGACAGGTAGCCTCTACCCTTCTCTCCACTGCAGTGTTACAGGAGGCACCTCTGCTCCTGTTCTCAGAATTTCCTCAGATCCAGTGAGAAAAAAGCACACTACAGACTGCTTTTCCTTCCAAACAATATAGTGGATTCCTTTGTCCTCAGATCCACCAAACTTATCCACGCCAAAAGACATTATGGAGAAAGTAAAGTAGAATAAATCTTCTTCCAAATGATTAGATGTCGAGCTTGCCCCCAAATCTCTTTCAAATCTACAAAGCAAAAGCTCAGTGGCCATGTTGTCCATTTCTTCTGTTCTCTGGCCTGTTTTGGCATGACCAGCCCCCTCTAGATGCCAGCAATCTAGGGATCTCCCTCACCCCTGTAGTCCAGGCTTCCAGGCCTCAGCTCCTAACCCAACTTGAGGGTCCAGTCTCTGTCTACTCCTTCAGCCTCCAACACCACCTCTCTTGTGAAAACTCTTTCCACCTTTGCCCGTTCTAATAGCCCTGCCATCTGCTTTTCTTTTCTTTCTCTAAAACACGGCTCCAGCCCAGGGTCCTGGCTTGGAACTTCGGCTCTTCTCTACAATTTCTCATTCTGGGTGAATTCATTCTCAAGGCTCCAACCACCGCCTCTATAATGATTTAAGATATGAGTATCCTGGGGAAAGGAGAACAATTTATGTAAAATAAATTGGTAGTTCTTTCTCCAAGCTTTTTAGTAATTTTTCCTGAAGAAAAGGAAAAGGATGGGAAGAATGAAACTATGCTTTTTTTTTTGGGAAGTGATGAATAATATGGTGAAGATATTTATATATTACTAACAGATTTCATTCCTAAAAGCAATGTAATAAACCTATTGAATAAGGAGAATTTTATTTTTAAAATATGCATTATATTTTTGTCCACTTAAGAGCCAATAACAGAACTTGCTAAATGTATTTTTACCTCTAGCACTGCTGGAATTTACACACACACACACACACACAAAATCAAAATATTATCACACTAGAAGCAACCTGGGAAACAGCCGGGCTAATTGTACCACTCACAGACACATCTCAGTGTGCCTAACTCATTCACCTGCTGCCACATCATGCATTCACAGCAGTTACCTGGATCTGGCTTGCATTCTAATTCACTCCCTACATGAATGACTTCCCAAAATGCAAATTTTCAGTTCAGGGTTTTGCCATCACACCACGCTACCCATGAAGGGATAAAAAAAATCCATCCTTTTGGACATGTTTTTCTTTTTGTTCCTTCCTGGTCCATGGGTTGTTGAGGGATATTTTCTTATCCAGTATTATCTTCAAATGGCTTGGAATGAACAAGCATGCCACACAGGCCATCATGACTGGATCCCACCCACACACCTTCCACCCCACTCATCCAGAGCTCCTGAGTGTCCCCAGAAAACACCTCCACACCTTTGTATCTGTTGTTCCCTCCACCAGGTCAGCCTCTCGCTTCTTGCTGTCTAGAATTCCTATTCATCACCAACAGAAAGCTCAGTCTCCAGCTTGCTTTAAGAAATCAAAATAGACAGGATTTGAGAAAGTTTATCTGGGAATGAATGAGAATGTGACTCTATTAGTAAGTCTGTAAGGACTTACAAAATATGCACATTTCCATATTAAACAGGAAGAGGTTAGATGTCTCACCTCAACACACTATGGGGCATTTGCTACATTCCTATAATTTCGGAACATTTGGAAATCATAATTAAATTCTCGGTAATCTGATATTTTCTGGCAAAATCTTCTCCTTGACTTTGGCAATGAGGTGAAGTTTGGGGTTGGGTCATGGTGAGTTGGGTCTATCCCTGAAAAGAAGCCGCAGCTGAAGATATACACATCCTGGCAGTGTATGCACGAGCAGGCCACTGAATTACGTCAGCACAATAGGACACCAGCTTCTACATGAGGAGACACTTCCCACCGCACATTACTCTATGGGAAAGTTGATTTATCAGTAATGTCAGGGAAAGTCTGCACAGCCAGATACTGCCCCTCCCTTCGCCTGCCACTGGGGTGACCCAGTAGTGCAGAAGTGAATTTCTTCTGTAGTATAACTAAGGCAGACTATGGTAATAGTGCTGACAGCCAGAAGTGAGCCACTTCTTCCTAAACACAGGCAGCTGTTCCAAATCCCTTACATACATTACCTCATTTAACACACACGAAGACCCAGTGAGGCAGGTCCTCCCATTAGTCCCACCTTATGACAGACACACAGAGACATGGGGAGAGAGCACAGCAGCAAGTCTAGGCTCCAATGTTCAAGCCAACAGAGCTCACCCACCCTGTACCCTACGGCCTTGTGCAGCATGAAGGAGAGAGCATGCATTGTTCTTCACAGAATCCCACCTTCAGCTCTTTGGCTGCCATCCTGCCATTTCTACATCATCCACGAACCTATAAGACAATGAGATCCTCGACGAACTGTGATATTTCAGTGCAGCCATTTTGACAGGGTGCTAGGAGTTGGTGGTTTTGACATAAGGGAAACGTATTGACACAACCTAAAACACAAACCTTCTCACTTCCTTCCTTATTATTCACAAATAAAATGCAGAGCTGGCAACATTCCCCCAGCCATGGCTCATTCTTGCGCCTTGCTTACATCCTCCTTCTCACTCAGGACACTCTGACCCCGAGCTTTGGCAAACTTGCCCATTTGGAGAGGCCCAGAAATAGCACGGAAATCACAGGCAGGGTGAGAATGAGGCTGAGAACCTCTTGTTTATATCACTGTCACAAAAAAGTATTTCTATATGTTCATACCAAAACAACCACAGCAGAATGAGCCATTTGCTGGTTTATTTGTGCTCCTAACACCCAATACAGAACCTAGAACTTAATGGATGCTCAATAAATGTTTACTAAATAAATAAATGTTTTATAATGCACTATTAGTAACTATATTGAAGCACTTCTCAGCTTCTTCAGATATTTTTGATCGGGGGAAACAGGAAACTACATCAGTATCTTACACTGTGCTTCTCATACTTTGATGTGCATCGGAATCACCCAGAGGGCTTATTAAAACGCAGACTGCTGAATCCCATGCCCAGAGTTTCGGATTCAGTGGGTCTGAAGTGAATCCTGAGAATTTGCATTTCTAACAAGTTTCCAGTTAATGCTGATGCTGCTGGTCTGCACACCACACTTGGATAACCCCTGACTTCAAAGAACAACGGTCTTCTGAAATTCCACTACCAACAGCTGAAACTGTGCACTGGGCACTGGTAAGACTGTTTAAAATCATACCCGCATCTTCCTCTAGGTCAGAGCGTAACCAGATAACAGAACTGTGGAAAAAAAGAAACAGGGTTCCTTCACTAACCCAGAGCTCTGTGCACAGTGGACCATCGCCAGTGTTGGTGGAAGAAATGCCTGAGGATAAGAAGCCATACACTTGGTGATGCTCTATCAACCAATTTTCCACAGAAACAATGAAATGCAAGAAGAGTCCCAGTGTGCTGTTTGTCAACTGTAAATCATGTGAAGTTATTTAGAAGTTGAGGAATAGAAATGAATTCCCTTTATGATCTGACAGCATTAAGTAACATGAAAGGAGCCTGAGAATCAAACAGATGCCTAGCTTCAAGTTTCCTTCCTTTTCAATGCCAGTAGGAACTCAGACACCCTTCTAAGAGATCCTTCAAGTGCAGACAACATTTCAGATCATGTACAAAAAATCCTGTAGCAGGGCCTGACTTGGCCAGGCACTGTGGCTCATGCCTATAAATCTAGCACTTTGGGGGACTGAGGTAGGTGGATTGACTGAGCCCAGGTAGCAGGCGTGGTGGTGCGCCTGTAGTCTCAGCTAGTTGGGAGGCTGAGGTGGGAGGACAGATTGAGCCCAGGAGATTGAGGCTGCAGTGAGCCAATATCACACCACTGCACTCCACCCAACTTAGGCAATACAGTGAGACCCTGTCTCAATTTTTTTAAAAAAAGACTTAAGATAGTAACACTGTATCTCACTAGGAAGCCAGTGCAGCAAAGTGGCAGTGCCCCTTGAAAGTTTACTAAAATAACAAAATATCGCTCCAAAGGAAAACAGTGATATCTGAGGTTCTTAGAATTTGTAAAAGTGTTGGAACACGCTACTTGATAAGGATGCCTTCTGGGTTCAACTGCAGAATTCCCCAAAGACACCAAAACCAATTTCTGTGGCAATTACTGCACCTGAGTCAGACAGTTCACTTTTGTCAGACATTCCTTATTAAATGGCCCAAACAAAAAAAAATCAACTTTGGGGAAAATGAAAAGATTGCATTTCCACTTACAGTTTCAGGAGTGAGAAACATGAGACAACAGCCATTGGTCCTAGACCTGTTCCTTCTTCCAAATCCTTATGCAGTTTAATATCATTGAACTATGTGTTTGGCCCTCAGTTTCCTCATCTACTAAATGAAAAGATAAGTCTCACTGGATCTCTGAGATATTTTTCAGATTAAAAAAACTTCTATGTTCTACAAGGAAGTTAAGTGAAAGAGAATTAAAGAGCAGGAAAGGAAAAACTTAGCTTTCAGCCAACTCCTATTGCTGGAATAATTTTTGGTCCAAGATTTGAAGGCAAAAATATAAGCGAGGATCATATTGCAACTGCAACTAACTGGTGATAAAACCAAGACCAGCTAGGACTTGATCTTGGGCTGCCACTTTTCCACCTGCCAAAAAAACAGGCTCTCTCAGGTGCTCAAGGAATAAATGCTTCTTGGATCCTTCCCCGCCTACCTCTCCGGCAACACCGGAGCAGGTTCTTTGCAGGAACACGGTCTCTGATTCCTCTTCTCACCAGCTCCGAGATTTTCTTTTTTATTTTTCCAAAAGCAAAAGTCATTGGTCGATCTATGTTTAGAAATATGCACAACAAATCAAGAAATAAATTCATATGTGAAAGGATAGAAATGTTAGTCTCAAAATCTAGGCAAACTTCCATTTTTATAAGCCTATGAAGACAATATAAATAAATCAGAGGGAGTGGAGCCTGCTGGCAGCAACTGCTAGATCGCTCTCATTTTCTACATAACGTTCCCTGTGCTGAAAGGTATATTCAGTGAGTGTTTCATTTCTCTTCTTTCTGGAACAGGGGTCTCTCTATGTCTGCCTGGAACTGTCCCTAAATTCAGAGAGAATAACTTGCTACTTTGTTTTACCTTTTTTATTACAATGTTGATAGTTTCTTTACTCCTCTAGTCATCACCTACTTCTGAGAAACAGTGACAAGCGTGATAAACAAAGGCCTGGACTATGTAAGTGCAAATTCTATGAATAAATTCATAATTATTGTGTCAATAAGCTATGCTATTTAATACATCAACAAGACCTGCTCCCTCCACCCCGGGAGGGAGTCCTTCTCTGGTCACTCACCTCCAGCCCTGCCCCCACCAAACCCTGCCCCTGTCTGCCTCCTGCTACTGCTACGGTGGCCTGGAAGGCCCTTCCCGTCCATCTCTGCCAGTCCAAGTTTCCCCGCAGCGTCCTAGCTCAAACACTCTCCCCTCTGTGGAGCCTTTACCCAAGCCTCTGCTCCCCTAATTTAAACAAGCCACTGCTCTCTAAGCACACCGGGCCCTTTAGTTGCAGGGTCTCTGTGGCAGGCATCTCATTATGCTCATATCTCCAGAACTGTTTCCTGGCCTGTCTCCCCAGCTGGAGTGTGGACTCCCTCATGCGGGGATGATGCCACTCTGTTCATCTCTCAGCCTCACTGCATTGACTCTGCAGCATAGTAGTTGCTCCAAGATTAGGAGCTCTGTGCAAAAATCATCTTTGTACTCAGTTTTTCTCCTGCACTATGTTTATTCTGGAGTTGGCACTGTAATGAAGAACGAAGGAATGCATCTTGATTGACTGATCGCCAGCTCTACAGCGGCTCCAATGTGAATATAGCCTGGCCACGTATTATGTAGCCATTAAAAATAGTGGCATTGTGAAATAAAGGTCTATGATAGGCTACTAGATGACAAATTCAGATTATGAAACCGTATGCAGAATATGATCTCATTTGTGTGTGCTATACATGTCCATGTTGATGTGTACATGTCTGCGTATGTTATTAGCCTGTGCATATAAGGCAAAATGTCATGCACTCATCACTTGGGGTGGCATTAGGGATGATTCTTATTTTCTTCTTTTCACTTTTCTGGATTTTCCTCAAAATATTTTCAGTGATTGTATATTACTTTGAAACCAGAAACAAATGTTAGGTGTTCTGTCTGTTTTCTAAAGAGACATAGAGAGGCTAACCAGAGCTGTGACCACCATCAAAGGATGAACTACTGAACACATAATCCCAGAGATGCATGGGAAGCCAATGAGGAAGCCCTGAGGATATGTAAGGAGAAGCCATGGACAGTTTTGCTTAAACACCAGGAATTTAAATTTACATCATGAATTGTTCCTAAATGGCCCATCACCTTTTCTTATGAACTTTCTCCTGGACCGCAAGAGTTGCAGCTATTTGGATCACTTTGCTGAAAACAAGATGAAGGAATGGGCTAAGCTGTGTCACAACTAAGTAGAATGCTATGGCAGGCTCTTCTCCAGCTGGGCACAGCAGGGCACGCCCCCTCCCAGGGGCCTCTCATTCAATGCCTCTCACCATTTACATTCCAACACTCTAAGATGATGGATACTTTTAATACAAGAGACCTGTCATTTATTTATTAGCTGGGGACAGGCTTTGCAGCCGGGAAGGATGCATTATAAATCAACTCCTTTCTCAGCCATTAAAAATTAATACAGTTCATAATGTAGAACGTCAGTAATTTCTTTATTAGAGGAGAGTGTCATTTTTTTTCTTTTCTTCCAGGTTTTGTTTTTACTTCCTCCCTTCTTTGGGGATATTTTTTTTTCTTTCATAAAGACTGGCTGAGTATAAATTATCCCAGGGAAGGGGAATATACCCTTTCAGACAGAGGTTAAAATGGAAGAGACGAAGCTTAAAAAAAAAAAAAAAAAAAAGCCCCTGACCAAATTCCCCATGGAAATATGGTCTAACTGCATCTTTCAAATTTGCCTCATTAAGCCTCACTTACAACATCCCTTGTTTCTTTCTGATCTACCTTGCACCAAAAATGGGAGGCATTTTAGGTTTCTGATAGACCAGAGGGAAAGAAATAAAAGGTGAGTGATTTGGGGTGTGCTGGGAGGTCTCTGATTATTATTTTCTAATGATTGCTCCCTCACAGAGGGGCCTTCATTAGCTTTTCTATTGTCTCCAAGTTAACTTGGCATTCACCAAAAGAAGCATGGATGTTAGAAGCTCAGCCCAAGACCAGGAACCCTTCATACAGCTCCCCCTTTAGACCTAGGATCCAAGGATGCAGAAGGAAAAGATGGCACCAGAATATGCCAAAAGGCTGATTAGCTAAGCATCCATGAAGGCTTCCCCTTTGGTTCTTCCCCAGAGTGGCAGCTCCAGGAAAAGTGAAAGCTTGGAGTTAGAAAGAAGACAACTTCTGCTCTTAACTTCAGAGGAAATAAAAGGGAGAATCCAGAACCTATCGTGTCTCCATCTCACCTTAGCAATATTGAGGAGTTTGCAGTGGTTGGTTCAACCAAGCTGACCTTCTCAAGACCTGAACAAAGGAATATATGTGAAGGGAGGGGGGACCATCCCACCCCTAGCCACCCCACCCAGCACATTTTCCTGACTTTGGGGAATAGAGGGAGAGGGGTCACCCACAGATGAACATCACATCCCAGGCACAGGCTCCCTGTGTTGATGTCTCTGTCAAACCAGCCATGATTTAGTTAAAGCTCCTAAGTAACAAATCCCCACAAATCCCCAAGCACATATTTAAAATCTATTTTCAGAATTACACTGAGCATAATTCAACCAATCAATGAGCCATTAGGAGTTTAGTCCCAACACTTCTTCATTACCAGTGGCATGAGGGCTGCTCAACTCAGCAGAATCCAATGCGAAGAGTTGCTGTATCACCAGCAATTCTAGGTCTGGGGACAGAAGCTTATACATTGCCTGCTGAGAGGCCCAGCCACAATCTGGGTGACAAATTAAGCTACAGAACCACCAGCGACAGGATAAAAGGAGACTCAGCCAAAAATAGGTCAACTTGGATCCAAGGACTTCTGCTCTTCTCCTTCAAGGGTAGCTCTTGCATCACCACCAATGCCCATCTCTAGCTGGACCCTGCTTCTGGGAAGCCTGCCTCATGGGGATCTGGAGCTCCAAAGAGCCTCCTGGGGTGGACACACGGAGGGGGATGACTACATAGGAGCTAAAGTGCTAGAGAGGAATTGCCTTCTGCTGCCTCACTGGTGAGCACCATGAGTCACCCAAACTGGTATCTGTCTGAAAGTCTCCAAGATCTCCCAAAAGGTGGGGGTGTGGGTGAATTGGAAGTCAGCTGACGGTGGGAGGGGGCATCCCAGGTTAGTAGAAGTGGCATGCTCCTAAACTCTAGAGTTTGAATCCTGGCTCTACCTTTGACCAGTAAATGACCTTGGGCAACTCCCTTAACTTCCTTGCTTCCCTAGGAAATGCCTAATCTGTAAAGTGGAGAACACTACACTTACATTAAAGCTTGATTTAATGTAGAAAGAATGACTTCATGAAAAGAAGAGGGGGTGGTGGGCTCTGTCATATCACAGTTTTGTCATTTTCTAGCTGCAAGACTTTAGCAAACATTTTAACCATTCCCTGTGCCTCAGTTTCCTCACCTACAAAATGGGGAAAGTAATAGAAGCTACCTCATATGATTTTTGTGAGGATTAAACAATTTATTATTATATTTAAACTGATTTTGGTGCCTAAGATATAATAAGCACTACGCAGTGTATGATTTTATTATTATTTGAATGTACTTCAAGTTCAGAGCCTGGCCCTTGGTAAGTATTCAGTAAATGTTAATGTATTTCTTTATTTTTTTACTACTCCCCCTTTTCCCCTCTCTTCACCACCTACCTGCTCCCACCTACTCTCCAAAAGCTATGCTCCCAAAGGATCACATAGCAGCTCTGAGGAATTCACACAGCTTGCTCAACCAAGAGAGTTGGATGCAGCTAAAACCACAAGCAGAAATGTTTCACCACCCAGGCATACAAGTCTAGCTTTGAACATTAGCAGGACAGTTTACCAGACCAGAACAGTGATGATGACAACAAATTACTAGGTTGCCCTCCCTAGGAGGAGAGATACAAGGAGTAAAATGTACATGGTATCAATGTTCTCATCTTCATTCTACCCCCTGTACCCCAAGAGGCACCTGCTTACTCCTAGAGGAGCAGGATGACAGTATTTGCAAGGCTGAAAGCCTAGGTGAGCATTTGCTTTACTCCTGGAGGAGACCTGGGTGGCAGGTACTGTCATTTCTAACAGCCACTTCCTGTTTCTTGCTAACAGAGCCCTGTGATTCTGTGGAGACATATGCCCTCCAGGCAACCATATGCCTCAGGGAAAATGAGTTCCATTCCCAGCCCCAGGGGAGAATCTGGAGGAGCTTAAAGTGCTTGGGGGTAATTCCATTCCCCTTAAGAATGACTGGCTTGGGAATAAACATATGACATAATTCTGGCCAATGAAACAGGAAGGAAAGACTACTTAGGGGCTTTGGGAAAAGCTTTCTCAGTTTCAACCCACCCACAAGAAGAGACAACCCTGTGGGGCCCCTAGTCCATGTGTTTGGTTGTGATGCCTGGATCTGCTGCAACCATTTTGTAGCCATGAGAGAAGTTAACCTGGTGATATAGCAAAACACAGAAAGGCAGAGGCAGGAGAATCACAAAAAGTAGAGCTAGAGTCCTAATACACTTCACCAGGATCCTTCCCTAGCTGTTTAGCTGAGTTATGCGATGATCAACGTCTTAAGCCAAGTGAGTCAGGATTATCTTGTACTTTCAGTCAAAAGGATCTCAACTGATACAATCAGTGTCTAAAACATGAGAATATGAACAAGACTCAGACATATGTACATTTGTGTCTGAAGATCCTATGTGTAAGTTTGCTAAGAAAAAACAAAAGGGCTGTGCACTCATGTCTAAGGACAAGCAAAAACGAAGTCAAATAAGCAGACAGACATTGAAGCCCTAACTTCGGAGGGGACCGTGCAGGCACAAACATATGAGAACTCAGCGTAAAGCACATGGGCAGGCATACAGGGGAGAAGGGGAGTTTGTTTCAACAAAATTAAGTTTGATGACAAAGGGAAGGGTGAAACAAAGAATCAATCAAACAAAAACACAAACAAAAGAATCTCGCCATGAATCTCTCTGCCACCTTCTAGTTGAGCCCACAGCGTTTCGGTCTCATTAACCCAAAAGGAAATTGGCCTGAGCCCTCTGCTCATCTACATCCATCATTTCCTGACAACCAACATATTACAGTTCCGACTCCTAAGAGCATCTTCATAGCTGTGGAGCCGGGTGATAAAATGCAGCTTCTTAGAGTTGGGGGAAAGAAGTCGCTGGAGGGGATTCTTTTTTCAGAAATAAATCCAAGCTTGGAAAATATATTTTTTGGTACCATCAAGCTGGTTTCCCCCAACAGCATATTTATATCAGAAATTGTAATGATAGTTGTAAAAATATTGCTGTCAAGGCAAGGATGATCATATATTGTCACTTATACAAGTTTACAGAGTATTTTCAAATTCTCGTACCCCTTCATCTCAAAAGATACCTACTAAGGTGGTCACCTTTTCTTATCTCAAATTTAGAGAAGGCAGGTGTCTTGCCCACAGTCATGCAGTGGCTGAGTGGTAGGCTGGGACGTGGGTCTAAGGCCACCCACGCTCATGTCACTTTTGTTTCTAATGAAAAAGGATCCTCTGTAACCCCCTAGTTCAGTTCATTCTGTCATCCGCTAGACCCTGCCTACTCCATGCCAAGACCATTATATTCTCTTCTTTAAATAAGAAGATGTTTTGACCTTCCCAACAATTGTTTGGAAACAGTGACTTTCAGAAGGCTGCCTGCATCTTGGTTTGAGCATTTCTCCTTGGAGCAGCTCCCTAAGATTCCATTCCTAAGAGGCAGCAGATCTGCCTGGAAACGAGGAATGCAGTGAAAATTTGGCCATGACCAGCATCTCCGGATCTGGGGTTTAGGAAGTGTTAGAAGCACCTGCAAGAGCTTCTAGGAAGAGAACAACAGGCAAAGATCCCCTGATCCATTTAAGTGTAGGGCACTTAGTGCTCTGCCAGAAATCCTGAAGAATGTTACCACCCCAATTCGGGCTATTCCCACGGAATGCAGCTATGTCCTGTCCCTCCGAGGGGCTTGAGAGGAAATGTGACAGTGCCTGTGCCAAATGGGTTCAGGCCCATCTGGGCACTGTCACAGTGAGTGACCACACCTGCTGGGGAGGCAACAATGGAGCCCCCAAACCCCAGAACAGCCCTGAATGGGATCCATTGAAACATCTGTGTCTACAGAGATGCTAACAGGTATACCTCAAAATCAGGTTCAGTAGCTCAAGAAATTTGAGAAGTGCTGCAGACCAAAGGTCCTTCTTGGTAAGTCTCAGGGATCTCTAGCATTAAAGGCTCTCAGAATCCTACAGTACGAAAGTTACTTAATCCAGGTTTTCCCAAAATTATTTTACCATGAAACTTTTTTTTTTAAGCAATGCCTATTCGTATCCTTCAGAGAACAATTTGCAAAACAATGAATTAAAGGCAGCTGGAGAGAAGATGGAAGGGCAGTTGTACTCTTGGCTTCTTGGCTAAGATGTGGGTGGAGCTTTGGTCTTTAGTTATTGTCCATCAACAATATAGTGCAAGGGGAATGAGAACCGACAAATTCTTTGGGACATCTGTCATAAGGAATGACTCACGTGTTCATTCATAGCAAGATGGAGATGATGACTGCTTTCTCCTGGAAAAGGGCTTTTGGAAAGAGAACACTAATAGAGACCACCATCAACTACCGAGATTCCTGCTTGTAGGTGGGAGAAGGAGATCTTTTTCCCTTTCCCTGATTTTTAACTTCTGCCCTTAAAATAAGAATGTCTGACTCCTTGGAGACATGGGAAGTAACCCTAAGCCCTTCCCTCACCCTGCATTCCTGGCTTCTCCCTGTGAAAAGCAAGTGACTTATTTGATGGGTGACGAGGGCGGAGTCCATCATCCACCATCACATTTCTCTTCTGGGCAAAGTTCACGAAGGAAAGGGAGTCACTCCCTGTGCATATGAGCTTCCTGGGGTGTTCTTAAGCTCTCTGGCTTCCAAAAGGTAAGGTAAACCATGACCCTCCATGCAACTGAATGAATAATATCTGCTCAGCAAACCCAAGTTCTATCTGTACATGCAAGTTCAAGACAGGAGAAGCACCAAAAAACCCATTTTGGCTTTACACCCAAGCTGCCTTCTTGGGCGCAACAATAATGCTCATCTTTTGATTCCTATCTGACCCCTATGTATATGTTTTAGCTGGTTCAGAATTATGACCCTTTAAAACTCCAATACAGACTGGATGCCTGAATCCAGTTGACAAAGAAAAAACATAAATTACTTATCTCTGGGAAATCTTGAGCTAGAAAGGATCTCTGGAGAAAAGTTAATCCTCTTACTCCTTGAAAACAAGACTGAAGCCAAAACATGCCAGGAAGACAAGTAGTCCTTCTGTTTCTAGGCCGCTGAGCAAAACAGAAAGGACCCACTCCATGTTCTGCTCACCTTCAGCTTTTGGGTGCAGCTTCCCCTGGGCTCCCATCCCACCATGAAATGACATTACTCCAAGCTGGCTGGGGGTCTCATCATTCTTCCCCTCCTCGACCATGAAGTGAATGCTTATCCCTCAAGTACTTTTTTAAAGCCAATTACCTTGTATTTACAGTGAGCATAATTAGACCTAATTACTTAATTAGCATGACTGCATGCAGCTACTAACTTTGAGTATGTGATTATGGCAGTGAGGCACAGAGCAGATGAGGTCATGATAACCACAAGGATGGCAGGTGGTCTCGGCCCAGGGAGATGAATGCTAATCTGTCACTTTGAACTAGTTGGTTTTAGCTCCAAAGTGCATGCTAGGAAAGTCTAGTGTTTTCAATTAATTTCAGGGAAATGGCTTCATATGATTTTTTTCTTCCTGGAATGGGGGAAAAATGTCAAAGTGCTATGCTTGGATTGTACCAACATTTAGGGAACTCAGACATCAGCACCCAGCAGAGATTAATATCTTGAGGCTGAGACTCTGTGGACGAGCTTGTATGTATACTAAAGTTCAAGCCCATGGGCCCAGGACTTATTTGCCTGGCTCCCAAGATATCTCATTCTGGCAACGTCCAGCTCTTTCTAGAAAGAAAGAATACTAGTAATGTGTTCAGACTCATCCCTCCCTCCAGAGACCTTGGGCTTACCAAACCTAGCATCACAGAATTCCTGGGGGTCTCCTAGTTATTCTAATTGAATCTGAAGATAAGATTGAAGAAAAATCAGAGGGAGACAATACTAATTTATGTCCATTTAAAATGTTTTATGAAACACTGCCTACCAAGCAGGGCCTGAAGATACTGAACTGGTGAAAAAGGTTAAAGCTAAATGTTTCCATTATTAACCAAGAGTCACCAAGATTCATCTTATGGTTCCCCTAGAGTGGACTGTCAAGATCCAACCAGGAGAATAAAAGAGGGGACCCATCAGAATCCCCCACCCACCTTGGTCCTATTTCTCTCCCAAGTCACATCTAGCAGAGCCTGCCTCCTAAAACAACCACAGGAAGCAAACAGCAGCCCCTGGTATGCCAACCTACCCTCTTCAGCTGCACACCCCATGCTCCCAGCCCAGCCCTGTAACAAGATCTCCTTCTTTGCATCAAGCAAGTCCATCCCGGACTTCTTCTACAGAAAGAACTAGAAAGACTTTTTCTGCAGGAGTAGCAGCTGCTGCTGTTGCCCCTGTTACTGGTTCCAGGAAGGGCCCCAGCCTCCTAGACAAAGGAGCCCATTTTCCATATTTCATCTGCAAGTCCATTATGCTGAGTTAAGTGGCTGGGAATAAACACCCATCATTACCCTACGCTAAGCGATGTTTGTTAGTATAGAAGGTGACAGAAATCTATATCATGCTGATGCACTATTAATACTGCATTACGCACACAGGCTCTGTGCTCCCCACCACAGCTGGAAACTGGCCTGGGCAATTCCTCTTCCAGAAAAAGCAAGCTTCATGGTTAATTGACCCAGAAGAAAAGGAGGAGATAAGCCGCTTGCACATTCTGATGAAGGAACCACTGGTCCCAGCTAAAGAGACAGTGCACAGATCTAGCAGTTCCAGCTTTGGTTATCTGTGCAGATGTTCTTGCCTTGTGGGCTGATATGTTAGAGGGGAATGCATCAAGCAGTTTTCCTAGGGAAAGAGACTGAGGCCAGGAACTCCACACTACTGCTCTGTAGCTAAAGAGGGGTAAGAAAGGGTAGGTTCTCTGCTCTATCCCCAGGGCCTAGCAGAGACTGCCTGGTACTTAAGAAGGGATCAGTGGATGTTTGTTGACTGACTGAAGGAGTAAAAGAGAAAAGGAAGTTGAAGAGAACCAACAGAGATGGAGTTTTGGCAATGTCATGAGAGTGAGGGGCCAAGACGACCCCAAGACAGAGCTACCAGGTCAGCCAGGGAGGATGTAGGACAGATCTAGGAAAGAAATGGGAAGGGGTGACCAGCCAGGAGCAGCTGAATGCACATCTATAGTTTAAAATCTAGAAACTCATGTGGAAAAATGGATTCAGCATGGAAACCAGCTTGAAAGTGACATGTAGCTCCCTCCCCCTCCCCCTCCCCCTCTCCCCACAGTCTCCCTCTCCCTCTCTTTCCACGGTCTCCCTCTGATGCCGAGCCGAAGCTGGACGGTACTGCTGCCATCTCGGCTCACTGCAACCTCCCTGCCTGATTCTCCTGCCTCAGCTTGCCGAGTGCCTGCGATTGCAGGCGCGCGCCGCCACGCCTGACTGGTTTTCGTATTTTTTTGGTGGAGAGGGGGATTCGCTGTGTTGGCCGGGCTGGTCTCCAGCTCCTAACCGCGAGTGATCCGCCAGCCTCGGCCTCCCGAGGTGCCGGGATTGCAGACGGAGTCTCGTTCACTCAGTGCTCAACGGTGCCCAGGCTGGAATGCAGTGGCGTGATCTCGGCTCGCTACAACCACCTCCCAGCCGCCTGCCTTGGCCTCCCAAAGAGCCGAGATTGCAGCCTCTGCCCGGCCGCCACCCCGTCTGGGAAGTGAGGAGCGTCTCCGCCTGCTCGCCCATCGTCTGGGATGTGAGGAGCCCCTCTGCCTGGCTGCCCAGTCTGGAAAGTGAGGAGCGTCTCTGCCCGGCCGCCATCCCATCTAGGAAGTGAGGAGCGCCTCTTCCCGGCCGCCCATCGTCTGAGATGTGGGGAGCACCTCTGCCCTGCCGCCCTGTCTGGGATGTGAGGAGCGTCTCTGCCCGGCCGCCCCGTCTGAGAAGTGAGGAGACCCTCTACCTGGCAACCGCCCCGTCTGAGAAGTGAGGAGCCCCTCCGCCCGGCAGCCGCCCCGTCTGAGAAGTGAGGAGCCCCTCCGCCCGGCAGCCGCCCCGTCTGAGAAGTGAGGAGCCCCTCCGCCCAGCAGCCACCTCGTCTGGGAAGTGAGGAGCCCCTCCACCTGGCAGCCACCCAGTCTGGGAAGTGAGGAGCTCCGCCCGGCAGCCACCTCGTCCGGGAGGGAGGTGGGGGGGTCAGCCCCCCGCCCGGCCAGCCGCCCCATCCGGGAGGGAGGTGGGGGGATCAGCCCCCCGCCCGGCCAGCCACCCCGTCCGGCAGGTGAGGGGCGCCTCTGCCCGTCCGCCCCTACTGGGAAGTGAGGAGCCCCTCTGCCCGGCCAGCCACTCCGTCCGGGAGGGAGGTGGGGGATCAGCCCCCCGCCCGGCCAGCCGCCCCGTCCGGGAGGGAGGTGGGGGGGTCAGCCCCCCGCCTGGCCAGCCGCCCCGTCCGGGAGGTGAGGGGCGCCTCTGCCCAGCCGCCCCTACTGGGAAGTGAGGAGCCCCTCTGCCCGGCCAGCCGCCCCGTCCGGGAGGGAGGTGGGGGGGTCAGCCCCCCGCCCAGCCAGCCGCCCCGTCCGGGAGGGAGGGAGGTGGGGGGGTCAGCCCCCCGCCTGGCCAGCCGCCCCGTCCGGGAGGTGAGGGGCGCCTCTGCCCGGCCGCCCCTACTGGGAAGTGAGGAGCCACTCTGCCCGGCCAGCCGCCCCGTCTGGGAGGGAGGTGGGGGGGTCAGCCCCCCGCCCGGCCAGCCGCCCCGTCCGGGAGGGAGGGAGGTGGGGGGGTCAGCCCCCCGCCCGGCCAGCCACCCCGTCCGGGAGGTGAGGGGCGCCTCTGCCCGGCCGCCCCTACTGGGAAGTGAGGAGCCCCTCTGCCCGGCCAGCCGCCCCGTCCAGGAGGGAGGTGGGGGGGTCAGCCCCCCGTCCGGCCAGCCGCCCCGTCCGGGAGGTGAGGGGCGCCTCTGCCCGGCCGTGCCTACTGGGAAGTGAGGAGCCCCTCTGCCCGGCCACCACCCCGTCTGGGAGGTGTACCCAACGGCTCATTGAGAACGGGCCATGATGACAATGGCGGTTTTGTAGAATAGAAAGGGGGGAAAGGTGGGGAAAAGATTGAGAAATCGGATGGTTGCCGTGTCTGTGTAGAAAGAGGTAGACATGGGAGACTTTTCATTTTGTTCTATACTAAGAAAAATTCTTCTGCCTTGGGATCCTGTTGATGGGTGACCTTACCCCCAACCCTGTGCTCTCTGAAACATGTACTGTATCCACTCAGGGTTGAATGGATTAAGGGCGGTGCAAGATGTGCTTTGTTAAACAGATGCTTGAAGGCAGCATGCTCCTTAAGAGTCATCACCACTCCCTAATCTCAAGTACCCAGGGACACAAACACTGCGGAAGGCCGCAGGGTCCTCTGCCTAGGAAAACCAGAGACCTTTGTTCACTTGTTTATCTGCTGACCTTCCCTCCACTATTGTCCTGTGACCCTGCCAAATCCCCCTCTGCGAGAAACACCCAAGAATGATCAATAAATAAAAAAATAATAAAAAAAAAAAAAAAAAGAAAGTGACATGTAGGGAAAGAGAAAGTGTTAACAAGACTTCTGGGAAAGTGAAAAGAATTAGGATGCCTGGAAAGGTGGGGTTCAGGGCTGACATCATGGAGAATCACCCTGACAAGCTGCCTTTGAAATGCTGTGAAGGCATGGACACATTGGTTGGTACCAAGAGGTGCCAGTCTTTTAGTAAACATGGCAATTGGTCTTTGACCGATGACAGCTTAGAAGTGAAGTATGCTCACTATTAGTCAATGTGAATATCCAATAAGAATTACACAGTCATCAGTTACCGGTATACTTTAGAGCAGAAGAGAGAAAGGTTGGTACAATCACACATGTGTGTGGCCACACACACACACACAAACACATACACTTCACCAGGCACACCAAGAAGGACAGTGTGCATCCACAAGTGCCAGGAGACCCTTGGGCAGGAGCTGATTGGTGAAAGCCAGTCTAATGTGAAATGCAATGAACCTCACTTGGTATAATCATTCAGTTTTGCTATTTCTTATGAAGCTAAACATATTCTTACCACATGACCAGGCAATCACGTGTCTAGGTATTTATACAAATGAGTTAAAAACTTATTTCCACACAAAACCTGCACATGAATATTTATGCAGCTTTATTTATAATTGCCCAAAAGAGGAAGCAATGAAGTTGTCTGTTACAGGTTATGTCCCCCTCAAAAAAGCTAGGTCAAAGCCCTAACTCCCAGTGCCTTACAATGTAAACTTTATTTAGAAATGGAGTCACCATGGATGTGATTAGTTAAGTGAGGATAAGGATGGGCCCCTAAAACTATATGTCTGGTGTTCTTACAAAAAGGCAGTCTTATGAAGACAGAGGGTTGGAGTGATGCAGCTGCAAGCCAAGGGATGCCAAAGATTCCCAGCAACACCACCAGAAACTAGGAAGAGGAAAGGAAGGATTGATTCCCTTATAGGTTTCAGAGGGAGGATGGCCCTGTCAACACCTTGATTTCAGACTTTGGGCCTCCAGAGCTGTAAGATAAAAAATTTCTGTTGTTTGGGGCCACCCAACTTGTGGTACTGTATTCCGGCATCCCTAAGAAACTAACACAATGCTTTTCACTAAGTGAGGAAATAAAAACTGTAATACAGCCATACAATGAAGTATTGCTCAGTGATAAAAATAAATGAGAATCGCTTGATCCCGAGAGGTGGAGGCTGCAGTGAGCTGGGATTGAGCCATCGCACTCCAGCCTGGGGACAGGAAAGACTTTGTCTCAAAATAAAATAAAATAAATGAGCTATCAGGCCGGGCACGGTGGCTCACGCCTGTAATCCCAGCACTTTGGAAAGCTGGGACGGGCAGATCACTAGGTCCAGAGATCGAGACCATCCTTGCTAACACGGTGAAACCCCTTCTCTACTAAAAATACAAAAAATTAGCCAGGCGTGGTGGCGGGTGCCTGTAGTCCCAGCTACTCAGGAGGCTGAGGCAGGAGAACAGTGTGAACCCAGGAGGTGGAGCCTGCAGTGAGCCAAGAATGCACCACTGCACTCCAGCCTGGGCGACAGAGTGAAACTCCGTTTCAAAATAAATAAATAAGTAAATAAAATAAAAAATAAAAAAATAAATGAGCAATCAAGCCAGGAAAAGACATGGAGGACCTTAAACATATATTGCTAAGTGAAAGAAGCCAATCTGAAAAGGCTACACACTATGATTCCAACAATATGACATGTGGAAAAGACAATACTATAGAGACAGTAGAAAGATCAGTGGTCGCCAGGGATTGAAGGGTGTGAGGGGATCAACAGATGGATGACAGCGGACATTTTGGACAGTGAAATTATTCTGTCTAACATTGTCATGGTGGATACATGACACTATGCTTTTGTCAAAACCCACAGAACTTGTCCAACGCAAGCAGTGAACCCTTCTTAAATTGTGGCTTTAGTTAATAAAAATGTATCAATAGTGGTTCACCAATTGCAACTAATATACCATAATTATGCAAAATGTTAATAATAGAGAAAACTGTAGTGACAGGTGGGGACTTAAAGGGAATATGTGGGTGCTCTCTGTACTTTCTGAAATTGTTGTGTAAATCTAAACCTATTCTAAAACTGTTCTTTAAAATAAATAAAAATTAACCCCAGGGCCAGGTATCACCTTATCTGAAGGCAGTCATGGCCCCTCAAGAACTTGATTCTATGGAGAATTCAGAGAGGGGTAATAAGTGCCAACAGCCAGACTGAGGCTGGCCCAGCCTCATGACTTCAGAGGCCTTCAGCCAACCCTGAACACCCTATACAGGGCTGTCCTTATCCTAGAAACAGAAGAATGAGCCTCTACAAAACAAAAGAACTGTCCTTAATAGGTTGCTTCCCTTACCTCCAGCCATGCTGAGTATATGTCAATCACTAGAAGTCTAGGCAACGAGATTTGATAGGGGAGGGATGGATGCTGGAGTTAGCGGGTCTGAGTTTAAATCTCAGGCTCTCTCTTGTATGATCTGGAACAAGTAACTTAAGCTCTCTGAGTCTCAGTTTCTTTAGCTATAAAATGGGAGTAGTAGCTCCCCCTCAGAGAGCTAGTTAAAGATCGCATAAGAAAAAAAACATAAAACACCAGCCCAGTGCTTGCTCTAAAGAGGCTATTGATACAAATCAATAATATTTTCCTTTTCCTCTCTGTGAGTTTCTTTTTCTTTTGAGACAGAGTCTCGCTCTGTCGCCCAGGCTGCAGTGCAGTGGCGCAACCTCGGCTCACTGCAAGCTCCGCCTCTCGGGTTCATGACATTCTCCTGCCTCAGCCTCCCGAGTAGCTGGGACTACAGGCACCTGCCACCATGCCTGGCTAATTTTTTGTATTTTTAGTAGAGATGGGGTTTCACCGTGTTAGCCAGGATGGTCTCGATCTCTGGACCTCGTGATCCACCCACCTCGGCCTCCCAAAGTGCTGGGATTACAGGCGTGAGCCACCGTGCCTGGCCCCTCTCTGAGTTTCTAGAGAGCCTGGGCGTGGAGTCATCTGACACATCTTAGTTAGCACCTTCTTTGACCCTAGTTCCATGCTGTGGTTTCTGTAGAAAATAAAGAATTATGACACTAGGAATAAACTCAAAGTCGGGTTTGGGAAACAGGACATGTATATTTGAGAAACGACAGGCTGACCTATGATTTGGCTCAAAGTCATTCAAGACTGGGGCATGGCACTGACTAAGCTATGGGTTAGAAGGAAGGAAGGAAAGGTCCCATTGCGATAGCATGGGGCTAGGAAGAATTCACAAGAAGCAAGAAATGAAAGAGGTGTTAAAAGACGAACAGGGTGTGGAAGGAAAGGAGAGGGAGTGAGGGTGAGGAGGGAAAATGGGCATTTCAAGGTAGTGGCTGGAGGTGTGGGATTGATGATCTGGAAAGAAGGAATAAAGGCTGGTGAGTCATCAGCAGAAAGCTGAAGAAGAGAGAAAGACAGGAAGGGAGGGAGGGAGGGCACAAGGTGCTCTCAGTGGTCCTGCAGCAGGGGGCGCCATCCCATGTTTTGGGGTTCAGCTATGGTTGGACGTGAGCCCATGAGGGTGGAGACCATGTGTCTCTTGTTCCCCAGTGTTTCCGGTGCCTAAACGAAAGGCTGACACAAACCCTCAATAAACATGGATTAAATAGATGAAAGGGGAAAAATCAGCACAGTGGAAAGTGACTCGGATGCTAAGGAGGAAAGGAAGCTCAAAGGAACATGGTCAGGTTTCGCAAAGTGATCGTGGATGGAGAGTGGAGGGGCTCCTGGGGAAAAAGAAACAGATGGACCTTCAGGACAGAGACCTACAAGAGGTGTGGCGATGGGCAGAGAAGCAGACAGACACTACCTCAAGGGGGAGAAGAGAGGAAAGGGCGGGCCAACCAGGATGGAGACAGGCCATCTTTGCAGACCCAGACTGGGAAGGCTGGGAGGGGATGACTCTGGGAAGATGGAGACGCTGCTTTCTCTGAGACAGGGACAACATGGGAGCAAAGGCTGACAAAGACACCCAAGGACAGAAGGATGGGGCAGAGGCAGTTGCCTCTCCCCAGGTGGTCTCTGTTTTCTCAACCAAGAGTATGGGTGTAGGGAGAAAAGGATGAACAGAAAACCCTGTTCATCCTTAAGATGAACCAAGAAGCCTTTCAACTGGCTTATGGGAAAGGGCCAATGTGTGACTCCTGAGAAAGCAGCAAGCAGTCCAGCCCTCATCCATGAACAGTCCAGAGCTGCCACATGGGTGACAAAGGTAACTGAGGGTCCAATGTTGCTACAAATAACTTTTAGCTTCTCCCAAGTGACCCATCTGGACTGGTCCCTTGACTTCTCATTCTATCGGACCTGGCCCAAAGTCTAGGGTCCTCAGCTGTGTGACCAGGAGGGCTGTATCCATTTCCTGATGCTCTCAAGAACCAGAGGGCTATACAAAAATAATGAGGGGGGCTTTACTAGGCTTTGGGTTCTGTATATATTGCAAACTAGGAGCATCTTTATTCAGCTCTTTCGGAATCCCTGGAAAGGCTAAATAAATGCAGAATAAAGACAATGTCAAATGCAGAGCCCTTGTTGGGAACATAGGTGTGGGGATGCAAGCATCTGATAAGGGATTGTACCAGGTGATCTCTAAATATCCTTGCAGCCTGACATGCTAGGAAAAATGCTATGGACCAGATTGAAAGCAGATAGAAAGTGAGAAGCAAGGAGAGGACCAGCATCCTAATCATTTCCATCAGAAAGATCCCACTATTCATAATAAATACATAACTACAGAAAGAAAAGCACATTTGTGCTTAATCCATCACTGGGGGGATGGGGAAATAAGGCGTGAAGTCAGGTAGCATTATGTTCATGCAATTCCACCCCACATTACACATTTTTAAATGGGACAAAGAAGGGAATGAGGAGACCCCCTGGGGGATTCACAATGTGAGCATTTTTATTCTCTTAACCTTCCTGGTTCTTGGCATCCCCCCAAAGGAGTGACCCTGGCCTTATCTGCCGCACCATAAATACTCTCCACTTATTTATATGCCAAGATGCATGTGGCTTTAATTATTTATGATAGTGTCTCATCGCACACAGGGATGTGTCTTGGAGTCTGTTCCCTCAACTGAAGAAGTCTTCGTTAATCAGAGACCTGCTGCTGGCTCAGCCAGTAAATCTCTGCTGAGGACTGGCCTGGGTCCCCTTTCACTCTGTCTGTGTGAGTCACCAAAGGATTAGCAGAGGGAGGATTAGACAAACGCAGCTACAATGTTCCTGCTCATTGTCTGTCATGCCACTCATGTTTTCTGAAAACAATTAGGAGCCATTTGCTGTCTATTGATGGAACAGAATGTCCCACTTCTCTAAAAGGGCTACTTTCCCCAGCATCAGGGGGTTCTGATGATCTGGAGTCATCTCATGATTTTCCTCTCATAAGGCATTGTTTGTTTTCCCTTGCTCCTTCAAGTCTCATCAATAAACCTGCTGCCTTCCCATTTTCACCAACCTTTTCTTGTTTACACTGAAGAACTGTCTGGATCCTGAGAATAGCCACTTTGAATCACAAATCTAGAGGGCTCTAGAAGGAAGACTTCCTCCACATGGTTTGCCTAGTGGGATGAGTCCTTGGCTATGCTTTGTTTTGACACCAAAGGATGCTCCAGGCCCCACAGCTCTCTCCATGGCTCCCAGGCTTCCATGGGGACACTTATTCTGATGGCCCAGAGGAAACTTGCCTCCAACACACCAGAGAGTCATCCCATCTGGCAACTGTGTGGATAACCTGGTATCAGGAGATTCTGTGAGCAGATATGATCACGAGATCATATTCTGCACCAGGAATCCAGAGCTTCCACTAAAGAGGACAGAGGGATCCTCATTATTCACAGATTCTGTATTTGGGAATTCACTTACTTTCTAAAATTTATGTGCAATGCCAAAACCAAGACTCAAGGCAATTTCCTGGTCATTTAGGGCCATGTGTAGAGTGACAAAATGTGACCCTAGGGGCACGTTTCCAGCTGAGACTCAACAAGGAGATATCTGCCTTCTTCCTTTTTTAAAAAAAATCATTTATTTTAATTGGAAAAAAAAAAAACCTGTCATCTGTCATATTTGTCATGTACATTGTTTTAAAATTCTTGTTTCAGCTCTCATACTATAAGCAACTACCTTTTTTGTGGTCTATTCCAGACCACATTTTTTTACACTTTTGTGCTTGTTGCTAGTGACTATGCAGTTTGGTAGGGCCCCCAAGCATCATTCTGAAGTATTGGCTAGTGTTCCTTAGCTTAGGACAGCTGTGATGTGCCTCACAGAAAAAACACATGTGTTAGATAAGCTTTGCTCAGGAAGAGTGACGGTGGCCATGGCCATGAGTTCAATGTTAATGAATCAACAACATGTATTAAATAAGGTGTCTTTAAACAGAAACATATGACAAGGTTATGTATTGACTGGTTGATAAAATGTGACCTGAGGCTCACAGGAACCTAACCTCGTGTCTTCCCTAGGAGCAATGGTTCAGTGTTCACTAATTCAGTGTTCACGGCGACTTCACAGAACACAACTGCTACAGATAATGAGAACCAACTGTATATTGAACATAGCAATGTCTAGGTCTCTGCTCAAATATCAACAGCACCCTAGGAAACTCAGTATCAACCCTAGACTGAGCTTGGACCCAGCTATCACCATAGAAAGTCCTTCCTCCCAGTCCTACCCAGGCCAGTCCTGGGGTGAGCCTGATCTGAGACAGGAAATTTAGCCAGAAGTGAACTAATCTTTGTTCTGTGCTTCCCATGGTTTATCTGAAAAACAGGTATCTCTCTTCCTTGCCCAGCCCTGGTTCAGAACCCAGGTGTCCTTTTTCTGATACTGACAGGGAGCATCTGATACACACTGAGACAGATTCTGGAGAACACCCAAGGTTAGGAGGCAAACGATGACCTTATGCTGACTCAAGCCCACTCCCTCCCACTGTGGCAATGCTCTCCTAAAACTCAGAGCCAGGGAAATGAAGCAAAGGCTGATGGGGGTAGCCCAGTGCCCACTCTGCTGTAGGATGAACCAGCAGGAGCAGCAAGAGTTCTGTGAGCTACAAAGACTGTGCTCCAAGTACAGAGAGCTCCGCTCAGGGGCTGAGCAAGACCAAAAAGCGCCTCTTCCTAGGCCCACCCTGCAACCCACTGAGACATGAAAAGAACCCAATGTCAGGAAGCCTGGGGCAGCCACCCAGAGCCTCGGTATTCCTGTCTGTAAGGTGGGGCCTCAACCTAGCCGATCACTTCTGTCCTTCCAGCTCTCAGGCAGGCATGGGTGTCCCTGTTCTCCAGGAGCTGCTGTGCTCTCTCTTGATGCAGTGGATCATTTCCTGGGGACAGGAAGAGTAGGAGGAGCCGGGGTGTGTTTGGGTGTTGCTGGGCCCAGATTGAACCTGGGCACACAGCAGGAGGAACCCTGCTGGATGGACAGCCAAGTCATTGAGGCTCCAGGAGCTGAGAGAGGGCCTAGAAGGGCTCAGCAGAAGGACAAGGAGAGGGGTTGGAACCAACAGGAGTGGGGAGATGAGAGGGAAACAGGTGCCCTGAGCCCTCTGGTCTGAGTGAGACATCTGCAGTGGGGAGGTGAGAGTTCCTAGCGCTTGGGCCGTGATCTGATTCTCAGAAAGTGCACACTTCAGGGCACTGGAGGGGCAGCTAGAGAGATGTTTCCATTCAAAGGTACTCACCGCCCTTTATTCCCTTCCCCCTCATGGAGGCTTGGGTGGAGGTTCTGGTGAGCTCAGGGGCTGCTGTCTAAACAGAGTCAGGTTATGTTTCCTAGTTACATAGGCCAGGTCTAGAGAGAAGAACAGCCTCTCTGTGTCTCCTGCCTTATTGGGAGCACCCAGGGTCCTGCTGAGCCCAGGTGAAGAAAAAAGGGAAGCAGATTCAGACCCACAGGACCCCCTTCCCAGAGGACTCTGGTCCCGGGGACTCCTGGCTCAGGCTATTCTTCAAGTTTTGAGACAAACAGGGAGGGTCTCTTAGAAAGTGGGAGGTTGGCAGGTAGCAGGTCACCCTAGAAGGTTCCAGAACCCCAGGTACATGGTCTATCACCAACCACCCTCCCCTCCCCAGGAGGGAGAGCATTCCATCCCAGTACTTACACGTGTCCGGCTTGTGGCAGTTGTGTCCCTGACGGAAGTACTGGGGGTTCTCAATGACAGGGATGCGGGTCATGCCGATGACCACAGTGTCGGGCCCGGCATCCAGCGACGAGGGCGTGGTGATGCCGTGGTTGATGTGGTGCAGTGGGCTGGCTGAGTCCTCCTCACCACTGATGACAGCCACGGGACCTGCACACACCAACAGAGATGCAGGACCTGGTGACGTCACATCCGGCCAGTTTCCAGCCCTGTCCACAGACAACCCCCAACTACTGTTCCCATCACAAACGTTTTCTTTTTTTTACTTTTGGGGGGTGTGTTATATATATATATATATATGTAAATTCAGTAGTTTGGGTTTCTGGTGTATTTTAGATATTAACCCCTTATCAGATATACATGGCTTACATTTTTTTTTCCATTCTATAGGTTGCCTTTTTTTTTTTCTTTTAAATGAAATAGAGTCTCTCTCCATCACCCAGGCTGGAGGGCAGCGGCTCAATCTTGGCTCACTGCAACCTCTACCTCCTGGACTCAAGTGATTCTCATGCCTCAGCCTCTCGAGTAGCTGGGATTACAGGTGCCTGCCACCATGCCTGGCTAATTTTTGTATTTTTCGTAGAGACAGGATTTTACCATGTTGGCCAGGCTGGTCTCAAACTCCTGACCTCAAGTGATCCACCCACCTCAGCCTCCCAAAGTGCTAGGATTACAGGTGTGAGTCATCATGCCCAGCCCACATTTTCTTTATTAGCAAAATCCACTGGAAGCTTATTCCTCCAATACTCTGTATTCTGAATTCAGAGAACCACCCTAAATTCTCTTTCTTGAGAATTACTCACCTATCAAACCATGGAAACAGCTGCAAAATCAAGGTAAATTTAAACGACCCTGGAATAAACTATTTTCACTTTCTCCCAAGTCCAAATTAGTTCAAAATAAGAGTTTTAAATACGTTTATTTTCTTATGTAGCAACAATAGGATTTTTAAAATGACCTACTAGTAGTGTGCACCCTGTACCTCCTCTTCTAGGGAGCTTTAACAATGGCTGATGCTGGATTTCATCCCCAGAGGTTCTGATTCCACTGTTCTGGGGATGCAAGCTTGACATCAGATTTTGAGAGCTCCCCAGGTGAGTCCCATTTACAATCAGGATCAAGAAACTCTGATGAGTGGCTCAAAGACCTAGAGCCTCTACCAGCTGGCCACCAGACTCCCAGGGGAGCATCCTGTATCTTTTACTGCACTCAGCCATCAACCCTCCCTTGTTCACAGGGAGGTAAGTCCATTGTGGGCCTGGACCTAAGCTGAGCCAAGTTTCACAAATGACAGTAACGAAGCTGCATCATGATCTCCATACCAGCAGCTGGGCCAGCTGCCCCACTCTTGAAATATCCACATTGACCCAATGGCTTCAAAGAACATCATTTGTGTCTTCATCAACCCCAGTTCCACTCCCACTTCTTTCTAACCCAAAGAAGAAATCCAGTAAGGACATACAGTTACTCAAAAAGCCCAAGATGGCAAAGATAATTAACGCTGCAGTCTTGGTAGAAGAATGGTTCTGTTTGGTGCCGTGGTTCTCCCATACATACAAATAAAACTCCTGTAAAGTGAATTAGCTGTGACTGTTTGTGGCTTCATGCAACTGGCGTTTTGAATGGCTGCTTTGCTAGACACACAGTCCCCAGACAAAGTGCCTGCTGTGATTTGGTTTTGCAGCTTGAACAATATTTCCACTGCAGAAATCCATTACATCTTAATGAAGTTTATGGAGAGAATATTTCCCATCAAATAGCGAGGTGAAGCACCAATGAGGCAGAACTAAATGGGAGACTGGTAAATGCAAATGGAGGACCCTGAATTCCACTCCATCAGCACAGACAGGCTTATTCCAATCCATGACAAATATCTGACTGTGTTTGGAGACCGTATGGAAAAGTAGCTGTAAGTGGTTGCCCAAATACTCACAGTAATCACTTGCCTTGCAAAAAAGAAGCCAGTTCCTGAAAACACCTTGTAAACTTTTTGAAAAACTTTATAGCAAATTCCAGTTAAACAGGGAAAACTAAGCACTGGTTTTTATCCTCTTTCCCTCCTCAAACATACACTAACCATTCCCTCTACTAAAATACAAAAAAGGAAATGCAAAAAATATCTGAGCACAAAGAGAAAGAGGAAAAGAGGTGATAAGAGAAAATAAGATAATCCAATAATATTTTGGAATTTAAAAAGTCAAAAGAAGAAAGAGGCAAGAGGAGGAAAGAGGAAAGAGTTGAAGAAGAGATGACCAACAGGACTGCAGGGGGAATATTTGCAGGCAGCCAGTTCTGCTGGAAAGGATCCCTATGTGAAAGGACAAGAGAGCCAGGAAGGCTGAGGTGGAGTGAGGCTCCAGGCGGGAACAAGGTGCCCCCACCATCACCTTGCTCCCTTCCCACAGGACTCTAGTGGTTTACCCAGAGACATTGAACTCAGAAGGCTCAGGGGAGGGCTGGGATGAAGCATGAAGCTCAGCCCCTTCTTCCTGCAACCCTGCCTCCCCATCACACCAATCTCATCTCATACCAGCACCCTGCAGGAGATTAGAGAATGCATCTCTGGATGAATTCTCTCAAAAAATACCTCTCAGTATGGACATTTGGAGATCTACCAGTGGAAAGTCAAGTTCATTCTGTGATCATGCCACAGTGAAACCTGCCAGTTGGCAAGCCCTACCCACGCACACAAGGCGGAATCGCACTAGCTTTCTAGGGCTCAATTGCTAAATACGAAGAAGCAGTCAAGATCACCAGGCACTTCAGCAAAGCTCCGGCATGGGAGAGCACAAGACAAGTAGACAATCAGCGACCTGCAGGAAACAGAGGCAATGCAGGAAGCAGAAGAAGACTTTCTAAAAAAAAAAAACTACTAATATCCTCAGAGACGTCAGTGAAAACACTGCATCTATACAAGCAAGGCAATATTTAAAACGTGAAAAATTCAAGGGTAGTGAAGAGTCCTTGGAAATTACGATCGTCAAAATTTTAAAGTTAAAGGAGATTGGAAGATAAAGCCAAGAAATCTTCCAGAAAATTAAACAAAGAGGAAAGAGGTGGTAAATAAAAAAGGAAAGATAAGAAAATCAAAGGTTTGATAAAGAGATCCATCATCTAATTAAAAGAAATCCCAGAGAGAGAGAGGCAGGGAAAATGAATATGAATAGAAGAGATGAATGGAAAACTAAAAAACTTATAGAAATTTCACCCAAATTACTTACCCAGTTTCCAGCACAATTAACACAAGTGCACAAATATGAATGTATGTGCACATACATGCACATACACACACACACATATATCAAGGCACACAATTACAAAATGCCAGAGCCCTGGAGATAAAGAGAAGATGCTAAGAGCTTCCAGGCAAGAGGGATACATTTATAAAGGAACAGCAATCAGAAAGACAATGGAATCATTCTCTATAACAATACCACTATTGTTATTCTACAGAGCAATTCCTTCAACATTTGGATGGGGAACTTTTTAACCTGGAAATCTACACCTAAAAAAAAAAATCAATCCACTCTGAGAGCAAAATAAAAGTATTTGCAAATGTGTAAAAATTTGCCTTGCTTGTCCCCGTCTTAGCATGCATCAGGAAGAGGGATGTCAGCAAAACAAGGGGGCAAGCAAGGAAAAGAGGAAGCTGGCGATTTAGTATCATAGAGAGGCAGTCTCAAGCCGCAGGGCTGCGGGAAGGAGGTGTCTGGAGTGAGAGATTACAGAATACAATGATGAAGACAGGATCCATGCCCAGGCTGTCTTGTTTACTCCAAAGCTCACAAGCCTTCCTGCAACTACAGACTACTTGCTTTATTAGAATTGTAGACCACAGAATGCAGGAAGACACAAAGACCACACGCAACAGAAGTTCACCTCCAACCCCGCCCCTTTCTGTTCTCAGCATTATAGGATGTGGATGGTTAAAGTGACATGGAGGAAGGACACAGAAGAGGGAGAAGTTTGAGAAGATACTACATCGAGACTTAAACCTTTTGTGAAAGGCTGTTTCTTTGAATCTGCTCACATAAAGTCCATAGATAGCAAGTAGTCAATGAAATGTTCCAAGAGCCTAGGATCTAAAACAGTCTCCACCTTCTCTACCTTATTTGAGGATTTGAAAAAGCTGTGTTAAGGTGCATAGATGGAAGTGTTCTGCCACAGACTCCCAAGCCACGGGAAGGAATAAGATCACCCAGGAAGACCTGAGAGAGATAAAAGAATAAAGCCAGACATCAGAGCCCTGGGGACCCCAAAACTTAAAATGTGGGCATTAGAAGGGGAGCAAGGAAAAAGAGAACTGCCAGAGATGTGGAAGGAAATCAGAAAAGGATACTGTCTTAGAATTCAAAGGAGGAGGCCAGGCACAGTGGTTTATGCTTGTAATCCCAGCACTTTGGGAGGCCGAGGTGAGCAGATCATGTGAGGTCAGGCATTCGAGACCAGCCTGGCCAACAAGGTGAAACCCAGTCAATACTAAAAATACAAAAATTAGCTGGGTGTGTTGCTGCATGCCTGTGATCCCAGCTACTAGAGAAGCTGAGGCAGGAGAATCGCTTGAACCTGGTAGTCGGAGATTGCAGTGAGCTGAGATGGCACCCACTGCACTCTAGCCTGGCAACAGAGCAAGACTCCCTCTCAAAAAAGAAAGAAAGAAAGAAAGAAAGCATTCAAAGAAGGAGAGTGTCTAGAAGTTCAAGAGACACATACACTGAGGACAAATAGGATTAAGCTTGAAAATGAGCCAATGTGTTGGAAAATGTGTAGGCGACCTTAATGAGAGAAGTTTCCATGGAATGTTAAGGAAAAGTCAAATTGTAGTGAGTTGAGGAGTTAGTTGGAGAAATGCTGATGATTGTAATAATTTTTATTACTGAATACTTCCTACACATCAGGCTCTGTAAAGGAGTTAATCTTATAATGCCTCTGTGACATTGGTACCATTATTTTCCCCATTTTAAAGACGGGGGCATTACAGCACAGAGCAGTGACCTGCCCAAGGACAGATGCCTAGCGAAGAAGTGGTGATGCTGGAATTCAAACTCACAGTCTGGCTCCGGAGCCTGTGCTCATAACCCTCCACCAGCACTGCCTCCCTGAAAGTGCAGACTGTGGGGGAAAGAATTTATGCAAAGGGATACTTGATCAATTCTGGTACATTATCTTCCTCATAAGCAGCTGCCTTCAATTGCAGCTCCCCAAGACCCTTTTTAAAGATGTTCCTCTTGACCCTTGAGAATTGGGACGGGAGTGAGTCACCTCATTACACTCACCCAGATAGATTACAGATAATTCATCATGTCTTCTGATGTATGTCACTGCTGAATGTTCCTATTAAGCTATATCCACAGCAGAAAAGAGCATCACACCATCAGACTCTTGCCCCATTCCCAAGGCCCTCTTACTCACCTTTGCTCTTCCATAAACTACATTCCTTAAAAGAAAACCCAATAAAAAGCACATAGGCCCATCACTTCAAAGGATGTAAGAGGAAGCCTCTGCAACTGGCCCCTGCCTGCTTGTGTCTGAGTCCAGCAGGGCTCCTTATAGGGCTACGGCTGGCACTGGGTCAAGACAAGTCTTCCTTGGACAGGGCTGTTCTAGGCATGTAGCAGCCCTAGACCTGGGCATGAAAAGCCAGTCTCAGCTTCATCAGCCATAACAAATGCACCACTCTGTGGAGGATGCTGATCATGAGGGAGGCTGTGCATGGGTAGGGGCATGGGGTAGATGGGAAATCTCTGTACCTTTTACTTGATTTTGCTGTGAACCTAAAATCACTCTAAAAATAAAGTCTAAAAGACAAAAATTTTAAAATGTAAAAAAAAAGGCCAGTCTCCCCACAAAACACACACACACATTTCCAAACATCCCCTGTGGTGACGGAGCTGTGCCAGGTTGAGAACCACTGAGAGAGACACCAACATGTTACTCCATGAAACTCTGGCCAGTTCTCACACCACTTGCCTCAGGGGAAAACTCACAGACCTGTAGCCCCTCTAGGGGAGGAAGCATTTGTTCTCGCTGAGATTGTTCTCACCTTAATAACCACAGTGAAGAATTTGTTAAGATACTGAAGGAGGGAAAAGTAATAGGGGGAAAAATATCTCAACTGTCTGGGCAGCTTTCTTCTATTTTCTTGAAGCTGCTGAGGTGGATGGCAGGTCAAGAGGAGTCAAGCTTTGATGTCTACTGAGCCCTCAACACACACACACACACACACACACACACACACACACACACACACAGACACAGACACACAGCCCGCCTATTACCTGTTATCGGCCTCTCTGCTGTCACTAATCCATTCCAAATTACACAATTACTTTGTTATGCAACACTAATAATCAAAAAGAAGAGAAACATTCTCATAGCCTTTCTAGTAAATGCAAGCTTTGGAGAGAGACCCTCAAGGGAACAGAGGTCTGCACAGACTCTCAATATCATATTATTCTCTTCTAAAATTGGTGCCTTGTTTTTTTCTTCAGATCCACGGTGGATTTTATTCTTCCAACCATATCATAACAGAACCATTGGATAATTGGAGAAACTCGATGGCCCTGACAGGTGTCTTTCCCCACAGAATGGTCCATATTCTCTGTCCAGAGGCTTTTCCTCCCCTCCCTGTTCTTCCACAGGGGAAAAATGAGGGTGTAGAGCAAGGAATGGCTCCAATTCCATAAATGGTTTATTCCAAGTTGGGATTCAGGTTCCCAGATGTTTGAAATGCTTGTTCCCCACTGCCGTAAAGAAATAGCACTTGAACATAAATTTAATTTCCTCAGCAAGGCCGTTTTTATACTTTCTGCAGAAAAGATACACCCACCAGCAGTTTTGCCATGAGAATACACCGAACAAAGGAGACAGGGTCATTTATAACCTGACACATCCACCCTACTGCTGTGTCTGGTTTCCATTGGCTGGAATGGGACCTCACATTCTATATTTGTCATGATTGGCTAGCAACTTAGAACTTTTTAAAAGAGGAAAAGCAGAGGAGAACCAAGGAAGGAGGAAGTAAATTGTGAAATGCTGAGAAAGGTAAAAACACCTTCAAATAAGGAAGATGAACAGGCTATGACCTAATGCTTGCTTGGACCAGTATAAGCATGCCAGGGCAAATATTTAGGCTAAATTGTGGGAGCTAAGAACATAAAGTACATTGATTTCTTTATTATGGCTGGCAGATATTTAAGAATGTTAGCACAGGTCTTTGAATAAATTTTGCTTCTAAGAGAAGTTACTATTTATTCCTAATTAGATGGGGAGGAAAGTCTTTGAAGAGGAATCTCTATTTTACTTTTTACACAGAGAAAGCAAAACTTTCTGATGGCAACAGTGGAGAGGGAACTTCACTGCAGTAGCATGAACTTCCACCCAGGTGGGCTGAGCCCCAGTCCCAAGAGAGGAGCCTGGGATAACAAGTCACCATGAGGACCTGTGGGTACACCACCATTCTGCAGAAGCCTTTGGTGACTCCAGGGAAAGTTCTTCTCAAGGTTCATAACGCAGAAAGAGAGGGGGAAAGAGGTGGGTCACAAAAAATGAAGGAGGAAAAAGGAGTGGCCTCCCAGGGAATACACTGATACATCAATACTCACTCCCTCTTTCAGATCAGGGGAAAGACTGCCTTGGAATTATTTTCTCAAATGCCCTACCGTTGGCTCTAAAACTCCTTTCTCTTCCAGCAACTCTATGACTTACAGAGCATTGACAATTCTCAGAAATGTGGCACCAAGAAAATCCAGCCACTGGCCCAACCACAGGGCATTTGCCCAGCCAACGTGTAGAAGTGGTTCTTCTCCAAATTCCAAAGGAGTGACAGAACCCCAAGGATGCTGGGATCCCTGTGGTTTACAAGAAAAGGAAAGATGGAGGGAAAATAAAACTGACATTAATTAAATACCAACTACATGCCAGATATGTTGCTGGGCACTTTCTTCTCATCTCATTTGATCCTCAACAACTACCATTATTCTCATTTCATCAACAACAAAACCTATCCTCAAATAAGTTTAAGTCATTTTCAAAAATCACCTAGTCAGGAAGTGGTGGAACCTGTATTTCGAGCCATTTTGTTTGACTCCAAAGTTCTGCGTCTTCCCACCAAACTACCCATTTTCTCAACAGTATAGCTGACACCAAGTATTTTTCACAAACAGAGACTGCTTGGTGTGAATACATGAGCCTATATACAGAAGGCAAGATGCCAGCTCCCCTGTGATTGGGGCCAAATCAGTGCGTCTAGGGATGGACTGCCAAATATTTTCAGGGTTGGACCAGCCCACGTAAAATAGCTCTGGGCTGACAAGTCCAACAGATAGACTTAAATTGTACAATTCCAACGCCAGAATCGATTTCTGTACTCCTTCCTTTACACTTGTACTTCCTTCCAACGTAGGGTTGGGGGGCAGCAATCTCACTTCCCAACTCAGAAGCCCTCTTGGGAGCTGTGGTAAGCATGACTGCTATTTATTGAGTATATCTAGGCACTCACTAGGACTGCAGTTTTGTGGACCACCTTGAAGTTAAACAGTACCCCCATCACTTTCTTTGGAATGAAAAGTAAGCAGAAGTGAGGATGCATCACTCCCACGTGGAAGCTTGAAGATCCAGTGTGACTTGTCACATTCCCTTTTTCCTGGGTTGGCATTTGTGGAAGCATGAAACAGAACCCCACTCAGCCCCAGTCCCTCAGTGAGGCAAACTTAGACGCAAGGGCTCCCGCCAACACCTGGCACAGCCATGGTGACGTGCAAAATGCAGCACCATTGTTTTAAGCAGTTGTGATTGGTGGGGGTGCTGTCTATCACATCTCCACATTTACCAATGGTACTTTAATTTCTTCATTCAGACACTTCGCGTGCTTCACACCATCTTCAGCAAGTCTCCGCAGAAGTCCCTCATAAAAAAAAAAAAAAAAGGGCTTGTCGTCCTCAATGATATAATCCATTTTTAAAATCCCTCCTCCCCACTCTCTGTCGCAAAGTTGAGCTCAAATCTTCAGTCTTCTGTTCCACAGAGTCAGATCATGACCACTTAGATCTGACTTGGGTAGCAGAAGCAAATAAGCCTGCATGGGTCTCATGCTTTTTTAATGTGTCAGAATGAAGCAAACAAGCCAACCTTTGGATTAAGAAAATGATTTTTTTAAAACCTCAACCTTTTCCTACTGATAGAAATCAAACACTGACATGTCCCTGGTGGGCGAGAGCTTTGCATCAACAAATCTGGGAGCAGGAACTCATAAAACGGAATAAGTGGAAGCACAACAAACACAATTAAAAATCCAGCCACGCTCAGAGAGGGATTCCATTTACTGTCTCATAAAAAGAGGCTGGTCCTCAGAGGCAAACAAAAGAAAATCAATTTCTTAATTTTTATTGGCAGATGTGGGACAGAGGCCAAGTGAACACGGGCTGTGCTCAAGAACAGACCTGGGGACTAGTCATGGCCTTCTGTTCCTAGACCTGTTCCTCTGGGCCCTCCCCTCTCTGCCTCCTCCGGCTTCCAGACAGACTCTGCCCTCTGTGGTCTCCAGGGCACAAGAGGGTCCTGCAGGCAGCACAGCAAGGCATGCCCTCCGCACTTCTCCGCTCCTCTCCCTGAATCATTTCCCAAAAGATAAGCTTTATTCTCTGGCTCGAATTCCCTCCCAGCCTCTTACAGGAACCAAAGGCGTTGTTCATGCCTCGCAGCATTCATAGCTTGGAGGTATCACTTGGTGATTGAAAATGATGTTGCTCATCAAGCAGCCCAAGAACACGCACTTAAGGAAGGGGAAGGCAGGATGGGTATTTGGACTCAGCTTCCCTTACCTCCCTTAATCATCACCACAACCCTGGGGGTAGATCCTCTCATCCCCAGGGATGTAGCTGAGGAAATCCAAGCTCAAGGCTTCATAATTTGCCCAAGGTCACACAGTTAATAAATGGTAAACAGATCCACGTCTATCTGACTTCAAAGTCTGGGCTCATTTCACTGCAGCACCATGCTGCCCCACCCTCCAGTATTGTTTTTCTAACAACAGGACAAGTCAGCCACATTCTCCTTCCCACTCCCAACCTTTACTCTCTTGAAATTCATTTGTAAGAGAACTGGCTTTGTTTAGGAGAGAAGCCCATAACATTTCCAGTAAACTCCAAACCCACAGCTGTGGCATAAGGATGTAGCTGTCAGGGGCAACCAGAAATTCATAGCACAGGAATGGCCGGCAGCAAGGGGTCTGAGAATGTCAAAACAAGCATCCTGGAGGGAAGGCAGATGCCATCAGACTTCTCCAAAGACTCTTTGTACAGACAGTATTTCAGACCATCCCAGGCATCAACAGGAAGTGAGTAGTTACCTTCTGATTGCACGTATAAGGTGACTGGAATACAAAATGCTGGGTTTTTGGTCCGAGGCCCCATGAAGAGATCATAGTTCAAATTTCAACATGTCTAAATTCAGTTCTAGCCACTATGGCTTGCTAGTGTTACCTCAAAATAGAGACATTTATTTTCCCTAAAGATTTATCTGTAACTTTCCCCCAGCTTCCTGGGGACTTTTGAAGACTGGGAGGAAACATCACTTGAGGTCATGCAGTGCCAGGGGCTGCCATGTTGAACTGCTACAGTCCTCATGCCTTCACCCACTCACATCATGTCCCTTTTGGCACTTGCATGATCTGATTTCAACACCAAAGCCAAGAGAATGAGAACCCAAATTCCTGAGGGCTAAGTCCAAATGCCTCTGACTTTACGGAGGTCACAAGAGGGAAATCTAATATCTAAAACCCCACTAGGTGAACCTGGATGGCTTCAATATGAAGTTCTTTCAAATTAAAGTGAGGCACAATGAGTTAGAAGAGAAAGAGAGAGAGAACTGATGCAGAGAAGAAGAAAATCCTTTTCTGGAGGAACTTGGGGTCTTATAGGCACTGGCTGATATAAGACTTCCTAACTAGATATGTCACCCACAGTTGTATGGGTCTCACACACTGCAATAGGGTATCCAGGGTATGTCTCAAGAAAACCCTTTTCCCAGTATTTCTAAGTACACATGGAGTGATACCATGGCATATTGTCACCCCCAGAAAAGTCAGAGTGATGATCTGAAATACCTGTGTAGTAAAACAGATAATAATAGCTGAGGTCTGCTATCACTTGTTGACCAACACTGGTCACTTGTTGGCACTGTACTGGGCTCTGTGTGATCCTGTCCAACGCTCACAGTGGCTCAGTGAAGTGGGTCCTATAATTAGAGTCAGAGCAGTTAAGCAGTCTGCCTAAGGTCACACAGCTAGTAGGTAGCAGTGTCCTGGAGCTGTGGGATTCCCAAGTCTATGTTCTTTTTTTTTTTTTTTTTGAGATGGAGTCTTTCTCTGTTGCCCAAGCTGGAGTGCAGTGACGCGATCTCGGCTCACTGCAAGCTCTGCCTCCCGGGTTCACTCCATTCTCCTGCCTCAGCTTCCTGAGTAGCTGGGACTAAAGGCGCCTGCCACCACGCCCGGCTAGTTTTTTTGTATTTTTAGTAGAGTCAGGGTTTCACTGTGTTGGCCAGGATGGTCTCGATCTCCTGACCTCGTGATCTGCCTGCCTTGGCCTTCCAAAGTGCTGGGATTACAGGAGTGAGCCACCACGCCTGGCCCACCACACCCGCCTTCCCACCCCACCACCACCTCAACCTACATAATCATACGGCCAAAAGCACTAGGTCTAGAATGAACACACTTCTGAACTATAATGCACCTAAATCAAAGACGCTGAAATGAGGCCTGAATTTACAGTTAGCTAGAAACCATGAAAGTCCAATGTCTTCTTCCAGGCCATTCTGAGATTATGAACTCAATCCCATGCCCTGAGAATCCTGTGTGCTCACACTCAGCTTACCCTGGGCTTGACACAGACCATACCATCTTATATCAGACAAAAAGGTACTTTCCCCTTTATTAGAAAATATTTGCTGTAGCACCATGCTGAGTTCCACAAGCCCTGAAGGTACTTCTGCTGGGGGCTGTGCATGCCCTGCGGGACCACAGGCCCTGCCTTTGCATAGAGGATGGACTATTGCAGGTGCTTCTGGCCTCCTGTAGCCTCTTGCCTAGTGCTCACTGGACCAGGTGTTGGCACCTGCCCATCTTAGGTAGCACATCTCCCAGGCCCAGCTCTCTGTTGAGTCACAGTGTTGCCTCCAACTAGAATAGTACATCCAAGTCTCAGGACCTATAACAGGAGCCCGCCACCCTGTGTCTGTGGCAAGGATATCTTGTGGACAAGTCACAGAAGAGTCCTATGGCATTTTACTTCTGGAAGTTGTGCCATTACCCAGTGTTAGAATTTTCATCAGAAACGTACACCCATAAAAAGCAGTAAGCAACCCGTCTGCATTTGAACCCATCCTGCTGTTGATTGTCCTGGGGTCAACACTGGCCCATTTCCTTACTTATCCCAATTCAAGCTTCTCAGCTGGTCCTAAAATTCTCTAGATCATAAATCCCTACAAGGCAAGGACTCTATCCTGGATATCTCTGAATTTCATAAGAGTCCCTAGAGCTGCCATAACAACCACAACAAAACACAAACTAGGTGACTTAAAACAACAGAGTTATGCACTACAGTTCTGGAGGCTAGCAGTTGGAAATCAAGGTATCAGCCGGGCCATAGTCCCTGAGACTCTGGATAGAATCCCTCCTTGCCTCCACCAAGCTTCTGTTGGTGGCTGCCAATCCTTGTCATTCCTTGGCTTGTTAATGCATCACTCTGACCTCTGTCATCATGTAGCCTTCTCCGCTCATCGCATGGCATCTTCCTCTTTGTGTGTGTCCATTTCTGTGTCTCTTCTCCTCTTTTTATAAGGCCCTCAGTCAAATTAGATCAAGGGCGCACTCTATTCCTGTATCACTTCATCTTAACTTAAATCTTAACTCCATCTGCAAAGAGGCTATTTCCGAATAAGTTCACATTAACAGGTACTAGTGATTAAGACTTCAACATATCTTTTTGCAGGACACAATTCAACCCACAGCACCATGTCTCCCATATGCCTAATCTTCAGCACCCAGGCTGGAGCATCAGTGGCAGGCACAAGGGATAAAACAGCATTATAAGGATGGTGATAGATGTGGAGGAATCTCAGGCTCTGGGTGAATTGGGAGTTCAATCTATGGGCATTTAATCTCCCAAGAGCAGCTCCCCAGGAACTGTAGCAATATGTACCCTCTAGAATCCTTGAAAGTGACCTACAGACTATAGTTCATGATTCATGCCACACCTTCCAGACTGGCCTTTCCTGCCCATGTGCTCACCAAATACCTTCTCCTGTGCTGGGCTCTGAGCTAGGGACTAGAAAAGGGGAGAAAAAAGACACAACCCCAGCCTGAACAGGTCCCCAGGTCTACAGGTGGGACACACAAATAAACCAACAGAGATGACACATAGGAAGAGCACCATGTTACAGGTGCGCTCAGGACATGAGGCAGCACCTGAGACAGTCAACCAGGGGAGGACAGAGAGGAAGGCAGTGCAGGGAAGGACACCTCACCCAGCAAACACATTAGCCTGTAGCTCCATCTGCTCACATCCTTCATCCTTGTCCCACCCCAGAGGACTTGTCTAGCCTCCTGTTCCACAGATCCTCTCTGTTTTCTCAGGGGGGGTCACCTTCATGGCACCTTGAACCTTGGCTGCTGTCTCTTCTCCCCACACACCTGGACAGCAGCCGGGCAAGGGCCCCAGCAGCCTCTATTAATCTCTTGGCTCACTCATCCCTTTCACAGACATGCCATAAAAATGATATAAGCATTTCATTCGAACAGCGCTGCAGCAGGAATGGTGAGGGTACAGAGGGTCGATTTATTTCCAGCATGTGCAGGTATAAATGCAACAACAAAATCGATTGAAATAACACCGCATCAGTTCTGTGATCTCTTCCCTCGTACGGCATGCTTTATATACTGTAGTACCTGCTCCTGTCTACATGCCTGCCCTGACCGCCCTGCAGAGGCTCCATGGGCGAGGCTGACAGCTGACACCCATAGGGCCATGTTCTCTAAGCCCCTTCAGTCACACAGGGAAAGGCAATGAGGTTCCATGCATGCCCACCAGCAGACCCTCATAAACATACCGGAAATCCCATGTGCACTCCCTGAACAAGAATGTGTATGAACTCACACATGAACTAGTAGCACGTGGCTGCGCATTGGACAGGTGTGTAAGGAGAATTACTGGTCTGCATTTCTTCACAATTTTATACCTTCTTCTATCTCACCAGATAAAATATTTCCATGAGTGATGTATATAATATACTTATGTGTAATATACCCAGGAATATTGAACACCCAAACAGAATACCCCAAAAAGGTGTGGTGAGGTAGATGGTGGGGAGATTCTATAGTAGTGAGTTAGCCCTGGTACCAAGGGGAAAAAAAAGTCCAGACATCTCATCTGAAAATGTATAAACGCATTTTATTTTGAAATTTTGTGACTTCTCACAATCAGTTTATAGTATTATTCTTGTACTGATGTCTAGATCAGGTTATATTATTAAACTGGCCAATTCATTAAAACTCCTCACCTTCACGGTACCTCCTCATCAAAAGTCTGTTTCTTCATGCATCCATTAACCTAACAATGGTTCAGGTAAGAAATTGAAGCCTGCCAAAAAGGGAGTATCTCCTCATTCAGTTCAGAGATATCTGGTTCTATTAAAAGGAGGGCGACCACACATCCTGATCTGCCCTGGACAGTCTGTTTATCTGTTGTTCCAGCATCATCATTAATAGAGCCCCCTTTGGTCTGGATGAAAAATGATGTAGTAAGCCTAATAAAAAGTAACTTAGGCCTCCTGTGTGTGGGAGTGGAAGGTGGAGAAAAGATAGTCATGGGTAGAATCAACTGCTGTTTTGAACTCCAGACACTAGTGATGCAATATCACAAGTAAAGCAGTGAACCACCCTAGCCAACATGTCTCCATCCTATCTCCTAAACTCCCTTTGAGGCAGTCTATAGAGGGGCCTAGCAAGTATCCTCAGAATATCCATATAGGACATTGTCCTTCTTAGGCAGTCAATAAATATCATTTGATGACAACGACGCAGCCATTGATTTTCCACTCCCTCTTCTCCCTCTGTTCACTTCTCCCTGCCTCCTTCCTCAGGGTGTAGGTCAATCAATCTTAGGCCATCTTGATCTACTTGGAAAGCTTAACTGCCATGAAGCTAAACCACTTGTCCTCTGGCTCCAATCTCTTAGAGAAATTAGTGCCAATGGAAGCGTCAGTATCAATTTCATAATGTTATTGGATGAAGGCAAGGCTGGGCAAAGTCCCATATTCCTGACGGGCTATCAAAGTGATGAGGATTATGGGTAAGGAGACAGACAGCTCTGACAGGAGAGGCAATGACTCAAGAGCAATTAGACTGACAAGACTATCTTTGAGCCCCATCACTTAATGCTGACACAGGTACATTCCCCACAGAGATGTAGAATGTGGGATGCAGGTTTTTCCTGGTATCTGCAGGGGTAACTGCAGAGCCTGGAGGCTTGCAAAGAAGCCTTTGGCCCCACACCTCTCTTAACAAAGGGTTCCAACACAATAGTAGGATTTTGCTCTCATGATGGGAAGACTGAATATCTGGCCCCTCCTTTTCCTGCCTTCTAAAGAAAATGTCAAGATAAAATGTAGGCTATGTATTTAAATTTAACTCCTTTGCAGAGTCAGGGGAAGACTTGGGATTATTAAAATGAAAATCAAGATCTTGTAAAAGTCAAACCATCTTACCAGGAAAGGAGATTTATCCTGGAAGGCAAGAGCAACAGATGGATGCCACAAGGGTCCTGAGTTCTAATCCAAGCTCTTACCCCAGCACTGCTGTAAATACAACTGTGTGCAATCGGGAAGGTGTCACCTTATCTCTGTGAGGCTTCAAGTTCCTCCTGTAAGGTCAACCGTAACCTCCCGCTACCCTACAACACTGATGAAATGAAATGCCAGCAGTGTCAAGGGCAAATGAGGAATCAGAGAAGGATATATTTTAAGATCTGGTGAGGTGTGTAGAAATTGCTTTTCCTCTGTGCCTGATAGAAGATGCACAGAAGCAACCCTGGAGCTGAGAATGCAGTGCAAGGTGGTGCTGAAGAGAGAGAAAAGCAAGTCTTGTCTCCTGCTCAAATGGACCGCATGCAAGAGGCATGGAAGTGATGCTTCAAATACTTACATAGTATGCCTAGTCTATTTTAAGTCCTTAACAGTTTATTTCCCCTGGTTTTCAAGAGTTTATGTTCCCAGGGCAGCAGGCATAATTTTGACCCTGTGAGGTTACAGCTATTTAAGCAGGTTTGCTTTATTATTTTTTAATTGCTTAACAATATTGTTCGTTGGTGTTCTATTAAAAACCCCACAGTGTTTTATAATGGAATTTAAAATTCATGTAATTTTAAAGTGTCCACTTCAGAATGGTGTGTGTGTTTATGGGGTTCACTAACAGCTAATATTAATTAGCTGATCCTGACACTGACCTAAGCATTTAAGCTAAGCAAAATGATATATGTAAAAGGTCAGTATGTAGCAAGCCTTATCCGAATAATGTCAACCCTGGCCAAGAGGCTGTTGTCAATATTATCTGAAACTGCTGAGTTCCCAAACACACTCAGAACATTGGCCTAATATGCAAATGTGTGAATCAGGGAATTCCTCCCAAGGTGCCTTTAAATAGCAGGCCCTTTAAAGACACTGTGGTGCAGCTGAGGGTATTTTAAGATCATTAACCAATTGAAAGAGAGGTTGGGAGCAGAGCAACTTGAAGTGTTAGAAGTTTCTGCTAATCGAAGATGGTTCAGAATCAATGATTATGCATCTCTGCAACTGCCAGAGAAAGCTATAGGAAAGCATTAGACAGTGAAGAAGTTTTGCTAGGCACACACTTGGCATTGTGCTCCTGATGCTCATAGATGCAAAACTTCACACTCAACAATTTTAGAAACATATCTGTTGGGAAACTCTGAATGGGCTATTGACTATTTTCACATAATAGTATCTTTGTTGAAGGCACAGGCATTCATTAAACCAACAATTTGCCCCTGAATTTTTTTTAATGCAGTTAAGCACCAAGAATATAAACAGGAGAACTTCCAAAGAGAAGTAAAGAAAGTGTCAATATAATATCAGGATTTTCTTCACTGTCCTTCTCTATCGTTGGCATGAATTCAAAGGCACGTGTGTCCCAGGCTATAGGGGAAAGCTAGACTTTTACAGGTGGGATTCCAACAAGATGCTTCTCAAAATCACCACATTACAATCCTTAAGCTAATAAATGACATTTATTTTTAAAATGGATGACTTCTAATGGGCCTGGGTACCATTCCCATCTTGGCCTGGGCTCACAGCATATTTATATATGGAATGTTTTCTACTTCAGATATTAGACATGTATCTTTTTAAAGTTTAGCTAGGTAGATTGAGTAATCAATATATACCGTGTGTGTGTGTGTGTGTGTGTGTGTGTGTGTTTCTGTGTGTGTTTGTATGGAAAGCATAGCTGAGTAGTATACACACACTCACACACACAAATAAATCAGATAGTATTTATGGAAAATCCACTCAGGGATCAGGCTATGCTTTCCTGTGTTTTCTAATTTAATAGAACTACTATTTGATGAGTATATACCATAGCCAAAATTGCCCCCAAGCAACTTATAAATAATTAGCTCATTTAATCTTTGCAAACTTGCAACGATCACTTCCATTTTACAGACAAAGAAATTGAGGCTCAGAACTATTTTATTAACCTGCCAACTGTCCCTCAGCTAATAAATGGTGAAATTGGAATTCCAATCCAAGACCATGTAATCCATCCCAAGGCCTGTACTCATCCTACAATATAGTGCCTGCCACAAACTATAATTTTAAGAAAATTTATGAAACAATATGATAAGAGAGCATATATAATATTTTCCATGGGTCTGTTGCAGAATTTTCATCAAATTTACTCTCTAATACCATTTAGGTGTGTCTTCATTCATAAACATGTACAAATTGGGTTTGACATTCAAAGACCGTGGTCATCTAATTATTTCACTAACCACATCTCCTACCAGCAATTGAGTAAAAGTACACGTCTGCTGTTCCCCAAATACACAATCTACATTTCCACCTCTGCCACAGCTGTGTTCCAGCCCAAGACATTTGCTTTGATGCCTACAACCCACCTGCCCAACCCTACACCTCCCAGGAACCAGCTCAATCCCCACCACTCCCTTGAAGCATTTCTTGAACCTAACTCTCCCTCCTCTTTCTCCCCACTCCACCCACTCACAGTTATTTCTTCCTCTAGATTCGTGCAGCTCTTCTGAAGATCAAGGTTTGCCTATTGCCTCTCTGTCTCTCGCTAGTGATTCTCTGCAACCCAAGAATAAGGCTTAACAGGGAAGGAAGTTGTTGTGACTCTATGCTTTTATTCCTCTTAACTAAGAAAAGGCAACAGTGTTTATCACAATGAGGAGCATGTCTCAGTCAAAAGCATCATTTCTGCTGCTCTGTTAACTAATGCCATCTTGGTCATGCCTCTTAAACTAAGTATTTGTTTCCTTATCTATAAATAGGGTTAATAACAGTAACTCCCTCATCAGACTATTGTTGGGGTTAAATAAAATATTTACGTAAAGCCCTTGGCATGGTATAAGTTCTCAGTAAATATTAACTAAAAATAATTCTTTGTAAAGTAAAAAAGAAAAAAAAAAACAGTGGTTAGCTAACTCAAGAATTTTGCTGTTAATACTTTTAAACCCCATGATAATTACTGATTTAAGTGACAGGTTCTTCTTTTAATATAGCCACTAATGACAGCATCTATATGCCCTAAAGTCTTCCATTCCATGCTAGGGGATCACAGTTAGCCAATGCTTCCCACTTCTCATCAAAGCAAGAGGACTTAATAATGCAAATAAGGAATGAGCTTTATTAGATGTAGAGAAGAGCACCATAATTGAAAGACTGGCTAACTCTTCTTGGTTACCATGGACTTTAGCCTGATTCTTCACCTATCCAGGCATTTAGTAAGGACCCAATAAATGTTAAAGGACAGCCCTGTTAACTATGCTGGATGAATATAGTTCCCTAATTTCCATACATAAAGGGGAAATGTATTATAGAATAAGTGATGTCATAAATATTTCCAGGTGTACATCTAAAATAGCTCCAAGAATAAGACAGGAGGTAGCCCGCACTCAACACAGGGATCCATCACCCCCTATCACATCCTGGAGAGAGGCTGGGTGAGACATCAGCATGGCTGCCATTTCTTAATTTCCCAGTAACATGGTGAAAATAGGAAGCTATGGCTCCAAGAGATGAGGTGACTTGCCTGAGCACACATGGCTAGAAAGGGGAAAAATTAGTTGGAACCCTGGTCAGTCAGACTGAAAAGCCAATTCTCTAGTTTGGAGTAAGCACGCTACGACTCTAACTCCAACATGCTAAAGCCCATGGGCGTCTTTCAAAGAGGTATCCAGACATCTGCTGTCAGAGGTGTCAGGGGCTGCCACATCCAAGAGTGGAGTCTTCCCTACAGCCATGCATTGTATGATACTTTAAAGTTAGATGTACTTAATGCTGATTGTAATCACTGGGAGTTAATAGATTTATTATAATAGTGAGCTAAAAATGGCTTATGCTAATAAATCAATGAGAAATGAGATGGAAAGTGAAAAATCTTTGGGTAATGGAGGTGGAGGGTGTCAGGGAGGGGAGTATAGGTGCAGAAGTTTGCTAGCACATATGACAGGCCAAGGAGGTGCAGCAACGGAAGCACTCACCCATCGAACAGGTTGTCACATTCCAGGTATTTTAGGAACAAGGAGCTGAAAATATTAGAATTTGGGCCCAAGGGGTTATCTATCAGCTGATCAGTATGGAAGCCTTATTAGCTGTGTAACTTTAAATAAGTGGCTTAACTTCTTTGAGCCTTGGTTTCCTATCTGGAAAACTGGGAAAATGAGCCTCCCCTCAACAGTGTCCATTTATCAGATTCTCAAAACATTTATTAGGAACCTACTATGTGCCAGACACTGTTCTAGGAACTGGGGATACAAAACAAAGCCCTTGTTTGATGGCAATAACATTCTAAGGGGAGGGCAACAGAATGTGGATAACTAAACCAATAAATATATGTCATTTGTCTAGTGGTACTGGCAGCCACAAAGGAAGGTGCAGCAGGGTAAGGGGGCAGAGAGTAATGAGGCTAATTTTATATAGGTCACAAGGGTTATAGGAGTTCAGAGATTCAAAGGGCCTGTCCCACAGTCAGTGTGTGGAGGCTCCACTTAATAGCCAAGGCGGGAGACCTCATACCTACTAAATAGAAGGGTTTGGCTACAGTGGACTTAAGAGGGTTCCTGGGACTGACAGCCAGACCATGCAAAGGGTATTTGTCAAGAACAGTCCTTGAAACCAGCAACCCAACATGCCTGTACTTCACTCTGAATTTGACAAGAGCAAGCTGACCATGGATCTGATGCCCAACATACAGTGAGGCCATAGGTAACGTTGGTTAGGGGTATGGGCTATGGTGGGAGACCTCCCAAGTTCTTTGGGACCTCAGCTGGGCAAGTTATTTGCCCTCACTCTGCCTCAGTATTCCCATATCAATAACAGGGAAAATAATAGCACCTACCTGACAAAGATTCTAAGGTTGTTATGAGATTTAAATGAAGAAATATGTGTAAAATACTTAGCACAGTGCCTGGCATATAGCCGGGGCTAGATAAATATTAGTAATTAATAGAGTTGTTAAGTTCAGACATGGGTACAAATACCTTATCAAAATGAAAGGCTATACTTAATGGAACTGGTAAAAATCAGAATTTCATGTCCTTTGGCAATTTGCCTCAAGTTCTCTTCCCTGAGACCAGGCTCTGAAAAAAGGTACTGATTAATATGACACTACAGGAAGTTGATAGAAAGGTTTGCTCACTTCTGTGCCAAGGTAGATAGAATGTGCTGGGCTGCAAATCTAAGGGGAAAATAAGCCGATAATTCAACACGTGGTGTTATGACTGGCTCCATCACCACGAGCATTGAGCCCAGTTCTATAGAAACCAGAGGCCGTTCTGGGCAAAAAGAAATGGGAATAATAAAACCTGCCTCATTTGTTTGTACTGCCAGTTTTAGGCAATCAGTCAATCCAAAAAATATATTGAATGCCTATTGCGAGCAAACCATTAAATAATATTAGTAACTACCATTTGTTGGAAAGTTAATATAAGGTAGACATAGTGATCTATATATCTACTGACCCAGTTCACAGCCACTTCCTCTACAAATTCTGATCTAAGTGTCCTCTGCTTTTGCCCACCCCCGTCCCAGCCAGAACTCTTCATCCCTGGCATTCAACCCCACACATGAGCAATCCACATTGACCTGCAGCTGGTTATAAGGTCTTGGGTGCCCTAACAGATGAGATGCAGGCTCCTTTATAGTAGAGACATCCTAGAGTTCATGTCTTGCAAAATGAGCAACTCAACAGGCATCCCATAAAATTAGACAGTTAGAATTAATTAAAGAACAGAAATAGCAAAATATGACAGCATGGCACCTCCTATTTCAGTTCTGGAGTTTCTGCAAAGCACTTGGTAGCTAACATTATGAGGGCAACCCCAGAGATGAGGCCAAAATACTCCTGGATCTCAATTTCCCCCTGGGTCAGTGGGTTATATAGAAATGCTCCTAGCTTCTGAAAATATTGATGATGATGATGATGATGATGATGATGATGATGATGATAACAATAATAATAATAGCAGCAAACATTCAACAAGTGCTTACTATGTTTCAGGCATTGTGCTCTTTGCGTGTATTTTTTTTTTTTCCAAAGTGCAAGTGATTTTTGCACTTCCATGAGAAAGGTACTCTTAATATCATCATTTTGCAGATGAGAAAACTGAGGCTCAGAGAGATGTAGATCTTTGCCCACACCAAGCAGGTAGAAATTAACAGAGCTGGGATTTCAACTCCTATGTAGCTAACCTCAGAGCCCAAACACTTCCGTGTGCTTTACAAAGCCATAAACTGGCAGAGGGAAGGGGGAGGTGTTTTGTGTGAGGGTGTGGTGCATCCAGTGAGCTTAGATTCTGGTAATGAATGCCAATCCCAGGCCCTGTGGTAGAGCCCCATGGCCTCAGCCTTCTGCAGAGGAACTCGAAGCTCTTTGCCAACAGTCTCTCTTCACCCTCCCCACCTCTCTATTGGAAAGAGATTAAAGAAGATCTGTGCCACTTAAAAAATTAAACTGGGAGGAGTAGACAGATGGGGACATGTGGCATCTTAATGACCACATCCAAACAGTGCCACTGGTGAATCATTGACAGTTCTAGGAGAAAAAGCGCTTCCCAATTTTTGGACTGGACTCAAACTCAGATTCTAATAATGCAATTTCATATGAACAACCAAATAACATATTTCCTGGAAATATGAAATATATTCATTCAATGACCCTTGAAAACATCATCATCATTATAATCTTCATCATCACAGTATCTCCTTAGATTTGCATAGCGCTTCATGGAGCCAAGCACTTTCACGTTCACTGGCTCATTGCTTCCCTCTCCCAATCACTCTCTGACATAGATAAGGTAGGTGACAAGCCGCCCTTTCAATCGGTGATGAAACTAAGACCCAGTGAATTGCCCAAGTTCACTCAATCAACCAAACAACATGAGAACCCAGGATTTCCAGTGTATTCACCCAATACTGAGGCACCAGCCCTCTCTGGTTCCATGCTGCAAAATACCTAGACTGGGAAAGGAGGCATTTAAACGGGGCAGCCGCAAGGTTTTTAAAATCCAAAGTCAACGTTTTCCTCCCCTAGCAGCTGGAACAGACTTAGAGTTCAGGTTGTTGCCCTGATAAAGGAGAATCAGACTGAAAGGGACTTATATCTTATCTTTCCCATTGTCACTAAGATGAGCCAACCGAAGCCACTGGCAAAGAAAAGTGCCCCGGCAGCAGGATAGTACTGCATGTAGGTTACGGCATGACTTGTGGGCAAACTGGAGAGAAAGCAGGCAGTAGAAAGAAACAAAGGAGCATGGCAGGCCCCTGGGTTCTGCTGGTTAAGCCTCCTGGAGCTCTCAACTGAACAAATCAGTTAGGACAACGTGGGTGAAGCATTACAAGCACAGGCTGTTTTCATATATATATATATATATATTTTTTTTTTTTTAATGTAGAACCTTGATCATATGGAAGAGTTAAAGAAATATGTGTATAAAATGGAAATAGAGCAAAATTTATGTCTTTTTATAGCCAATGATTCATGCAGAGTGATGGGCTTTAAATATTAATAATAATAAAATTTTCAGGGCATTGGTTGGAGATGAAGGGAGATGATAAAATTTCTCTATTTTTTTGTTCATGGTCCAAATGTAGAAAATTAAGTACAGTAAATATTCTACCTATGGTTAACAGTACTTATGTAGTTTATTATCTGCCTCGGGGCCTTCGTTTCACTTGGGAACAAAGACACTGCTTCAATTTGATGCTGAGATCATAATTTAGAGCTGGGAAGAAACCTGTTTCAAGAATTAAAATAATCTCACATGAATTTCAAATATGACAAAAAGACTGCATTTTCACAGAAATGTGCTGCTCACTCGTTCCCTCCTTCCACAAAGCCTTAGCATGGTTCCGCACGGTCTGAGAATCTCTGAGGCAAGATAGCCTGTCGGGAAAACCCTTTGGCACTTTCTCAGTATCTCTCCATTGGGGTGACTCCACAGAGAGTCGAGAACATGTTCTTCCTGGTTGGCTTAGGGTTGTGACAAAGTCCCTTCTGATGATCACCCTCACTTAAGCAATAACCTCATTCATGTGGTATCAAGAACACAAAGAAATGTGTCCTGAGGGCTGGGTGCAGTGGCTCACACCTGTAATCCTGGTGCTTTGGGAGGCCGAGGTGTGCGGATCACTTGAGGTCAGGAGTTTGAGACCAGCCTGGCCAACATGGCGAAACCCCGTTTCCACTAAAAATACAAAAAATTAGCCGGGCGTGGTGGCAGGTGCCTGTAATCCCAGCTACTCAGGAGGCTGAGGTGGGAGAATCGCTGGAATCTGGGAGGTGGAGGTTGCAGTGAGCTCAGATTGCACCACTGCACTCCAGCCTGGGAGACAGAGCGAGACTCCCTCTAAAAAGAAAAAAAAAAAAGAAAGAAATGTGTCCTGAGCAAGGGCTGTTATTTGAGTGTCTTGGCCAATTCCAGAAGGTGGAGCAATGGGAAGCTCCTGGTGACCTTTAAGGAGAGCAAAGGTCCTTCTACATTGCTATTGACTACAACCTCAGGGGAGCATCAGGGAAATATGATCAGTGCCTTCCAGTGCCCTGCTCTGCCCCTGGGGGCTGTGAGCTGCCGGGAAAACCCTGACTCCCACTTCCAGCCACCCAGGGCTGCACCCATAGCCTCTTGCAGAACACCTTTTGAGCTGTTCCTAGTCCTTTGTCAAGCCCATTCAAAATGACTCCCAATATCTTTCTGAGGGAGGCGGATTGCCCTCATTGCTCTCTTCTGTCTTTCTCTTCCTCTGCCTCTGATGATACGCTGGGAGATGACTGCTGCCAGTATGGGGCTGACACACCACTGACACAGTGAATCACTTGCAAAGGAAAAGGAAGGGCCAGGGACGGAGAGCCGAGCAGATGCTCAGACCCCAGAAGCCACGGGGTGACAAAGCTCGCTCTCTCTGGGTGAGATCTCACTGGCTCTGCAAGCCAATCGTTCTGCCTGGCAGGGGGAAGGCAAGAGCAGATGGCAGGAAGCACAGCTTGGGGCCTTGGACTTTGACAGGGTCAGGAGCAAGTGTGTAGGAACTTGGATCGCTTTGGCCAAAGGGGAAAGAGTCCAGAGTGGCAGGTAAGCACCAGGACTACGACGTCAGACAGTTCTTGAGTTCAAATCCCACTTTCTCCATTGACTAGATGAGAGGCCTTGGGGAGGTTACTTAACGTCTCTCAGTTTTTTCACCAATCAAATGGTAATGATATGATAGCCAACCTCATAGGATTGTTTTGAGGGTTAAATGAATATGTGAAAAGTGTTTGGTATTTATTAGGTTATTATCATAAGTGGGACTGAACATCTTTCCTCCAAAGGTCAAAGGTTAGTGCAAGTCCTAGGTCAAACAGGGGAAGTTCTGTCTGTGGGTCTCTCTCCTTTCCAGAAAGACCCCTAGTATTGGCATTTTTTTACTTCTTTTCCCAAAATTCTGGCCCAAAGCACACCTAGCACCACTACCCTCCACCATGCCCCAATGCCCGTTCCTGAGAACAGAACTATCCAGCTAACCCAGCAGAAGGACTCTTGAATGCACAGATATATCCATCCCCATCTGTTGCATCCTCCCCTAACCTGCCCACAAGCCACATGGCTGGAAGAGTCTGAAGCAGGGTCATGTTCAGGAAAGCAATTTAAGAGCTACATGTCAGATTCCAGAAATCTCAATGTCATTTCACATGGGATGATGATGATGATAATTATCATGATGATGGAGGCAGTAAAGGGAGGACCTAGTTGTCAGCGAAGTGTCCACCTTCATTCTCCTCTGAGCCAGCAGAGAAAAATGTGGTACTCTAGCTTCTTCCAGAGATTCAGATGTTCACCATCAGCAGCAAGCTAATTGCAAAGCTGCAAGAAACATAGCAAGCCCACAGAAGGTGCATGGCCCCTTTATTTCACTCTCACACACACACACACACACAGCCCTCTGGCTACAGCCATTTAGAGCTCTCCTGGAAAAGCGAAAATCTTCCAGCAGCAATGGCAAGCAGAGGGCAGGAAAGGGGCTTGTGCCACTCCAAGAATTTGATGAGCACCCGATATCAACAGCATAAATAAGCCCTTTAATAAATTAGAGAGCTATCCATTTAAATGGATTCTGCAGTCCCTTCGGTGCCAGCTAATCTGTAATTCAGATAGATCAGCGATGGCTCTGCTGGGAGACAAGAGTCCAGAACATACAATGATTTTGTACCCCAAGCCAGGAGTTCACTTGGTAAGCAGTACACACATCCTACATGTTCATTTCATTGTTGCTCCTCTATCACCTATAAACCCCTAGTTATAGGCACACACCTGAAACAAAATGCACATTATTCCAGGCCCATATAAATATTCTCTATGCATGCTTCACTCTGCACATGCTCCACCCATATTCCACTCTGTGCACAGCTCCAAACTCTCCGGCAAGCACCCCAAGGCACCTCAATCAACACAGGACAAGGAACATGCCGCCGGGAAGTTTGCACCATTTTTCAGAACACCCATCATGTGTGCAGTGAGACCTGCTTCTACCCAGAGCTATGGTCGGGGGATAAAGAGGACACCAGGTGTTACAAGCTAAATTGTGACCCCCCCTAAAATTTATATGTTAACGTTATAACACCCAGGGCCTCAAAATGTAACTGGATTTGGAGAAAAGGTCTTTAAGGGGATAACTAGGTTAAAATGAGGTCATTAGGGCAAGCCCTAACCCAACGTCACTGGTGTCCTTCTTAGAAGAACAGGAGTTTAGGACTAGACAGACACAAAGGGAAGGCCATGTGAAGATACAATGAGAAGAGCCCAGAAGAGAGGCATTCGAAGAAACCAGCCCTACCACTACCTTGAGCTTGAACTCCAGAATAGATTTCTGTTGTTAAAGCCACCGAGTCTGGAAGGTCATGGAAGCCTCCCCACGGAGGTGACATCTTAGCAGAGGCCTGGTTGCCGTGAAGGAGGGCACCCTGTGGCTGGGTGAGGGGGCTCACGCCTGTAATTTGGGTGGCCAAGGCAGGAAGATTACTTGAGGTCAGGAGTTTGAGACCAGCCTGGCCAACATGGTGAAACTCCATCTCTACTAAAAAAAACACAAAAATTAGCCAGGCATGGTGGCAGTTGCCTGTAATCCCAGCTACTCGGGAGGCTGAGGCAGGAAACTCGCTTAAACCCAGGAGGTGGAGGTCGCAGTGATCCAAGATTGCACTATTGCACTCCAGCCTGGGTGACAGAATGAGACTCCATCTCAAAAAAAAAAAAAAAAAGTAGGGGGCCCTGAGACCATCTCAGGGAAGCCTGTTCTCCATGGTGGGAAGCACACGTGCAAAGTCCCCAGGGAAACAGGAGGCTGCATGGTCAAGAAACAGTGAGGGGGCTAGCGTGACTGAGGGGAAGCGACCAGTGGCAAGATAAGGGGGAGACAGGGTAGAGAGGCAGCCCCAAGCCAGGCCATGCATGACCATGGGGACCATCCAGAAGAGCAGGCACTTTGATGGGAAGCCCTTGGAACTGAGCACGGGGGAACAGCAGGAGCTAATTGTCCCTTACATCACATGGCTCAGGCTGCTGTGTGCGGAACAGACCATGGGTTGGGGTAGAAGTGGAAGCAAGAAGCCCCAGTCACAGGCTATTTTCATCACCCAGGAAAGAAAAGAAGGAGGCATAATCCAAGTGTAAGAAGTTATTTTTGCTCAAAAAATATTTACTTTTAGCCATTGGTATCATCTTAAATTTACTATCAATATATCCCCAAATTTCAAAGTGGGTTATTTTTGCACCTTGATATCAGACAAGGGTTGTCTGATGTTTCTCTCCTCTTTCCTCTTTCCCTTTTTTTTTCAACTATTAAAATAGTCTTCATTAAGAAAAAAAAGTTGTTTTTAATTTGTTCATCTACTTCCATTTTTTCAGGTACTTCATTGATTTTTATGTTGAAATATTTAATACTTCAAAAAGAGACCCCCTTGTTGAGCGGCTTTCAAATCTGGCATCAGGTAATAATTTGTTTGCCAAGAAAGTCAGCTTACCCCCAACCAACTAAAAGAAAAAAATCAATAATTCATTAGAGATGCTTTTAATAAAGGTAAAATAAATGAATAAATTTAACTTTCACCTGACCATGAAATCTGGACTTGCAACAGGAAAAGAGTACAGTCAAGTTTGAATGCTTATCCATCAAATGGAGCTCCGAGGAGGGAGCCCTGCCACGGCCTCACTCCCACCACTAAATGAATCGTCTACTTGACCCCCAGTGGTCAAAAGGGACACAGAATGCTTGTGCTGCCCTCCACAAGGTGTGGGGTGGGTCAGCCTGTGACTGCTAAGAGCATCTTGAATGCAGGCCCACAACAGGTTAGAATAGGCTGATAATACAAAGAAAGCAGCACAGAGCAGGAGCAGGAGCAGAGTGGCAGCCGGAACCCATGTGGCATGCCTGGCTGGAGAGGATGGGCCCACGGACACTCACGCCCCCGCAGGGCGAGGGCTCACTAAGCCAGTCCTTCCCACTTCCTGCTTCTTCATCTGGTGCCTGGCAGGGTGGCGAACTCAGGCCAGAGCAGACGTCAGAGAGGCTGGGCTGGTTCCAGGGCCCGGAGGCTCCATTCTGGAACCCTTTCTTAGAGTCCCCTGTGAGGCAGGAGAGCTTCATGGAGAAAATGCCAGTCTGTGGAGGCACTCAGAGCTGGGCTTGGGACTCAGCTCTGCCTCTTCCTCATGCTGTGGCCTCAGTTTCCTTTCTGAGCCTCAGGCCCCTTATCCATCAAACAGGGGTAATAATAGGACAATCGACCTTCGGTATCTGTGGGTTCCACATCTGCAGATTCAGCCAACCGCAGATCAAAAATATTTGGAAAAAAATAAAAATTAACAATATAAAAAATCATACAAATTTTTTAAAAATACAGGATAACAACTATTTATGTAGCGCTTACATTGTATTAAGTTTTATACATAATCTAGAGATGATTTAAAGTCTCCGGGAGGATGTGTGTAGGTTATATGCAAATACTGTACCATTTTACATCAGGGACTTGAGCATCCATCATCCGCAGAACGGGGAGGTGGGTTCTGGAACCATTCCCTCATGAATACTGAGGGACAACTGTAGTATATCCCACAGAGGTGTGTTACAAGGATGAAAGTGTTTTGCGCAAGAAGTACTCCATAAATGATAACAGTTTCTGGCATTGACTAGTAGGTGCCTCCTACCCCTTTCCCATTATTATTAGCTGAGCACATGTCTTCCCAACATAAAGACTACATTTCCCACCTCCCCTTGCAGCCAATGGGATATAAACAGAAGTCTTGGCTAGTAATTCCTAGGAAGTCTCCCTAAATAGGATGAAGTAGGCCTATCTCTGCCCTCCTTCCCTCCTGCACATGAAATGCTGATGCAATGGCTGGAGCCCTAGCTGCCAATTTAGCCAATGAAGCTACAAGGTAAAGATGGCAGAGCCCCTAGATAAAAGGACCCCGATGATCACCAAACCAAAATAAAAACCTTGGACTGCCTATTTCCAAACCTCTTTTTCACAAAACAGAAGTAAATGTCCATTTTCAAAAAGCCATTGTTATTTGGAGCTTCTCTGCTACTCACAGCCAAATGAATTCTATCTTTATTATCATTTCTGTCATTGCTTCCATTACTATTTTTGTTAGAAGGGTGAGAACATTGCTTTCCTTGGGCTACTGAGGGTCAGCCCTGGGTTTCTCTCTTCATATGCCCACTCTATCAGCTTCCCCTGTGCCAAAGGCCAAAGGCCCCCCATTCTAGAATCCTAGGCATTTGAACTTCTGATTATCTTGTTTCCTTCATGTAAAGATGTGTGGTGAGTAGGGGGGCTTCCCCATCCCCCTCACCCACACACACACTTTCAGTGCTTTGGGGATGGGGGTAACAGCCAAGTTCCTTATGCTGTGGTTCAACACTGGGCTCCATCCCTTGGACAGATTACTGAACTCGGCTCATCTATAAACCTGGGGTGCAACTCCCTTATATGTTTGCTGTGAAGATTAATTCAGGTGAAGTGTTAAGAGTGCTTGGTGCTTCATAGGAGCACATAGTGAGTGCTCCATACCTGCCAGTGATGTCAACAATGACGATGACAAGGATGAAGATAAGCCCTGCCCAACATCATTTCTTGCTTTCCAGTCACCAACTCATGCAAGCATCAAGGCCAGACAGAGCTGTTGGTGGCTCTCTAAACTGTCCTGTTCTCTCAAGTCTCCCATTTTTACAAATTTCCAATCTGTCTGAAGACAGCTTCTCTCACTAATGGATTCTGTATGTCCCTGAACACTCAGCCCAGAAGCCACTTTTCTCAGGAGGCCTTTGTGGACAACCCGTGTTCCCCACTGGGTGTCTCTCTGCTGTGATCGCAGAGCCCTGGCTGGTGGCTGTCAGAACTCTTAGCACTGTAGCTTGTCCTCACCTCACGACCCGCCTGCCTTCTCCTGGAGACTGAGCTATCCTGGGACAGTGAGTGTGTCCATCACATCTGTAGCTAGAACTGAGCACTGAACCAGGCCTCTAGCAGGCACATATCTATTTTACCTTATGGCTCCAATGCCTGCACCATTTCCATCTCACATGTGGCGGTGTTCAATGGATACGTGTTGAATAGGTGGAAGAATGAATGAACCACTCCCCACAACTTCTTTTCTCCTGTCATGAAAGGCCAAATAACCTGGAGCTCAGAAGAAACAGATGAATTGGATGAAAATAGAACTACTTTTGCTTCTGTCTTGGTCACTGTAGTGAGTTGAACAGTGTCTTCTGCTCCCAAAAGACATATGTCCACCTCAAACCTCAGAATGTGACCTTATCTGGAAATAGAGTCTTTGTAGATATAATTAAAATAAGGATTGGGATGAGATCGTACAGGGTTAGATCAGGCCCTAAAGCCAACAACAGATGTCCTTATAAAAGACAGAAAAGGACACAGAGACACAGAGAAGAAGGTCAGGTGAGACAGAGGCAGAGAGTGGGGTGATACAGATATAAGCTAAGAATGTCTGGGCCACTGGAAGCTGAAAGAGACAAAGACAGATTTCTCTTAAAAAGCCTTTGGCAGGAGCATGGCCCTGCTGATACCTTACTTTAAACTCCTAGCCTTCAAAACAGTAAGAGAATAAATTTCCATTGTTTTAAGCCATGCTGTTTGCAGTAATTTGTTACGGCTGCCTTAAAAATCTAATACCATCACCTAGAGATGGACCAACTGATTTTATAGCTCGTCCTTCAAGGCCACACCCTTCCTTACTCCAGCTGCAAACTTCACATCGACAACCTCCACATTCTCTACTGTTGGTTCTTTTCTTTTTTTTTCTCTAATGCACTGTCCCATTTTACACTCCCACAGCCTCATCAGGTAGGTTCTACAATTATCCCTTTTCACAGATCATGACACTAAGTCTCATGGAGGTTGGTGAATTTCCTCCATCATGCATGGCTAGGACTCTTGTCTAGGTCTGTCTGGTTTCTATGCCCATAGCTACCACATTGTAACTTCCAGTGCCCCCTCCACTGCAGTCCAGAGCAAGAGGCTGGACATGACAGAACCAAGGAGCTTTCAGGAAGAGCCTAAACTTAGCTCAAAAGAGGTTATGGGGGTCTCTGCTGCTGAGGTCCCAGTCCCATTCTAGACTCAGTGTCTGTTCTTCACTTTAGGGCTCCCTGCCTCCTTCACCCTTACCCACATGCAGTGGGCTAAATGAACCTCAACACATAGTTTCCTGACAGTTGAGAGGGAGGAAGGAATTGTAAGTGAGAATAATACTTTCAGACTGAGGGCTTTCTAAGCACAGAGATCTCATCTTGCTTTTCTTCGTATCTCCAAAGCCTGGCTCATTTGCAGGTACATAACATATGCTTGATAACAAGTTTTTGTACTGAATCAAGATCTATGACAACTATGTGATGATAACTAACCCCAGTATGGCTCAGTAGTGTTCCCTGAATTTTACAGGCACCAATTCAAGCTCCAGGATTGTATTTCCTCTACCCATGATAGAAAGAGGGTAGAGGTCACCTTAGCACCTCACTGATAGGAGGCCAACCAAGCACTGAAAGTCCTGGCCCTATCCTCTGTCCACAGGATCATGGTCCTACCCACCACCAGAAGCATCCAGCACCAGGGGAAGAAATCCATATAATCATAGCTTCTAGCTCTCTAGCAGAAAACGTTCTTCTTAGTCCTGTTTCCAGTTCAGAGGACTTTAAGACTAAAGTCAAAAGTAAGCAAGGTAGAACCTTGAAAAGCCCATATGGTCCCTGTCCCCAAATCAGGTGGTTTGAGGCTCTGCTTGGTGACCAGATGGTTGCTTAGGGCTACCCATTCTCTGGGACACCCTCCCTCCTGCCTGGAGTGGAGGGAGGGGTGTTCCAGACAGCCGGGACTGGGCAGATACCCCAGAATATTGCTGGAGAAGAACCTATACCCCTACCAGATGCCATCTGGATGACTGTCCCCATGATTTTTGTTCTCATGAATCCTCTGGGTACAAGTCCAGCTAGAAACTTGATTAGCCAAGTTCCTATTAGAAAAGTTCTTTGGAACTGTTTCCTCTTATTTATGGGAACCTCTCTTATGTACAAACAGGTCAGGAATTTTAACTCCACAGGAGATGTGTACCTAAAGTTCTCTGTTGAACTGGCTGATCTGAAACTCTCTAATAAGGTAGCGTTAGTACCTGTTGAGTTTCTCCAGTATACCCCTTGTCTGATCCTCTTCATGCCTCATGAATCACATCATCATAAGCCTTGTCAAACAAAGAAAGAGAGACCTTGATTTACAGAGGAAGTTGACTTTGCCAAAATGGCCTACTGTCAGGGCTAAGCCCTGAAAAGCACATCTGGGCCTTATGACATTTTAGATAACGCCATAGTAACTAAATCATGTGTAGAAGGCAAAACTCCTGATACAAAAGCAGCAACTATCTGGGTTTTTTCTCCCCTATGGAGAGATAACTGTAGCTTGGCTTTTTAGCATAAACTATTTTAATGTCAATTCTCTGATGATAAAGACCTTGCTTTTTCTATTCTCCATAGTCCCTAACTCACCCCAGAACAAGGCTAGATATTCGATGGGCACCTCAGACATGTAGGGAGAATGATGGGTAGTTGGCCATTAAAGACAAGTTCCTCCTCCATGACAGTAGATATCTCCCCCTTTCAGCTGGGAAAGGAGAGTAAGATACTGAGATGGGATCACCATCTGGATGTGAAGGTCACACTTAATGATTGCAGATCCCCTTCCTACTCAATTGTTTCAATAAAGAGCTGAAAGCCCATAGAGAAATGGACACACAGCCCTGCCTTTCTGAATCACACCCACAGCTCTCTTCTGCCCATTTCGTAGGCCCTTGAATGAAAAATTCCACAGCCAAACAGTATAGGAACATTTGTCCAACAGAACTGCAAAGTCCTCCCAGCAGCCTCCTGGATGGACAGGGAAGAGAAGAACAGAGACAAGGGAGGGGAGAAGCACATGTGAGTGAGTGCCTCTCCCAAGCTTATCCCAGCTGTCCATCACCCGCCCTGAGGACCTGCAGGCAGAGCCTTGGCCAATCCCATGTTCAATCACAGTAGAGCCATGATCGTCAAAGACAGGAACAGTGCCAGCCTGGGATGGACTTTTTTCTCTGTGGTTCTCACATTGGGCAGCAACCTCCTGACATATGCCCCCATTCCCCACTCTTGTACAGGCAGCCTGCCAAAATAATGATTCACCTACACAGGTCAGTTAGTAGGGTGGCTGGAAAGGCCTGATCCTTACTCCTCTTTCCAAGTAGTTCCTTTCTCCCAGGCTCCACTGGCCCTTCTACATTCCTGCATCAACTTAAAAGGCTCAACCTTGCCACATTCTCCCAGGTCTGCCTTCATCATCCCCCACCCCACTCCAGCCCTACTGAGACAGTCCTCAATTAATCCCACTCACTCCTTCTACCCAGTGTACAGCATGGCTTCTGGAAGTATGCAAGCTGCCTGTGTATTTCAGACCTTCCCTTGGATCAGTTCCATGCAACACGTGGTGCTGAGGGCTCAGTCCCATTCAGCACAGCCCCTCAGAGTTGTACAGACTCCCACATGCCATTTTTTTTCACTTCCTCAATATTATTCTACTATCTGTGAAGTCTATATATTTATCCACAGAGTCTCCTATTGAGCATAACTCCCTACAATAATTATCTATGGTTTCCATGTATTTATCTCTGGTATCTATTTAGAGAGAATATCTACCATCCCTCCTGGATCTATTTTCATGTCTCTCTCTGTCTATAGTATTTATCTCTATTTTAACATGACTGCCTATTTTTTTTAACCCTCAAACTGGGACAGTTCCCAGGGGGATGGGTTTTGCCTGCAGTTAAAAGCACGATGTGATTCTACACGTGCTCAGCAGCTAAATTTGTGGTGGGTCAGAGCAGCAGTGCTTGTTCAGCAGAAACATATGAACTTGGGAAAACCAAGAGGTCAGAGAGGATGTGGGAGGGGGCTGAAGGCGCTCTAGACCTGCCCTGGATGAGTCCACCCATGCGAAGGAAGGTGGGGAGAAAAGAGGCCAAAGTTGGTAGAATCTAAATGCACATTCTGGGTTCAAATCCCAGCTCTACCTCTTATTTGAGCTCTCAGTCTCAATTTTCTATAAAATGAGAATCCTGTAAGTCCCTAAGTCACAAGATTGAGGTCAAGATTAAGTGTAATATACATGAAAAGTCCTTGACACAGGACTTGATGGAGAGCAAGTGCTCATTAATGAAGACTACTGCTCTTCACATGTTGTTATTATCCTCATTATGTTGTTATACCTTTTACAGTAGTTTTTTACAGGATCCACATCTTACGGGCTGTGACTATCTTAGGAAAGAGAATTACCTACATGTATATTCCTACCTCAGGAATAGAGTGGATACTGGGCAAATGTTTAATGACTAAACATAACTACCTAGACTCTTTCTTTAAGTGATACAAGAAAGAAAAGGTGAGGATACAGAACACTATTAAGGTTTATGGCCAGGTGCAGTGGCTCACGTCTGTTACCCCAGCACTTTGGGAGGCTGAGGAGAGGGGATCACTTGAGGCCAGGAGTTCAAGACCAGCCTGGACAACATGGTGAAACCACATCTCTACTAAAAACATAAATATTAGCCAGGTGTGGTGGTGCTCACCTGTAATCCCAGCTACTCAGGAGGCTGAGGAAGAGAATTGCTTGAACCTGGGAGGTGGAGGCTGCAGTGAGCCAAGATTGTGCCATTGCACTCCAGCCTGGGCGAGAGAGGGAAACTCCATCTCAAAAAAACAAAACAAAACAAAACAAAACAAAAAAACACTATTAAGGTTTAGAAAAAGGAATACTTTGACTACCAGCACTGGGCAGCTTCATGTTCAACAAAGCATGCAAGATATTAACTGAGACTTTAAAAGCCAAGATATGGGGCTCAGAAAGGATAGACAAGGCAAGCAGCTGCTGTGAGGTCAACAAAAGCTGAATCAAAGGCCTGCCAAAAAGCAGCAAGGGGTCTTGCTGGGGTTTGCATGGCAGATCTGCACTGAACCCACTTAGCATGGGCCCATGGCTATCGTGCTCAGCAACTCAGGACAGTAGGGTAGGGGTCGTCAAAGCAGGCAGAGCAAGAAGAGCAAGGAGGGGGCGGATTTTGGGGCTCCAGGGAGATGCCATTTACTGGCTAACAATGGGGTTTGTCTCGATGGGGAAGCAAATGGAGCCAAGAGGACCCAGGGATCAGAGGAGACCAAGAGATTAGAGGTCAAGGTAGGGTACAAAAAGGAAAGTAGAGCAGGAAGAAGGAAGAAAGAGAGGTAGGTACATCTGGATTGAAGAGAAATTCCAAGCCACAAAGCAAGCCAAGAACTGGCTATTATGGGGCTGTAATGGAGTGTACATGAAGGTCACCGGCAAGGAAGGCTTAATCATGGGGAGATGAAGAGTGCCAAAAGTTATCAACATTGCAGCCTCAGATCTTGAAACTTCAGTCCTACTCTCAAGTCCTACAGTAGAAGCATGAAACTTTAGGACAACCTTGCAGAAAGAGATCAATCATAACCACCTCTGGGCAAGTTCCTCTTGCCTTCTCAATCCAAAGTGGCATCACCATATAAAAGGTTGTCAGAAAGGAGGCTGTATGAGCTCATGGTAGAGCACCCCAAAGACCTATGATTATTATTTCAAGTCCTGGTTTGCTACCATCTTGATGAGTCACATTCAACAAGTTTTTCCAGAGTGGGGAAAGAATTAAAGGTATTAATTAAGACTACCAGCACTACACAGAAAACTGAGGTGGCATGCTAACACCTGGGATTCCAAGGATGATGCAGCGGTGTCAGGGGGAGCAATGGAAGTGTGGAGCCTGGGTGTAGGCAGAGCTACACCGGAACCTCCCGTGAAGAAGCACGCTTCTTGGAGAGGAATGCCAATGGAAGATGCTAAGGAGCAAGAAGCAGAACACTATCACTCAGGATCCAGAGATGCCCAGGCCTGTGTTAACAGGGCTGGAGGCAGATGGGGCCACGATATGAAGGAAATTGGCACACAACACGTAGGATTTTGCTTCCAAACTGCCAGATGCCAGCTCCAGCTTTCCATCTGCCTCTTCTCATTCTCTCCTTTAGTGTTTCACTGTTTACATGGTACACGTCCAAATACATTTGCTGACCTCACAGAGGGAAGCTGGCTTGGTGAAAAGGCCAGGGATCTCAGGCCCCGAACAGCCCAGAAATACAAGGTGCCTCCTCTCTGGCACTTGGAAAGTCAGAACTCACAGGTCGCTGTTGAGAGTCTAGGGCAATCTCAGAAAGATCCAGGACACCACAGGAAGGGATACACTTGTTACTGCAGAACATGTTGCAACCTCAGCTGCCCCAAATCCATCTCGCAGCTGTTTCTTTTTGCTCCCTTCTTCCTTCCTGCCAGCATCCTTCAGTGCTACCATGTGATTCAGGGTTATCAATAGAGAAATATGAGACGTCCTCTATGAATTTAACAGAAAACTGGACTCTATGGGCAACGCTATTCTAAAAACAAATGAGAAGAGGAGAAAAGGTAAAGACTAGAAGGAGATCTAGGAAGTACCAAATGCCCTGAGATCTAGCAGCCTTGGGCAGTTTCTTTAGAGTTACCTCTGCCAGGTCTACCAGAGACAGCAAGAGCCCTCCTCTTTCCCTTCAAGCTCCTGCCTTGATCGTCCCCCAACTTGAGCCAGAAGGAAGGCAAGCAGGGGCAGGCTACCCACAGAGAGGGGCGCTGGGGTCTCTGTGGGCATTCTGGCCATTCACATACAGAGTCATCACAGGTCTGGATGTGGTGAAAGGATCAGAGAAACATGACAAGGGATACAGAGGCAGAAATCAGCTTTGCTTCCTTCAATTAGAGGTCATGTCAGGAGGACTCCTTAAATTCAAGTGGCCAAAAATCAGCCCTAGTCCAAACTCCCATTCCCAGATCCACTCCCCTCCTTCCTTCCTGATCTCCAGTAGCCTCTCCTCACTCCCCTCCACCCACTCCCCCAGCCCAGTGAAACTCAAGCCCATCCACCTGTCCACTCAACATCCACCTAGGTCTGCAGGGCCGCCTGGGAGTAAAAGCCTGAGCCAGCACCACAGCAAAATGTTTCTTCTTGTCTTGAACTAGAAATCAGTGAATGATGTTCTTGGCAACAAGGGGCCTCAGGACCACATTTAACCAGCACCCAAAAAGAAAAGCCATAACCAAAACCCAAGGAGAGAGAAAAGGAAGGCAAGATAAAAAGGAGGAGGAGAAGGAAGATTCCTAGCCCTCTAGCAGAAAAACAGATAAATAAAGGCTATTAGGAAATAAATAAAAGATACAGAAAGAGACATCAGCCTGGGCCTGGAATGATTTTTTTCTCTTGCTGCAGTAATGATCTGATTAGGGTTCAATCCTACTGCATTCTTCATGTCCTAACTCATCTTCACTGAGTCTAAACTGCCCAGGGAAGAAGGATGGCAGTCATGCAGGAGGCAGCTCCGATTAAGTCCCAGGCCCGATGAGCTGAGGATTGCACATACCTCCTTGCACCTGAGGCCCGAGGACTCACTGCATCCCAGCGATGAGGGCAGAAGTGGGTGCTACTTTCCTCCTGACTGACTCTGCAGGGAGCAGCCTGGCTGGGAGGCCTCTCTCCACCTTGCCTGCTTCCTTCCTGAGCACAAGCTGCAGGTGGAGGAAGCCACAGTGCCTGCTCCCGAGATTTCAACCTGTCACTTCTGTTTGGGTTTCTCTTCCAGTGTGTCAGTCTCGCTTGGCCAAGGCCAGAATACCAGGGAGGTTATATGGGCTGGCACAAGCTAATGCATCCAAGAGCAGCACCTTTATCTCTGAACAGCTACATCAGTGCTTCTGATACAGCTGAGATAAGGAAAAAGGAACAGATATTTATCGTGCACCTATTATGGTTAGGCAGCATACTGCTTGATTTTATGAACATAATTTCAATCTGAGCAGTGGGCCTAAGAGGTAAGATGTTATTATTCCCATTTTATAGCTAGGATCGCTGAGGGAGACTAAATAACATACTCCAAGTTACATAGCTTGAAAGCGCTGATGCTCCTTATGGGAGAATACTAGAGAAAATGGATTGACTACCTATGCTATAAAGGACCACAATTGTGCCAGAAGTAGGAATTAGCAGGCATAGAATTTTTGTTTTTGTGTTTGCTTTTCTGAGGCCCCATAGTCCTTGCCTCTGTCCAGCTTTTGAGTCCTCTTTTGGTGCCTTGGCTCTTAGTAGTTCCTGCCCTGGCAGAGTAACACAGTCCACGGAGAATCCTGGAAAGATTTCCAGGGTTCCAGGGTTCTCACAGACCCAGGCAAAATCAAACATCTTTTTTTTTTTTTTTGAGATGGAGTCTTGCACTGTTGCCCTGGCTGGAGTGCAGTGGCGTGATCTCAGCTCCCTGTAACCTCCGCCTCCCGGGTTCAAGGAATTCTCCTGCCTCAGCCTCCTGAGTAGCTGGGATTACAGGTACCGCCACCATGCCTGGCTAATTTTTTGTATTTTTAGTAGAGACGGGGTTTCACTATGTTGGTCAGACTGGTCTCGAACTCCTGACCTCATGATCCGACTGCCTCAGCCTCCCAAAGTGCTGGGATTACAGGCATAAGCTACTGCGCCTGGCCCCAAACATCCTTTTCATACTCCCCTCAGGGGCTCTCGGGAGTCCCAGAGCAGAGTGACGCAGACCAGCTCAGCTCAGGGCTGATTTTGGTTTTCTTTGAATCAATTACAGTGCAAGACACTGAAAGGCAACTAGCAATTTATTCCGGAGAGGGAGAGGTCTCACTCTTCCAAGTCTTTCATCAGGCTGAGGTTGCCCTTTTCTTCTTTCTGTTGTTGTTTTTCATTTTATTTCCTTCTTTATTTTTTAACTGCTTTGAGTCACATTTAAGCAAGACAGCCAAAAGCTCCAGGCCATCTAGAAATAAACACAGTTTATTCTTATTGTAACACAGTTAATGCACAATTTGATGAGACACCGTTGGTTTGAAGAATTCAGGGAAGTAGTACCAAGAGGGCAGAGGTATGATGGGCACTTGAAGGCTGAGAGGTTTGGCAACCTGGCTTTTGGGGGAGAGGCTAATAAGGACTGCCAGGCTGAGGAGCAAGAGAGGGAAAGCAGGCAGTGCTGGCTGGGCCACAGCAGGAAGCCCTCTTGGGCCAATCCGGAGTTATGCGTGTTCTTTTTCCTGGCAGCCCAGCATCAGCCCAGTCAAGACAGCTCACCTTCAGAGGAGAGAAAAACCAAGCATTTATTAAGCATCAACCATTAGTTTATTCAATCCTCACAACAATCTTAGAAGCCCATAGTTCCCATTTGACAGATGGGAAAAATGGGGCTCAGGTAGCTTGAGGGTCACGGAGTGGTGAGACAGGCTTTGCTCTCATGCCTGACAGATCCCAGAGCTATTAATAACATTGGTGTAAAGACACCTGCGGTTCTCAAAGCCTGGTTCTCAGACCAGCAGCATCAGCCTCACCTGGGATCTTGTTAAAAATGCACATTCTTGGGTTTCATCCTTCTCCCACAGTTGGAAGAGAAACTCTGGGGCAGGGGCCCAGCGATCTGCCTGTTAAAGAGCCCTCTGTGTAATGCTAATGTAGATTGTTCAAGAGCATTCAGCTGACTGCGAAGCATGGCCTAAAACAGTGATTCCCAAAGTGTGAGCCCCAGGTCAGCAGCAGCAGCAGCATCACCTGGAAACTGGTGAGAAAGTCAAGCTCCCAGCTTGTTCCTGATATACTGAATCCAAGAGTCAGGGGTGGGGCCCAGAGGCGGGTGTTGTCACAAGCCTTTCAGGTGACTCATATGCATGCTCAAGCTGGACAATCATGGGCCAGTTTACATCCTGCCGCCCCTTCTTCCAGGAAGGGAGGGCAGTATAAGCAAAGAAAACCCAGAGTGCTTTCCTGTGGGCCATTAACAGCCACCCTCAGGCTGCCCAGGTACAAAATAATGGAGATTCTATAACTCATTAACAAGCTCCAGGAGTTAAATAGTTGAACTTGTTATCTTTGCCTGAAGGACAAAGAGAGAAGAAGGCAAGAGAGAAAATCTAAGGATGCAAGCCCTGGGGAAGGTCCAGAGCGCTGCAACACCCCCCCCGCCCTGCACCGCAAGGAAGAGGAAATAGAGAGGCTTGGTAGGATGGCAAGACCGGGGTGTTTATGGGGAAGACTGAGAAAAAAGCATGTGTCTCCAATGGTTTGTTTTCTGTTCTTATTTTTTTGTTTGTTTGTTTCTGGTATTATGTATTCCAGAAGCAACCAGGCAGGAAGATGTGTGGCCTCAGGTAAACTCACCAAATGGAAACTGATCTGTAGAAGAAATATACCAGACCGAGGGGGCTTGTCTCTGTCTCTCCCGAATATGCAGGTGCTACCAGCCCCTGATGAACACCGACCATGTGCCAAGCGCCATGGAGCAAGCCGAACGTACACCATTGGGTTTAGTTCTCACTGTAGCCCCCACTTCCCACTTCACAGAAGAGGAGACAGAGACTCAGAGGACTAAGTATTATACTCAAAGTCATACAGCTTAGAAATAAAAGCAGTGTCCTCTCTTGTCTTGCTGCCGGAAAGAACCAGGTGGCCTCTGGTCCAGCTCCATCCATTAGAATGATGAAGGAAGTGCATGGCACTGCCCAAAATGGTAGCCACTGGCCACGTGTGGTTACTGAGCTCTTGAAATGTGGCTACTTCTTCTGAGAAGCTGGTTTTTAAGTTTTATTTCATTTTAGTTAATTTAAATGCCCACACATGGCTAGCAGCCATCGTATTGGAGAGTGCAGCTCTAGACCACTGGTGAGTCCCTGTCTCTGACATCAGGCTGATCCTGTCCCCTGGATGACTCAAGCTCTGAGAGAAGTGGAGACAGGATTCTCACCCAGGCCCTAATCATGGAAAGAGCAACACCCTTTGGCTTGGGTCACTCCCACCCAGCATCCTCTTGCTAGTAAATGATGACATAAATAGCCGTATATGATGTGGTTTTCCTGTGGCTGTGCCAAAGAAAATCTCTCTTTTCCTGGACCATCCCATTTCTACCATCAAACTAGAGAAATTCGTCTTGATATACAGGTTCCTTGGGATTCAAGTTGACAGACCTAGTCAGAAAGCAACGCCGGTCCTTAAATCGTGCTATCTTTAAGGCACAGTGCCAGAGCTCTCAGAACCTCCATTTTCCCATCTGTAAAATGGGAATAAAATAATCACCTATGATAGTTATTGGAATCAAGTGAGCTGATGTATGATGTAAGGGACTTTCTACATCTCCCGGCACCCTTTTCCCCTTACACCCAATTCCACTCCACGATTCCTGTCTGACCTGTAAGCTCCAGGGGGTTGTTCTAACTATTAATGGACTATAAGGCACCTCACATTTCCAGCTTAAACAATATCTCCCCAAACTCCTTCTAGAATTAGTGTTGGAACCTACATGTAAACTGTACAGTGACCCTGCAGTGTGCATCCCTCAGCTGCCTGGATCAGCTGGGCCTCCCTGCCATGAACTTGACCACCCTGGCTCCTGCATGCTGGGCCTGAGCCAAGCCCACCCGAGGGCCTGAGCCACCATCCACAGGGTCAACAACTCTATCTGCATGACGTCGGCCCCTGTCTAGCCGAGAACTCAGCAAGGATGTCAAAAATCAAATTAATTTTGCCTTCACCAGTATGACTGTCAATAAAAAGTTGTTATTCAGTCAGTAGATGTTTTAATTACCCAAATGTCAAGCACTGTCACCCTCCATTAGCAGCTTAATGGTCCTAATAGACAACGCCCTGAAAGGAACCTCAGGAGAATCCTGAGCCCCACTGTGTCCCTAAAGAGGACCCCAGCAGAGCCACTTCACCCTAACCATTCACATTCCCTTCTTATAAGTCTCCAAAGGAGAAAAGTCTCCCTTTTTTCTTTATGTTTGTTGTTGTTGTTGTTGTTGTTGCTGTATTTCTAAAAGTCTCTCTCTCTCGAAGGGCATCCATGTACCTCAAAATTCCCTCCACCCAGCTGCAATTTCTCTTGCTTCGGTTCCATGATGGTTATTTGCAACAACAGTAGATACTGTTTTGTAGGCCACAAAGTAGAGGGACCCTAAGCACCACTTGATGGGGGCAGGGGGTGTCACATGAGAGTCCCAATTCTACTACTTGCTGACCATGTGTCTGGGGACAAATTATTCAGCTTCCTTGGGCTTCAGTTTCCTCACCTGCGAAATAAGGATAGTCATATGTACTTTCTATGAGATCATGTATGTGAAGCACTGAACTCAGAGCCTGGCACACACTCAGCTTTCAGCTTATGCTAGACACTGGTTTTGATGGTGGTGGTGCTATTGTTGTAGATTTAGGAAGCATCACAGAGCATGTATTAGTCTGTTCTCATGCTGCTAATAAAGACATACCTGAGACTGCATAATTTATAAAGAAAAAGAGGTTTAATGGACTCATAGTTCCACTTTGCTGGGGAGGCCTCACAATTATGGCAGAAGGCTAAGGTGGAAGCAAGATATGTTTTACATGGTGGCAGGTAAGAGGATGTGTGCAGGGGAACTGCCCTTTATAAAACCATCAGATCTCATGAGACTTATTCACTGTCATAAGACCACCACTGGAAAACCCACTCCCATGATTCAGTTACCTCCCACTGAGTCCCTCCCACAACATATGAGAATTATAGGAGCCACAATTCAAGATGAGATTTGGGTGGGGACACAGCCAAACCATATCAGAGCAGATTAAGTGGGATTTCCTCTTTCAAGTCCTCTCCTGACCGCTCACTACATCATCCTCTAATCCCCTAGTGCACCAGATGAGGCTTCTTTCACTGCCTTCATTGATGGTTTCATTTATTCAAATAATATTTCAATGTAAACACCTACCACATGCCAAAAACTGCTCTCAGACAGGGGATACAAGAAGAAAATAGACAGGGAACTTGTCTTCACAGAGCATTAGGAGGGAGCTGATGACTTATCAAGTAAGTATACATATGTAAAAAAAAAAAAAAAAAAAGCACTTAAAGCTGTGACGAATGCAATGAAGGAAAAGTACAGTGTACTATGAGAGAAAGCACAAAGGGGGCCTGACATTGTCCAGCAAGCAGGGAACCACAGGTTTTAAAACACTTTTGAGGCTGGATGCAGTGGCTCATGCCTGTAATCTCAACACTTTGGGAATCCGAGGTGGGTGGATCACCTGAGGTCAGGAGTTTGAGACCAGCCTGGCGAACATGGTGAAACCCCCACCTCTACCAAAAATACAAAAAATTAGCTGGGTGCAGTGCCATGTGCCTGTAGTCCCAGTACTCGGGAGGCTGAGGCATGAGAATCGCTTGAACCTAGGAGGCGGAGGTTGCAATGAGCCGAGATCGTGCCACTGCACTCCAGCCGGGGTGACAGAGCTAGACTCCATCAAATAAATAAATAAATAAATAAATAAAACATTTTTGAGGATGAAACTGCATTTCTCCAAGCAGATAAATGAAGGAATGGGCAGTTGGATGGATATAAATATTTCTGCTCTACCTTCAGTTGCTAAACTTGCCCCTGGCTTCTGGCCCCTTCCTCCCATTCCTGCTCCCTTCACTGGGTTTTTGCCTTCACTTTCTCTGTTCTCAGCAACATCTTGACCCCAGACCAATGTTTTATCTTGAGTCACGAACTGCATGGCTCAGAAATGCTGCCTGGAATGCCATTTCTTCTCAAAAACCCTTACGTAGCCAACATTTTCCAGTCTGCCTTCCCAGCCCTGCCTCCCCCACCCTCGCCCTCACCCCAGAGTTGTCTCCACGCCTCTCCATGGGAGTTTAAAAATGGAAAGCCACGTGCAAATCAAAACCTTGAGAAACCCGACACTTTGGAGAAGTAAGCACCTTCTCTGGGAAGGTGGTTTATGCCTGAGTCATTTGTCTGGCTACATTAGACTCCAAGGCCTCAGGCAGGGGAACAACGACGACATTATATCTCCTAGCCTGCTGAACACAGTAGGGGCACTCAACAAATCATAAATAATGACAAGGATGAGGCAGCAAGTGGGAAGACTGAGTGAAACACTCTAAAAACCTCCCTCCTGTACTTGGAGCTGTCGCGGAGCTGGGATGTGGCCCCGTTTCCAGCCTGAGCCTCTAGGCAAGGAACTTTACCCTGTTTGTAAAATAACAGGTGGGTCTCCTTCCCAGACACACAACTTAGAAACACTGGCACCAATAACCACACAACACAGCCAACTGAGGACAGAGCAGTGTGGGCTGCAAAGACAGAATCTCACAGGAAATCTCGGATCATGTCCTAACAGGCCCCACAGGCCTCCTGGGCTACAGGGATCCAGCCAGCAGCTCCCATTGGTTTGAGAATGGCAGCAAAGAGAGCAACCCCCTGCCCAGGGGCCATGCCTCTAAGAATAGAGGACAAACACATTCAGAGTTGGACAGAAGCTTGAATCTATAAGGTGTATACATCATGTCCTTGAACAGATGGGTCTGTTGACATCTCGGCACCTCCTCAGCTCTGTCCTCTTAGCACGGGCTCAGGGTCTGTTGCAATGTACACCCTATTGTATGTTCTGGGGGTAGAGGTACAGCAATACAGAAAGTCCCTGCTCTCAGGGAGCTTTGTCCTTATTGGGGAAGAAGCACATACCTCACATGGCACGTCCCAACAGGTGCTGTGATAATAGTGAAGTGGGGTTAAAGAAAAGTGAGGTCAGGCCTGGTGCGGTGGCTCACGCCTGTAATCCCAGCACTTCGGGAGGCCTAGAATCACTTGAAGTCAGGAGTTCAAAGACCAGCCTGGCCAACATGGCGAAACCCTGTCTCTACTAAAAATACAAAAATTAGCTGGACGTGGTGGTGCACAACTGTAATCTCAGCTACTCAGGAGGCTGACGCAGGAGAATCACTTGAACCCAGGAGGTGGAGGTTGCAGTGAGCCAAGATCGCACCATTGCACTCCAGCCTGGGCAACAGAGTGAGACTCCATCCCGAAGTTAAAAACAACAACAACAACAACAAAAGAAAAGTGAGGTGAGTGAAGGCCTCTGCCACCTTGTGACCTCAGAACTGGGACCTAAGCTCAGCAGGGGATGAACCATAAGGAGTCCTGGGGAAGCGACACTCCAGGCAGAGGGAGACACAGGGCAAAGGTCCTAAGGGAAGATGTTCTTCTATGTCTGGGGAACAGCAAAAAGGCTGATGTGGCCAGAGTGGACGAGCATGGGGGAAAGTGGCAGGGGCTTAGGTCAGCAGGTGTGGGGCCTTTGGCTTTCTGCTGCATGCAATGGGGCACCCCAGTGGGTCTGAAGGACTGGAGGGAGCCCCACAGTGTGTTCTCAAAGGACCCCTCTGGCTGCTGGGTAGAGATGGGAGTGCAGGGAGCACAGGTGAACAGGTGAACATGGGGAGCCCAGTCGGTGGATGTGGTGTTGGCGGGGGGGTGGCGTTTGCGGGCAGCCTTCACAGCTGTGGAGCAAGAAGGGATGGTGGCAGGAACTAGGTGGTACTTGTGGAGGTGCTGGGAAATGGTTAGACTCGTGACACAGTTTGAAGTCAAAACAAAGAGACTGGGATTAGATGTGAAGTAAGAGAGTCATCAAAGACGATCAGCCTTTTGACAAGAGCTAGGCCAGCAGCTAGCACAGAGCAGGTCCTCACACACATTAGAGCTTTTCTCCCTTCCCCAGCGCACCTGCCATCAGTCACAGATGCCAAGAAAGGGGACGGATATACCAGGATGCCCCCTGCTTCCAGAAGTTTAGGAGGCAGACAAGTACAGAGAGGAATTGGGGAAAATGGTGGCAGAGCCTACCTCCCTGACAAATTCTGTCTCCAGGGCACCGGCAGGCTCGTGCTCTCAGCTCATAGCTTAAAGGGAGAGCAGACTTGAGCATACAGCCAGCTGATAGGGGTTGATTAGTGGCAAGATAATTCTAGAACAAAACCCTAAAGGGATTTAATTTTGCTTTTAATTACAAAAGCAACATGGATTTAGTGGACATGCCATTTGACTCCAAAATTCCACTTACATGAACTGACAAAAGTCTATGCAATAATTTAAGTAAAGGACAGTCATCAATGCATTATGAATAAAAAATGGGAAACAATTTAAAATTCAAAGAAGTTTGCATTAAATCCCTAACTTGAAGATGGCGAAAGAAAAGCACGAAGAAAATAAAAATAAAAATCACCCATCATCTCCAAACCTAGAAATAACCCCAATTAAATGGCTGGCATATATCTTTCCAACTCTTTTTTTTCTATGCACCAATATGGATTTTTTGTTGTCAATATAAAATTAGGATGATATTAAATACAATCTGACTTTTTCTATGTAACAAATACCGTAAATATTTTTCATGTCTTTAAATATTGTTCTACAACATATTTTAATGGTTTCATGGTGTTTCATTATTTGAATGAACCATGATTTACATAACAGATTTTGTATTGTTGGACATTTCAATCATTTCCAATTTTCCATCATTACAAATAGCACTTCAATACACAACCTTGTACGTGAACTTTTGTGGCCATCTCTGATTATTTCCTTAAGGTAAGTAACATGCCAAAACATGGAATTGCTCAGTCAAAGAGAATATCTTTTTTAAGGTTTTTGAAAAATACTGTCAAACAAGCCCTCTGGTAAAGTTGTACCAATTTAATTCCCTATAGCAGGGGAATGACAGCCCCCTTTTCTCTGTATCTAAACCATCATGTATTATTTTTGCCAATTTAATGGGGGAGAACAGAATCTTGTAACTGATTTAATTAATGTTTCTTTGATCCCTACTTAAGCTGAACAAATTTCCATATGTTTATTAGCCATTTTATTTTCTAATTCTAGGAATTGCCTGTTCCTGCTTTTTGTTTATCTTCTTCATGCTGATTTTGAGAGCCCAAAGGCAACTGGCAATTTACAAGGAAAAGTTACTCCAAAAGCCACCCTGGGCCTAAGGACCAAACATCACTTACAGGAAGTCCCAGTAGGTTTGGCTAAACCCCACATTGACGTGGCTCTTCCAATCTCATGGCCAAAGAGCCCCAGATTGGAAGGCAGGAGCAAAGACCCAGAGTCCAAACAACTGAGGCTGGTTAGTCCCTGGCCTGGTTTCATCAGAGGTGGAGAGCAGCAGGCAGGGGAAGAAAGCATGGTGCCAATGACCTCCATATGGAAGCAGTTTGCCATCTCCATTGGGAAGGAAGGAAAGTGGGCACACAGGTGCAACTGGCAGTGTTGGTCCAACCAGTCAAGGCCAAAAAAAATGACTTATGCCTCGAGAATGAAAGTGCCACTACATGGCAGCTTAAGTCTCTGAGAGTCACCATGCTCAGTTCCCCTGTCCTTGCACTAAGTGGAGAGAGGCTGGGATGAATTAGCTGGAAGGGGAATTCTTAAACAGAGCTGTGTATAGTTCACTTCTAGCACAGATTGGCAAAGGGCAGCTGCTTGGGTTGGAAAGAAAACTGTTTCCCAAAGCTTGTTGAAATCTCCCTCCTGCATGAGTGTGCCTGGCCAGGCTGAGGTTGAGGGCTCCATATATGGTCCCTAGAAATGAGACAGAAAGCCTTAGGGCCTGGATCCAATGACCAGTACCTAGGCTCAGAAGGTGACAGAAGGATGGGGTGGAGTGGGACAGGTGGGATGTGTCCCACACCTGCTGGACAACCAGGACACCCCAAGTGCGCCCCTGCCACCACTCCCATCCAGGCCTCAGAACTATGCAAACTGCCGTCACACTTTGTCCAGGCCACATTCCTCAATCCCACTGACCGACCATGTTTCCCAACCAGAGCCCAGACATGCTAGCCCAACAAGTCTCATTCCGTCTCTTCAAGCAAACTTCCAACTGCCTATGACAGGCATGGGCCCTTTCTGGAATCCTAGTGGGCTGGTCGTGGACACTCCATCCTCTGTGTGCCTCCAACACGCCCAGTCCCTCTGAATCGGAAAGGGTAGGAGGCAAGGGCTGTGTGGGCAGTGCCCCCTTCCTTCTGAGCCCCCAGAATCCTCTTCATGTCAAAATGGCACAGAGAGGGGCAAAAGTGGTCTCTCCATAAATGGGGCTGAAGTACCTGAGGCAGGGCTGGTTCTCATGCCCGCTTGTTCCTCCATATGGTAACAGCCCCCAACCTCCAGGGCCCTGTCAAGCCCTCCCCAACCACCTTACTGTGCATTTCTCATGAGGCTGAGGCCATTCGATCAGAGCCCATTCAGGTGCACTCAACTCTGCTGTGGCCCTCTGTGTCACCAAAACCCTGCTTTGCTTTTTCTTTCCAAGGGCAACCCTTCTTATGCCTTGCTCCCCCTGGGCTCTGCCCTCATTCCTACAACAATCTCCAAGCTCAGACTCTAAGAGGTTCACCTCCAGCACTTTGGGAGGCTGAGGCAGGCAGATCACGAGGCCAGGAGATGGAGACCATCCTGACTAACACGGTGAAACCCCGTCCGTACTAAAAATACAAAAAAAAATTAGACAGGCGTGGTGGCGCACACCTGTAGTCCCAGCTACTTGGGAGGCTGAGGCAGGAGAATGGAGTGAACCCGGGAGGTGGAGCTTGCAGTGAGCCGAGATCGTGCCACTGCACTCCAGCCTGGGTGACAAAGTGAGACTGTCTCAAAAAAAAAAAAAAAAAAAAGAGGTTCACCTGACCATGGTGCCCCCAGATTTCAGCAGCGGGGAAGAAGAGAGAATGAATTTTTTACTTTTTAATGAACAGATCACATACCTGCAATGAGAGCTGATCTGAAGTGTACAGCTCAGGAAGTTTTTACATGTGTGTACACCTGTATCACCACCACCCAGATGAAAATGCAGAACGTTTCCAGTGTCCCAAGAAAGTTCTCTCATGCTGTCACCCAATCATTATCAGAAACAACTGCTATCTGACTTCCATCCACATTGATTAGTTTTGCTTATTTCTGAACTTCGTATAAATGGAATCACATTGCATGTTCTCTCTTATGTCAGGCTTCTTTCACTCAACATAATGTCCATGAGACACTTATTAATTTTGCTGCTGGAGCTAAGAGCCAAAGAATGTAGTGATTCCTACTCTGGAATACTAATAGGCTTGCAGAGTGTGTTCCCAAGAGACCTACAGGTCCCACTAAGCCGGGAAGGAAACGGAAACGGGGTCTAACTGGGGCCGGGAGATGTTTACCCCTGATTTATCTGATTCAGCTCTTTATCTGTTTTACACAGGGGCTTCCACAAAGACTTCTCTTGCCCAAAAGGCTCTCAGGCAAAACAACAACAACACAAAGAAGCTTACTCAGGGTTTCTCCAAATATACAGTGTTTCTCTGCTCCTTGGTCAAAAATTAAGAAGGAAGGATAAAAACTTCAAGGCCAACATACTTTGGAATGTCTGGATGACTGCGGGTGGGAAAAACCAATCATCCCTTTGGTGTCCTTATTCCTACCAGGAGACTAAAAGACTTTGCAGCTCCCACCTTCTCCTGATTTCAAGAATAGTATCAGAGAGATCTGCAACAGAAGTTACCAACCCTCCCCTCCACTCCTGCACGGTCCTCTGTTCCTGGCCACAGGAGAGAGGGGAGTGGTATTTCTTTTTTGGGAGGGAGACAGAGTCTCCCTCTTGTCACCCAGGCTGGAGTGCAGCGGCCCGATCTCGGCTCACTGCAACCTCTGCCTCCCAGGTTCAAGCAATTCTCCTGCCTCAGCCTCTCCGGAGCAGCTGGGATTATAGGCACCCACCACCATGCCCAGCTAATTTTTCTATTTTTAGTAGGGACAAGGTTTTACCATTTGGCCAGGTTGTTCTCAAACTCCTGACCTCAAGTGATCCACCTGCCTCGGTCTCCCAAAGTGCTGGGATTATAGGCATGAGCCACCGCGCCCAGCCAGGACTTTTCTAATAGCGTGTCTGAACCACACCAGATTATTTGTGTTGCCTGGAAGGGTTAAGACAGGATGGGCCAAGATGGGACAGTTCATAGTCAAGAAGGAGTGGGCAGTAATATCTCACATGTCATTGTGGCTCACATCAATTGCCTTCACCCCGCTGGCTCAAAGTCACTGCAAGAGTTAGATGTTGGCCCGTTCCCCCAATTAAAGGCACAGGGGAGATATATGAGGAACAATTCAATTAAAAGCAATTAAAAGGGCTTTAGGCTTGAGGAGTAAACAAGAAGGAACCTAAGACTTGTAGTAACTTCCTTGGCTGTAAGCCCTATTATCAGGGTAGGGATAGTCGGGGAGGGGAGGGGTGTAAGGCTTCTCCGGCAACCCCACAGCCTCCAATTCTGTCCCAGACCCTGGCAGAGACACACACGTTTTAACAAACACTCTTCCCCTAATTTTAAAGCCCCTGTGGATTGCAAGGAAAATTTAATCCATATGTCTCTGATTCATTTATACTTAACTCATCAACATGTTGTTTTGTAAGAGCCATTTCATGTCCAAGTGCCTTTTTTTTTTTTTTAAGGTCTTAAAACTCTGGGGTTTTTTTCTTCGAAACAGGAAATCATACTGTGCCAAGAGAAAAGGAACTTGAGCGCTCAGGGGTTCAAACTGCGTTCAAAGCTCCTGCTTCCCCAGAGACCCCAACCAACTAAAAGGATGTCCCAGTGCCCCCTCACTCCCCTGCACCCCAATGGGAGACACAGATGCTAAAAGCAGCCAAATCTGACCAGGAGAAGACTGGAGAAAGAAGCAGGGTTAGGCTAGTTCAGGGTAAAATTGTTCTCCTGTTCACAGCCAAGACTGAGCTCCTCAGAGCTCACTTAGGCCTGCAGGCTGCAGGAGGGAGAGGAGGCAAGCCAGGAGTTCCATTCTGCTTCATTGGAAGCAGCATCTTCACTCAAAACAGAATGCTGCAAGCAGGTTCCTCTGGAAATGGCCTGAAGTCCCTGGTCTGAGCTCAATTGTGGACTCTGGCAAGGTCTCTGGAATGGCAGTGAACTTGGAAGGTCCAAGCCAGAGAGCTGGAAGAATGACCACTGCTCCAGCCTCACGTCTCCTTTCCCCCACCCCTCTCACCTTGTGAGTCTCCTCTGCAGCTGCACTGCACAAAGACGTCCCCCTGCCCTCCAGCCCAGTAGAGCTGAAGGTTACCAAGGGGACAGTAAATGAGTGGTCCATTTTCTTAAACCTCAGGGAAGGCTTCTCATGCAGGCAACTCTACAATGGGTGCACAGCTGAGCAGGACACACTGAGAGCCACTGTAAGCTCTGGTCAGCCTCTGGACAGCTGCATCCTCCCTTTGACAAGGGGCATGTAGAACCATAGCATGTACATGCGCCCGCATGGGTGTTCACACAATCTGCACGTGCTGCACAGCTGGGATAACTTATATATCAGGGACTGATTTGACTGGTCCCTCAAGAGCAAGAAGAGAGTTTAGCATGAATTCTTAGGTTAACCAATTCCCAGGGTCAAAAGAGTAGAAAACAAGATAGCCAATGTCAAATAAAACGGAAACAGCCTGGGTGCAGCAAAGCAACCATGGTTAATAAAATCCCTGACCCACCTTTCTTCCTACACTGAGAAACAGGCTGAAGTCAATAACCACTTAGATAAGGGATGGGTTTTCAGAGGCAGGAACACCATCACCCTTAGCCAGGAAACCATATTTTAGAGTAATAGATGGGATGATTGTTCAACTCATATTCATGCCCCTGCCTGTCTCTGCCCCACTGACTCTGGGCTTGGCCCAGTGACTTGCTTTGGGCAATGAAATGCAAGGGAGGTGACAGTGACTGTTCCAAGCCAAGGTTTTAAGAGGTACAGACTGTTTCTGCTCATCAGCTTGCATGCCTACCATCTGCCATGAGAAGAATATGCTCTGCCCCTTCAGCCGGCACCCCAGAATGAGAAACATGGGGCACACCAGCACCTTACCGACTGCCTGGAGCCAAACTCAGCCAAGCACATCAGGAATCAGCCAAACCCAGCCAACCCACAGGCCTGGGCACAAGAAATAAATGCTTGTCAGAAAAGACTGAGTGGGGGGTGGTTTGTTACCCAGCAGTATGCAGTAATCGCTAACTAAGATACATTGCTTACAATTTCTAATAACCAGACTACAAATATGCATTGAGCCAGCCCTGCCTTCCACCTAAGACCTGCCCTAGCCAGTCTTGCCCCATAAAACTGGGCTTGATGACAGTCATATCTCCTCGCCATGTGATTGTTCGTTTATTACTTCATTCCACAAACATCTATTAAATGCTGGCCAATAGGGATACAGAGATTAATGAGGACATGGCTAGGGCCTTGAGGAGCTAATAGGATATATGAGAAGCAGACACATAAAGAGAGAATGATAGTATGTGATACAGATGATGACAATGACAGAATGAGCCTAGGGCATCGAGGCATCACAGTCTAAGAGGCATATGTCACCAATGCATGGAGAAGAGTGCAGGAGCAGGACAAAGCTGATGAAGACTTCATAGGTAGGAGAGGTGTCCGACGCCTGGATCCTAAGACATAACCAGAACCGTTCTCTAGAGAGGACTCTGCCAAGAAACCACACCTTCCTACCTTTGGAACAGTTATCCAGTCTCACGACTGCAGATATTGCACATGACGCCTCCATTATTTGTTCAAGTGTTCAAAAATTTTTCATTGAGCACTTACTATATGCCCGATCTGCAGTGTCCAACTCAGTAGCCACTAGCTACATGCAATTACTGTGTATTTGAAAAGTGGCTGGTCTAAGCTGAGATGTGCTGTAATTATAAAAACATGCTGGATTTCAAGGACCTAGCATGAGCAAAAAAAAAGATTTAAAATATCTCTTAATTTTTAAAATAACATGGTCAAATGATAGTATTTTAGATATATTGGGCTAAAATACATAATTAGAATTAATTTCACCTGTTTCTTTTATTTTTTAAAACCATGGCTACTAGAAAACATAAAAGTATGTATGGGGCTCTCTCGTATTCTGATTAGACAGCACTGTGCCAGACTCTAGACCTAAATTTGGTTGCACATTAGAATCCCCTGGGGATCTTTTAAAAATTCTAAAGCCCAGGCTGCATCCCAGACCAATAAAATCAGAATGTCTAGCGACGGGCCCCACGCTTCAGTGCAGTTTGGAGTACGCAGGTGGTTTCAATGGGCAGACAAGTTCAGGAATGATTATTGTAGCAAGAGGCATCCTCTCCTAGCCTGGGGCAGTTGTGTGGTGGATGACCCTAGTTTTTCTCTTCACCTGGAAGTGTGCAGCTCTCCACCCTCCATGCCCGAAGGAGGGGGCTTTTCTGTGGGCCAAGCCTAATTGAATAAAAGTCATGGCCTCCTTCCAGGCTCTGCCCTTCCAGGCTCTGTGATTTGACATCAGTTACTTAACCTCTCCATACCCAAAGGGACCCAGCTCAAAAACGGGTGCATCACTGCATTGGGTCACAGAGAGGTTTCCAGCAATGGAACACACATACAACCTAAAATCATTTTGCTCACACAGTTTATCTAAATATTAACTAAGTGTGATGTGAGGCGAATATGTAACAACGGTACACAGCAAGCTCCCCAGAAGCAAAGTGGGTACCCCAGGGAGTCATGAAATGCATGTGTGTGTGAAAGTGAGAACAGTACTGCAGAGTAAATAAGGTTCACAAGCTAAAGAGTGGAAGGTGGAGGGGCTCCATGGAGGACAATCTCCACTAGGTCTTTCTCCTTGCCCTGTCTTCTGCAAGTGGCCCTGGGGGAGTGTCCGGCAGGTCTCTCGGGAGGGGCTGCTGTCTAGGTCTCATCTCCCTTGCATTTTGCCCCCACTGTGCCCCTCTTGCTAGAGGAACCATCCCAGTAATAAATTTCCACTGTCACTCAGCCTCATGAATTCTGGTCCTTAGCCACAGAAAGCACTGTTGCAAGTGGGGACAGGAGGGAGAGTGTAGGCAGGAACATTACCTGTGAGAAAGCTCAGCAGATGCTGAGACCTTCCTCTTGGGATCAATGGCATGGGTGAGAGAGCTGAAGGAGGCACCATGCATGGACTTATGAGGGCTTCCCACAAAGGGTCATGCCTGCATCAGCACCAGAGCCCCAGAGATGTCACCATCTTGACAGTGGTGGCGATTTCACTGGCATATGCAATGTCACAACCTCAAATCATACTTTAAATACTTCCAGCTGGCTGGGTGTGGTGGCTTACGCCTGTAATCCCAGCACTTTGGGAGGTCGAGGTGGGTGGATCACCTGAGGTCAGAAGTTCAAGACCAGCCTGGCCAACATGGTGAAACCTCATCTCTACTAAAAAGTGCAAAAAATAAGTCAGGCATGGTGGCATGCCCTATTAATCCCAGCTACTAGGGAGGCTGATGTGGAAGAATTGCTTGAACCCAGGAGGTGGAGGCTGCAGTGAGCCAAGATCATGCCACTCCACTCCAGCCTGGGAAACACAGCAAGACCCCATCTTAAATAAATAAATAAATGAATACTTCCAGCTGATTGTGTGTAAATCAAGCCTCAATAAAGCTGTTAAAAAAATATGTCAGTGCCAAGCTGTGAGATCTTGAATAAGTCATGAAACCTTCTGGGCCTTAGTTTCCCCACCTGTAAAATGGGTGCAATAAAAGTATCTACCCCAAGGAGTTGTTGAGAGAAAAGCCAGCAAGACTGAGTGGAGCTGGCGTGGAACTATCAGCTCCTATGCTTAACATAGTAATCATAATAGTTGTTGTTGCTATGAGTATTAGAATAATGTCATGAGGCAGTAACTTCAGAGGCATGAGATGTTTTTGCTCATCCTTTTGCCCCTGCACTCTGCTATGAGGAAAACGTGCTCTTGTCCCTTCCACCTGGACACCAGAATGAGCAACAAGGAGCATGGGAATGGTAATAATATCGTATTCACAGTAATGATGTACAGCAATAATAGTAGTAATTGTAATAACATGTTGTAACAGTAATGTAATATATATAAGGTTAGTGTATATAATACTATGCATATACCAGCATATATATTACCATTATAATATAATACATAGTCATAGAAGTAATATGGTAATAATAATAGTAACAATTATTTTTAAAGCTGCAAGAGTGCAGAAGCTGTCAGACCAAATGTGGACTGTGAAGTGAATCAGCAGCCTATATGAGCTAGTATTTATAATTCAAGGGACTAGTGAGCATGGTTCCTATCTTGGAAGGCCCTATAGCTGGGAATGGTTAAGAATGAAGGTATTACACAGGGCTCATTCCTGGCTTCCCCGTTCTCTAGCTGTGTGACCCTGGGTAGGCTGCTTAACCTCTCTGACCTTCAGTGTCCCCAGGTATAAAATGGAACTAAAAATCTTACTGCCTCTTAGGTTCCTCTGAGGGTCCAGTGGGAATATCCACAATCTCTACTGAATATAGTTCCTGACACAGAGCTGATTAAAGAAAGCTGACTAGTTTCAACTCCTCAGCCATCATTATCATCTTCATCAAGGCCACCAAATCTGAGGCTACCTGGCCTTTGGCTGAGTGTGAGTTGAGTGACATCTAAGCTGTCCTTAGTGTGGTATGAGGGGGGTGGTGGGGGAGAAGATAGATCTCAAAATCTCAAAACCGACATGCCTGCATTCAAATCCTGCCCTACCACTTCCTGGCTTTGTGCCTGGAGGCCAGTTACTCACCCTTCTTAAGCCTCGGCTCAGTTATCTGCAAAGTAATTTAATAACCAAGAGGCTTAAAAATGCATCTTATTTAACCCAACCATTCCATTTCTAGAAATATTACCCAGGGAAATAATCAGAGATGTACGTGGAGATTTATGCACAATGACATCCATCAGCACATTTAAAAAATAGTGAATAACTGGGAATAAGTAAAATGTCTAACATGGGAGATTAATTACATTATAGTACGTCCAAGTGATGTAATACTGCACAACTATTAAAAAGCATGTTGTCAAAGACTATTTGTAGACATGGGGGAAATGTCTATGACATATTAATAAGTAGCAAAAGTAGTTTACAAACTAGCTGAGTCCCATTAGCCTTAGGGCACCTTGGATGGATTCCAGAAAGATGCTCCCCTTGGATAGACACGGCCTCCTGACCCTCCTTCCAGCCTTGACTCTCTACTCTTGAGCAGGGCACAACCTGTGCTACTGGACCCAGCAGTCCTTCCTGCTTCCACCCTGGCCCCCTGTGGCTCATTTCCCATGAAGCAGCCAGAGTGGCCCCTTCTAAAATACAGGTCTGCTCATGCCCTCCCCTGCGTTACACCCTGCACAGTCTCCCCACCTGCTCAAATGGCTGCCAGGGTCTTTGCCATAGCCTAGAAGGCCCTATGTGGCCTGGCCCTGCCTAAACTCACTGGCTTAATCTGCTATTACCCGTGCACCACCGGTCCAGCCACACTGTCCTCCGGGCTGTTCTTTGAACATGCCAGCACAGTTCCATCTCAGGGCCTTTGCACTAGCAGCTCCCTCTGCCAGGAGCTCTCTTCCCCGAGGTGTCTGTGAAGCCCTCCCCTCTCTGCTCAGCTTGCACTCATTCAAGTAGATTTCCCATCCCAAAGACCTCCCAGCCCTCTCCACCAGCCTGTGCCCTCTTATCTTCAGTCTTCTCCATCTTAGCACTTATCACTACCTGCCATGTTATAGATTCATTTATTTGTTTATTGTTTGTCTCTCCTGCTCCCCACCTCGGTCCCCACCAGAATGTAAGCTTCACAAAAGCAGGGACTGTTTTATTTATTGCCAAATCCCGGTATGTAAGCCAGTACTTGGTGCCCAGTGCATGCTCAAAAATGCTGAAGAAACGAAGGAAGGAGAAAAGGAAGGAAGGAAGGGAGGGAGGGAGGGAGGAAGGACAGCGTGCCCTAGGCAACGTAGATAAGCATTCTACTATAAATATATACAAAAAGGAGAAAGAGTGAGATCTCAGAATCTCCCTATGGGATAATCACTTGGCAACCCTGGTAGGAAATCCTTAATGCAAATTCAGCCAGAGTCATTCCTCCTCCAGAAATGACCATGACAGCTGCTGTCTCTCCGGCCACTCCCTGGGGTGTCATGTCAAACAGATAACAAGTTCACAATGCCAACCTGCCAGTAACTTCTAAGACACAACTTTGCATTTCATCTTCACCTCCTCCTCCCTCAATCCTCCTTACCCCACAACCCCTGACCCACTCTTAATCTCACCACATCCTTCTGCCCAGGGGCCAAACCCTGGCTGCTCCTTCCTATTTCCCCCACCCAGGCAGCAAGCATCTGGCCTTCAGCCCTAAATGTGAAAAAAAAGCATGGTTTCCAGGACAACTTGGATGCGGCCCTCTTGCCTGCGCCTCTGGGAACCTGGTGCATGGCCATGCGTGCTCAAGCCATCTGACCAAGACTCCCACCTTCAAAAAAAAGAACAGCCAATACTCATCTTAGGAGAGTTGCTGATTTCTAAATCTAATCCCTGTAACTCCTGTGTGATCCCTGGGCCCCAGAGGAAAGTCAGGGGCTAGGGGAGTGGAGCGGCTGACCTCTCCTTAGATGTCTGCCCTCTGAAAGAGGAGCCATGCTAAATTGGGAACCAGTTTTACTACCTGCAGCTTATCTTTCCTGATGAAAGGGGGAAAAGGTTAGACCTTTTGTTAATGGATGCCAAAAGAAACTTGGGAAAGACCAGCAAAAATGCTGGGAATTAGGGCAGATTCTCTTAAAGCTGGGGAAGGAATTAGCAGGAATGGCAAATGTATGTCATGTCAAAGGTCAACCCTGATCAACTGGTAGTGATAATACTGTTTCCCATATCCAATAACATAAAAATTAAATGACAGTTCAAAAATACAAAACTCATACTACTTTTACCTTCACTTATCGTTTCCTCTGCTCTCCTCTTACCCATTGATCAAATGGCAGCGGACAACCAAATGACTGTGTTGAGAAGTATTCTGTGCCTGATTTCAAGCCTAACAGTGCCATGATCAATTAGTGATGTCTGCTGTACGCACAAGGGTAGGGAGATCACACACATGAATTAGTGATATCTGCCATGGGCACAAGGGTAGGGAGATCACTCACATCAATTAGTGATGTCTGTCATGGGCACAAGAGTAGGGAGATCACACACATCAATTAGTGATGTCCGCCATGGACACAAGGGTGGGAGATGACACACATCTGACCCATATTTGTCGACCTGAGGGAAGCGGTAAATGTTCCTTGGTCATGGCTCTCAGACACTTTTTATCTCCATGACTCACCTGCCAGCCTAGTGTCCCCAAGATTATGAGCAATTCCTGTGTGCTATCTAAACCTCCACCCCTTTCTGCCCTACTCAAGAACACATATCAGAATGCAAGTTAGCAAAACCACCATGAATCTGCCCCAATCTATTAAAAGAAGTAAATCTTCTGCAAAAAGCAGCATTTTAATATTGGTAACAAATTACTTGCAACCCATCTCACAGTAGATCACACATCACAACAAGGCAAATGAGAACCATGGTTCTGAAGCCCACTTCTGCCTTACATAGGTGCAGCAGCACCAAAGCACAGGCTCTTGAGCAGCTTGTTTCTACTTTGCCTGCAGCTTAGTCTCAGCCTCAAGCTTCTCAACAACCTGGCAACTCCCCCAGCAATCAGAGCTGGCACATCAGATGAAATATGATGGCTATCTCAGCCGCTCAGTGTCATCCTTGGAGGGCTGGGCCAGGTCTCTAGTCAATGAAGCTCCTTAACTTATATCATCATCAAGGCTCCGACTGCATGGCCACAAAAGTCAGGCCCTATTATCAAACCTGCTGCCTTTGATCATTAATCCTGAAACATCCAAGCAACTGCTGCACCTTTGGCAGGTGAGAGCCCATACATAGGACCAGAGCTTGGTTAAATCTCCGGTAGGTTGCATTCCCACCCCCTGGCATCTATAGGTACCCATGGTGTTGACTCTCTCAGAAAAATGTGGCCACAAGCCAGACTGGCCAGAGGTTTGTCCCAATAGTATGAAGGTGTGTCCATTTCTTATGGCTGCTGTAACAAATTCCCACAAACTCAGTGGCTTATTCTCTCACAGTTCTGCAGGCACAAGGTTGGCAATCAGTATTGCTGTTCTGAAATCAAGGCATCAGTAGGGCTGCACTCCCTCTGGAGGCTCTGGGTAGAGTCTGCTCCTTGTCTGTTCCAGCTTCTTTCTAGCAGCTGATGGCATTCCTTGGCTTGTGGCTACATCACTCCAATCTTCAAGGCCAGCACCTTCAAATCCCTGCATGTCTGTCTCACTGCCTTCTCTGTGCATGTTCAAATCACCCTCTGCCTCTCCCTTACAAAAATGCACATTCTTGCCTTCAGGGCCTACCCGGATAATCCAGGATAATCTCCCCAAATCAAGATCCTTAACTTAATCACATCTACAAAGACCCTTTCCCTGTACAAGATGACATATACAGGTTCAGGGATTAGGACCTGATTTTTTGTTTCTGGTTTTTTTTTTTTTGGCTTTGGGGTTTTTTTTGGGGGGGGCGGGGGGGAGACAACCTTATTCTGCCTACCACAGAAGGTAAAACCAAGTGTCGTTTTTACCTCAACGTAAACATGACTTTTTTTCCCTTAATAAGGAATCTCAAACATATGGAGAAGTGTTTTCTGGCAAAGAGGAACTTCAATTTGGATCACAAAATCAAACATCTATTCTTCCTCTGGAAAATGCCAATTCTGTCTGCAGGGAGTGGGGAAAAAAAGGGAGGGGGGAAGGAAGAAAGGAAGGGATGATATTCTCCTATAATCACCAGTTTCAATCTTAGGGTAGCATGATTAGAAAGCAGGAAGGGGAGGATTTGAAAGGAACATTTACAGTAGACCTGCTATGTGCCAGGCAGCCTTGCTCACTTACTCTTCTTCTCATGCTTATGGATGGGTGTCAGTTTCTCTCCTTAACAGATGAGGAAACCCATTCCAGACCACACAGCTCATAAATGGCAGTCAGGATTTAAATAGACAGGCTCTGTCTTCATCTCAAAGTCACGTTATTTCTGCCATAGCATACCTGTCTCCAATGATGCACCTGATCATTGTTATGAAGAACATGTGGTCTGATCCCTGAATCAGCAGTGCAAACCCAACAGCATGGGCATAATCTGCCATGAGCACTATGGACCAGAAGACAGGGCTCTTGCTTTGGACTCAGTAAGGATTCCTTTAACACTCTCTGTGGGCCTCAAGCAGGGGTTGTAACACTCTCTGTGGGCCTCAAGAGGGGGGGTTGCTATAAAGTTAATATTAATCATATTAGCTTTCTACTTATCTTGTACATGTTGTTATCAATTATTGACTGTCTCAACAGCACGAGGTGGTATTGCCTTCCCCAATCCTATGGGAAACTGAGGCTTGGGGAGGGCAAACAGCCTCAGCAAGGTCACCTGTGTGGTGGTGCCAGGATTTGACCTAAACCCTCCCTAATTCCAAATCCCATAATACAAACAGGGGATGCACTCTCACTCCTCCCCAAGCACACTGTGTGGCTCCTTGGCAAGTCTTTAAAAAGCCAGTGGAAGGGGCTCTTCTTGCTGCAGCCTTTGGAAGAAGTGGGCTGCAGGAGGGGGCTTAAGAATAAAAAGAAGTCTGCCAGCAGCGTCCCCAAAGCAGACCCCTCCCACCCTCCAGAGACAGCTGAGAAGGAAGAATGAGATCGTACTCATGAAATACTCAGCCTTCTTGGGAAGAAGGATGACATGTAGAATGTGAGCCTGGGCTTTCCCCTAGGGCTAGGCCATGCACAGATTTGCAAGCCATGGCCTGGGGACCATCTGATGTCTACAGCCCTAGCTGACTGAGCAAGGTCCCAGTGCCCTGCAGACGTGAATGTCCCTCCTTAAACACTTGATTTACTCCCAGGGAATGACTTAGACAGTGGGAAGAATATGGCTCAGTGTTTCCTGTTGCTGTCAATTATTATTATTGCTTAAATTAAGCTGTTTTAACTCCATCGTAACAGACTGAATCTGATTGGCCAAATGTTTATTAGAGAATTATTAGTAGAAATTGAACAGCTAACTGAGGATGGAAGTCTCACAGATCTTGTTTAGACAAGCAATGGCTTCCAATACCCATTACCTGGGAGCTGTGGCTATGGCCAAATTGATGGCACTCTGGCGGACACCACAACACCTGTGATCGTGAGCCCAGACTCTGCCTTGGCAGCAATGACATTCAATCACTGCAAGAAGGAAGAGTGAGAACAGCTTGTGTTCTCTAGGGGTTGACTGCCTTCAAGTCAATGGTCCCATGTGAGAATTTAATAGTCTTCTCAGAATATGCCCTGGTTGGAAAGCCACATAAAGAAATGGCTGCTATTTGGAGAAAATGTCTCAACAAAGATGGCTTTAGCCCACTCTATTCTCACCAAGAGATATATCTGACCAAGTACATTGCAGAAATCAAAGGGCTGAGCCAAAGCTTTCTGAACTGGATGACCCAACCCTTCCTAGAGTTTCTGGGGCTGATCAGCGATGAGTGGTCTCCATTGAACCATGGCTCACTTACAGGGTGTCAATCTTCTCATTGGCATTTTTGGGAAACCTGCTTGGAGTCAGAAGGAGGAAAGCAGGGTTTGTATAACTCTCAGTCCACTTTCAGACCTGCTTGCTATCCTCCACAATTAACTGCAGGTCAACATCAAATCTGCAAATATAAACTCCAAAAAATATAATAAATTAACCAGAGCAAGAAAACCAGTTGAATCCAAATAAATAGGTGCATAACCGTCCCCAGGTTTAGAAGGTTTGAGGAGTACCTTTAGGTCTAAAGATTGAGCACCAGTAATTTGGAGGATGAGGTAGGGCGTAAAGGTGAAGCTTGGATACTCCAATTGAAATGATTATACAGCCACAAGAAGTTGCAAAAATAGTACAGAAAGGTCCCATGTACCTATGCCCTAGCTTATCTGAGTGGTAACATCTTACATAACCATAACACATTATCAAAACCAGGAAATCAGCATAATTTTACTGAGATTTCACCAGAAAGCCCAATCTCCTTCTGCAGTGGTCATTTGTCCATTTTTAGCAGTCCAGCATTCATTCCCTAACAGTGATTTGATTTTCTATCAAGGAATTATCTTTCTTCTATTGTGTGTAGTATAAATGGGAAAATAATTTTAGGTGGTGACCTCTAAAAGGAAGCCAAAGTGACTTTGCTCCCCATTTCCTTACCCAGAACAAACAGGGGGAGGGAACACAGGGCATCCTAATCATGCTGTTCTCCGAGATGCTAACTGTCCTGCCAGTTTATTCCAGCATGGGACAAAATCTTATTCTCTCCCATCCCCAATCCTGACCAGCCCTCTCCTCCAGGCCTTATTACATCCAGAGAGCCCCCAGCATCCCTTCATCATTTACATTTTGCCTGGTTAGCCAGAATCAGTTTCTGTGGCTTATATAAAAGAATATGGACTGAATCACCCACGATGACTATCAACCAAGGATGACCTGGTTGGGACAAGCCCCACTGGAGAAGACCCTACTTCACCATGACACAGACCCAGAGGCAGGTGCTGCTGAGGCCCCACTCATATCCCTGGCCCACCTGAGTCTCCTGGCAAAGACAGCAGGCACTTCAGCCCCCAAACTACACCCACCTCAAGAGCCTGCCTCCTTCTTCTTTGCCTAAGGACTTTATCCAGCACAGTAAGAGCAAGCTTGGCCCTAAGCAGGTACAACCCAGAAGTGTGGGGTAATTAATACCACCGGAACAACCCATAACTAATTAATGGAGGACAGGAGTCACTAAATACATGTTCCAATCCCTGCATCTGCAGTGGAGAGCAACTTTGAGGCAGGTGCCACCCAGTTTCTCAGACGGTCCCCAGCAAGACTAAGCTCCAGTTACCCACTGCAGCAATCCACTCACTGTCACGCTCTTCCTTGACTTTATCATCTCCCTTTCATATTGCCCGCTTGCTCCCTAATGCATCCTGGAATCACCTCCCAAATAAATTACCTGCACATCAAGTCCTTGTCTCAGAGTTGACTTTTGGAGAACCAAAACTAAGATTGAAAAGCAAAGAAGGATTTGACAGCCTTTCTAAATGAAAGAAGAGAGTCTGGTAGTGCTTTAGGCTTATGGCTCAAAGCTGTGCTATCCAAAACAGTGGTCACTAACCACGTGTGGCCACTGAGCACCTGAGACTTGGCTAGTGACACAGGCTGACATGATAGCATCTCTGATATATTGGGCTAAATAAAATATAGTATTACAATCAATTTCACCTATGTGTTTTTATTGTTATTAACATGTCTACTAGAAAATTTAACATTACATCCTTGGCTGGAATATATTTCTATTGAACAGTGCTGGTTAAAGAGGTGTGTCAGAGAACAGTTGGGATATTATTGCTACTATCATTAATGCTGTTAGCATCACAAATGTACCAGAGGACTATGAAGAGTGTGATTATGTATATGTCTACCTGAGTAACTCCTAGAGTGACAGGAACGCACTGATAAGAACTATTTTTACACAGTACAAGAAGAGGAATGGGAAGAGATACTCTCATACGCTGATAGAGGCTTTGTTGAATGGTCAAACTCTTCTCTAACACACTTTAGCAACATGTTTATCCTCACGCTTAATATAGTAATTCCACCACCAGGAATCTAAGGTATAGGATAATCCTAACTAAGGAAAACATACATACAAAGAGGTTCACCTCATTGTTACTGATACTAGTATTTGTAACTTAAGTGACCAATAAACGGGGAATGATTAAATTTAAAAAGACAGATTTACTTGGATTGAAAAGCATGCAATCTTTAAAAACGACGGTTATAATGATTACATAATAATATGGAGACTATTTACGATATACTATGTGAAAGTAAAGACACAAAATTGCATCTACAGCATGATAAATATGTAACAAGGACTAGAAGGAAAGGTGCCAAGATGTAAACAGTGTTTATTTTGGGGTGCTAGCACAAGGGTGATTTACTGTTTTTCTCTATTTCCCAAGTTAGTTTCATGGACATTTGCTACTTCGATAACAGAGAACCAAGAAAACGACAATCTTCTTTAAAAATGTGAACTGCTAAAAGTGTGTACTTTTTGCAAAGGATGTTTTATTCTACAGTGTCCTTCCATTTTGCCAAATTTATGTTATAAAAATCTATCTTTTCCTCTGACAAAAAGAAACAAAGGTAAATCTAGTTCAAGCTGCTACTGAAAGGATAAGGCCAATAGGAAAAGCACTGTTTATAAGCAGCAAGTGGACTTTGAGCACGGAAGAGCAACCGGGGTTTATAAAGAGTAAATCACACCCCACCACGGAAGTGATGTCTTTTCTTAATTGGCAAAAACGAGCGAGTGGCCAAGGAAACGGGAGGCAAGATGAGAGAGTGGGATTTCAGAGAATCTGTTGACGTAGCATCTACCAAAATCTCCCTTGAAAAATTAATCCAAATTGGCTGGACTACGCATGCCATCAGCTCCCAACATTAACAAGGATCATAAGCTTTATTTACAAGGGCTTATCTTTCAAGCCACTCGTGGAGCTTCAGCAAGCCTCGTGCATGAGACATTAAGGCGCTTGGACAAGGATAACAGAAACCTGGGTGGGATGGAAATACTCACCAGGAGACGGTAAACAACAGAACTTATGATAAAATGCAGTTTCTTTTCTTGAGCAGAGGGCCCCAGATAGCGGGCCAGCTATGGCGAGGTTGGAGTGAGGCCTAGAGAACGTGTTAACATCTTTATTAACAATCTGGAAGAAGATGTAAACAGAACATTAATTCACAAGGAATAAATCCGCAGGGGCCAGAAGACTAGAGGAATTACAGAAAAGGATGGGGAGGAGCAAAACCAAGAGGAAAGGAGCATGGGAGAGATGGAGTGTGAAAGACAGGCATTCATCTTGGGCCCAAAATCAAGGGAGCTGCTCAGAAACTCAGTAATCAAGAGAGATAATACTGTAATGTGATATGCTATGAAAACAAAATTAATGCAAAAAATCTGTAGGTTTAAAAAAGTCTTGATTACTGGGGTTTTTAATTTGTGGCACCCTCTTAAATTTTTTGCCCAAAGCGAAGGGCTCATATACCTCACCTTAATCTTGCAAAGGTGGTAGGGGTGATGAACGACAAGATGTAACAGCCAAGGCCACCTGGAGAGCACAGGGCTGAAAGAGCATTGTAGTGGGTGGTGTAAGCCTTGGTTTTTCCAGAATAGAGGCTGAAGATCATCCAGGAGGCTGTGAGAGGCTCCAGGGAGGTGACCGGTACAGTGTATTGGGCAGCTTATTAGTGGAAAGATGGCAGCAACTTGGAAGGAATTCACAGAACCAGGGAAAGCCGTCAAAATGTGGAGCACGACTGACTTTGGAAGGGAAAAGGAAAACATGGTCCAGCTGATGAAAAGAAAAAAGATGATTTGGAGAAGGAACATGGAAGAGAGAAGGTGCTTTGGCTACAGTACCTGCTAAAAGCTAAAAAAGTCTCTCATCAAGAGAGGCTGGACAAGGGGAAATGACTGCAAAGACGTGTATTATGAACAGGAATATGGATTCAAAATTTAGATCCTTCATTTTACTGACTGATCTCATCCCTTAGTTGGCCAGGTATTCCCTGAAACTCTTAATGATTCATGAAACAAAGAGGCTAGAACTTAAGTCCATAAAAGTGCAAAATGCCACAGCAGTAGGAACATGGCATCGGGAGCTAAGAGCCTGGGTGCTAGCCGGGTCTGCCGCAATCAAAACTGTCCTCAGAGAAGTCGCTTGATCTCTCTGAGTCTCCAATTCTGCATCTAAAAGCAGGGGTGGGGGAAACTTAAAAGCAACTGTCTTTTATTCTATGACCACATTGACTTAATAGTTACTAAGTGCTCACATGAACAAAAAACAAACATTAAAACTGGAAATTGAATGCTATGGTGGGGCGGTTCACATAGTTAGAGATAACCGACAGCATGGACTAGCCCCACACACATCTACTGAAAAGGCTTCAGGATTTGGGGAGGGGGACATGGAGTTGACAAGGATACTTTGCACCTTCTCTGGCCTTTTGAGGACTCTACGGTTAAAAGTTAACTCCAAGGGCAGCAATGGACAGACAAAGCTTAAACTACAGATTGTTTAAGCTTGTTTAATTAAGCTTGAATTACTCTTCCAGTGATGAGGATAAAGGTTTCCCCATCAAATTCCTTGAAGCTCACTCCTCACTCCTGTGTTCCCTAAAACCCCCATGTGCTGGCCCCAGTGCTGGCCACCTTTCAGATATAAGCTTTCCTAAGATTCTGTTGTGAAAGGGAGACACACAGCAAAGAAGCAAAATGAGAATCAAGCTCTGCTCCAAAGAACAATGCAAGAGGCTTTGGTGCTATTACAAGTGTGTTATAACCAAACAGCCAAAAGGACTGATCCTCCCAACACCCCTGTTCTCCACAGGGCTCCCATCTGGAGAGCCATATGCAGAAAATACTGGCTGGGGGGAACCCAGTATTACATAGTTAACAACCGAGCTGGCAGCCAGCAACTCCCAGTAGTGAGCTCTGGTAAACCTCAGATGGCGGAAACAGAGTTTACTATTCCATCTTCTGTGAATTCAAGCAAACCTCAGCTAATTTACCCACCTGATAGCAGACAGCAGTGCAGAGAACAGAAAGAGACATGCAGCCAGGATGTCACAGAAGAAGGGCATAAGAAAAAGTATACTGCATGGGTACTGACCTTTCAGGCAAAGGAAACCTGCCCACTTGAAAACATGACCCTCTGAGTGAATGCCTGGGGCTCTGTCCCATCAAATTATAAACTCCTGCTACCTTAAAAATCTGATCTTTGACAAACCTGACAAAAACAAGAAATGAGGAAACGATTCCCTATTTAATAAATGGTGCTGGGAAAACTGGCTAGCCATATGTAGAAAGCTGAAACTGGATCCCTTCCTTACACCTTATACAAAAATTAATTCAAGATGGATTAAAGACTTAAATGTTAGACCTAAAACCATTAAAACCCTAGAAGAAAACCTAGGCAATACCAGTCAGGACATAGGCACGGGCAAGGACTTCATGTCTAAAACACCAAAAGCAATTGCAACAAAAGACAAAATTGACAAATGGGATCTAATTAAACTAAAGAGCTGCTGCACAGCAAAAGAAACTACCATCAGAGTGAACAGGCAACCTACAGAATGGGAGAAAATTTTTGCAATCTATTCATCTGACAAAGGGCTAATATCCAGAATCTACAATGAACTCAAACAAATTTACAAGAAAAAAACAAACAACCCCATCAAAAAGTGGGCGAAGGATATGAACAGACACTTCTCAAAAGAAGACATTTATGCAGCCAAAAGACACATGAAAAAATGCTCATCATCACTGGCCATCAGAGAAATCCAAATCAAAACCACAATGAGATGCCATCTCACACCAGTTAGAATGGTGATCATTAAAAAGTCAGGAAACAACAGGTGCTGGAAAGGATGTGGAGAAATAGGAACACTTTTACACTGTTGGTGGGACTGTAAACTAGTTCAACCATTGTGGAAGACAGTGTGGCGATTCCTCAGGAATCTAGAACTAGAAATACCATTTGACCCAGCCATCCCATTACTGGGTATATACCCAAAGGATTATAAATCATGCTGCTATAAAGACACATGCACTCATATGTTTATCGCGGCACTATTCACAATAGCAAAGACTTGCAACCAACCCAAATGTCCAACAATGATAGACTGGATTAAGAAAATGTGGCACATGTACATCATGGAATACTATGCAGCCATAAAAAATGATGAGGTCATGTCCTTTGTAGGAACATGGATGAAACTGGAAACCATCATTCTCAGCAAACTATCACAAGGACAAAAAACCAAACACCACATGTTCTCACTCACAGGTGGGAATTGAACAATGAGAACACATGGACACAGGAAGGGAACATCACACACCAGGGACTGTTGTGGGGTGGGGGGAGTGGGGAAGGATAGCATTATAAGATTTACCTAATGCTAAATGACGAGTTAATGAGTGCAGCACACCAAATGGCACATGTATACATATGGAACAAACCTGCACGTTGTACACATGTACCCTAAAACTTAAAGTATAATAATAATAAAATAAAATAAAAAAATAAAATAGGCTGAAAAGAGGAAGTGGAAATGGGGTATCCCCAACCACTAGAACCACAAGGACCTGCCCAGAACCACAGTGACCTCTGCCCCTGCTTCAGGCCAGCATCTCCCCTGGTCCTATGCAACAGCATTATAGATGGTACAGGAAGAAGATGCTGACAGAAGAAGCAAGAGATGGTTCTTGATGATGTCCCCAGCATAAGAGGCATTCTAGAAGGTGCTTCTAATTCTTCATGAATTGCTAGATTTGAATTAAGCATATTTTTGGTATATTTAGTTATACCAAAAAAACATAATCTTTCTATACTTAGGCCACCTGGAAAGGACAAAAGAAAAAGAAACTTGCAGGAATGGTTAATGTGTGCAAAAACATAGAAGGAATAAGACCTAGTGTTCAGTAGACACAATAGGATGTCCTACAGTTAACAATAATTTATTACCTGTTTCAAAATCACTAAAAGAGTGGAACTGGAATGTTCCTAACACAAAGAAATGATAAATGGTTGAGTCGATGGATATCCCAGTTACCCTGATTTGATTATTACATATTACGTGCTTGTATCAAAATTTCACATGTACCCCATAAGTATGTACAACTATTATATATCCATGATAATTAAAAAAAGACACAGGGAAGGAAGAATTGGCTTGAAGATTCCCAAAAGAATGTGCCATCCCCCTCCGAAATCTCCCCAAGAAGATTCTACCATAGCTGAATTTCAATTAGCATCCTCTAATCAACTAAGAAATGCTCCAACTCTACCAAGAGGATCACCTTCCAGAATCCGACCACCCTTCAAGGCCTGTCTCTATTAGCTCAAAAGGCCTGTTGCACAAAGGTATAACCACCCTGCAGTCAGAGTTGATGAAGGCGTTTTGATGGTCCCTGCCATATGACTCACAGCCTTTGGTAGTAATACGAAAAACAGCCTAATAGAAAGTACCTACTGGGCACAGAATAAGAACTACATGGATGTCAATACATTAATCCTTACAATAACCTGTGTTACAGATATTATAACTCCATTTTATGCATGAGGAACGTAGGCTCAAGGAGGTTAGGCAAGGATGGTTAGTTTTATGTGTCAACTTGGCTAGATGGTAGGACTTATTTCCTAAACCCTAATCTAGGTGTCATTGTGAAGGTATTTTATACATGTGATTAGTACCCACAATCAGTTGGTTTTAAGTAAAGATTACCTTGATAATATAAATGGGCCTCATCCAATCACTTGAAGGTCTTAAGAACAAAAACTGAGGCATCCCAGAGAAGAAATCCTGCCTCAAGACCACAATATCAACTCCTGCCTGAGTTCCCAGAATGCCAGCCTGTCCTACAGATTTCAAACTTGCCAGGCTTCACTACTGCTTGAGCCAATTCCTTAAAATAAATCACACACACACAACGACGGACAGATATCTGATTGGTATGAGAGAGGCAGAGAAGAACATGATTTTTTCTGATTCACCAGAGTGGCGAAAGATGGGGCAGCTTCAATACTGCCCATAGGTTTAACAGTCAAAAAAGACCTTAGATTGTTCAAACATATAAACTTCTTTCCTTCTTCGGATCAAAATACCATCTACCCGTGGTAGTCATCCACTCTCAGTAAGACTCTGGGAGGGGATTCATAGAAGACAGTGACCTTGAAAGGGCACAGGTCTTCAGTGCCATGCTATAAGCCATCCCCACATGAAAGCGAGGGGTTAAGGCATATGGAAACCCCTCCAATAGCCTCCCATTCCCCCACAGAGTCCCCACCTGAACTAGAGATAACAAGCTCCTTACATTTTGAGAGCCAAAGGGCAATAGGAGACTCTAGATATATCCTAGAGGTGTGGCTGGAGCAGCACAACCAGGAATCCATTCCATGGGATGCCAATGGACAATTCTACACTAGAGACATTCTTCTGTATAACTGGCCACTGACTTAGGTTTTCTGTGCTACTGAATTTCCTTTTGAGTCTAGCATTCTTGCTATAAGGGACCTCCTCTTCCCCCAAATAGCCAGGCATCTGGAAGAAGACATCTGCTTTGCCTCCAAAAGCAGAGCTGATCCTGGGTCAGAGAATACCACTTTATAGAATATTTTACTACAAATAACACTAAGTTACTGGTTTCAATATGACAAGGTGGATGAGACTTCAGGGACACATCCACCTTTGACGTTGAAAGATGACGACTTTTCACTGCATGCAGGTATGTCTAGAACTGTTGCATGAGATTCCTTCCAGTTTGGACATGGGTAGATTATAGTTTTAAAGTAAAATACATTTATCAGCCTCCTTTTGAAATCCATTCTACTGTCTCTAATGAAGATGCGCATTTCCTTAGAACAACGTTTATCTTTCCGACTGTAACCTGAGCTCATGTCTTGAAAATGTTTGGCCACTTTTTCCTTGCTGTGTGGGCTTCCTTAACAGTCTTTCACGAGGCTAAAGATTACAGCTGCTGGCTTCTCACTCTGTCATCAGCACAATGTTTTGACTTTCAGTGAGTTGCCCTTGACAGCCTCATGATGGTGGCACTTCCCAGCTATCAGCACTGAAGTTCAGTTACTTCAAATTGTGTGTGTGTCTGCCCCTTCCTGGCCGTCTGCCCTCTCCCAGTCCTTTCTGCAGCCTGAGCCATCACATCTTCATGCTCTCTTGTCTCTTCCTACTGCCAATCCTGTGTGCTGAGCTCAAGAAAACTATGACTTCAGAGGCAGTGAGGAGAAGGCATTCCTAAACATCTCATTGGCATCAGCAGGGAGATGGAAAGGAGAACAGAGGGGACAAGTTATACACCTGCAAGGGCTAAGAGGCCAGAGTCAAGGAGTTAATTCTCTACTGCCCTGTCCTTTTATGTTTAGAAGACAGAGCACCCTTACTCTGCTTCTGCGAGTTGGGCTGTCCCTTTGCTTGATGAGACTCTGCTGGCTGTGGCTCATCCTGGGGGCAAGCCCTGAAATTCTCTAGTCCTGACACTCTTCATGGATTGATGTCTCAATTCACTTTAGTTAAGAGAGGCTGTGCATGGGCTCTGATTACTGAGACTTCATTCATCTTCCCAAATGACTAGAAAGTATCATCATAAATAATTCAAACTAAACTACACCTAGAGAGAGAAAGCACAACCCAGTGAGGCCATGGACCTGATTGTTAACCACGGCTCCTCGTCCCCAGCTTATTCTCAACATTGCCAATTCCAGGCACCATCTGCAGCTCTCCTACGTGCTGGAGAGTATTGGCCTGACTGTCTACATTTGATGTGTCAGAGATGACTCTCCAGATTTAGGGGAACATTCAAGGAAGGCCCAAGGACGTAGCCACTGCTACCTTAAAGAGTCATGGATGGTTGGGGTTAGAAGAGACCTTAGCAATGAGGTGTTCCAATCAGCTGGCTTATTCCAAGTAATGAGAAGAGAGGATCAGAAAGAACAAGTGACTAGCTAAGGCCACACAGCCATGCAGTCCCAGAGGCAGGAGAAGAACTGCATCTCCCTACTATTGGTGTAGTACACGCTCCACTAGTTCCACATACGCTGCTTCTCTGGGTCTGGATTTACCAGCAGGGCTATATCTTTTCCTTGTGCTTCACACAGACATTAAATAAAAATAACTCCATAAAGTATTATATGTTCATCAAAGGAAAGGTACCTCATGAGTGGAAATACACACACACACACACAAACACACCAGAAGCACTGCCTTTCCCCCACCTCTGAGATCCCTAAAACTAAGCCAGTGGTGGCCACTTTCTGAGCATGGACCACGTGGAGTCCCTGTGCCGAATGCTTCCCATATGTAATCCCAGTCAAATCTCTCAATACCTTCTCACGTGAGCACCATTCACGTTTACAGATGAGGACAGCAGAAGTTCAGAAAGTTTAAGTGACTCACCCAAATCAAAAAGAAAGTCTCAAGTCTAGGACTCCAATTCCAGTCTTAGCCCAGAGTGTTCCCCCGTAGTCACTGCTTTCCGCTGCCTCCATTGCACTCTGTGAGCATTTGTAGGTGTGTATGTGTGCGTATGTTCAAGGATTCTGTTGTCAAGATTACATATTTTCATTGGTCCATTCCGGCTTACCCAGTGGTTTCTGCTCATGGCAAAGCTGTGTCCCTCAGGCCTCTGATATGCCCCACAGTGGATGACCCATAATTGCTAATGGATGCAGCGGCTGCTACAGCGGCCGGCAGGACAAGGTTGGCTTGGCTTCTGCCAAGTTCCCCTACCAGAGGCTCCCTGAACAAAGCCGAGCTGAAAACATGCACAGAGGGAGCTTTACTGGGCCAAGGAGCTGAGCAACCCTGGCCTGTGTCTTCCTTATGCTCATTCACATTTTATAAATGCATACTTTGCCCTTTTGCCATGCAGCCTTGGGGCAAATGGATTAGATTCTGAATTAACCAAGTGAAATGGTATAATACACAAGCAACGTGAAAAGAAAGAATGTAAGAAAGGAAAATGAGCTTTGCAGAGTAATGGAAAAGCTAGAGACAGGGTTACTGAATGACACGGAAGGATGCTTAAGAAAGAGTGTTGTGTGAAAAAAATAGGTCAAACACTGTTTGAATTGCTCAAGACCATTTTCACTTAAGTGTACATTTAAAATATGTATGAGAATGGGCCGGGCATGTGGCTCATGCCTGTAATCCCAGCACTTTGGGAGGCCAAGGGGGAACGGATCATGAGGTCAGGAGTTCGAGACCAGCCTGACCAACATGGTGAAACCCTGTCTCTACTAAAAATACAAAACAATTAGCTGGACATGGTGGTGGGTGCCTGTAATCCCAGCTATTCAGGAGGCTGAGGCAGGAGAATCGCTGCAACCTGGGAGGTGGAGGTTGCAGTGAGCTGAGATCGCACCACTGCACTCCAACCTGGGAGACAGAGCAAGACTCTGTCTCAAAAAGTAAAAAAAAAAAAAAAGTATGGGAATATAGATACTCAGGTACAGATCTACAGTTACATAGATATATGTGCATATGTACATATATACATTTACATATATATATTCACACATATGATGCTAACAGTTGTCATTTCTGAATAATAAGATTACCACTAATTTTTTATACAATATTTTCTAGATTTTTATATAATGAATATATATTCCTTTTATAAAAATAAGTCCACAGGCCAGGTGCAATGCTCACACGTGTAATCCCAGCACTTTGGGAGGCTGAGGTGAGCAGATCGTTTGAGCTCAGGAGTTCAGGACCAGGCTGGGCAACATGGCAAAACCCTGTCTCTACAAAAACTACAAATATTAGCCAGGCAGGGCAGCATGTGCCTGTAGTCCCAGCTACTCAGGAGACTAAAGTGAGAGGATCACTTGAGCCCAGGAGTTGGAGGCTACAAAGAGCTGTGATCACATTACTGCACTCCAGCCTGGGTGACAGAGTGAAACCATGTCTCAAAAAGAAAATCTATGAAGTACAAAATAAAGGCATGTCCCTTCCTGGGCTCAATGCACAGTTTCAAGAGCTTCTGTTGGTCTAGAAGAACTGAAGAGGTCATGGTAGCACCCCCATCCACACCAGGACTCTGTCTCCAAACTTCACAGGCTCCCTGTTCTGAAAGCCCTCCCTGGCCCAATTGTGGCCCATTCCTGGTCTCTCAAGAGCAGTGAGAGACAGGAGCCCAAGGCCTATCCATTTGCACACAGATGTGTCTAATTGGGAAGAATGGATAAAGCCTGCCTGTGTGTGAAATCCTCTGCAGGGAATAGCAACATAAAAATATCACACGATCTCAGACCTGAACCCACCAAATAGAATGTACTATCATCACTAAGTCCCAGTCAGCAGTAGGAGAGCCAAACTGGAAGTGGTCACTACCTGGGCATCCAAGAGACCAACAAGCGGGAGAGGGGCAGAAAACAGAGACATCCCAATGGCAGGCAAGTAGAGGACCCCAAGGTGGAGAGCAAGCGACATCCTAGAGATACAGTGTTGGGCAGGTAGGAGCAGACCCAGAACCAACAGTCAGGACATCAGGAGATGCTGACAGTAGCCCATAGGCAAAGACCCCAGTTGCTGGACACACAGTATCAGGAAGAGCAATTCCAATCTGAAAGTAACAGCAAGACTCCAGGTTCTGAAAGATATGCCATTCTCTTAAGAAAACACTGTGTTCACCAAGGACGAAAAGTGTGCCTTGCTTGTATCTGTATCCCACAGTGCCTACCCTCCATGAAACCCACAGAATGGCTGACATCCCCAAATACACTCCTGCCATTTGGAGAAGCCAAGTATGTGAGTCAGGAAGTAAGAGTCACTGTCACTACCTGCCCGGAGTTCATAGTCTACGCTGGGATCTTGGACACACAGCACAAAAGGAAGTTCATTGCCTATTTTCCTCACTTCTGGCCTCTCAGGATTCAAACCTGGTGATCCTAAAAAGAATAGCCCATATATGCAACGGGCGCTCCTGACAACTCCCACCTCCCGCTAGTTCCCATCCTCCTCACTCCATGCTCCCTCTAATCTACCCTCTCCAACTGACAGAATCATAGAATGTTACAACTGAAAGGGACCTTGGAAGCCCTTAATCCAAATCCCTCCAATTATAGAGGATAAAAGTAAAGCTCAAAAGATATCCAAAGATAAATCAGAGTGTAGCCTGGGCTAGAATCCAGATTTCTATACCATTCCATGACACTTTCCAAAATAAAAATTGCAGGGGCCAAAAAACAGACTTGAGTCTCCCTCACTTGGAAGCTATAGCTTTGCTAAGCCAAGTGTGGCTAGCAGACCAATAGGATCAGCCTCATATAAGGAGCTTGGCAGAAATGCAGAACCTCAGGCCCTACCCCAGACCTATCAAACCAGAATCTGCATCATAACAAGATCCCCAGGGCTCCACGTGCACCATAAAGTTTGAGGAGCTATGAAGGAGAGAATTCTCTCTCTAATCCACTTGCACAGTCAGACAAGAAAGAATCCCTCCCTCTCTCTGCCCATCCACCCCTCACTATTTTCCAACCCAACAGAGTGCCTGGAAATTGATGGCAATAACAAAACAACAACAATGCTCCCATTTCTAGTCAGCGGATGCTTCTCCCCCAATCCATGGGGAGTCTTTGCAAGGCATTTAAATTTCCCCGTTAAGCAAACAGCACCACCGCGCAAGGTAGAACAGGTGGCAGTTCACTGGCGAGGGCCCAGTGAGCCGCAAGCAGGCTGGGTCATTAAATACTGCAGTGGACAGGTGCAGCAGCCAGGCCTCACGCAGAGGGTGGGGAAAATTGGGGCGTTCAGTCACCTCACCAAAGGAGCACTCTGCAGGAGGGAGAGAAGAGGGGACAGCGTCCTGACCCCAACCTCACCAACCTCGAATCGTGGTCCTTCATCCTTAAGCCACCTAATACCTGACATTAAGCAAGGAGCTCGTCCTTCCTGAAGCTCCTAAAAGAAACAGGGACAATAATTTTTGTATCACAAGTCACAGTGAAAATCAAATGGAAACATGAAAGTGAAGCACCAAGCACAGTGCCAGAGACGTCGTGGGAGCCCAATAAAGAGAGCTTTTCCCGCCATGTTTTCAGCCCGCATCCCTCCTATTCCTTTAAAGTTCCAAGATATGTGTGCTCTGGCAGAAAGAGGTGGGGGGCTGGGGGCGGGGGTTGGGAAAGCCCAGGCTGACAGCCTTAGCTTCCCACTGAAAATCCCCTGAGCAGCTTTAGAGACAACCAACACCAAGAGCCCATCCACTGAGATTCTGACCCACTGGCTGGGGGAGTAGCCTAGCTGTTGAAATTTTTTAAAGATCCCCATGCGATTCTACCATAAAACCAAGTCTATGAACCACAGCCATAATGGGACCTGTAGATTACTCACAGCTTTTCTGAGTGCAGCAAAAATCATGATTTCTCCCCTCAACACATTAATTGAGTGATTACTACACAGCTGGGGACTAAGCTAATTGCTTTATATACACAATTTCATTTAATTCTCATAAAACCCTGTATGAAAAGAATTATCCCTCTCATTTGTCAGCTGAGGGTGTGGAGGCCCAGAATGGTCCATAAGTCACCTGAAGTCCCACAGCTCCCAAGCAGCAGAACTGAGATTCGACCTCAGCCTGTATAGCTCTAAATTTTAATGAGCCCCAGTAGCATGACTGGGGAAGAAATCTTAGTGTCATGGCATGGAAAAGAAGCCATAGGATTGGCCAGATAGTGCACAAAGTTGTGGGTAAAGAAAGAGACAATAAGGAAGAAAGAAGATCAGGTAAACATGGAGGTGGGATCTTAGGAAAAGGCAGGTCAGCCCTAGTGTCTTCCTGTCTGCGGGCACCGTGGGGTAGGCAGAAGGAAGAAATGCAAGGCAAGAGCTGTTGGATGGAGGAGAACATTCTCCCCCCAAATATCCCTGTCTCCATCTTACAGGCAATCCACAGGTACCAAAAGGAAAGATCCCAGATTATATCTTCACCACAGTAGTAACAAAACTAGGGGTGGTCAGAGGAGGAGCTCCAGGTCCAGCCCTTTGGCTGCAATGCCCAAGGGGCCCAGAGGACATTTATGCACCCTATGCCTTAAGTGGTCTGCTGACATGAGTGGTGCTGCAGTGAGCAAACCCAACAGTCTACTTGGAGACGCAAAGCACTAATCAAATGTTCCTGTCAATAACTGTGCAAAGTGCTACAGAGGGAAGGTGCATGAGGAACCTCAGTCTTAGGGAGCATGGAACAAGGTTGGCAAGAGTGGAAACCCTATAGCTCGGTGAGGCTGGGGACGTGGCAGGAGCTAGACTCCTGGGCCCAATTTTCATTTCAGAACCAGGAGTCTACTACAGAACCCCATTTTCATTTCAAAGTCCTGAGTCTGCTACTGTGATTACAGAGCAGGGCACACACTGAAGGGGCCAGGTCCAGAGCCATGTGGGAGGAGCCCAGATGGAATGGAGGGGTGGCAGTGTGCAAAGAGAGAAGGGACAACTTCAGGAGATATTTAGGTCACAAAGACAGGACTGGGCTGTGCAAGAGCATGGAGGGGTAAAGACATGGGGACTGGGCAAGAAGACATGTCAAGAATGACTCCTATGTCTCTAGTTTACAGGAAATTCATTGAGATACAGATGATGAGCGATGGGGTGGGGGTTCACCCCGGGCATGGTTTGGGGCTCAATGGCTGAGGCATCTATCCAGGCTGCTGCTTCACACCTGCCTAAGCTGCCTCCTTGAACCTGGATAGGGTCCTTCCAAGGCAGGTGGCTAGTCACGACCTCAGGTGCAATATGGAATTGAGGTTTCTACCAGGAGGTGCTATGTTGTTTCCCGAAATACTAATACTTGCATCCTTGGAGAGAGAGAAAGACAGCAGAAAGGGGTGGGAGAGTGGATTAAAGGGCCAGGACCAGGGCCAAAAAAGGCCCCATTAACCCGCAGCCAAATGTCCACCTGAGGCTGGGTAAGCAGCTTATTAACTGATAAGAAGACAGTATGAAGCTGTTAGCTTAGGTAGTTTGACACTCACTGGTTTGTGGGAAGGCAGGAGGCTCTCAGGTGATTGAGGGAACTGAAGAATAATCTGTCAAGGGCTTTCTGCAGGTCCCTGGGATGGGGACTCCCTAAGGTTCCCAGCAGCCCTAGGTCTCCTTATATTCTGACTTTAAAATGTATGATAGTGACTAAGAGCATGTGGCTTGGAAGCCAGACAAACCTGCTGACCCTCCTTAGAACTCTAGCAGGGTCTGTGAATCTCAGTTTTCTCATGTGTGAAAAACAGAATGATAATATCGATTTAAGGGGGCTGCTGTGTGGACTACTGATTGTCATAAGATGGATGGTAACAATGATACAATTTGCTACTATTTGGTTGAGCAGTGTGTTCTGGGTTCTGGATTCCAAGTTCTGGTTTCTGGGTTTTTTTTTTTTTTTTTTTTTTTTGAGACAGACAGAGTCTCACTCTGTCACCCAGGCTGGAGTGCAGTGGCACGATCTCGGCTCACTGCAAGCTCCGCCTCCAAGGTATACGCCATTCTCCTGCCTCAGCCTCCTGAGTAGCTGGGACTACAGGCACCCGCCACCACGCCCGGCTAATTTTTTGTATTTTTAGTAGAGACAGGGTTTCACAATGTTAGCCAGGATGGTCTCGATCTCCTGACCTCATGATCCGCCCGCCTTGGCCTCCCAAAGTGCTAGGATTACAGGCGTGAGCCACCATGCTCAGCCTCTGGTTTCTGTTTTATGTCCATTATTTCAGTTAATCCAATGAGCAGCCCAAGCCTTCAAGATTTTATGTAATAAACCAACATCTCAAGGCAAACTGGGCTGTCTATAAATGTAAAACACTAGTATCTTTATAACAGTTACCTCACAGGGGACTAGCATCACCCATGTTGCTACCTGGCAAAGCCATCAAGCTGAACCATGAGCCCCAGAGGCTGAATTCAGCCCAGAGGGTTTTTCTTTGCCCTAGAGTCGGGATGTGGTTGAAGGTCAGGAAGGCTGGGGTGGGGAGAAGACAGAAGGAAGCGAGGGACTGCCTTCTGCCTGCCACTGCCACAGTCTCTCTTGGCCAGCCCTGTCTGCAGACATGTAGGGCACTAACCTATCTCCATGGGCTTTAAGCAGGGTGAATGTTTAACACTGGCCATGTGGAAACTTGCATGGTCACTGGAGCAGGGACACAAGAAAGTCTCCTGTCAGGAGCCTGGCTCTAAGGGCTCTTGGTCCCAGTGATGGGAGACTCTGAGCAGCAGGGTTCAGAAAGGTCCAGCACAGTGACCTGAGCTATTTCTATAGCAACAGCACTCTCCCCCGCTTCAAGAAAGTGAACGGAGCCACCTCAACCTGAGCATTGTCCAATGCACCTGGAAGACCCCACACCACTCACAACCCCAATTAGTCGAGGCATCCGGGAGGTACAGAGTTACCCCAGGATCTGTACCACCACCAAGTGCGTGGCTGTGGCTATTCCTCCTTAGGCTGGGGGCTTAGAGGGACCTGTGTGTGCCCGATGCCCTGGGAAGAGATTTTGAAATCATTCTTTCCCAAAGACCAGAGAGTAATAGGACTGTGGCATTACCACTTTCTTCCCCAAGTCTGCATTCAGACCAACCCAGTCATTACTGATCATGTAAGCTTGGGCTAATCACTTTGTTCTTTCAATGGCCTTGTTGGTATAGCTACTATGCAGGGCTGTATTAAGGTGTAAGTTTTGTCTGGAAACTGCCAGGCTTATAATAATCACTTAATTAATTGTAGCTATTAATATTATGACCTGCTTCTTCAAATAGAAGGAGCTCTTGGTAGACTCCCCCACCTGCTGATCAATTTCTTTCTTTCTTTTTTTTTTTTTTTTTTTTTTTTTTTTCTGAGACAGAGTCTTACTCCATTGCCCAGGCTGGAGTGCACTGGCGTGATCTTGGCTCACTGCAACCTCTGCCTCCTGGGTTCAAGTGATTCTCCTGCCTCAGCCTCCTGAGTAGCTGGGATTAAAGGTGCACACGACCACGCCCAGCTAATTTTTGTATTTTTAGTAGAGATGGAGTTTCGCCATGTTGGCCAGGCTGGTCTCAAACTCTTGACCTCAGGTGATCCACCCGCCTCAGCCTCCCAAAGTGCTGGGATTATAGGCGTGAGCCACCACAGCTGGTCTAACTTTTTTTTTAAGGGTAACATGAAACTATGGGGTCTGAAACTATGGCCTGCAGGCCAAATCTGGCCTGGCACCTGTTTTTTATAAATAAAGTTTTATTGGAACACAGCCATGCTCATTCATTTACATATTGGCTGATTGTTTTCATGCTACAACAGCAGCCTTGAGTGATTGCAATGGAAACCATATGGCCAGCAAAGTCTAAAATATTTACTCTCTGCTCTTTTATGAAAAAGTTGGCAAATTCCTGATCTACACAATAGTTTCTCAAACTTTAATGGCAGTATGACCACCCAGCCTGTTTTTTAAGAATGCAAATTCCCAGGGCCTACTATCAAGGTATGAGATTCAGTAGATGTGGCCCAGGAATCTGCATTTTAATCAGTACCCCCCCCCACCAACAACAACAACCACACACACACACCACCATCAATGACTGTCAAGCACGTGGCATGAGGCAACATTATGGGAATCCTGCTCTGTGCAGTCAGCAATCCTAAGTGACACCAGAGCCGTGGCTTTCACCACAAAGGGGCAGATGGAACCTGGGTCGGGGAATGAGTCAGCCTCTGGATCCACTGATGGAGGAACAGCTCCCCTGTCCTCATGGGTCTCACATCTGCTTTGCTTTGTTTTTAAGGTTCAATACAGAAAACTCAGAAGACATCAAAAAAGATGAAATAAAAAAGCATCCCAAATCCCACCACCCAAAGATAACTACTGTTTACATTCTGACTTATAATTCCATATGATCCCAGTATTTTTCCTAGGTATGTGTATAAAAATATTTTCTCTTTATTTTACAACAACAAAAAAAATGGCATTAGAGAAACTGCTTGGAGTCTTTTCTCACTTGGAAATATATTGTAAACATGTTCACATGTCAATACATATTGCTAAAATATCATTCTTGGTATGCAACTATAAAAATAGAATGCAGTAGATCTCTATGAACTGATACTAACTCATCTCAAAGACAGGCTGTTAGCAGAAATAATGTGGCACAGAACAATGTGAATACAAGCTTGCATTTGTGCAAAGGCAACAGGGAAACATATCCTTGTATAAGCCTTGACTATCTCTGAAAGGATATGCAAGAACCTCTAAGTAATTGTTATCCCAGTGGCAGGAAATTAGGAAGGGACTGAAACTCACATTTTTACTCCATTATCTTTTATACTATTAGGTTTTCTTACCATTTGCATATGTATCCTTTCAGAAACATTAAATACCTACTTTTAAAAGTTGTCATTTTTAAGGTCTGCATTGTATTTATCATATATATGGACCATAATGTATTAATATTTAACTAGTCATTTATTGTTAGATCTGTAAGTAATTATTTATTTATCAAGTTTACTCTGTAAGTCACACTGGGATAAATACCCATATCCACAAATATGGATAGCCATTTGTGAGTATTACCTTAGGTTAAATTCTCAGAAGTGGAGTCAGTAGGCATGGGCTTTCGTGATTTTAGGTTTTTAATAAATATTGTCAAGCCACTTTCCAGAAAGGCTACCCCATTCTACACACTGGGCAACAGCAAACAGTGTCCATTTTCCCAAGCTCTTGGATGGCCCCTGATTTCTGATAGCGCTTCTCCTCAGAAGGCAGCAATCAGCACACACAGCTCCCTCAGGCTGGCATGCCCCTTGCAAAGCAGGCACAAAGCAGGGGGCTGGTGCTATGGGAGCCATTTTCACACATAATGGCTCATAACAATACTCAAATCCTGCCTGCTTCCCCTAGAGCCCAGGCCAACAACACGGTGCCCCTCTGCACCCCCTTCAACTGGTCCAAGGCCAACCCACTGAACTCCATTTATTTGGAAGGATTCACTTTTGAAAGGCAGTTCCTGGAACCACCCGGACGCCCTCCTTGGGGCTTCATGTCAAGGCCTGCTGGCAGATAGACAGATGCTGGCATTCTTCTGCCCCTGCCTGGGAACAGGTTTGCAGGGCTGCTCCAGCACAGAGGCCCCTTTGAATTCAAGATGCCTGTCAGGTAGAGAGGCTCGGCATTTCCAGGACTTATCAGTCCTGGAAACTGCTCTGGTCTTCTGCCAACTATGCAACTCTTATTCCGCAGTAAATTGGAGGGCAGGGCAGGCTTCCAGTGTGAATACCAACCGCCAGAGCAGCAAGACTGGGAAGAATGGGATTCCAGCCACCACCTAGGGCAGTGTCTCTGAGGCCGGCGGGCAGCCCGGGCAGCCCACCAACTTAACCCATGGGGCTTCCTCCGCCCGCCGACAGACCCACTCCGAGCCACTCCGGGGCCTGCCAGCACAAGCTTTTCCGGTTTTTTATAGCCCTCAACAGTTCATTCCAGATCAGGGGTGGGAGGGAGAGCAAACAGGATAAAGAAGTTTCTAAGGAAAGAGAGGAATGACTGTCACAGCAGCTCAAGGAGCTCTGAGCTGGGAATGCTGGCTACCCACTGCCTGCTAGCCTCTCTGAGCTTCTGCCCCGACTCCTTCAGTGGGGGCAACAGTGTTGATTGACCTGACAGTTTACTGAAATCAACTGGGGCAGCAGACCTTACAAGTCCCGTCATGTGGAAAGAGGTGGCAGTTTGGTTTCGAACCAAGGAAGCCACTATAGAAACAGTTTTAGGAAAGAGAGGCATATTTACCCAAAGAGGATAGAACTGAAATGCCTTACAAGTAGTGGTTATAGAGGACTGGTGTGGTGGCTTATGCCTGATTCAGTGGGTATGGGGTAAACCCTAGGCAACTGCACATCGAACAAGCTCCCAGCATTATCAGATGAGCTGGTCTGCAGACTACATAAATGACTTGGAGAACCAGTGAAATATGCGGGCGTCTATTGGATTGAGACCATTGTTCCTCAACCTTAGCTGCACATAGAAATCACCAGAGGAACTAAAAAAGAACACCCACCCCTGATTTAAGTGACCTGGAGTGTGGCCTAGGTTTGGGAAGTTGTATAATCTTATCGGATGTTTAGAATGTGCAGCTAAGATTGAGAACCAACAATTTAGAATAAACTCATTTAAAATCTAGTTTTGATACTTACCAGGTACATGACCTTGAGCGATTTAACCATTCTGAGCAGTTTTCTCATCTTTAAAGTGGGAATAATAGCCACCTATGAAGTCTCTATATTTGAAGATATATTAGCTGTCTGGCACACAGTAGGTACTCAATGAATGTTTGATGCCTGTCACTCTCTTCCCCTACTATGATTAGAAGTGAAAAACCAACTGATATTCTTGTCTTTCGCCCAAATCCCAGCTTCTCTCTAAAAGGAAGTACAGAAATACCTGTTTCATCACCATTCAGGATAGACAAAGGAGCTAGGATCTTAAGCCATGATGGATTTTGTATTCAGGAAGCAGAGCTGGCTTCGTGGACCTGTGACCTGACTCCGTGCTCAAAAGAACCTTAGCTTGGGATTTAATGCTGTGCTGTAGCTGTCTGGAAATTCTAATCTTTTTTGAACATTTTTCACTGGGCCACACAAATTAAGTAGCCGATCCCATTAGGGAGGAAGCCAGCAGCACGTTTCCCTCTGGCTTGTGGTAACAGAGTTCATCCAAGAGAAAAGAATAAAGAAGCAGGCACCAGAGTTACTTGGTTGGTCTCTCTCTAAGTATGCTGGGGTAGTGAGGAAGAGAGACAGGGAGTGTTATTAACCCTTCTGAGTGCAAGGGCCAGAGATAGACCAGCTTCAGGCTTCTGCTTCCTTCCCTGGAACAGGTGGCAGACACACCTGCTTGCTGGAAGCACAGCTGGCTGAAGGATGCTATTCCTCCACCTGCAGTGCACTCCTCTCTACTCCCCTGCCCAGCTCACCCTCCATGAGGAACCACAGCACAAAGGGCAGTGGGTGTCAAGGAGCTGGGGCCGGGGATTTGCAGCCGTTGGCTTGGTGGCTGCTGTTTTCAGCATGTGGTTTTTCTTCCCTAGTCCAAAAACATGTTTTCCGGTTAGCAGTTGTTTTGATCTCTCTGTTTTGCTGTCTTTGGTTTCCAGGGCTGCTCTTTGGCCATCCTAAAGCCCTCTGCAGAGTTCACAGGAGAATGAGCTGCATAAACACGGGTCTTGGCTACTGCAGCCACATGACAGCTTCTCATTAGCCAAAGCCTATCATCATGCCTCTTCCGCGCAAGTGAAAGCTTCCAAGACCCAGAGGAGAATATGCAGAGAGAGAAAGAATGTTCCATGAGAAGAGAGGAGGGGGTCTGTTGGAGCAGTTTCCACAACTTGACTTTACAGGGGGTAAAAAACATTTGGAACAAAGAAGAATGCTAGAAAGTCAAAGCTGGCAACCCCAGCCCCTCTAGGTTTTCCATCCTGTACCATGATACCGTAGGATAACTGGATCAGTGAGGAAGTATGTCACCATGATTTTTGGTGAAAAATAAATTACTAAAGTTTGTGACTTTTTAAAAGCCAAAAATCAGTTTGAATTTACTATTATTCTTAGCTTTTAAAATCTCATTTACTAACTCATCTTCTGTTATAGTTTCCTAAGGTGTAAAATTACTGTGACAGCCAGCACTTTTGGGAAAGCCTGGTGACATCCACAGTAGGGCATAAGGCATGGATCTCACCTGTCACATGAGTAGCAAGGGACAAGAGGTGCAGAACGTCTAAACTGGGTAAGGTATCGCGGGGCTGTTAACCCTGTGGGAGCCATTTGCAACAACACGAGTCAGTAAGCACTGTGCTCTGCTGCCAACACTCAATGAATCTGAGATGCCATCACTTCGGCTATAGAGCCAAGCATAGTGGTCATCCTTGGCCCTGCTGAACAGGATAGAGAGGCCTGCCAAGAAGAGCCAGCTAGCAGGTAGCCACAGAGGAAAAATATTTTGCATCAGCCGCTATTTCAAGGGAATTCCCTTTGAATAGGAGAGTCGATGCAAGGGAACAGTTGGTTCTCTGGAGTCTTCAGAGCAAGTTCAGCCTCCACACGACCAATGGTGACCATGTAGGGACTTCTATGATGATTCACTGCACCCCTGCAAAGCTCCCACAAAGGACAGGGCAGCAAAAGCATGCCAGAAAAACACACATGGCTTTACAGCCTTCTCAAAGCTCCAAGCACCACATTCTAGAACTCAGTCATCAAGTGGGGCGGGCCTTTGTCTGCAGTCAGAGCCTCCCAATGAAGTTCAAAGCAGAGAAGGAGAAGCAGAAGACCCCTGGCTTCTATAAATTTATGTCCTGCCTGTGGATCTGCTACAAACCTAACCTCTTTAATTTAGAATTTGTCAAATACTAGGCATTTTTGAGGAAGCGGGGTGGTTGGAAGGTCTGTCAAATGTCAGAAAAGAGAGGGAGGGCATGCAAACATTTGTTAGGAGAATACGAGGACCCTGGGATCACAACACAGGAAAGAAGCCAGAAACCACTCTCAACATTATGTTCAAAGAGTCATCTTACACCAGGAATCCCAAGTACAGGATCATGGCAAGGGCCAAAGGTACGCTCCTCCCTTGCACATGTCAATTCAGAGGAGGAAATAGAAAAAGAAGTCAAGAAGGAAGGAGGAGGAAGAAAGAATGGACACATCTAGGGAAGCCAGGAAACCCAATTCCTTTACCCAGTTTCATTTCTGCCTTGCACTGCTCTTGGTTCCCGACCCCCTGCTAAATGTAGTCAAATAAGTGTATTGTGCAGGGTGAAAGAAACTATTTTACTCAACAATACCAATAGTGCTTTCATCCATGGTCCCAGCCCCCTTTCAGTCCCTCGGATATCTCCTATCACACACCACACTTCCAGTACAAATTCCCCTGCTCTGCACACATGGCTAAGACATAGGGACACTCTGTTCCAGCTGAGAAAGAAATGCCAACCTACAGCATCAAAACTCAGGAGTCCTAGATCCCTCCCACCCCTACCTCCCTCCACCTGGAAGAAACCCTTCTCAGTCCAATGCCCCAAGGTTAGGAGAGAAGGCAGAAATGACTCCTTCCCAACTCTAATCATTCCCTTAAACAACTGGTGAAACCAGAAGGATAACAAGAACGTTCAATGTGGCAGCAGCCCCTGAGATCTTTTGGCAGGAGCCAGTCCCTCCAAATCAAGACTCTGGCAGGATTCTACAATCCACTCAGAGGACAGTTACCATCTGTTTATGGAAAAAAATGTTAATAACCCCCAATCATAATCAAATAGGCAACCACTTTACTTTAAGTACCTATTAACTAACGCTAATTTACAATGGAACAGTCCTGCAAGTGCTCATCCGCAGGCCCATCAGAGGCACTAGCACACATCCAGCCATTAGGAAGAAAGGCAAGTGGTTGCTGATGAGGCACTTAAGGCATTGCCGGAAGCCCAAGCAGCAGTTCTTGATGCCCTTCCTTCCCGGCCTTCCCACTTCCGCTGCCCTGCCACGCGTGCAGTCTCTAGCATGTCTGAAAATAAATGAAGGAAGTTCTTGGAGCCTACTCCTCCATCAGCTCCTATCTTTCCCCAAGGCCAGGAGTGCCCTAGGTTGGAAAAAGTGGATTAATAAGAGAATTTTCGAAAGCCCCATTTAAGTGGGACAGCATTCAAAGCTAATTAATCAGAGCCTTGGAGGGATTGAGCTGATGTATTCATAATCCAGCTTCATTTCCCTGACCCTCCCAGGTTCTCCGCACAAGTCAAGTATGTGGAAAAGCAGGGCCAGGAGGCTCTCGCTAGCTGTGTGCTCTGGCACATCACTGCATCTCTCTGGGTCTCAGTTTCCTTAGCTGTACAATGGGCACATTAGCCTAATAAGCCTAAGGTCTGTTTCAGCTCTGATAAACTATTATTCTGTTTTCTCCATGGGAGTAAGAGGAAGCCAAGAAGTATGAAGTAATTCTCACAGTATCTCTGATCTAGAAGTATTTAAAGATACTTATGAGGTGGTCAAGAGGAAAAGAGGCCAAATAATGTATATATTTTTTTTTACAGGCTGCAAAAGATCCACACACTTGCTTCTTTTTCTATTAAATAATTATGATGCTCACCTTACACTTTCTATTAAATAATTTTGATGCTCACCTTATATGAAAACTACAGAGCAAGTTTTATTATTGTTCAGACACACTAACACCTATTGCCTGGTTATTGTTCTAATGACGACGTGAAATGATGATGGTGCACTATGGATGTGGACAGTGTTGCAGCCAAGACAAAGGAGTCAGGGCATTTGTGTTGCTGTGGAAAGAGGTTGGAGCTAAAACTCAGCCAAACCAAAGCAAGTCACTTCCTTGTCTGGGCCTCGGTTTCTTCACCTGGAAATACGGATACAGGAGAGCCCAGCCAGATCACTGTCATGATCTTTTAATGCCTAATTTAACAATATTTTATGAGAATGAATTTGTCCTAAATTCTGAACCATCTCACTTCCAGGCCCAGGATGCAAGGGTACACTCTAGTTAGTTGTTAAAATGCTGAAATATTTTTATATGTTTCTGTAGCTGCAGTAAATAGCCCATGCCCTGAACCCCACAAGTACACACCTCCCAACCACCCTGGCCACCCCATGATCTGACAATCAAAGAGTTAATGTCTAGCACAGTGGGGACCTCCAGGGCCCTGCTCCAGCAGGAGGGCTGGCTGATAGGGCAGTGCCCAGGACACGCCAAATACTTCACAAATCACCCCTGCCACTCTGAAGCATTAGACTTCATCAATAGCAAAAAGAAACCCCCACTGTACACTTAGCACCATCTTAAAACCTTTGTGATTCCAAAAGAAGATGAGCTTGTGTCCCAAGGTGACCCCCTCCCCAAGCCAAAATTTTGATCAACATGGCAGTTGGAGGGCTCTGAGACAAAGCATGTTCGGTTTGTTTCTATGAGATCTGGTTAATATATTCATGTCCCATAAAATGGGCACCCATTGGAATTCCTACACATACCGACAGAGAGAGATCTCCAACATATGACAAGGAAATAAAGCAAGATGCAAGTTACTCAGAGTATAAGCATGAATATAAATTAAAACACTCACAGAGTAATGCATTTTGTAAGTATATTGATATATATGCATGTCTGTGTGTCTACATATGGATATACAGAGACATATGCATATATGTGTACATATACATATAGGTAGAAGTATGAAAATGAACTGTTTACCAGCCTTAGCCACTCATCTTTCATGTAGGAGAGGTGGTTGCTAATTTGGCAGTCTGGGAGGTGTGAGTTTATCTGGGAGACAGCCATGAGGGGAGAGACAGCCGACAGAGACACACAAAGACAGAGATACCGGGAAAGAAGCTTCAGTCAGTGAACTGGAGGATGCTGAACTTAGGCTAGTGGCTGCCTATGGAGATGGGGATGGGAATAGGACCAGGGGGATGACTAAAGGGGTTTTAGTTTTAGTCATATTTTATATCTTCCCAAACTAAAGCAGTAAATGCAAGTATAAGACAAAACAGTAAGTCATTTATTCTAGGTGGAGGGAATATGGGTGTTTGTTATATTAATCTTTTGTCTTTTTCTGTATTTTTTTTATTTCTCAGAAGGAAGTAAAGCTCCTATTAGTAGGCCCTCCCTATTGACACACCTGGCCCTCAGATGTGGATGGGGAATTGTTTATGAGTTTTCCCTATCATCATCTCTTTATTTCCCACTGCCCAGACATCTCAGATCTCCCAATTAATTCTAACTAGCCCATTGTTAATTTATAAGCTGTACTTTTTTTATTATTAAAATTAAAGTCATTCATTTCTAAATTCAACAAGCAATTGTCAAATGTTGTGTGGTGTTTTCAGGCATACTAGGCTGAGTGATCTGTGATTTCTGCCATAGGTCGCTCCTGGTCAAGTAGGACAGACATATGGTCTATCAGCAAAGAAATGACAACGTACTGGGATTAGCGTATAATAAAGGCATTTTACTAAATATTGTGCAGGACAAAAGAGGGCATGATTGCGTCTTGGATGGGCAGCCCTTTTTGGAAGGCAATAAAAGGAACCTATAAAGGTTTATACATAAAGAAAAGAAGGGAGAAATGTTCCCACGGAGCCTTTTTATATGCCAGTTACACATAGATCTTGACACTCACAGCAACCCAGTGAGGGAGGTAGTATTATTACCATTCTGGAGTTGAGGAAACAGAGGCACTGAGAAGGTAGTAACTTTGCTGAAGCCAATGAGCAATTAAGTGGTATCGTACATTCTCACCCAGACTTGAAAATTCAAAACTGAGACTGGGGTGGATGTGAAGAGACAAGGCTTTCCCTAAGTAAAAGGTAGGGAACTTCTGGTACCCGTGTCATCACTCTTTATCCAAGACTGTGATGCTCGCTGGCAATAAAAGATCAAAGGTTAATGCAGCTTGAGGCATTTGCTTATGTCAAAGAAAAGAGTCAAACTCGGTAAAATAATTGAAGAGATTTATTCTGAGCCAAATATGAGTGACCAATGGCCTGTGACACAGCCCTCAGGAGATCCTCAGAACATGTGCCTAAGGTGGCTGGGCCACAACTTGGTTTTATGCAGTTTAGGGAGACATAAGGCATCAATCAATACATGTAAGATGTACATTAGTTCAGACCAGAAAGGCAGGACAACTGGAAGCAGGGGCTTCCAAGTCATAGGCATATTCAAAGATTTTCTGATTGGCAATTGGTTGAAAGAGTTATTTTCAATAGGAAGGTTCAATAAGAGGTTATGGAGACCAAGGTTTTATGATGCAGATGAAGCCTCCAGGTAGCAGGCATCAGACAGAATAGATTGCAAATGTTTCTCATCAGACTTAACGAGTCTATTCTATCAGTAATTCCAAAAAGAAGGAGGGTTTAATGAGGCATGTATGGCTCCCTGCTTCCCATCATGGTCTGAACTAGTTTTTCAGGTTAACTTTGGGATGCCCTTGTTGAGAAGAGGGATGCATTCGGATGGTTGGGGGGCTTAGAATTTTATTTTTGTTTTGCACTTATTTATCCTAAAGTAAGACCCAAACATAATCTGGCTTCATAAAGATGAAAGAGATTCAGGCTTAATTCTAAACAAGGTGAGTCTTAGATACACCATCTCATCTTGCCTATAACTCCAGTATAACTTACTTTAAGTTGCCCGACTTTACAATAGAGGATATTTCACTTCCACCTACGTGGACATGTTCTCCTGACCCAACCAGGGCCAAGAAAGGAAGGTCTGCCTGGGAGAGGGGAGCAGGGGCTGGGAGAAGCTCTGAGGACAGCTGAGGGGAGGCACCACCCTGGGTGCTGCCTAATCCATCCGACATGGGGACATGCTGTTCCAGAAACAGGATGACAATTAATAGGAAAAATCTGCTCTTACAGCACTGCCAAGCATGTCGCAGGGTCTCAGCTGGTGGTGTGCCTCCTGAGGGGAAGAGCAACAATGCCCCATTCTTCCCTTTGGTCAAGGCCCTGATGTTTTCTCAGGTGGAAGGAGGAAGAGCTATAAAAGCTCCCTGCATGGTAGGAAAACTTTGCACAGGCAATAATAGTGCCAGTCCTCAAAACCAGGAGCCCAAGAATTATCCAAAGATTGAAAGCTGTGCGCTCACTCAGTGGTCATCTCATCTTCTAGATCTAGAAAGCCCTGTTTGGCATGTTGTGTTTGCAGATAAGACATCTCCAATCTAGGTGCCTAAAAGTGGTCTGATTTTGTTTAAGTCATCTGGATTCCAGCCAAACTTCCATCCACCTTTATAATTTGCCTGCACGTGTCTTTCTCTTGGTCAAAATATCTCAGATGACTTAAGAAAAACTAGCTTGCTTTGCTGTGAGTTGATCAGGTTCATCAAGAGCAGAGAGTGCAAAGGCAGAAATCTTCTGGAAACAGGGCACCCTGTACCCATTTTTTGTTTGTTGTTTGTTTTTGAGACAGGATCTTTCTTTGTTGCCCAGACCGGAATGCAGTGGTGTGATGACAGCTCACTGCAGCCTTGACCTCCTGTGCTCAATCAATCTTCCCATCTCAGCCTCCTGAGTAGCTGGGATTACAGGGTTTTCTACCCTTCTAATCCTCTCTGGGTATTTCCCTATATATCAGTGTTCTGAATTTTCAAGGAGTTACAGAGGTTTCTGAGAATATAGCGAAAGCTATGGACTAGTTCGGTTCCATGCACAAACACTCCAACATTTGCATACAACTCAGAGGATCACCGTCCCTGTGAATGCCATTCATGTACTCTTCTTCAGTCCCTGAGCCCCAAGGTCCCCAACCACAGACACAAGCTTATGCAGAGAATCCATAGAAATTCATCTCTCTACACATCCCATAGTCTCACCAGAGAACACCAACCTGAGTCCTGGCTCAGCAAACTGATAACTTACCAAACCTCGTATCATCCCTCCCTACCCACCCCCACCCAACATCGCCAAACATGGAAACCCCAGCTGGGAGTATATCTTGAAATTCAAGTTTCTGTTTTGGAACTGGTACCCAGCCTCTCTTGAACCATTTGGTCACATCCATCTCTGAGACCAGGCAGGTGGATGCTAATTCACCATGTTAACCCCTTTCATGCCAGTCCCCTTACCCGAGCCTTGGCAAAGAGCCATATCCCACCACCCCACCCTGCCACAGTGGAGTGGAGCACTGTATGTCATGGAAGCCAGCCAGCAGATTTAGAAATCATGTTGCTCTTGGCATCCACTCTGGGACTCTGTGTAGAGCTACGTGCTGAGATCCCATTGCATGGGCAGCTTTTCAATGCCGGAGTCTACCCTACATCTTGCTGTGCTGACGCCTTCCCAACACAACTTCAAAAACAAGAGGAAAACCGTGTCCTCAAACTAGGAGGCCCTTTACCCACCCGTAATGAAAATAAACCAAAGTCCGTCTTCATTTGCCCTGAAATCCAACTTCCTTTCCAAATTATCCTCATTGCATAAGCCCTTCTAAGCAATGTTTATCAGCAGTCAAAGCAAAACCATGTGGATCTACAGTTTGGTTCCCACAGATCCCAACACTGCCTTCAATCCATAATTACCAAGAACAAGCGGCAAACAGGAGTTTCCATCAGTACCACTTAGACCCCAAGACCGGAGGCCCTCTCAGAGAGCAATGGGAGATTAAAACAGTATCTTTTGATCAAAAGCAGTAATGTTTCCCCCCATGACGCCCTTGAAAATGAAACTCCCACCTTACCCTTCATTCCAAATTTGGACCGTCGACCATATTTGTTGATCATGACGAAGAGAACCACCAACAGGACACAGGCAAAAGCAGCAAGTCCAACCGCTATGGATACCTGTGAGGAACCAGAAACAGAGAGTCAGCAACAATCACAGAAAACGCAATTTCCTTGAAAATAATGTGTGTGCCCAGATAAGAACAGTCCTACTGCCATAGTAATTGTAGCCTTCTCAGAACTGCAATACTGAGTAAGGTCTTTAGAAGAAGAAATATATGAGACCCTTAGAACATTTAAAAATATATAAATTACCCAATTTGATTAGAGAAAGTTCCACGATTCAATGTTCTGAGCCCCTTCTCACCTGGGGCCATTCTAACAGATGCAAAAACAAGCCTAGAGAGGCGTCTGATTTTGTTTTAATTAGCAAGTGAATTCTGCATCTTCATGTTAAAATTCCTTATATAACATTCTTATCCAGGAAAGTCGAAAAGATCTGGATTCTAAAAAGAATCCTTTCTCCTCCTCCCCAGAGTAATCTTAGGCTCTGAAATAGTAGGAGTGGGCGCTTGAAAACACACCCAAGGAGATGCCTTGAGCAACTTGGCCTTTTGTAGGAAACTTGTACAGTTAGCACCCCCTGCAAATCAGGCCCAGCTGGGCTCCTAACAGACTGGGGATTTTCTGAACCCTAGGGCTTGGAGCAGATCGTCAAACATTTCCTCAAACAATGAACTATTTCCATCCAACAAGGAAGGTTTAAACTGCCTGAATGTAGTTCAATTCATTACTTTTTTTTTTCAAAGTTTCAAGTAAGATAATATTTGGAAAAGTTAGCAACACAAATGAAGTCTGAAAATGACTATGCCAGTCAACACACTCCTCTTGACCAAGAAGTGACTCACCCCAAAAGTGTCTTCTTCTGGTTTGTGGGTCACAGTGATAGGAGGTGTGGGACTCACTTCGTCAACTGAAAACCAAACACAAAAAGGAGGAGGACAGTTAGCTCTCCCGTCTGGGGAGGCTCAGCCACAGTCCCTGCCCAACTCCCAAGCTCCCTTGAGACTTCCCCCTGCAGACCATCCTCTGAAGGCCAGGCTCTTGCAGTCTGCCTTCCCCAGGCTTTGCAGGACCCCCCACCCCCACAGACCAGGTTCCTATCTGACCATCTGGCTGGTGTTACAGTTCAAGCACAGGCTCCATAGGAATAAAGGACATTCAGTCCCATTCCCTGCCCCAACCCCAGAGAAAATAACATAACCTGGGCAACTTGGGCCATGAGCTATAGAACAGAAAAAAAGAAACATGGTTTGGGATCTTGGCCAGGGTCTGGATTAGGCAAATTTTACTGGTGGTGGCAGCTGTTGCTGACATTCTGCTACTCCTTGCCACAGGCATTCCTTTTCCTCTCCCTGCCTTTCCTGTGCCCTCCCTCTTTCCTTCTTTACTCCTCAGTGAGATCCAGGAGGCCTAGGGATCCATCAAACAGCCCACTATCCATTCCCCTAACACTGATTTCAGAACACAAGGGCAGCTTAAGTTAAAAAAATAGAACCATCTGACCGGGAAACACCACTTTTACCCAGCAAGGCCAGGATGGGAAGCTAAGTATCAATTTTCCCCTCACTCCACCATCTAGAATCACCTCCTTGACAAGAAATGGCCCCAATTCAGAATTCTCTGAAGGAATATTCTGCAAGATTACAAGTCCTCTAAGGCTGAAGACAACTAAAGAAATCACAGATATTGACATCAGTACCAAAAAGCCGAGGGTGTTTCTAAACAGCACCTATTATCTCAAGCCAGACACGAGGCAAAAATGGCAGCAGTTGCTGCTATCATTCCCACCTCCCATGGAGAAAAAAAAGAAAAAGGAATAAACACAGGTTTCCCCACAGTCCATAAACAAAACCCCAAATTCTTTTAGGATTGTCTAGCCCTAGCCCCAAATCACTTATAAACTGAGCCTCAATAATTCCTTCTGAGGACACATGAGCCTATCAGGAAACCTTGTAAGTCAAGCTCTTATGAGGCGAGTCCTGGCCAAGTGCTCAGGCTCCTGAAGCAGGTGAGAAACACTAGCAGGTTTATAGGTTCCATATTCTCTCTGCAAGAACAACTAAGATGATCAATAGGGGTCTATTGAGGCACATGAAACCCATGTCCATCCTCACACAGCCCCTCTTTATCCAGGTAAAGAGATCCACAACATCATCAGACATTAGAAAACTCCCTGGGGGAAAGTGAACCACAGAGTGATTACCCAAGAAAAGTGGGCTTGGAACTGCCTAAAAAGCATTGCTACCCTTCATTTCCCTTTCACAGTTCACTCAGATGCCCTCAGCTGCCATGGGCCAGGGATGATGTGGAATAGGAGAGAGGGCTATTTGAATTCAATAGTTACCGATAGTATCAGAATAAATCAGTTTCAAAGCAACAGGTAAAGCAGACTTACACAAGATAAAGTTATCCGTGCTCTCTGCAAAAAAAGGACAAAGAGATAATTAACAAATTTAATAAAAACCAGAACAGACACACTACTTGGTCCTAATAGCTATGATCTCTCCCATTCACCATGATTCCCTGTTCTCATGGCAACTGACAAACTAAAATCCATGGCACATTACCCGTCTCCCCATGCTACACTACCAGTTTAGGGGGTGGTCCTCCAAATGGAGAAGGAATGAGAGATAAATTCCTGGTTTCAAGGGAGGTGGCCCATCTAGGAACGAGAAACCAAACCAGTTTCATTATGAGATAGGGAATTAAAACTAGACCCTCTGTCTCATTCACAGCTCTCCTTTCTTAAGGACCCAAAGTGCTGGGAATGGGGCGACAGGGTGGGCTCCCCTAGACATTCTTTGAAAATGCCAGGTATGATCTCAAGATAAAATTCTTCAAAGTAATATGCAGAGTTGATTCTAGCAGGTCACTGAGAAGTTCTTGAGAATCCCTCTAGAATCTGCCCGTCCTGCAGATGGTAACGTGTTATTTGATCTTTGGTCTCTAGAAATAGCTCAACTAATAATGAAAGCTAATCCTTATTGCACATTGATTATAAGCGAGGGATGGTGCTAAATGCTTCATGTAACACATCACTCAATCCTTATTACCATTCTAAGAGGTGGTAGCATTATCCCCACTTAACAGATAAGGAAACAGGCTTATACAGATTAAGTAACTAATTGGATGTCACTCATTTAAGAAGAAATTAGAGCTGAATTCAAATCTCCGTCCAGGCTCTTGCCCACTCTACCAGAAATGCTCAAACTTCAGCACACAACAGAAGCACCCAGATGGTGATTGCTACCAACATCCAATAAAAGGAGTGAGGATTCCTTGGAGAAATGGATGATTTCAGGGCTGGACCAGGGAAAGTACAACATGTGCCTGGAATGGCTTGTAATACTAAAAAGTAAGAAAGTGCTCAAAGATTAATGGAGGCCTGGAGACAGGGCACAGGAGCCAATGTACAGGGGATCTCAATAGCCAAATGTAGGATCATTTAAGCAACAAAACAATGATAGTCCTGGATTGTTATGGATTAGGATTATGTAGTCCCAAAATCCATATACAGAAACTGTAACCCCTAGTACTTCAGAATGTGACTATCTGGAGAAAAGGTCTTTAAAGATGTATTAAAGTTAAAATAAGGCCATTAGGGTGAGTCCTAATCAAATATGGTTGATGTCCTTATAAGAGGAAATTTGAACGTAAACACACATGCACAGAGGGAAAATCACATGACAACACAAAGAGAACACTGCCATCTACAAGCCAAGGAGACAGGCCTCAGGAGAAACCATCCCTGCCAACACCTTTATCTCAGACTTCCAGCCTCCAGAATTGTGAGGAAATAAATTTCTGTTGTTTAAGCCACCCAGTCTATGGTATTTCACTGCTGTGACATTCCTAGCAAACGAATACATGAATTACCAGCCATAGAACAAAATAAATATCCATGAGTCCTTATTGATACAAATAAACAATTCAATAAATAAAAGGTGGAAGAATGAAATGCTCTTCCTTACAAGAGAATTCTGATTTTTAAATGTAAGGAATGATAAAAATAGAAAAATCACCATTTCACAAATACTACAGTAATAATTGTTTCAGGCAAGAATCATCAATGAATGTTAAAATTAGAGTGTGAAAGAAGGATGAGAAACAAGCTATTTATGTAGTTTTAAAACATTATACTGATTTCTTACAAAGGGGAAAATCATCTGTTTGCAGCAGAGAAACCTGGCAGACACCACCTTGACCAAGTAATAAAGTCAACACCCCCAGTACCAAAACCTATCGACATCACGCGCCCCCGAAATGATGCACTGAGAGGGCAGAGCATCACTTCTGCAGAGTTCCTGCCAAAAATGCATAGCTAGAAATTAATCATTAAGAAAAAAATCAGAAAATTCCAAATGGAAAGACAGTCAACAAAAAAACTAGTATTCTTGCAAAGTTCCAAGATCATGAAAGACAAAGACTAGGGAACTGTCCCAGATTTAAAGAGAGTGAGATGACACAGGAACTCAATGCAGTGTGTAATTCTGAATTGGATCCTAGACAAGGAAAAAGCATCAATGGGACAAGTGATGAAATGTAATTCACATCTGTACACTAGATAATAGTGATGGACCAATGTTAACAACCTGGTTTCGATCATTGCATCGTGGTTAGGTAAGATGTTAACATCTGGGAAAGCCGGACAAAGGGTGGAAGGAAGTGCCTTGTATGATTTTGTAACTTTTTACAATATGAATTCCAAACTATTTCAAAATGAAAAGTTAAAAATCTTTAAAAACTAAAAACAAACACAGATTACTAGTCCTCACCTTAGAGTTTCTAATTCAGTAGACCTGGGGTGGGTATCAAGATTTTGCATTTCTAACAAGTTTTCAGCAGACGCTGATGCTGCTGTTCCCTTTGGAATGCACTATATCAATACTACACAGCCTCCTGCCTCAGCCCACCATGCCCTGAAAAGTAAAAGTGTATTCATTCATTCATTCAGCCATTCATTCACTCATTGCGGGCCCTCACAGTCTTAGCTCTATTAAGTATGAACCAGCAGATATTCTCTAACTACCTGTGGGGAATCGGATACTTTCTGTGATGGAGTCCTTCAAAGAAAGTCTTACTTATGGTACATGCAGTTCGGTTGCTTGTTTGTTGTCTGTTCTGTATTGTTTTGGGGGATGGTCACAGAACTATCTTCACATTCCTGGGCCTACCCTTCGTGCCAACACCCTCTTCTCAACAGCAGGTGACCAGAAGCCTGACTGGGGCAGGGGGAGGATGGAGGAAATGGAAGCTCTAGCCTGGGTTTCAGAGCCTGAGAGAAGAGAGGTGCCAGATCAATTCGCAGTTTACATTCATTTGCATATGTCTCATAAGGCTCCCATTTATTAGAGAATATTCTCACGTTAGCCAAATGTTTTGGTCAAGTCTGTGAACCCTGTTATCTCCAAATCAGCCTATGAATGTTTAAGGCCTTTGCCAGAGCCTGGAAGCATTTATACATCCAGAAAGCACATAAGCTTTGGAAGAAGGAGACATCCTGACTCCTCTCTAACCTGTGGGAGGGTTCAGGCATTCAGCCTGGCAGAGGATGGTACCCAGGACTGGTCCTCACCTCTGACTGCACCAGCAGGCTGGGAGGAGCGCTTGTCCAGCACACCAAAGAACAATCTGGACATGAACTGGGGCTGTGCCATGAAGGGAATACACATGTCTCCTACAGTCCCAGACCATAACTCTTCAAGAAGCGCCCCTTCTGTAAATTAATCTTCACCACAACCTTTAAGGTAAAAGCAGGAAGGTGAAGCAATTTGCCTGATGTCACAGAGCTGACAAGTGATTGAGTCAGAGTCAGAGCCCTGGCAATGTGGTTCCATGACCACTAGCCTAGACTACCTTAACATTATCTGTTAGAACTTACTAGATTGACCAGAAAATGACTACTGGTTCTAGAACTCTTGAATTCATCTCAGCTCTACATCCTAAGAATCTTAACAATGGCCCACAGCTAGTAAGCCTTTTCTCTGTCCAGATGCACTGCTAAGCACTTGGCAGGCATAACTTCCTTTAAGCCTCATGGTAGCTTAGATGGGAGATATTATCATTCCCATTTCATGGATACAGAAAGAGAGGCACAGAGAAGTGATTGTCCTTCATCTAGTACTGACCTTGCACTAAGCCCCATGCTAGGAGCCCAGGCCACCAGATGGGAGGGCTATCTGGGAGGGGCCACAGATGGGATCTGCACCTAAGTCTGTCTGATTTCAGAGTGCCTGCTCTTAGCCTCCATGCTTAGCTGCCTGGAAGCAGAAGAGAAACACACATGATAATCACGATGTCTCCACACTTTCACATCAAAAGAGAAGAGCAAGAATCACAGACCAGCTTTGCATCTAGGCTTAGCTGGGGTGAGTTCAGTTTAGAGGGTTATGACTCATCTCTGCCTGCACCCCCAGATAATTGACTCTCTTGAGCGTTTAAGCATCTTGTCACTTGGCATCGTTTCCCTGTCACCGCCTTTTCATCACCCATTGATCCCTTTAACCTAGACTCACAAAACAAGCAAATCTTCCCACAGGGTGGCCCTAGCAGGATGGAGATGGGTCTGAGGAAATGACCTCAGGTGAGGTGCTTTCTCTTTGAGTTTCTCTGTGACTCTATCCTCCCTCCATCCTCCTGGGGCCAGATTCCCACTCAATTCCAGGGTAGTAGATTGCAAAGGAGGGAGTACTGGAGTCACCTGGGGGCTTGTTAAAACATAGCTGCTAGACCCCACCCTGGAATCTCTGATTCGTAGATGTGAGTGGCGCTTGAGAACTTAAGTTTTAACACATTCTCAGGTGAGGCGGATGGGGCTGATCCATGGACCAAAGGTCACTTTTGAGAACCACTGGCCTGAGGAGCACTGATGACTGACTATGGTGACAAGGGTATCCACAGACTAACAGAAGGGGCTGCTGCATCTCGTGGGGGCAGAGGAGGTATCTCTGAGATAGCTCTGAGGGCTGAGAAGACGCAAAGTATTGCTTCCTCCTGAGACAAAGGAGAGAACGGAGAAGCTGTGTCCACCACATCATCCAACTGCTGCTGCTACCCCACACCTCTCAGGATACCCCTGGCAGAAGGAGCCAGAGTGTCTTCTCCTCCCTCCTAAGCATTCTAGGGTTCCCCCCTCCCTAGGCCCCAGAAGATTCTCTTTGGAAACAGAAGCATTGCTTCAGGGTGCTTCATTTCCTCACCAATCGAGACTTTCCCTCAACAATGTATAGACTTTCCTCTTTAAAAACAGAATTTATTCTCTAATCAGGCCACAGGCAGGGCAACGTTTCAGTCTTTTATGTCAACAAGACCTAGCCTGCCCTTGTAGACCATAAGAGCAAAATATCTCTGCTCTAAAAGCCTCTTCTTCCACTGTGCAGGCCAGGACTCATCTACCTGCTGAAAGAGAGCACAGTGTGACCCAGGAGGGGAAGTGTCATGGGGGCTTTTACTGAGCATTCTGGGGATGATGGAAGTTTCAGACTACATGGGATTTCCAGGGCCTCAAACATCTGCACATTCTCAACTGCCTCCGAAAAGACGGCTCCATCATCCCTGGGACCTCAACAGCAAGAATTTAGCTTAATGCAGCCACATTTCTCCGACTTCACTCTCAGGGCCTCTAGTACGAGTTCCCTTGCACTGACATAAATAAAGCCTCCTGGAGCTGCCACACCCTGGTAATTTGTAGACTGTGAAGTTGACTTCATAAAAACAGATGCTGCATACTGCTAGCTCTTTCTGCCTCTTCCTTTGTGCACGTGTGTGAGCATGCATGTGCATGTGTGTATGTGTCTTATCAGTTTTTACACTGTATCCCATTAGAACTCCTGATTCCTAGGGATTGAAGACCAAAGGTCTCCTAGTCACTTCCCAAAATGAAGCACCAAGCTCAGCAAAGACACATGGCTTCATGGGCAAAACTTATCAATTGCGGAACCCACAAAAAGATGCTACAATCACTTTCACTAAACTCTTTTGGTGTTTTTTTCTCCTCCAACTTCAGGAAGATATTTAAAGCATCTTAGCCCAGACAGAGAAAGACAGAATCAACTCCCAAAATCAAATCAAGCAAAGTTCTTCAGTAATTTCAATAATTTTTCCTGGTCCACTTGACATTAGCACTATCATAAGCTGAGGGCATCAGGTATGACCCACAGTAGCTCACCATGGAACAAGAGAGGAATGAAGCCACAGACCTGGGGGCCTAGATCCAAGTCAAACCTTGTCACAGATCAGCAAGTAGAATGAGGATCAGGTCATTCATCCATTAAATGGAGGGTTAAACTGGACACACTCTTAAGTCCTTTGCAATGGGAAATCCCGGAACCATCATCAGGTGTCAAACCCTGTGACGTGCTTTATATACCTTGACTCATTTAAAAGTCACAGGAGCAGTGTAATCATGACTATTTCATAGAAAAGGAAATTGATGCTTAGAAAAGCAAACTATCAGGCCCAGAGTCTCCCCACAACTAAAGGGCTGGGTCAGAATTCTCCACCATTACTGTCTCTGCTTTCTCTACTATCATACAGTATGCCCTAACATACACAACTGTTATTTCTAAGAAGTCTTGGTTACCATGACTGCTATTGGAAAATGGAGACTCTATCCTTGTTTATACCAGATGCGGCTGGTGGTTGCACATGTTCCAGTGTGTGTTTTGTTGCCCATGATAACAGTATGAGTACTGATGCTGCTTCTCCTCTCAAGCTAACATGCCCCACCTCCCAAGCTTGTAGAAAGAATCCATACACCTCCGAGCCAGCTACACTGCCCTCACCTGGAAAGGGCTCCTTGAGGAAGTGGCCACTGATGGTCTGGTTGGCTGTGCCCAGTGGGTTTTTGGCAATGAGGGTATAGTTGCCATTGTTGTAGTGGGTGGGCTTGTTGAAGAGCAGGCAGCCCTCGGAAATCTCTCCCTCTTGGTAGTATTCCACATGGATGATCTTGGATTCCCGCAGAGGCTGCCCATTGTGCAGCCAGTGCAGCGTTGGTGGGGGGTTGCCACGCACCACAAACTCGATGCAGTGCTCCAGGCGCAGCTCAGGCTCCTCCAGGCTCACCACACGTGGGGGATCTGTCAAGGGAGAAGTCTGCTGAAATCCAGGACACAGAGTCTACCACCTCCCGCAGTAGCCTTCCAGCAACTAAAATGGGAATCCCGGTTCTTCCCCACCCACTCTGAAAAGGCTGAGGGAAGCAGAAGTCCCACCACAATCCCAGCAGAGGGGAAGAGATGTCTGTCTTTATGCAAGCTTCCTAGATCCACCTTAGCTGGAGGGCTCCCTCTTGGGACCTCTTAGGGGTTTCATAAAAGGCAGAATAGGCCAACTTAGAAGTGTCCTGAAGATGTAGTTGACTTGGAGCCACACCATCTTCTGAGGGACAAAGGTGCTCTTTCTGGGGTTTTTAATCCAAGGACTTACTTCTCAGTCCTGCCCTACAAGAGTCCTTCTGTCCCTACTGGTAGATCAGCTCACTGCTCTAGCTCAGCCCTGACAACACCTTGGCCCCTCTCCAGCCTCCTATGCCAGTTCCCCCTCACACACAGCCATCCCCCACAATAACATGCACTTACAGTAGACAGTGAGGGCAACACTGGCATTGCTCATGCCCACCACGTTCTCTGCAATGCACGTCAGGGTGAAGCCATTGTCTTCACTCGTCACATTCACCAGCGTCAAGTTGATGGCATGAACATTGGTCCAGTTCAGATTGGTCTGAAAACCCCAATAAAAAGATAACAATCAGATAGCTTCTACAAGGATGGCTCTGCTACCTAATCCCCAAATACCTTTAGGAATCAAAAGGAAAGCTGAGCGGAAGGCAAAGGAGATCTTTGTGTGAAAGCACACTGGCCAAATGCCAGGCTCCTCATAGGCAATAGTTCAGGCCATCCTCCTATTAACCCTATGAGGTGAACGGTAGTTCAGTACTATGCCCATTTTACAGAAGCAAAACCTAAGTTACAGAAAAGTTGAGTAGCATGTATAGAGCAAAATGGCTAGAAAATATTGCAGCTGCATGTAACCCAAGTCTATGTGTTTTTTCCTATAGTAACAAGACCGCAAATTTTCCCTCTTCTTCAAGACTACAGTGTGATCATTCCCTAGCCTCCTGATGGGGCTGAAGCCCAGGATGCCTACCTGGTGAGTGTTGATGGACTGCAGCCCAGTGACTATCCAGTCCACATCAGGAAGGGGTGATCCAGAGCCATTGCAAGTGATAACAGCATTGTCACCCTCTCGTACGGTCAGGTTGACGTGGCTCACGCTGATCTCAGGAAGGTCTGGGAGCCAGACAAAGTGGGTGAAAAGACAGGCAAACACTTACTACCCAAAGGAAGCTCTGTCCATGGGGCTGATGGTGGCACTTCTTGCCTTGCCCAGTAATGACTCTAACACCACCTGCTTGAGTTCTTGGAAGACCCGCAAATCCAAGACGCTTTACATCCCCAGTAGACATCAGAACTCAGAATTGAAGCCCATGCAGTTGCAGTCTCCCACATTGCAGCGGCAGGTTGCGGGGTGGGGACAGTGCTTAAGGAATGCATTTCTGGCAATTAAGCTCAATGGCATCATTACACTTTGGGCTCTGGTTATCTGAATAGTAGTGTTTCAGTCTCCCAGTGGGGAGCTTGCTTAACATTCAGATTTCTGGGACCCATCCCCAGACATTCTCAAAGTCTGTGTTTGGGCCCAGAAATCTGCTTTTTTAGAAACTCCTTAGAAGCTGCTGCCATAGGGAATCCAGAGACCACATTTTGAGATACACTCCTTCAGGTTTGGTTGACACGTAACTCACAGGGAGAAAGGGAATCTGGTGTGATGAGAAGGAGCACATTTAACTCCTGTCTGAATTCCTGAAACCAGTCTTCCTATGGCTCGTGCACAAAGGGACAGGAATGACCAAGAAGGGGAATGATGAGTCAGGAGGTCTGCACACAACTGCAGAGTTCAAGGCTGGGAGGGCGTTTCGAAAGGAAGGCTCTGGCATCCCAAGGTAACGTCCAGCACCATCTCTGGTGTCTGAGGGATGCCTCCCTGGAGCCAGCTGGGCCAGGCGGCCACTCACTCACCACACTGACTGATGTTCATGCGGAAGAGAGGAAGCTGGGAGCCATCAGTGTTGATGCAGTAGAGGTTCTGGCTGTTGAGCTTGGCCTCCCCCTGCTCCTGCCAGAGCTGCATCCAGCGGATGTCACAGCTGCAGTTGAAAAAGTTCTGCTCCAACTGCCTGTCGGCAAAGAGAGAGGGGAAGGGAACCTCTGAACCGAAGATGGCCCAGGACTCTCCCAGGGCTATGAGGACAAGGGGGACCCGACCTGTTCAGGGATTAAGGGGAGAAGGGATTTAACAAGGTTACAAAAGAAGTGGAAAAATCCTTGTAAGTCCATAAATTGCAGTTTTAAAACAATAAACTCATTTTTTAAAAAAAAGAAATCCAGCCAGGTGCGGTGGCTCATGCCTGTAATCCCAGCACTTTGGGAGGTCAAGACAGGCAGATCATCAGGTCAAGAGATTGAGACCATCCTGACCAACATGGTGAAACCCTGTCTCTACTAAAAATACAAAAATTAGCCGTGCGTGGTGGCGCACGCCTGTAGTCCCAGCTACTCGGGAGGCTGAGGCAGGAGAATCGCTTGAACCCAGGAGATGGAGGTTGCAGTGAACTGAGATCACACCACTGCACTCCAGCCTGGCAACAGAGCGAGATTCCGTCTCAAAAATAAAAAATAAAGAAATCCACCTCACTTCATGCAACTGTCTAAGAGATCCTTTTAAAGAGATATCAGCGGCAGGGCGTGGTGGCTCACACCTGTAATCCCAGAACTTTGGGAGGCCGAGGTGGGAGGATCACAAGGTCAGGAGATCGAGACCATCCTGATTAACACTGTGAAACCCCATCTCTACTAAAAATACAAAAACAAAAAATTAGCCGGGCGTGGTGGTGGGCACCTGTAGTCCCAGCTACTCAGGAGGCTGAGGCGGGAGAATGGCGTGAACCCAGGAGGCACAGCTTGCAGTGAGCCGAGATTGCACCACTGCACTCCAGCCTGGGCGACAGAGCAAGACTCTGTCTCAAGAAAAAAAAAAAGAGAGAGAGAGATATCAGCTCGAGATGCTCCTCTTCTTAAAACCCTCCAATGGCCTTCCATCTCATTGAAAATCAAAGTCAAAGCCCTAAATAATCTGCACCATTCTCCATCATCTCTGACCTCATCTTCCCTCACTCCCTCCTCCTCTTCAGCCACACTGACCTTGGTGTCTGCAAGGTCACCTGTTGACTGGTTTGTTCCTACCCCAGGACCTTTGCACTTGCTGTTTCCACTGCCTGCCAAGCTCTTAACCAACATCTCTACAAGGCTGACTCTCTCAGTCTAACACTGCCCAGTCCCTTGCCATGCTATATTTGTCTTTCTAGAATTTATCACTACTGGCATCACTTTAAATATTTATTTTTAATTAGTTTGTTTATCTGTCTCCCTGAATAAAAATTAAACTCCATTGAGGTCAGCAACATTGCCTGTTTTGTTCATTCCCTAACCTAGAACTGAGCCTGGCATATAAATTCTTGTTAAAGGAAAGAGAGAAAAAGAGAGAACGAGACAGACTGACTCTCCCTGGGGGAGTAGGTGGTTATCTATTTCCAAGATATGCTCAAAGCCCATCCTTGGACCAGCTTTATTCTTTCATAAATTCAATAAATTCTTAATAAGCACCTGCTCCATAATTGGCCATGGGCTGAGTGCTGCTGACACAGAGATGAAGAAGACAGTCCCTGTCCTCCAGGAGCACTCAGCCTGGTGAAGAAGAATGTTTGATAGGGGAAGAGTCACCTTCAAGGACCTCCTTCTCTACTGATTTTCCTTATGACCTGAAGCAAGTCACCTCCCCTCTCAATGGGATTATTAAGGAGACAATGAACAGCATTAATCAATCCAAAACTCAGAGTAAAGGGCACCGGATAAATCTGAATGCCTGGATCATTAGAGGAAACATGATTCTCTTTCTGGACCATCAAGGAGATGAATCTGTTGGAAACCAGAGGGAGGGGCACTTGGCCACACCGCACTAAGACCTAGGATATTTCTGACAACTGGAAAACTCCAAAATAGTTAAGCATGCATCAAAATTAATCAGCTTTCAAGAAAACGTGAGGCCCCTGGGGAAAGGAATCAGTGCTTTCTAGTTACTAGGACACCGGAGGCAGAATGTGCAAATACCCCTATGTGGTAGCATCCTCTTAGCCTAGAAGTACTCTCTACACATGGTACTCTGTCAGAAAGGTGAAGGGAAAGGAACTAACCCCTACTGAGCATTTGCTTCCTACGACAACCCTGGGAGGTGGCCAGAACTGCAAGGAGGGAGGGGCCCTCTCTGATGTTTGGAGGGGTTAAGTCACATGTGCAAGGTCCTTTGGCTGGTGTGCAAGACAGCACGGTTTCAAACCTCAGTGTGCTGGACTTCAAAACTCATGCACTCTCCACCCCATCTGTCATGTGCAAGGCATTGCTGGGTGCATGAGAGAAGCAGAGAGGAGCAAGCTAGGAGCCCTGACTTCAGGAGCTCATGTAGGCAAAGACCATGTTGGGGTGGGAGGGGGGGAGCGTGGGGGGTGGGGGTAAGTAGAAGGAAGTAACAAAGGCAAAGGGAAGTTGTAGGTGAGGTGTGAAAACAGAAAAGAAAGGCTTAGCAGGACAGAAAATGTGTTAAAGAGTGCTGGGAAACAAAGCTGGAAGGGCGAGTGGAAGCCAGATAATAGAGGACTTTTACTGCCACATCAGGAAATTTGGAATTCATCCAGAAGGCAGGGAAAACCATTGAGGCCTCTAGAACTGTGGACAAAGAGGTCTGTAAAAAGAGAAATCCAACAATAGTGTACAGGATAAGCTGGAGAGGAGGAAAACTAGAGATTGAGAAGCTGGTTAAGATTGCTTATAAACACAGGGTCAACACGTACAGTTGTGTAGTTTGAGCATTTCTCAAAGTACTCAACCAAAGGGATAGACAGAGGATAAAATCCACTCTGTACACTCTTGGCCAGACCCAGCTGTAACCCTGGCACGCGGCTACATGCACCCAGATGGGGCATCTTTTCTAACTCACACATAGGCACCATATAGACTGGCAGGGTCCAGGTCAATTCTCAAACTTTTGGTTTCAGAACTCCATTCACTCTCAAACAAAATTACTGACGGCCTCAAAGAGCTGTTGCTTATGTGAGTCATATCTATTAGTATTTACCAATTAGAAATTAACACTGAGAAAGATGTAAAACTCCAGAATACATTAGCACAAACTCCATGCATCATCAGAGCAATGATGTTATCACGTCCTGTGGCCTCTGGAAAACCCCACGGTATGCTCATGAGAGGATGAGAGTGAAAAAGGCAAATAATGGCTCAGTGTTACTATGAAAACAGATTCTATTTCATTGTCTCCTGAAAAGGTCTTAGGGCCCCCCCAGGACACCCTGGACCACCACTTGAGAACTGCTGCCTAGTTAATATGGGCCTAGAGTGGAGTGGGAAAAACTGGAGAGAGGGAAGAGAAGATCCAGTTAGCATCACAAGGAAGGCAAAATGGTACGTGGTGCTTTGTAGGGGATAAAAGAAGAGGAAAAAGCAAAAGATGACCCCAAGATTTTAAGCTCCAAGAGACAGGAAATCAACAGCAGGGAGAACTGTCTTTGGTTGAAAACAGAAGAGAAAGAACCAGCAGAAAGGAAGAGAGGACACATTACGAATGAGGTTGGGATGGGGGTGAGGCTGGGGAGGGAGAGACTAAGGTCCTAGAAGGGGAAAGGGAAGGATCAAGTCAAGAAGCCTTGGAGGTGTTGCCTTGGGGTTATGTCAAGATGTCTGTGTAGCTGGACATGAGACAGAGAAAAGAGAAAAGGTAGACAGGAAAAAATGAGAGGAACATAATAGACATTATAGGATCATAATATTAGCATCACACTTGCCATAGTGCCAACACTAGACTAAATGCCTTCCACGCATTTCTTCACTTAACCCTCATGACAAGAAGAGCAGAAGGCCAGATGAGCTGCCCAGTGTATGCAGGAAAGATAGGCCAGATGAGGTGGAGCGGTGTGGGCTCACACTGCAGGGGCTGAAAGGAGAGGCCTGGCCACCCTGCTAGAATGACAAGGAGGGTCCAGATGCTTGAATATATGTGAACTCAACCAGGTCAGCCTGGTTTTTCCCAGCTGCTCACTTGACAAGATGCAGTCATTCATTATTAAGTAGGTGTAAAAATACAAATTATCCACCTGGGTGGAAAAGACTAGACAGGCGAGGGGCTTGGCTGCATTGCCGCAAGCCACACAGCACTTGATGCTGTGCTGCCTCCTGTCTGGTCCCTGCACTGCTGCACATCCCAGCATCTCATGGCCCCACAAAGGCAAACAGCATTAGAATGTCCTGAGGCTGGCCGGAGAATTAGGTGAGATGTTTGGGATGTGCCAAGGATGCTGCCAGGCAAAGGCTTTGTACAAATTTTCTGCTTCCTTCCATCCTTTCCCCCCAGGGTCCTGCTTATAGGACCTGATCCAGCAGCTGGGATGCACCTTGAAACCTGGTCCTTTGTTCCAACTGAGTTTATGGGAAACTGCAAAAGAACTGTGGGGTATTCCCCCCATCCTTCTGGACTTTCCTCCAAGAGAACAGGACACACACACAGCAGAAAACATTTTGAGTCTTAAAACAATGACACCCTAGACAGCCCACTGAGCAAATCCACAATCGTCTTTATATCTGGACAAGAGAGGATTCAAATGATGAGATGGGCAAGAAGCAAAGACCGGCACATCCTAAATCTAAATGATGCTGTCCATCCTGTGTCCCTCCTCCCATTGAACCAGATCTCAAGCAGGGGAACCTTTAGCCAGGACTTTGGGGGCAGTCCTGCGGAACCTAAAGCATGGCTTTCCATGCTTCATGAATAATGCAGGCAGTCCCATGAATAATACAGCAGCAGCTGCTGCAAGGCAAAGCTTACCAACACCCAGCCCTTGCCCCAAGATGGCCTGGGGCCTAATCGCAGGGCCCTGACGGCTCCCCACAGATTAACTCAGCCCCATCTGAGTTTGTAAGGACAGGCACTTTGCAGCACAGCCAAGGCCACCACTGGATATTTAGAAAACACTGATTCCCTCCGGTCATCACTCTAGTGGTTTTCTTCTTCCCTGCACAGCATCAACACTTCCAGTGACAGTCCTGGGGCCAGGCAGTGGAAAATGAGGAGGGGATCCAGATCAGCCAGGACAGCCCTGCTGTCACCCAGTAAAGGATCCCCAAAGGATGGAGCCATCAGCACAGGCCTCCTTGAGATAACAACAGTCAGATGGTAGGAAAAGCACACAAACCAAAGATCTGAGTTGGGACAGCTGTATCATTTCAAGTGAATACACTGGGTTTAGTTGAGTCCTCCCAAAAGATATAACCAAGTCCAACCCCTAGTATCTGTGAATGTGACCTAATTTGGAAATAGAGTCTTGGCAGATGTAATCAAGTTAAGGATCAAGGGATAAGATCACTCTCGATTTCAGGTGGGCCTTAAATCCAATGACTGGTACCCTTAAAAAAGAAATACTAGGCGCAGTGGCTCACGTCTGTAATCTCAACATTTTGGGGGGCCAAGGTGGGCAGATCACTTGAGGCCAGGAGTTCGAGACCAGCTTAGCTAGCATGGTGAAACCCCATCTCTACTAAAAATACAAAAAAAAAAAAATTAACTGGGCATGGTGGTGCTCGCCTGTAATTCCAGTTACTTGGGAGGCTGAGGCAGGAGAATCACTTGGACCTGGGAGGCGGAGGTTGCAGTGAGCCAAGATCATGCCTCTGCACTCTAGCCTGGGCTACAGAGTGAGACTGTCTCAAAAATATAAAATGAAATAGAAAAAGAAAGAAGATGGAGATTAAAGACAAAGAGACAGGGATGGCAGGCATGTGAGATGGAGTCAGAGGTTGAAGTGATGCTGCCACAAGCCAAGAAACACCAGGAGCCACCAGAAGCTGGAGGAGGCAAGGACGGGTTCTCCTGCAGAGCCTTTGAAGGGAGTGTGGCCCTGCCAACTCCCTTATTTCAAACTTCTGGCCTCCAGAATGGTGAAACAATAATGTTCTATTGTTTTAAGCCAGCAAGTGTGTGGTAATTTGTTAACGCAGCCTAGGAAATGAATACAGCTAATAACTTAACTCTCTAAGGTTCTCTTTTAACACCAGTAAAATGGAGATCATTGTGCTCGACCTTCCTTCTTCACAAATTTATTAGGAGGATTCATGATAATATACGTTAGCATGATTTGGGAACAAAAAGAAGCTATTAAGAGGCCAGAAATGATCACTATAGTAATACTATTAGTAACATTATTGTTTAGTGACGTCTCCAAGAACCGTAGAAAGTCATCACGGCCAAGACTGGGAAGAGAAATGCACCAGGACCAGCCCAAACCCATCCCCGCTACTGAGTTAATATTTTACCAAGCTGATTAAATCTTCAAATGATACTAGACGTAATTATCACTTTCCTTTAAAAGAAAATGAAATACTCCAATCTATTTTAATCATGTCTGCTCCATGCATGCAGGGTATTCAGAGAAGCCTGTTCAAGATACATTAAGGATCCTTAGGGCACTGCTGGAGTGTTTCTGTGCTGTAGGTCTACATCCTCTGAGACCTCTTCCCATTGCCTAAATTGTATCTTGAGATTCAGAATCTAAGCTTCTTTTCTTCCTACTTCATTCTTTATCTCTAAGACAATCTCTCTGATTCTTGCTCTGATTTTTGGACAGACAGCTCTCATCTTCTCCACAAGGAAAAAAAAAAATCATCTTGCCATAACGAGAAATTTCTGAGAGCACTGCACAATGCCACGTCAAATTTTTCCAACCTGTGCCATTGAAACTGTGCTGGTTACTCCAATGCAAGTCATGGAAGATGCGAAGATGCTTCAAATTCACTCAATAAGAGGTACGCCCCCCTGGACAGATGGGAAGCTGTGAGTCAGGGGCTTGGCCAAGACCATCCCCCTCATCCCACAAAAATAAATGAGAGAAAGTAGAGGAAGGGTCTTGGTGCACTGCAGGAACTCTGAGATGGTAACTTGTTTGTTTTTTTTCCTTTGATTCCACTCAAGGGACCCAACATCTTGAGAGGGGCTTCTGGAAGGAGAGGCCGAGCATGTAGGGTGTGTTGCTTGAGTCAGGTAAGAGAAACAGCATGGTCTTTGGAAACAGCAGATTGGGGTAGTGATAATATTAAAAATCATAACACTCATTCCCAGATATACCACTTACTAGCCATGTGATCTTGAACTAGCTGTTTAACTTAGCCGAGCCTCAAATCCCTCATTTGTAACACTGGTCATACTGCTACCTCCCTGTAGGATTGTTCCAAGGATAAGACAGAACCTCACACACATTAGATGCTCAAGATGTGCCTCTTCCTTCTCCTTCTGCCCTACTGGAAAAGTCGTGGACGCTCAGCCCTTCCATTCTTACAGCAAGGATCCTCTACTGGGCGAGGGGCTGGTTGGGGTACAGCAGAGGTCCTTAGTGACAGAAAGAAACATGCTAAGGAATTGCTGCACACCCTCTGCCCCTTCTGTCCCTGCAGAGGGTCACTTAAACCTCACACTTCTGGCCTGTGGCTTTCCTGGCTCCACAACACACTGAGCCCTTTCTCCTCCAGGGCCAAAATTCTTTCTTCCTGGAAATACACAACCCATCCCCACGCCCCAGCCCACAGGCTCCATCGAGCAGACCCTGGCAGTCTAGATGGCTCATGGCAGATGGCGCCATGTGGACTAATCAGGAAGTCAGACAGGAAAATACTACCCCCTCTTCCATTTGCCAGGAACTGGGATTGTTTGGATTTTAATCATAGCCACAGCTAAGAGCCAACACGCGGCCCCTCCAGCCAAAAGATGAATTTTCCTCTCCCAAGATTCAATTCTTCTTCAAAAAATAGACCCCTACCAGGGTGATTGCTCCTTAGAGGGGGGCTTCTTTATTCTCCAATATGATTTTTTTCTTAGTTAACAATATGACAGAAATAAAACACACCATGGACATGGTGGCACTCACACACTGACTCACACTGGAGGGAATGTCTTCATTCCTCCATAAGTCACATCTAACTCACTGGTGTATTGATCCCAGGCAAAGATGAATGCAGAATCCCATGATCCTCTGGGAGAAATCTGACATCTTCTTTAAATATATATCCACGGAACAACTGTTTCTAAAACTCCACGAAACAGGTCACCAGGGCAGCAGCACACCATTGATTTCACATCCAATAATTTTTTAGAAAGAGCACTGAACATTTTCTCAATAATTCAGCCAACAGCAGACCCCCTATGTCCCCTGGAGAGTTGCCATCCCTGGCCTCCTGAGATGAAGGGACTACGGGTTCCAGAATAATTACATGCAAGACACCCAAGAAAGAGATCCCCCAAGGCCCTCAGTCAGTTCTAGGGTAACTTAAGAAAGACCACAATCATGTGTTTTTTTTAAATTATGGTAGAATAGATCCTTGTGTTGGAAACAGACTGAAAACACTGGGAGATAGTTGAGCACAGTGGTCAAAGCTTTGGGTCCACACACTGCCACTATTCAGTGAGTGACCTTAAACAGGATACTTAACCTTGCTAAGCATCTCAGTGTCCTCCAAAGTGAAGTGATAGTAATAATTCCTACCTTAAGGAATTGCCATAAGGATTAAATTAAATTAAGTATACAACTTAATAGATTGCTTGGCACAATGCCTGGCACAGAGGAAGAACTCAGAAATCAGTGTTAGTAGTAAATCGTAGTAGTCATGTTAATTTATCTTTTCCACCTACAGTACACAAGGTCATCATGGGGTGATAGGCTATTGGGATGCTTGATGTAAAGCATCAAGAGCTGGGTCTGAAAAGGTAAGGTTTTGACGCATCCATGAAGTCAGGTCTTGCTAGGTGAAGGGAAAACAAGTTGAAAGGCCAACAGCATAGGCAGAGGTCCAAGGTCATTGCCTCTTGGTAAAGAGAGTAAAGCAATCAGCATTCAGTGAATTTGGATCTGCGTCACCAAGTAAGAGGGAACACATGAGCGGTGTCTCTGGAACCCTGACTCCCTAACTTGATCCATGCCTCAATTCCTTTTCAATTTATTCCTTGATTTATACCCTCAACATAATATGATGTCCTTCATGCACAGAGATGACCCCGATGAATCACTCATCAACATGAGTTATTTTTTCCAGCAGTGGTCACGAATGTTCACTCATTTGGCCTTCGTTTGTTTGTGCAGAATGGCTGGCTGGGATAGGGGTGCCCTGATCAGCCTTGGACCACAGCAAAGCTAAGCAGTCCACATGCAGATTGAAAAAATATATGGCCTCCCCAAACCCCTTGACATGCCAGTACTCAAGTCAAATAAGCTGAAGAAGATTATGAGTGGTGAAAAGACATGTAACTTGAAGTCAGAAGGTGTGGGTTCAAGTCCCAGCTTGGCTAGGCCCTAGAAATGTGGTCTTAGTTGAGTCTCATGTGTCTTTCTAAGGCTCAGAATCCTCACCCATAAAATGCAGAGAATAATAATATCTACCTCTTATGACTCTTATGATGATAAATCTAAAGTTATATAAATGAAAGCATGCCTAATAGTCTATAAAGTTATATATTATGAATGTTATTTATTGTAAATCCTTTATTATAAGTATTTATACTATTATAACTAATTATCTACAGATCACAAAACTAAGTCATAATAAAAGAAGAGACTCCTGTCTTCTGAAATAGATTGTGCCCAGAAAGAGCATCAGAAGTCAAGCAACAGGGTTAATTGCTCTCACTGAACATGGTACACTCTGTGTCAACCAACCCAAGTAGGCTCTTCAAGTAGATGTATGCTCAGCCTTCAGGTAGTTCCATTGCTTGACACTCCTCCCCATCCACCCATTACCAGCACTTCAGTACCTGGACAGTCTTCAAAACCAAACTTACAATTCCCGAAGACTCAGCGTCTGGAAAAGCTGCCACGAGAGTGTGGTGAGCCGGTTACTTGACAGGTTTCTGCAAGATTGACAAATAAAGGGAAATTTTAAAACAAGTCTGGCACAAATAATGCTCTAGGTAGTAAGCTTAATCATTTCACTGGAGCCTGGCTTTGTTTTCCTTCTTCTTCTTCTTCATGCTGTTAGGCTAGCGATACATCTGCTAATAGTTGAGGGCATAGATCAGGTTTGGATAGGCTTTTGAGGCCTTTTAAAGGGCAAGATTTTACAAATCAAAGAAACCATGAAATTCTCATGGTCATTCTTCCATATCCCCTCCCCACAATAAAAGTTTACAGAGCCTTTATGAAGCCATCCTTCTCTAAGAGGACAGGGAGTTCTCAGAGTAGATAAGCCCACTAGCATTCTTAACACGCACACAGGTCAAAAAACTCTGCAGGTCACCTACAATTCCTTTTAGCCAGTGTCTCTCCCGGCAAACATGCCCACCAATGATCAAGACATCAGCCTTTTGTTCACACGTCTGTTCTCCTCCTAATGGCTATTTAATTGTTCTCATTAGGATGTACAGGGGAAAGGAGCAGCCATTAGTCTTCTGGATAAAAGAAGAAACACACCCACGGTTATTACTTTGCCAGGCTCAACAAACAACTTTTGATGTGATAACAGCCCTTAAAGGCAGCAGTTAGACACTGCTAGAATTGAAGTGGCATCCCAGGAACAATGTACTCATCTACTGATGGGAACAAATGACAGTGCTGATTCCATTTAGGTAAATATCTATCCACACAAACACGATGTGTGTATACTTGTGTCTATTAAACATGTAGGTACTAAAGGCAAACACAGACTCTTGTTTATACACACACATATGCTTACACACGCACCTATATTTGGATGACTTCTACAACAAATATTTATTGAGGCTACACTGAGGAATGAGGGGGTTGACCATTGAGGGGGAAGGGAAATTCCCTCTGGAATCTTATATTCAAGTTACAGATGAATAAGCAGAAGGAAGAGTATCAACACCGTGATGTAAGTAACTGATACAGGAGTGCGGAGGGCTCAGAGAGAGGTGCCTTCTGAGAAGGTAGCATCAGGCCTGAGCCAAGAAGAAGAAAGAGCTGAGTACCAAGGGAGGAGTGTTTCAGGCAGTGAAAGTAGCAAGTGTCAAGGCCTGAGAGATCCAGAGGACCAGGAAGGAAGCCAGTCAGGAAGTAGTGAGGAGTGCTTTGGGATAAGGGGGAGAGGGATTCACGCCACACTTGCTGGCCATGGGGAGGAGTTTGGATTTGATATTAAAGAGTGGTGGGAAGGCACTGGATGGTTCTCAGCAGAGAAGTGACCTAGTCTAATTACCATTTTAAAAAATAGAAGACCAAGACTGGAAGTTGGCAGGCCAGCTAGGAGGCTGCTACAGTCTTCCAACCAAGAGAAGGGAGTGGAGATAATCAAGTGGATGGATTCAGGATAGGTGTTAGAGGTAGAGCTGCCAGGATTTCTATTGGATTGGATTTTGGAGAGGAGAGAAAGAGAAGTGAGTGGCCAGGTAAATGGTGACATCATTGAGTAGAACGAGAAAGCCTGCCAAAGGATCACATGGAGGCGATGGAATAGAGACCTTCCCCTTGCAAATATGAAGTTTGACACACTGTTAGCTATCCAAAGAGATAAGTCAAATTGCCTGCTGGATTCCTGGGTCTAGAGCTCATGGGAGAGGTTGAGGCTGGGTAAGATCACATAGGGAGGGAGTCTACCCAGTTCATAACAGTACCAGACACTAAAATACGAGAACAACCAAAGGGACATGGCTTCCCCTTCTCATTGGACACAGCCCTCTTTGGTGCGGTGGCTTGGTTCCACCCCAGCCTGAACTGGCTAAGTCCCTGAGATGGCCCATGACTGTGCAGAGGAGGCAGCCTCATGCTGGGGGTGCAGGGTACTGGAGAAGAAGGGAAAGAAACATAAGTAGATGTCTCCCAAGTTTACTGTTCTGCTGTCTTCCCTGTACCCAGTACCCTCTCTGTTCAGAGTTTTTAAGCCTCTAGGATAGTCCCCATGGCCCTACACTGTCACCAACCTCCTCTATGCAAGGCTGAGACCTCTGGTATGACAGCACATGCTCACTGAAAGCCTATACACCTAAGCCATCCATCATGCTCAGCTCCACAAAACCCCTAATGACTATACATCTTATTCCTACAAACTTCCACTGTTCCCCCACCGATCAGAAAGGTGTGATAAAAGAAGAACTGCAGTGATGACCACCTGAGGACACCACCTGGGGCAAAGCCCCATGCAGCAGCCCAGCTCCTGCTCAGAAGGGTGGAGCTGGAGACCAGACACACACTCCCACTGAGTCATTAACCATACCCTATTAGACCAGGAGTTCGAACTTGGGGTTCAGGACAACAGGATTTGGTACTGCTCTGAGTCTCCATTGCCATTGGCCTTTATGAGGTTTTATTAAATCTAAGTGTTTGATTCATCTAGGTAGAAATCTTCTGTTTTGCTCTATTTTGCCTGGTTTACTCTATGCACAACAGCATCACGGCAGCAAAAGCTGGACAAGCCCCCAGCTTCCAAATCCACGAGGTAATCCCTGCGGCACTTTGGGAAGATGTCTGTCCCCTGCCTTTAGCTCCCTACCCTTCTCCAGTGCCTCCCTGAACAAAACCCATGGTTCTGAAGCTGAGCAGCTGCATCCAATGGGCAGTTGGTAGCCAGAAAGCTCAGACTTATTGAGCCCTGAAGAACATACCCCTGGTAAGGTACAAAAGCAACTGGTGGGAACTAGCAGGCCAGGAGACAGGAGCAGTCCAGGTGAAATGGGCAGCCCTGCCCATCTCAGAGGGAGGAGCAGGCAGGGAGCCTGCCAGGAGTCCTGGGGAACCCGAGGCAGAGAGCAGGCTGCCAGCAATGTCCTCTCACAAAGGTCATGCTTTGCTACATTAGGCAGAAATGTCAAAAGAAAATTGGATTCTGAAAGAAAGAAAATAACAGACATTCTGGGCAAATAAAGAATAAGAAATAGCATTATTGCCTTATTACAAGTTAGAGGAAGGAGGGGTCCTGGGACACCTGTTAAGGGGGAAGTGGGCTCCTGCTCTCCCAGGGCTGTCTTGGCTTCATCTCCCCCTTGCCCCTCCCCCACCCATCAAGCCCCACCTGGATTCCTCCCGCTCTTTGGGTGGATGGAATGGCTGAAGCACTCATGTGCTCTGCCCACAGACACAGACAACCCAGTGCCTGTTTGCAGAGACTGGAAACTGTATTGCACAAGTTCAGGGAGGGTTGCAGTGTGCACAACCCTTGCAACTGTACACAATTCCCTGCCAGACACACAGTAGAAGCACCAAGCCCCAGAAAAAAACTTATACAAAAAAGACAAGAGATAAGGCAAACATATACACACCACAAAACAAGCAGAGCATGCCTCTGGCCACCCTGCCCTCACCGGCATTGATAAATTCTCATGGCGCAGGGTAAATAAACAAGCTTCTATATGAGTTGCCACCCACTCGGAACTCATTGCCCCTGATTTTTTCTTCTAGCTGGGGCCGCACCTATATGCACCTGTCATCAATTATTGATGAGCTGGTTACCCTGCTCATCAGACAAGAGTTTAATTAAGAACACCCTGCCTCTGAGCCCCGCGGCAGCCTTTTCTGTGGGCCTCCTCCCTAATAGATCCATTATCACCCGCCTCTGACTTTTGCTTGGGTCAATGGCCAGTTTCCAAGCCACCTGACCATTGAATTAATTTGGTGAGCAAGATTTTACGAGATGATGCATCAAACTCTTCCGCAAAATCAAGTTCCGTGACACTGCCCCTTCTATCTCTTGCCTGAGACTACCAAAGAAAGCCATTAATTTTGTGCTGCACAACTGGCCCTCTCACAGACCAGACTCTGGGGTCCAGAGGTAATAAACGATGATGATGTGGCTACTGGGTGCTCCAGGAACAAGGAGCCAGACACACAGATGGCTGAACCCTGGGCCCTGAGGAACGACAGAGCTGAGATGTCACCTCTGGCATTAACCCCATAATGAACAGGGGTCCTCCCAGGCAACCTCTCCTCTGACCAGTAGAAACCTCAGCACAGTAAGCAGTCCTATGACCTTCCTAATGGTGGCACCCAAGTATGGCAGGAATAGAGCCCACAAATGGGGAGGATTTCATCTTCTACCCTGGGAAACCTACTGTTACAAAAGGGTCAATAAGACGGACCCTGTTGCCAAGAGAAACCAACCAGATGAGTCCCTCTGTTGCCCCTTTGGGGGTTGAGAGTTGAGGAGACATTAAGCCCCATCCAAAAAGTGGTCCTGAAGATGGAAGGATTTGTGGATTTCCTGGAGTAAGAGTGGGGCTGACATTTGGAAGCACCTCCTCTTCTACTGGTAGAGGCAGGCTAATGGGCAGGTATGTCTTAAGATTTGCATGTGTAAGGGATTGCTGGTGGCAGGTCCTCTGCGTCTCTGAGCTATTAAACCAGACTGCCTCACCTGTGTACTCCCACTCCAGCTCCTGGATGCTCACTCCACCTCCACACCTCCTTGGTCCCTCTCACTTGAGTGTTTTCTGTTGTACTGAATTTCATTCCCTCAAAATTCGTTTTTAAAATCCTTACCCAGCCGGGCGCCGTGGCTCACACCTGTAATCCCAGCACTTTGGGAGGCTGAGGCAGGTGGATCACCTGATGTCAGCAGTTTGAGACCAGCCTGGCCAACATGGTGAAACCTCATCTCTACTAAAAATCCAAAAATTAGCTGGGTGTGGTGGTGGGCAACTGTAATCCCAGCTACTTTGAGACAGGAGAATCGCTTGAACCCAGGAGGTGGAAGTTGCAGTGAGCTGAGATTGCGCCATTGCACTCCAGCCTGGGCAACAAGAGTGAAACTCCATCTCAAAACAAAACAAAACAAACAAACAAAATCCTAACCCCCATTGTGTCTGTATTTGGAGATGGGATTTTTAAAGACCTAATTAAAGTTAAGTAAGGACATATGGGTGGTCCTTAATCCAATATGACTAGTGTCCTTATAAGAAGAGAATTAGGACACAGACATAAAGAAAAGATGTAAAGTCACAGGGAGGAGAAAATGGCCATCTGCAAGTCAAGGAGAGAAGCCTCAGAAGAAATGAGCCCTGCCAATGACACCTTGATCTTAGGCTTCTAGCCTCCAGAACTGTGAGGAAATAAATTGATGTTGTTTAACCCACCCAGACTGTGGCATTGAGTTCTAGCAGCAATTGCAAATTAATACACCTGTTCTCGGCCCCTCATTTGCCCTGAGGCCTTAACGGCCAAGTTGGCTGCCTCACTGTGATCCCTGAAAGCCTCCAAGTCATGGTTTTCTGTCACCCCCTTGCTCTGTCTATGCTTGGTGGCTCCAGGGAACCAGCCTCTCAATCAGGTTCCAGCCACTAAGATCTAATCTGGTATCTGGCCCACTTGCCCACCCCCTGGGTGTACTCCAGCCTCCTCCTGCAAAAAGATTATTAAAAGAGATAACAGAGAACCAGGGGCATACTCAGTTTGCATCCCAGACATAAATGCCACCGTCACTGACTCTTCCTGGAGGATTCATTCTGCTGCTTGCAGAAAGGCACTCTTTTGAGCACCGTTTGGTCTTGGTGCATCCAGCACAGCTAACCAGAAAACAATGAATGTCCAACCCCTCACAATCCTGCAAGCTCCCAGGGTCTGTGACTTGCTGGCTGCAATCATTATGGTGCAAATCTTATTTCTTTCATCCACAAAGACAGCATTTTGAAAGGTGCAATTCCTTCTTTCTTAAGATCTAACATCATCAAGTATCTATCCCTTTTCTTCTTTATTTTTTATTTTTTATTTTTTTTGAGATGGAGTTTCACTCTTGTTGCCCAGGCTGGAGTGCAATGGCATGATCTCGACTCACTGCAACCTCTGCCTCCCGGGTTGAAGCGATTCTTCTGCCTACGCCTCCCGAGTAGCTGGGATTAAAGGCATGTGCCACCACTCCCAGCTAATTTTTTGTATTTTTAGTAGACACTAAAAATACATGAGGTTTCTCCATGTTGGTCAGGCTGGTCTCAAACTCCTGACCTCAGGTGATCCACCTGCCTCGGCCTCCCAAAGTGCTGGGATTACAGGCGTAAGCCACTGTGCCCAGCCTCTTTTTTTTCACCATGAAAGAGATATCTCCTTGGTTTTTGCTGTAATCCATTCATGGTGCTATAACAAAATACCATATACTGGGTGGCTTATAAACAATAGGAATTTATTTCTTAGTTCTAGAGGTTAAGAGGTCCAAGATCAATGGGGCAGCAGATTCAAGGATCCACCTCCTCAGAGACAGATGTCTTCTCATTTAAATCTCACATGGTAGAAGGGGCTAGCTAGCTCTCGGGGGCCTCTTTTATAGAGCACTAATCTCATTCATGAGGGCTCTGCCCCCATGATCTAATCACCTCCCAAAGGCCCTGCCTCCTAATACCATCATCTGGAAGGGGAGGACTTCGATATATGAATTTTGGAGGCACATAAATATTCAGATCATAGCAATCATCTTGGAGACCATCAGCCCCTTCTCATGACACACCATACCAGGATTCTTTTGATTTTGCTGAAGAATCTGCAAGAAAAGAGTGCTGTTCTAGACCAGAACTAATTAAGAATCTGCAAGAAAAGAGAATTCCCTGATGCAGCACCAAGCCCACATAGACTTTGCTAAAAAAAAAAAAAAAAAAGAACAAACCACAGAAGGATGAAACTAGCAGCCTACTGACCACTTCTCCAAGAGCCAGGGAACCTACACCTCCTCAGTCTTGACCCTGTGACTACTTCTGTGCACCATCAGCTCCACACCAGAGGTATCTGCAGCCCACCACCAAAGGAGCTGTTAGGGGGCTGCCGCCAGCCTCCATGGGTTGAAGCAGTAGGAAGGAAGGAGGCACCATATAATCTTGTCACCAAGGCCTGCTGCCAGCACCAAGGAGGGCCCATGAGCCAACCCCTTAAAATCTAATGCCTATGACAAGGAAGCAACTGCTGCCGCCCAACATTCTTCTTGAAGGCCAAGAAATATTTTCCTACATCATTGATATATTTGCTTTTCCCTCAATTAAATTGCTGTAAAATGGGGTGGGGTTTAAAGCCATCTGAGCCATTTTTATTCAGTTAAATTACACTGGATGGCTCATTTAATGAACTTTAATGAAGCCAAAATGCTTTCTCTAATCAAATCTCAACTGACGTGACTGGTGTCTTGACCTTAGCTCAGGAGACTGGAGGCAACTTTTTCTGTGCAGCCTGTTATGGGCTCTACCAGGGTTTCCCAGAGCGTGTTCCTGGAATCTGAGGTCTGCAATATGTTCATGGGTATTACAAGGGGAAAAAGATCATATTGCTTGAAAATTGTATTAAAATTAAGCATGCTTATTGACTGCAGAACTTCTCAGAGCTTTTACTGTAAGAGAAGGACCTGGCAAACTGTGTCTCTCAAACTTACTGGAGCATAGAATCTTCTCCATGGAGTGTCTAGCCAAAAAATACCCACATAACATCCTTAGAGAAATGTTCTCTAAGCCAGGGATCAGCAAGCTAGAGCCTGTAGGTCGGCAGTCTGTTTTTATAGTTCTACCAAAACACAGCCATGTCCATTTGATTATGTGTTGTCTACGGTCATGTTCCAGGCAGAATAATGGTATCCACATCCAAATCCCGAGAATCTGTGAATAGGTTAACTTACACCGCAGAGGTGATTAAGCATATAGACCTTGAGATCAGGAAGTTATCGTGAATTATCCCATGGTCCCAAGGTAATCATAAGGGGCATTAAAGGTAGAAGAGGAAGGCAGAGAGAAAGTAGGGACCCATGTGACTAATGAAGGAAAGCACAAAGACATTCAATGTTGCTGGCTTTGAAGATGGAAGAGGGGGCCACAAGCCAAGAATGTGAGTGACCTCTAGAAGCTGGAAGAGGCAAGAAAACCCATTCATCCATTCTCCCTTAGAGCCTCCAGAAAGAAATGCTGACCTCCCTACACTTTGACTGTAGCCTGATGAGACCCATGTTGAATTTCTGGGTGTAAGGCAATAAATTTGTGTTGTATTACGTCACAAACTTTGTGTTAATTTGTTACAACAGCAATGAGAAACTAATAGGGCCACTTTCACATTACAAAAGCAGAGGTGAGCAATTGCAACAGAGACCAAAATATTTGCTATGTGACCCTTTTCAGAAAAAGTGTGACAACCCCTTGTCTAGAACAGTACTCTCCAGTATAGATATAATAAAAGACACAAATACCACGTGAAATTTTCTGTTAGTCACATGTTAAAGAGTGAAAAGAGGTGAAAGTAATTGCAACAATATGTTACTTAACCCAATATATCCAAAACATCAATTCAACTTGTAATCTATCTATCATCTATCTATCTATCTATCTATCTATCTATCTATATATAAATGAGGTATTTCACATTCTTTTTTGTACTAAGTCTTTAAATCCATATGTGCTTCACTCTCAGAGCTCATCTCAATTTGAATTGGCCACATTGCAAGTGCTTGATAGCCATGAGTGGCCAAAGGCTACCATATTAGAAGACACGGCTCTGGACCATCTGAAAAATCCAGACATTGCCTGAAGTCCCCAGTAGAGAGAAGCAGTCAACAGGTAGAAAATTGTCATTATAAGTTCTCCAAAGGAATGTCAGGTTTTCTTTCCCCAGATGTCAATCCATCCCCGAATCCAGCAGTCACATAGTTTGTTTTATGAAAAGGAAATCACTCCAGTTGTCCCAGAGCACAGTGCAACATCACTGAGTAGCTGCCAGCATCCTCTCAGGCTGGAGCTCAGAGCAGGAAGGAAAAGAGAGGTCAGCACTTGCCATGTGCTGAGGAGGTGGAGAAGGACCATGGCACATGGGAGACCAGATATGGACACAGAGAACTGGACTCTTCCAGAATGCTTGGCACACCTAATCAAGTCCAAACTCCACCTCGGAATTCAAGTACTTCCACAAAATGACATCAGCCTCCTGTTTCCATATACTCTCTCACTACCCGCCTCCTTCCCCCATCCTTCAGCCCCTCCCCCTAGCTAACCCTAAAAACCTACCTGGGACAAAATGGCATCGCCCTGTTGGCTGCACCCTTAGAGCTAGCTCCCTGGCACTTCTCCTGCTCCACACCACCGCACCTTTCATGCCCTTTTCCCCACCCTGCAAGCACAGTGTGAGTGGTTCTCTCTGCAGACGGCTAGCACCACCCACTCTAAAATCTTCTTTCCCTCCGCTTTCTCCCACTGCATTTTTCTTGGGCCTCGACTGTCACAGCCTGCGTCTCAGACTGCTGGCCTGGAGTGACAGCTGTGCCTGTGTTGGCCTCCCACCAGGTTGCTTTTCTTGAAGACAACCTTTTCTTTTTCAGTTTTATTTTCTTTATAGCACCTGGAACCCAGTAAGCGCTCAAAGAACGTATGGAAAGTTCAACGGAAGACCCACAAAACTCTTTCATCTGAAGGGACCTAAAACCAACCTGAGTTTCTAAGGACACTGGAAGGAAGCATTTCTTTCCACGCAGCAACCACAGTGCACAAAGAGGCTCTGCAGAGACCTCAGCAGAAAAAGGCCTAGGGACCAAGACAATCCTGTACCCTGCAGGGTGCGGCTTCTGCTCCTCCCACTGCCCTCCTCCACCCACCTGTCCTGGGACCTCTTTCTGTCCCTGTGAAGCCAACTTCTCCACTGCTATGAACTCACACAGCCATTGCGCAGCCGAGCCAGACTCTCCCAGTGGGTGTCAAGAGGATGAAGGCGCTCTCGCTCCCTCTCCTTCCCTCTCTCACACACACACACCAAACCACACACACACATTCAAACATACACACTTATCCCCACCAGCTGTCTCCGTCTGGCTCCACCAAGAAACACACTGAGAACTCTTCTTCGGAGGTCTGAGGAGCTCTGCCTCTTTGACCCCTCCCTGCCTCTCAAGGACATTTGGGTTTCTGCCCTTCAGGATCCCCGTCCCTTCTGGTCTGTGCTGCCTCGGCAGGGCCCATCCTGCCCTGGCCTCTTGATGGGAACATGTGTGGAGCCGAGCAGGACCAGGAGCTGACTCTGTGAGCCCAGGTCCCAGAGCCAGCAGCCGTTCCCTGTTCCCTCCAGTAGGCATGCTTCTCTCGGTGTCAGCACAAACCTTCACGTCTCTGCGCTGAGGAGCACACTCAGAACCTCGCAGAACATGGGGGAACAGTGGGGAGCCCTCAGCCCACCCCCCTTGGCCTACATGAGGGACGCCGAGACTGTGAGATCCAGGAGGACTTGGGAGAGGAGATAATTTGTTTGTGTCACCAGGCAAGTCAGTGTTGGAGCCAGGACCCGGAGTCCTGGATTCTGACTATGGGAGAGGAAAATGGGGATCCCAGAGGTTAAGCCAGTTCCCAAGATGACCCAGCTGGATGGTAGCAGAGGCTGGTAGCTGGCACCAGGGTTCCTGATACTCAAACCAGGGCAGCTGAGGGATCCTCCCCTCTTGGCCAATCTTGGCTACAGGAGTGACTTCTGATCCTTAGTGTTGCAGGATGGGTAAGGTCATGGCCTTTGGCACCTCACGGGCCCAGGTGCCGGTCCTACCACTGCTGCCTCCATGCCCTGTGACTCTGCGTGAGTTACTTCACCTCTCTGTACCTCAGTTTGCTCATCTGGAAGTTGGGAATAATAATAGGGCATGTCCACTTGAGCTGTGGTGAGGATTAAATGGGGTATGGACGGCAGCTGACACAGTGCCTCATCCTCAGTGGGCACTCAGTGAACATGCTCTGTCACTGTTTCTGCCCATTGCCAGTCACCACCAAAGCCACAACGCGCCCACGCCATTAAAACAAATACAGGAGGTCCAGGTGGTGACCCCCTTGAATTCAGGCATCATTGTATTCAGTAAAGTCTGAGTTCACAAGGCAATATAGAGACCTGCTGTAACAAGACAGCAGGCAGCACCTGCTCCCCTAGGGTTGGGCTGGTGCTGGTGTGCTGCCTCCTGCAGCCCACCTAGCAGATGCCTGGGCAGGGCCTGAGGTCCAGGGAAAATGCGGTCCTCACCCTGAGGTCTATTGGCCACCTGCATCTGGGTCTCCGCTGCAGCACAAGGCCACCAAAGGCCTTAAAATCTGCTGTGTTTCTTCATGTTGTCTGCTTTGCACCAGACCTTGAGTGTTATTGAAACTATTCTGCAGGGCGGGTGGGCATTGCTCCTTGGGAGTTTCTTTTCAGATAAATTAACCTAAGGCTAATTGCCCTGAAGCATGTGAGCTCTCTCTGGAGTCCCGGGTGGGCGCTGCCAGGCAGATGCTGGGCCTTTTCACCCGGGATCCACCCACCCGGGGAGGTGGAGGCCAGGCCTGGCGTGGGAGCTGACTACCCCAGAGAGGCGCCAGCACATGATGTGCTGATGTGGCCAAGACATCACACTCATTTTTACTCAAGAGCTGTCATGACAAGAGAAAAAAAAAGATGCAGAAAGCATCTGTGGGAAAAATCAAGAACCCCTTGCAGCTATGGACTAAAAGCAAAGCAAGGGATAGAGAGGGAGAAGGGAACAGAGGTACAGCTGCAGGCCAAGCCCCCGGGCTGAGAGAGAGCTGCCCAGGGCGGGCACTGTCAGGGCTGGAGAAGCCAGGGTCCCCAAAGGCTGGTGGGAGCCTGCAGGGGCAAGAGTGCTAAGCTGCTCTGAGGAAGCACATTCCTGTTCATTACCTTTTAGCCAGGCCAGACAACAGTCCCCTTTCTAAGAGCTACTATTCAGATTAAAGGAAAATCTATGACTCTCTTAAAAACAACAAAACTGTGAACAGAAAGCTGCTCTGGGCCTTTTCATAAAGAAACCTGATTAGGCCAACGCTGCATCCAATCCCTCCTCCAAGATAGGAGGTTAGAGGGAACACAGGCCAAGTGTGGATTTCAGAAAGCATTGAGGGGAGAGGTTCTCCCATTCCGGGTATCAGAATCACCTGGAGGCTTGGAAAAACCAAATTACCAGGCCTCCTGAGTTTCCGATTCAGCAGGCCTGGAGAATTTGCTTTTCTAAGAGGTTCCCTGGGTGACATTGATGTTGCTGGTTTGGGAACCACACTTTAAGAACCACTGATCTGGTGAAATTTTGTTTTCCCCATGGGCAAGTTGACTTTGGCTCCAATCAAATCCCTCTGCCCTAAAAAAGTAGACAATCGTATATGCACATATAAGGAAATGAAAGAGTCATGTGAGCAGATGCAAAGAGATGCCCTGTCAGGGAGCCGAGGGATGCCTGCGCAGGCTCCTGGGAACAAATGCCATTGTTAATAACCACATAGGGGAATTCACAATCCCCTCCTGGAACTTGATGGAGAATCTCCAATGGGGACGTGCCCCTGGGTGGTCCAGGGCAGGGCCATCACAGCACTGCACATTGACTAAAGGGAGGTCCCTGCTGCCCAAAGTGCCTCCTACACCTGCTTCCTGCACTCAATTACAAGATGAATCTGTGCCTCCCCACCCCACCCAGCCTCCTACACACACACACACACACACACACACACACACACACATTGCTTGAACAGCATGCCTGGTGAGCCTAGAGGATGACAGAGGCTAGAAACCAGAGAAAGTGAGAGGGGCAGTGAGGGTCCCGGGATGAGTGGAGATGGTCCCAAAAGAGAGCAGAGAAAACAGGACTTGGACGAGAGCATCCAAACCAACGAGTGAGACCCAAAGCTGGAGCTGGGGAACCCAGAGGAAGGAGGGGCGCCCCAGCCATGGTCAAGGGGGTGCTGCTGAGCAGAGAGAGGGAAGAGAGGAGCACGTAGCAACAGGCCAGCCAGAGCCACACTCAAGGAGTCACAGCTGTGCCTAGGCCCACTGAGGGGCCCATACCCCTGGTTGCCTGAGGATGGGGAGCCCTTGAGGCTAGAGGATGAGCTAAGAAGCAGAGACCTTAGCTTAGTGCCTGAGGTAGTGTCCTAGAGGCTTGGGGCAGAGTCAGCGGCTAGCGTCAAAGGGTTCACTAAGGCTGCTCTCTGGAGTGGCCAGCGCAGAAGAGTGGCGGCTTTGCTGACAGCTCAGGCCTCCTGCCCTGCCCCTTTTCCAGAGCAGATCCTGCGCACGTAAAAAGCCATAGCTGGACTTCCTCTGCCCCACTTCTAGCAGGGTCCAGGAGGACATGTGAGCACACCATTGGCCTTTAGGGGCCTTCTCCCCTAGGGGTGTCCAGAAGACTCAACCCTGGGGACCACGTGAGGAACAAGGTAGCAGACCCACTTTTAGGACCAAGTCAATGGGCAACTGACAGTGGAGAAAGCCCCATCCAAGTGTATGATGGAGAAGCTCATTCTTTCCTTAGCACACTACTCTGGAAGGGAACAGTGGCTGTGTGGGTTTGGAAAAGCATTTAGGGGAGAGGTAGGCAATGGTTTTCAAAGATGGGCTAAGCTGTCAGCTCTGACCCTCCTGAGTTGTGGGACCTGCCCTGAGAAAGTTATTTAATCTCTCTGGACCTCAGATTCTTCATCTTGACCATGCAAGTCCTAATAATATCAGCCTTATGGGGCAATTCTAAAGATCAAGATAAATTAATGCATGTCAAATGCCCAACACAGTGCTTAGCACATAGCAGGTACTCAATGCATGGCTGCTGGGGTCACAGAGGTATTTGAGGTGGTAATAGTAATAGCAGCTAACAAACATGGTGATTGCTCTTGGCCAGCTATCTTTAAGGGTTTTGCATATAAGAGTTCACTTAAATATTGCAACAACCCTATGAGAGATATGCTACTATCATCATTATCATCATCTCTGTTTTACAGAGAGGAGATTACAGAGTGAGTGAGTTAGACAACTTGCCCTGAGTCAGTAGCTGCTGTGTAGGGGAAGCCAGGGATTGAACCCCAGCAGTCTGGATGCAGAGTCTGTGCCCTTTACTACCTGCTAGCATTAGCAGGAGGGGCTACGTTACTAGGGCCCTGTCTCCTGTGCTCCTAGTGATCGCTGCCTGTCACCACCACTAGGACAGGATCCTATGATTCTTAGGTAAAATTTGGAAAGCCTTCCTCACCCCCAGGTCTGGAAAGACTTGAAGTTCTGGTCACTGAGAGGGGAATTGGAGTCCAATTTTTCACTGTGTTCCCTGGACTAACTGGGACCATGTGTGACAGCCATAAAAAATGGAGACCCATCCACTAGCATGGAGGAGAGCATAGGGAAAGGCATGGAGAGAGGTCAACCAGAAATGAGCTACGTACTCCAGGCAGGGAGAGGTCTTGTAGAGTGATCACACAGTGACAAATCAGGGCTGGAGCATCCTAGAGCCCCTCTCCAGGAGGGATTTGGGCAGGAGATCCCAGCTGAACAAACATGCTGAGCTGCTCATGAGTCCCACAGAGGTCGGCCTTTTGGTGTGACTGCATCATCCTGGGGGGCTGGGCATATTCAGGAGCTGGCAGGGATTTTTTACCACAAGCAATGCATTCCTGCTTCTAATCTGCCCTCCAGCTGCTGAGGAATCCCCTCTGTGTACATCAGAGCAAAATGGAAGAGCAAAATGGAAGCACAATAAAGAAAGACGGGGAAGACAGAGCTCCAGCTTCATATTTCAAGTGCTCACTCCTGTAATGAACCAGCAATGCCTGGGACTAAGAATTCTAAATAAAACCCTATCACAAGACCCAAGTCTCCTCTCCCAGATACTCTGAAGCACCAGCGCCACAGCAAATCAGGATATAAGGCTTCCAGAAGGTTCTGTTCTTACTCAGCCACACATTTTAGCTAGACAACTCATGAACAGCTCATTTCTCTAGGCTGAGTCTCACTCCTTTCTCTTCTGAAATGGGAGCAAAATCTCTACCACATGAGGTGGTGAGAATCAAGTGAAATAACACATACGGATGCCCCACACAGTGCCCACCACATGGTAGGCACTCAATGGAAATGAATTAATATTGCCAGTAAGGACTCACAAAGGAAAAAGCTAAAGAGAACACCTCCAAAGCCAACTGTGAATGAACGGGGGATCAGCCAGCAGAAGGAGAGGGGAGAAGGTGGCCCACTCTCAAGTTTCCAAATCCTTGAAAGAAAACAGGAGCATGGAGGGAACCATCACTGCAGGAGCAACAAAACAAGAAAACTCGCACCAGACAACGCACTCAGCATACGCGCTAAATGGTTTCCAATTAATTAACTGATTACATGATAGAACAGAAGGGGATTCGAAAGAGCGCTGTTGACCTTTAAGAATAATTAATATCATCAGGATAGCAAACTCATCCAAGGAAAATAATGAGGAACATTTTAATATTACATTTGAAAGCTTTGGATGGGGAGGCAGATGGGCTTTATCTATGCAACGCCTCAGCTTCCTCCTCCTTCTCCAGCTTCCTGTCTCTTTTTTCCAGTACCTCCCACCCAGCCTTTCCCTCCTCATTCTCAGACTTCCAGGAGGATCAGGGAGACCTCTAGACCTTCTAGGTCTGTACATGAGCAGTTGCTGCCTTGGTCCAGCACTGTGGCCACTCTGTTTGCCCAGGTAACATTAGCTGCAAAAGAGTGAGAGGCACCCCATACCCTTGGTACAAGAAGGGCACACAAAACCTTCTCTTCCCAGTCCACCTGAGTATCTGGATGTCTCTCTCCCTACCTCCTATCTCTCCCTAGGGGCCAATGTCAGCACCTAGAAATGACACCACTCCATGTCGGGTAGATGCCCCTCCTCCAGGCTCCCAACTCATACAGAAATTCCGCCAACACAGCCCCAATGGACTATATAATATTATATCTGGTAGCAAGCAATTCATATTATCTATGAGGTCAATGGCTCATTTGTCTTAGTCACAACAATATTTCCCAGCATCCAGCAACCTGGTGTTGTTGAGCTGATCTATAATGAGCCCTGTGCCCTGGGCAGTTGTCCTTGACATTCAGTCTTCTCCCAGAATGCCTGGCAAATTCTTAATCATCTTCCATGACTTACTGATATATCCCTCCTCTGAGAAGCCTTCCCTGACCACCACCTCCAGACGACTGGTTTTCCCCACTCACATGCTCCCAGAGCATTTCATCCATCCATCAAGCTCAGCAATGTCAAATCATGTATCTCTCAAAAGTCTAGCTGCCTCTTGAATGGAGGGAATCCTGGAGTAAAACGACAGCTTTTCCCTCTAGTTGTCTTCTTGATGCCTAGCAAGATACCTGGTACAGAGTAGGTGCTTAGTAGATGTTTATTGAATGAGCCCAAGCATAAATGGAGGTAATGTGGCCAGAAGGAGGCAGGACCTTCATTCTTTTTTAGATAGTTCCAAGGATACAAGACTAATTCATTGTATTAATTACTAATGACAGGTGACCACACATTCTGGTCTGCCCAAACAGTCCCAGCTCACATCTATTATCCTGGAATTTCATCAGGTTAGTTTCCCTTCCATTCTCCAAAGTGTCCCACTTTGGACAATGTGTTATTTACTGAGATCCTACTATGTGCCGTGCATCTAGGTGTCACTTTACAGCAGTGAACAAAAGAGAGGAGCAAATGCTCTAAACAGAGTCAGCTTTAGCATCATTTTGTTTTCTCTATCTTAAAAGTCATCTCTGCTCATGCAATCATTCAACACTAATTAGGTACCTATACTGTGCTGGGAAATGTGGGTGTACTGGGTGTATGGGGTGAACAAGGCAGCTCCCCATAGAAATTTGTTCATTTACTCCATTTCCAGAGGAATCCAGGGAAGAACTCTTGTCCAAAAAGGATTGCTTCTGGCTCAGAATTTGAATTTTCCCCACGGTCTTGACCCCTTGCTGGACCCACATGGTGGTGGGCTGCAGCCGGGCTGGTCACAGCCTTACCCATGCCACCTGGTCCAAGACAGGCACTCTTGGCCCAGATGTCTTGGTTTACTTCTCATTCCTACAAAGGATAAGTCAAAGAGTATTTGCAAGAAAGGCCAGCTGCAGATACAAGTGACACTGGAGAACAATCTTCAGAATGCTGTGACTCCAGGGAGATCCAGTTAACCCCTGATTTTACTCCTTATTCTCCAGGATCTCATCTGTCTTCATCAGAACTCTTCCATTCATCTTATTCTGTGTCTGCAGAGTACATCTGACAGCTATCTTTACTGCCAAAGCTCATGTTGTTTTGTTCCCACTAAGATTACCCCCATTGTCCCTCTCTCCTCCTTAGTTTCATAAGTACTGGCATCATTTCTTACCTTCCTTGACTGCCAGCAATACCCATGTCCTCTCTTCTGAGCTGCCCTCTCTCCCCACCCTGCCCCCATCTCTGTCTCACTTCCAGTGTCAGCTAAAAACATCTCTTTTCTCCTTTTAATTACACTTCTCTGCCCCCTCTCTGTTACTGGCCTTATGATTCAGGGCTTTAATTTATTCACCAACAGTGTCATTACACCACCATTTTCTGTAATTTATACCATGCAGTCTTTTGGCCTCTCTTGTCCAATTCTGCAAAATGTTTGGGAAATGCAGTGTTCATGCCTACACCCCATGGCCTCTCTCCTGAAGAGATCTGGTAGTGTTCACATAGACTCACTCAAGGAAGAGACAAGATAAGAATTCTTATCTCATATTGAGTATACGGACCCTAGAGTCAACCCCCATCCCACTTGGTTCCATGTAGATTCTCAAGGAGCTGAGGATTGAATATGAACTGAGTTGAGGAAGCCATAGAGACAATGCAATCTGCATTGAGACTTAGAGAAACAAGCGGGAACAGAACAGAGTAAAAGGGCATGTGGATGCATGGGCCTGGCCAAAGGCTGGCACTCTCAGGAATAATCACTAACATTAGGACTTGTGAACTGTGTTTCTGCTTGTAGTTCTTTGTGCAAAGTGGAAGGAATGATTTACACCTTGATCACAATCATTGTTAAATAAAAGCATGCAGGTAAATTTCACGGAATGGCTCAATTTTCCTAAGTCTTGCATTGAACAGGGTGCCAAACTCAACTCATTATTTCTTAGACCTGCACTACTGCTATGGCTGACCTCAACTTAATTTAAAATCTTGAGATCTGCACATAAGTGCAAATAATTAATTAACTTGCTAATCATTTTTCCTTGCTATAAGGACTTTTCCATAGTCATTACCAATAATCATGAGAGTAAACTAAAGAAAATTGGGATACAGAAATCATTTTCTGAGAAATCAAAATAATAAGTAACGTTTACTCTGTGTTTGTTAGGAGCTAATCACTATACGCTTTAAAGATATTTGTCCACTGAATCTTCCCAACAACATTTTATGGTCCGTATTATTATAATGATTTGCTCTCATTGACAGATAAGCAATTCAATAATCCATGGCTCAGAGGTGAGATAGCTAGTTCAAGGTCACGAAGCTGGTAGTGTTATCACAGGGCCTGAGTCCACGTGCCTAATTCCAAAATCCACACCCTTGTCATGACACTTGGCACGTGTTCACCTGAGTGTGTGTGTGTGTGTATGTGCACATGCGCATAAGCAAGAAGTTGTCTTGATCTCCAGCTGGGGACTTGGTTCTATACTATGCAGGTGAAAACCTTCTAAGAATGAAAAAATCACATCATCCTAGGGGACAAACCCACCCACATCATAACTCAGCCAGCTCTGCTGTGCTTTTCTCACCATTTGGCCCACTTTATCTATTCCTGTGAGAAAGCACATGACAAATCTACTTGCTCCAGGCCCCATTCAACAGTAACAGAACAGACCTGACCCTGGGAGCTCTGGTCTGGAAGAAAGAATCCTGTTCCTGCTCAGGATCCTTTGGAATCCTACAGCCCTAGATAATTCCTCAATGCAGGGTAATCAAAGTCATAAATCACAATCCTCGTCCACTCTAGACTGGGCCTCTGGAAGGCAGAAGTGGAAGGGGCACTCCCTCTACTGTTTACATCTGGGTCTAGATCCCAGCAGGAGGGCTGGCAAACAGAGCGCAGGCCACCTGTCCACCACATGCACCTAACTCTTTGCTTGTGCCAAGGCAGTGGCATTCGCTTAAGGACACAGGTCAGCCCACTAGCAGCTGTGGCAATGCTAGGGGAAGGTGAGCCGGGGACTAGGGCCTGGGCGCTTCTCTCTGGGGAGCTGTTCATAGTTCACTGCCCAGGAGGAAAGGGAGGGCTCCCTGGGCTCTGGCCATGGTGCTGAACCCCCAGGGACGGAACCATGGAGGCTGGGAGTTGAGTAAGCAAAAATGGTAGTATCAGTTTCCCTCCCAAGAAGAAACAATTTTTAAATATTCATTTGGGAACGTTGGACTCCTGACCACCCTCAGAGAGGTGACCTGGTCTTTATATCACTTACAACAGAAAGAACATGAGCTCTGGACCAGACATTTATAGATATGAATAAATCTCTTCAGTAGCTGTGTGACCTTGAGCACGTTACATAACCTCTCTGAGCCCCAGAGTCCTCATGTATAAAACAAGAAGATGGATTACTGTTGGAAGAACACCTAACACAGAGCTTAACACAATAAATATTTCATCTCTTTTTCTCTTCACTTTGTTTCCTGCTTGCTTGTATGTGCACACATGTACACTCCATGAATTTTCTCCCCTCTTCCTATATAATACTGCAAAAATTCCTCCAAGGACAAACTTAAGACCCATGTCCTTCCTGAATCCTGTGGCCAGCATTTCCAAAGCACCTGTTACCTGCATTGAACAAGGCCCTTTATGGTATTATCCATATAATCACCTAATAGAGATTTTGAACCTAACCATCTTTCAGTGTTTCCAAACTACTTTCAAGTTAGTTTCTGGCAAAGACCCAACTACCATCATATCACATATCATATCACAAGTAAAACCAGTGCTGCTGTGCATTTTCCATGTCACAGGAAAGGAAACTAAATGAGACAGTAAGGTGGTGACTGACTGATTCACACTAAGTGTTGAAGCAGCATCACGACTCTGAGGTCCAGAAACCAGATGAGTCTCCTCCCAGGTGTTGGCAGCAGCATAGGAAACAGCCCAGTATAGCAAAAAAGAGCTAGAACTTGAACAAGTCCGAGACCTGGGTCCCGGCTCCTACTCTACTACTTCTAGCTGTGTGGCCCTGGACAATGCAGTCTCTCAGATTCCTCACTAATAAAACAGGGATGATGGTAATTGCTAGCTACTTCATCTTATTACAGCATATTAAATAAGATGGTATTTTGAGATGTGGTATGTAAAGCACTATAGCCACAATGGTTAAGATAGCATATTGCTCAGAGAATTGGTCATTAGTCGTGAGGGGAGGCATGTCAGTGGACCCTCAGAACAACACATCACATGGTATTACTGACCAGCCCGACTCCATGTCCTCCTGCCAGGCCCCAGGCAGATGCATCCATTTCACTTCACAGACTCTTTGGGAGACCTAATATGTACCTGCAGGCTCTGGGCACATCAATAAATGTTTGAGTCCAGAAAAATGAAAATAAGAAACTCCATAAAATTCTGATATGAGGTATGATCTAGAGCTATAGTAACTGAAAGGCCTAATATTTGTAAGAAACTTGCTGTGTGCCAAAACTTCAAATGCATTATGTCATCCAAGTCTTAAAACAAGCTTATGAGGGAGATGATTTTCTTACCAGAGGGAAGAGTCAGCTCAAAAAGATTAGATGACTTGACCAAGATCTCGCAGCTGGTCAGCAAACAAGGTAGGAACAGAGCCCAGTTCTGACTGATACAAAACTTGTGTCTTCAATCATAATATTATGCAACTTCTCATGGATTAACCAAAATAAGGGAGGTGGGGGCAGGACAAGAATATTCTAGCATAACCCCATGACTGTGAAATCACTTAATAAATGCCACTAGTGATATGTGAAAAGTCCAACAGGGACTAGTCACTGCTAAGGGGTCTTCCTAGTCACTGCTAGGGGGTCTTCCAGAGATTTCTGAGGGCCAAGCAGAGGTCTGCACCAATGAGGGAGCCGGGGGAGAAGAAGAGTGGAGATGGGTGGGAAGGGAAGGGAGGAGTACAAAGAAAGAAAGCTGCTGGGGATCAGGGCTGGGAAAGGCAATTATTAATATTCTAAATGGAGTTTGACTGCTTAAGTTTTATTTAAGGCCATATCTGACTGTATAATTACAAGAGCTTAATTTGTTTTCTTTTCCACACAATAAATAAGGAGCACACGGTTGCTCTTTGCAAACACCACCCTTGCTGGCATCAGCGAAGGTTTCTGAGCTGCAAATGGACAGCTGGCACAGGGAGGAGAGCCCCACTGCCTCCTGCAGGGAGTGAGCTGCCCGCCTCAGGGACACAGCTGGACTTGCCAGATGTAGTAAGGACAAAAGAACCAAGGTGCCCTTTTACTCCTGGGGGAAGACTTGGGGGTCATCTCCCTTAATTCCTCTATGAAGCAGGTACCTGCTCCTGAGAGGCACCAGCACAGTATGGACTCAGTTTCGACAAGCATCAGGAGAGGCTGTTGTCACTCAAAGGCAGCAGCCTACTTTCTATCGTCATGTAGTTCAGGCCAACTCACTGGATGTCTTTGGCCTATGGATCTGTGCACATGACACTTGTGCTGAAACCTGAAAGAGGAATAGACATTAACTAAAGCGAGTCAGAGGCTGCATGAAAATATTCCAAGTCGAGGGAACGGCACAGGCAAAGGCCATGAGCTAGAGGTGGCATGGCATATGGGGGTATCGAGGGAAGCGCAATGTGGCTTGAGCGGAGAGCCCTGGAGGACATGCAGGGAGATGCTGGAACTGGTCTTGAGGCTGGTCCCACACCATACCACGCTGCCTCACCTAGGTTTCTGCATGGGCCTCACACTCACCCAGCAGACTAAGGCAGGGAGTTTGGTTCATATCCTAAGAACATCAGAGGCACATTTAAGAGGATGAGATTTCAATGTTTAATCAGCCTCCTTGCAGAGTGCATGGAACACATGTAGAATGGTTCAGAGTATGGCAGGTAGTTCAAGGGAGACCTCTTAGGATTCTGTGATCCTTAGGACACTTGTATGTAACAGAGGTTAGTGCCCTTGTGGAGGAAGCACCAAGATGCCCCTCTGGAAGGAGCCACAGAGGCATCAGATACCTGTAGTTGGCAGCAAATGAGGCATACAGGGAGGGGATCTTGTCTTTCTGCAGCCCTGATCCCCTCTTCTGCTCTAATATGAATCACTCTGCTGCCTCAGTGAGAGAGATCTCAGGTCACAGGGCCGTACTGGGAGACAGGGTACCTGGAAGCAAAGATTCCAACCCTTTAGTACACTGACTTTGGGGCCACAGGGAAGCACAGTGGGGAGTCACCTTGTCAGTCTGGTTCCAGGTCTAGTGGGTCCCACAGGCCTAGGCCCTGCAAATATACCAGGCTTTCTCTTTCACTGCCAGGCATCTGGACATGCAGCACATGGTTCCCTTTACCTGGCACAATCATCACCCATGTCCCCAGAAAGCCTCTTTCAGCTGCTGACTTGCACCCATCCTCAGGTTTCAGGTGGCCTGGAAGCCTTCCTTGCTGGAATCCTCCCTATCCCCAAAGATGCATCCCCACCTGTGCTAAATGCTCCCAGGGAGCCCCAAGTCCTCATCACACTGTATAGTAAGCATCTCTACACGCTGTCTCCCTCTTCCACCCCTAGACTATCCCACTGAAGCCAAAGACCTAAACTTAATTCACCTTTGCACGAATTAAGAGAATTTGCATGAATTCTCCTGAGGCAGAGAAGGCCCTCAACAGATGTTCCTGGAGGGTATTAATGTATTAATGTCTCAGAAAAGCCCCACAGGACCCCAAGGGCCATTGTGAGTGGACTTTGTAGGACTCTAAAGCACAAAAAATCAATGATTACATGCCAGCTTCAAGGGCAGGGGGAATGCTTGTTTCAGGCAATGAGGTTGACATAATTTGCATCAGCAACATTCTTCACAAGATCTTCATAACTTGATCCTCAAACTGAGACCAGGTTGCATTTTTTTCCTGGTCTCTATTTTTAGTAAAACCCAAGAGGATAAAGTCCTTTCATCAAGTTTTCCTGCAGTCCAGTGCTTTGGTGAGATTCCCTCACTACATCCCACAGCACCCTGTTGGGTACTCAGGTTCTATGTTTGTCAAAGTCCTTTCTCAACATTGTTCACTCTGTCCTCACAATAACCCTGTAGGGGGATGTACAGGCAACAGTTTTGTACCCATTTTATAGATGAGGAAACAGAGAAAGAAGGAAGTCACCTGTGCACCATCTAAAGAGAACAGGTCTGCACTCTTTCTATGTTCCATAACAACATGTTGACCACAACCAGGGCAGCAGAAGAACCAGACTGCCACACCCTCAGGACGTGGGCTATGGATCAGGGTCCCAACAGGCCCATTGTAGGGTCCCTGAGGATTCCCTGGCCCTCATCACTCTGGAAAGTCAGTTCTAAAATGAACTGAACGACTCCCCTAAGCCCAACCTCAGGCAACTCTGATGATCAGCAAAGCCTCAGCTCTAGCAAGACAGATGCAGTCCCATCTAGCCAGGTCACCCTATCATAGAGACAGACAGGTAGCCCTTAGTGGTGCCTTCCACCCCAGGCCCTCTAGAGAATTCAACCCCTCTGTGTGTATAAACCAGCCCTCCAGATGCAAATGGGATGGCAGTTATCCTGGGTGGAGACTTCACAATCACGGAAAAAGCCAAAGGCAACCACATTAAAGAAATGCAGATGTAAAACCTGAGGTGGACAGTTGACCAGATCCAAAGAGAAACAGCTGTCGGAGGAAGGGAGAGGGACTCAGGGCTGAAGTGGGCTGCAATGGAGGCTTAAGAACCAGCAAGCCATGCTCTAAATCCAGCTCTTAAATCTCCCCACAGGACTGGCTCCAGGTCACCACACCCCTTTTTTCTATCTCAATTTCCTCGTTGAGAATAACAGTAATACACTGACAAAGCTCCCTCTTGGTAATGGCAATACACTGATGAGCTGGCAAGGGTGCATGTGTGTTGAGGCTGCCATAGAAGACATGGGGGGTCTCTGCTGGGGGGCTCCAGCCAGATCCCCACCCCGGCTCTGTAACTCCCTTTCCCCTTTAGCTTCTGCTCTCCCCACATACAGGGGGCAGAATCCCAAAGACGCCTCAAACCCAGGGGCTTTGAGCTTGGGCTTCTGAACACCCTTAATAAGGATCAAGGTTCTAAAATAGCTTCCAAGGTGTGGGACATGCCATTTACTGAGTACCTACCATGTGCAGCCACTGAGAAAGGTGCTTTATGTTCACTCCTTTAATCCTCACCCAAAGCCTTGCAGGGTAGGAATTATTTCCTTGTGTCCTAGGAAGGACACAGAAGCTCAGCTCCTTGGCCAAGAATGCAAAGTGAAAGAGTTGGCAAAGTCAAACTTGGGTTCACAGCCTAGTCTGCCCACCTTCAAAATGTGTGGTGTTTTCCCTTCTTCTTTCTCCCCCTCCCTCAGTCATTCGTTCAGTCGGCCATTTGTTCTCCAAATACAAATTTTACATTGAGAAAACAGGATTTAAGGAGACTAGTCTTTGCCCCCATGGGGCGTACACATCATTGAGAGGGTCATATCTTTCCACAGGCATATTTCAGGCCTCGCCTGGACCCCTCAGATGGGTTTCAAGGTGCATCTTGGGAGACCCCGTCTGCAGTTTGCATGAAGTCAGCCAGAGGCAGTGCATGACTTACTCCGTCTGGGAGACCCAGTACCCTTTAAACCCAGAACAATCGCAGTGGCTGCATCACCTAGAATACCACCCAGAAAGGGCAGAGGCCTCTTGGGCCCAAGGCAAGCCCCAACAGGCAAAGGGGTTAACCCAGCAAGAAAAGAGACTTTCAAAGACCCATTAAGAGGAAACAAGGGAGAAAGAGACACAAACCTGTTAGCCTGCTAAGGAATGAAGAGGAACAGAAATTAATGATGACTCCAAAATAGCCAAGAGACTAAACTCATTTTCTAAATCTGTCTTTAACAAGAAAAATGGAGAAAAGAGATGTGAACAAATGGGAAGTAATGAAGCCTTAGGGAAGAGGGGGAAAAAAGAGAAGAAAATCTACTGAGAATAATCAAGGATGGAAAATATGAGCACAGTGTCTAATCCCCAAGACTAGGAGATGCACAGCCCAGAGGCCAGAATGTTTACTCAGCATTACACTGAGTTTTTGAAAGGCAACAGCTGACAGGGTTATAAGAAAATTTTTAAGGTTCAGTCCAGGGGATTCTAGAGAACTGAGATACCTGAAATCAGAAAGAACAGTCTCCAAGAAGAGGTTAGGGTTTTCGACTAAGAATTTCAAAGTACGTATCACAAACATGCAGTGGGCCAGCAGGTGAGGCACGTGGCCATGTCATCTGGCCCTGGGTGAATCAGAATGTGGTCCACAAACAAAGTGAACAGAAAGAAATGATCGGGGGTTGGGGGGCATGAGTAATCTCAGGACCACAGGGCGTCTGGAGGACAGACACAAGCAGACAAGAAAAAGGAAATTCAATTTAGGAAGTTTGCCACCTGCCTCACAAGGGTACCAGGAGCAGTACCTTTACAGGGCCTCAGAAGAGGCAGGCACCCAGGAGACTAATGGTATGAGGGGACTGGGAATTTACTTTCTTTGGAGGCAGCAGATATGAGAGTAGAAACTAAGAAATATCCATTGAAAATCTGAAGCTTGGTGAATTCCGCGGTGCAAAACACATTTGGGGTTCAATAACACATTTGGAGTTCAATAAAAGCAGGAAGGATCCATTTAAAAGAGGACAATAAAGGCGCCACTCAGTGTTATCATGTGCCATAGGGGCTGGGATATGGAAAGAATGCGGGGACCCAGGCACACCTACAGAAATAGCATGGCAGGATTGTACTAGGAGGTGTCAGATGTTGAAGTTGCACACATAGGCACAAAATTTGGGGATGTTAGAGCAGACAGAGCCTTGGAGCTTATCTACTCTGGCCCATATCCCCTTCTTTCCCATTCTATAACAGGGTGTGCCACCTACAGTCATAATCCTGCCCGAAATGGGCCAAAGACATCCAGGGCTGGTGTAGCCCCATGCTCCCTGGAAATGGGGAAAATAGAAATCTGCCACTCCTGCATCGACATATCACAGCATGATTCATCTCCACCTGCTCGATCATCAGGCTCCATTCTCTATGCTGAATACCCACTCTGTGTAATCATCTGTTAATGGCCCTCCCGAGTGCCAGCCAGTAGGCTAAGGGGCATTGCCCATTCACCCAGACCCTGCTAGCAACCAGGTGCAAAGCAGGACATGGTTTCAGGCACTCCCTTCGTGGTCTCCCATGGGCCTTCCCCTCCATCTGCCCTTCATTTTGAGGAGTGCTGCTCTGAAGCCTACTGCCTCCCTCTCTTCTCCAGCTGGGTTCCTGAATTGAAACCAGCCAAGGCTGACCAGAGTTGGCCTTGGCCAAGAGATGGTAGAGTGGAGGCTCTGGAGCTCTAGAGGCAAGCAACCTGGAGTCGGTTTCTGGCTCTGCCACTTAGCAGGTATGAAACCTTAGGCAAGTCACTCAACCTCTCTGTGCCTCAAATTCCCCATCTGTAAAATGGGGACAACAATGATGTCCACTTGCTATTATGAGCATGAAATGACATATAAAGTGCATAGAGGAATGCTTGGTCTATAGTCAGTGCTTCACTGATATTATGTCCCTGGAACTCACTGCATTGGAATGCCTGCCCCTCCACGGAGGTGAGATGGGGGAGTAGAATAAAGTGGGTAAAACTAAAACAAATAGACAACAGATTTCCTCTGGTCCTGCCCCTCAGTGGCCCCAGCTGTGTCTCAGATGCAACCTTTCTTCCAGGAAGAATTTCCCAAAATGCTATGAGGTCAGGATTGGGCCACTTATAACACTGTCTCATGTTTGAGATGTGAAAACAGACCAAATGGGTTAAATAGCTTATCCAACGTCACAGCATAAGGCCAAGAAAGAGCCAAAGGGATGTGCAAGAAGTGGCCACCTATCCCTGCTGCAGCCAAAAAATACCTCTAATGATTGACAGCCATCCCCACCAGCCCCTCCCATATACTCATATGGACCCAAAGCCCAGCATCTTCCCTCCTGGCCTCCACCCAGACACACCACTGCATATAGTCCTGACTCAAGCCTCCCACATCATTCACTCTGTGAAAATCCTATTCCGTGGACAAATAGCTCCATTTCCAAATGCTGTTCCCTTGGCAATTTTTTCAGTATACCTGATAAACAGGCTCAGTGGCCTGTGCCCATCAGCACATGTCCAAACAGCTCTAGCAGAAAGTCCAGGGGGAAACAGCTGTGCACACCCCATAGTAAGCTGCAGCCCTGTGCCATAAGCAGGCTGTCTGCCAACCCAAGCCCACTCTCCTCCAAAGCCAGGCCAGCTGTCACCTGCTCCATAAGGCTGCCCAGCCATTCCTGCCCATCTCGGGTCAGCAGCCCTGCTCAGAGCCCTCCAGCGGCACCTCCACTGCCTTGTGCTGGAAGTCCCTGGAGAATGTCAGCCGTTTCTGCAATCTGTCAAAGGTGTGAGCTGTGTCACCAACAACCCATAGCCACTGATGAAGAACCACCACTCACCATTTACATCCTTATACTTAAATTAGAGGAGGTTCAACACTTTCCCTGTAATAACATCTCTCTCATCTGTGTTCTGAGACCCTGTCTTGAGTAGGAGAGAAAAGAATTGGGTAATAGATTAGACACCAAGTTTCATGCACCCCCAGTAGCCTATCTACTGCATACACTGATTACAGCCTCTGTCATTCCTGGTTTATCTTTTCTTTCTTTTTCTTAGCCACAATAAAAGTGTATTTCTCTCTCACACTACATGTCAACAGAGGTCAGCTGTGGCTTTGCTCCCATCATCTTCCCAACAAGACGCCAGCTAATGGAGCAGCCTCCATCTGGAACAGTAACATCCTTTGCCCCACAGCAGAGGAAAAGAGACATAGTAGGCCCCACACAGGCTCTGAAAGCATCTTCTAAGAAGAAACACAGGATAGACATAGAGAGATAGAGAGAGAGAGAGAGAGAGACATAAAGAGATAGAGCAATAGATATACACGATTCACTTAAAATGTACAATTCAAAAGTTTTTCATATATTCACAGAGTTGTGAATCAATTTTAGAATACTGACGATCAATTTTAGAATATTTTCATCATGATAATGATCAATTTTAGAATCAAATTGATCCATTTTAGAATATCAATTTTAGATGATATTGATATTGATCATCTGCTATATGTACTATTTATATTTGTACGTTCCAATTTTCTAAAGAATAATAACAGCAATCTCCACTAACATATATTGGGTCATTGTTATGGGCCAGACATTCTCCTCAATTCTTCATATACATTAATTCATTTAATCTTGCTAACAACCATATTATTCCCATTTTCCAAAAGAGGAGATTAAGGCATAGATATGTTAAGTAACTTGCCCAAGATATGCAGACATATGTGATAAAGCCAGAATCGAATGTCAGGCCATGTGGTTCAAGAGCACATACTCTCAACTACTTATCGAAATAACCAAATTAGTGATGAGGGTGGGTTAGAGGCAATAGCTTAAGCAGGATGTTTGATGGAAGCTCTGAGCAAGAAGAACTGAATGAGCAGAAAGCTCAAAGAGGCGACCTACCTTCACTGCACATTTTTGTATCACACCTCAGCAGGGTGATACTGTGATATGATTCTGTACTATTTATATTTGTACGTTCCAATAATATAAGTGATATGCATGTAATATTTGCCTATATGCCCCTTCTTTTTTTTTTTTTTTTTTTTTTTTTGGAGACAGAGTCTCGCTCTGTCACCAGGCTGGAGCCCAGTGGCACAATTTCAGCTCACTGCAACCTCCGCCTCCCAGGTTCAAGTGATTCTCCTGCCTCAACCTCCTGAGTAGCTGGGACTACAGGCAAGCGCCACCATGCCCAGCTAATTTTTGTATTTTTAGTAGAGACGGGGTTTCACCATGTTGGTCAGAATGGTCTCGATCTCTTGACCTCATGATCCACCTGTCTCGGCCTCCCAAAGTGCTAGAAGTATAGGCGTGAGCCACTGTGCCCGGCCCATATGTCCCTTCTTTTAAACAGGGCTGCAATAGTTTCTACCATACATAGAAGTGTGAGGATCCCTGGCTAGGTAAGACCCAAAGAAAGTAGACAGGATAAATATGATGGGAGGAATGCCACACAGAGCGTACCAAGGCCCACATTCTAGTCCTGGCTCAGCTCTTACCCATGGAGATCTTGGTCAGAATTCTTCCACTCAAGATATCCTTCTTGTCATCCAGAAAATGATCAAGTCAGACTAGAGTCACTTGTACATGCAACAAATCACTACCAATCACTTGGCATATGACAGGCATTGTTCTGAGTGCTGGAGATATAGCAGGGAAAATTTCTGCTCCACGGAAGTTTACATTCCAGTGCGGGAGATAGAGTATCAACTCTTAAATAGCTGAATGAGATACTTGCAGATGATCAATAGTAATAAAGGCGAAGGAAATTATTCAGCCACATGACGGAATAAAATGTGATCTATTTGTAAGGAGAAGGAAGGCCACAAAGTTTGAGTAGTCAAGGGAGGCCTTGCTAAGAAAGTAGCATTTGGGTGAATGATGAGAAGGGGCCAGCCATGCCAAGATCCAGGGCAGGGTATCTGTTTGGGTCAGATGGGCCAACAGGGACAAAAACTCCAATGTGGGAATGAGCTTGGCACATTTAAGGGACTGAAAAGGCTTGTAAGGCTGCAGCAGAGAGAACAAGGGGAAAAGTACAAGACAATTAGAGAGGGAGACAGAAACTATATCCATGTGAGTCCTGTGGCCATGGAAAGGGGCTTAGCTTTTATTGTAAGTAACGCAAGAAGTAATTGGAGGGCTTTAAGCAGCTAAGTGGTATGATCGGATTTCTATGTTTAAAATATCACTCTGGCAACTGTGTGGACAATGAAATGTAGCAGACAAAAGTGAAGGTGTGGAAAACCTAAGTTAGAAGGCTACTGTCACAGTGCCAGAGGAGGGGATGACGACTTGGACCAAGACAATAGATATGAGGATGGAAAGGGTAAATAAGCAGATGGATACAAAATATTTTATGAATTTATTAAACTGAATGTCAGAAGAAGGGAGTAGGCAGGTAAAGGAAAGAGAGGCATCAAGAATGTCTCCCAAGGTTTTGGCCTGAGCAATTTGATGGATGGTACCACTTACAAGAACAAGAAGCATTGAGGAAGAAGAGGTTAGGAGGAAGGGCTTGGTATGAAATCAAGAATCCTGTCTTGGCCAGCTTAAGGTTGACTCATGACTGCGGCATGCAAGTAGGCAGTTTGATATAGGAAACTAAAGGGCACGATAGGAATACAAATTTGGGAGTTGGTTCTAAGGACTCTTCCAGCTTTAACTATCTATGATTCTAAACAATTGGAGACCAACATGTGTTGGGAGGAAATCTTTAATAATAGCAAAAATATATATATTGAGTCTTTCATAGTACATTGTCTTAAGCACTTTCCAGATGTTGTCTTATTTAAGGCTAAGAACAATCCTATGAAGTAGGAACTCTTATTTTCCTTTCAAAGCTCAGAGAAGTTCAATAATTTGCCTAAGGTCAACAGCAGGAAGTGAAAGATCTAGGATTTGAACCCTGATCTTTCTATCTTCAAAGCCCATGCTTCTTACTGTCAGCTATCCAGCATTTCATGGCTAAGTCCTCCACAAAGAACAGAAGAAGGAGGATACTTGTGGAGAAGCAGTGAGGGAGACCAGTGTGCCAGTTGCCAATCCTTTTGGGACTTGGAGAAAAGTCTCAGTGCAGAGGTAAGGGGGAAGGCAGAAAAGCAAAAATTAACTGAGATACTGTCTACATGTCATCTTGAAACTCAGAATCTGGGGTTATTCCAAGGAGAAAGAACATTGAGTAATTTATAATACATAATAAATCCATGTCACCATTTTTTCACCTCAATAATCTCAAGAGAAATTTATTACCTATGCAGTCAGTGTCCTGAAAGGGTAGGGATCCTAGCCACCTCTTCTTTTCCTATCCGCACAGCATCACTGACTTCCTCTCTTTGCAAACATAACACAGTTGATACAATCATGCTCAAATCAGGACATTCTCCATCTTTTGCCCCACTCTGACGGCTGACTCTCCCAGCTAAAGATTGAGTGCACGTTTGCTTCCAAAAGGAGAAATAACTTAGTCCGGCATCCAGAGCTTTTTGGAAAAGAGCAAGAAATGGAGCCCAAGAGAGATCCCACCACAATCAACTCTAGGGATTAAATAAATTCTCTTGGCTTGCTGGAATCTTACATTAAATATTCTTGGAAATAAGTAGGCCATAGGCTAATGCTAAGAAATCTTTCATAATAAAGATATTCAGGTTGTAATGTAACTGTCATTATAGGATTTGACCTGAATAGAAAGAGGAACTAAACAGAGCTTTCTCAACAGAGCTCTTTGAGGATGGAGCGTGCTGAATCCCCAGGGGGAAAGAGCAGCTCTTTCACGGAACTTTAAAGATGCCCACCTCTCCTATAAGAAGTTCTTGCTGTGAAAACCAGAGAGAAAAAACGCTCCTGGGATGTAAAAAAGTACACGGACTTCAGATTCAAAGGATTTAGAGTCCACATCCTGATTCTTCCACTAACTTACTGTATAACCTTAGGAGAACTCAGTTATAACTTCTGAGCTTCAATGTTTGCATCTATGAAATGGGAATAGAGGACTCCTAACTTAGAGTTACTGTGGGGAGTAAGTGAGTTCATATTTGCAAATGCACCAGGCACAGTTCTTGGCACACAGGAAGTTCTCAACCTGATTAGCCTTTCCCTCTTCTTTTCTGATACCGGCAGTTTTATGCGGTTTTCTAAACATAGTAATGACTAGCAAAACATAGTAACTTTTTAAATTGCTTCTGTGAAAAAACATTGCCTCTTCTGGCCCATGAGCTATAGTGGAAAGATTCCTGGAAAGAGAATCAGAGGATTCAGGTGCAGTTCTACTTCTGCTACTTAAAAGTCAGAGCCTCTCTGGGCCTATCTTCTGTGCTGTAAAATAAAGCCACCTACCATACCCCTGCCCCAAGGATGGTTATGAGAATTCAATGAGATAATGTATGGAAAAGCACTTTGAAAACCACGAAGAGCTCTACAGATGAAAGGAAGTACCATTGTTTGAGTGCAGCTCAGACAGATGTCTACATTCTTCATGTATGGGGATCCCAGACTGTGGCGATCCAGTCTGTGTGAGCCATGCCAGAGAAAACACACCCCATAAAGGGAAAGAGGGGCCAGCTGCAGAAGCTGGGCTCAGAGGACTCTGAGAACAACCCAAGTCCAATAATGCTGGTGGAGGAGATCTCAACTCAGGTGGAAATAAAGAAAGTTGTCAGCTCATCAGTTTCAGTTCCTTAACTCCTTTCTGAAACTGACAGCATCTACAGAGAGGCCTACATACAGTCTAGAGCAAGGGGATAAAAGAGGAGAATAGAGAACTTATCCGAATTTATTCATCAGTGTACAATGAAGAAAGACGCTGGAGAATATGAGTATTCCAGTCACCAGAGAGGTGGGCTCCACTGTGAGACAGAAATTCAGCTTTTTCAGGACAAAGAAGTGGTCAGAATATCCATCAAGGTCACCTAACCCCTTCTCTTTGATTCTATCATCACCACCAGGAATAATAACAATAATTACTATCATTACTAGCAACTGTTCTCTCTGAACGCTCACTATTTCCTGGTCACTGGGCTGAGAGCTGTATGTGCCTCTTATCATTTAATCTTGACCACATCCCATCCCTAGAATAGCCACTATTATTATGCCCACTTTTCAGATTGGCATACAGCTATTACAATTATCAATCTCAGAAATCCTTATCCTTAAAAATCCTTAATCCAGAATTCTTAGGATCAGAGAAGGGATACAAGGGTGGAAAATATTCCCATCTCTCAAAAAAGGGTTTCCCTTGATGTGTATTCATCCATATCTCATTTTCCACAATCTACAAAAGGTAGAGAAAACTAAAGCAGTCAAGAGGAGATGGTCAGTCACTCATAAACCATGACGTAGGGCCCAAAAGTCCTAATCTCCAGCCTACTGTACAGCAGACAACTTGGCCAAAACTTTGTCAATTCATTTTCTGGCATGAGGAAGAATTACACTGATTAACGCAACAGTAGCTTAGGGGTGGGAGACAGTTCAACCAATCAGAACAACTTGAACAATTTGACATCAGTACTAGGGGCAATGATATCACTTCCTACTTCTTATTTTATACAGAGGAAAGAAGAAAAGACTTCTCAGCCATTACCCTAAAAAAAAAAAAAAAAAAAAAAAAAGCCGCCAAGCCAGGGCTCGGCAATTAGTGTTGGAGTAAGTGATCATCTTGTGATTGCTCAGCTGGGGCCAGAAGACTTGTAAATGCATTTAGAGGACAGAAATAGAAGATGTTGTGAGACAGCAGAGAAACCTGGCCCATTTGCCAGTAGAAAATGTCCCAAAGCTGCCGGGAAATTTACTCAGTTGGGAATTTGGTGTGTGTCTTCATAAATAAGAAAAGTTAATAAATAAAACCCATGGATAAAGCCAGTGCTTCTGCCTCATCCTATTGACTCGTCTCTCTGTGACCCCCAGGCTCCTCTGGGCATCCCACTGTGCCTATCAGAGCCACTTGACTGGGTGCTGACTTTCTTGAACGAGGTTGAGCACCCTGACTTGCCCCTAATGCACAGACAGACTCAAATTGGGGGTGAACTAATGGTCATCCATCCTTCTCGGTAATCACCCTGTAGCCAATAACAAGTACTTTGGCAAGAGCTGGCCAATGTGTCCAGGAGAAAACAGGGCCCAAGGTCATGGGCAGGTTCAATGGTATCCTTGGGTCCTCTTCCAACTAGGTCCTCCTACCCACAAAGCCTTGGGAATCTTGCAAACCTCCACCAGCCTCTATCGCTGCCACCACTCAGCAGACCCCATATCATTCCAAAAGAGACAGTGGGTCACAGCCCTCTTCCAGGATCCTCAAGGGCAAGCCAAAGACATGCTCTGGTACAACCCACTTCAGAGCCACCTGCAGCCCAAGATGCAACCCTGCTCCCACTCCTGAGCCTGGGTCCTGAAGCCTCTCCATCTCCCTAAGAGCTGCAGGGACACCGTGCCCTAGAAGGCTCTGAGGCCTGAGCACCCAGCCCCTGTCCTCAAAGAGAACAGGGTTTGTCTCGCATCAACAGCATCCCTCCCCCAAATACGACCTCGCACCACAAGCTGGCACTCTGTGTGCCACATTCTGCTCATAGAAGTAGTTTCATTTGGCCCATGGAGTTGAAGGGTCTTGTTTTTAGTTGGCAGCATTTAAAACTTGAGTTGTTTCACGGAATCTCCAAGTCTTCTGGAAACAAGTCTGACCACACCAGGCCCCACCTCCACGTGGCAGCACTCAGCTGGAACTGATGACTGGTTGCCTCTTTGGAGGGGACACGTGACCCCACCTGGTCCACCATGGGCATTTGGCTTTGTGAGCCTTGTATGAATTACTATGAAAACGGAGACTTCTCAGATGTCAAAAGCTTTTTCCCTTAGGATGTTTTACAGTGAAACTCAAACCCCCAATAAAATAAACACCTGGAACATCTGGTCCAAGACCCTCCTCTGGTCCCAGCTATGCCTCCAGCTGCAAAGAACACACATCAGGAGACTCTCACCACAGAGGCTACCCTGGGGCAAGGGGCAACAGTTAATTAGGCAGCTGAAAGGGAGGTCTCAGTCCCCTGGAGCTGATACACCTGGCCCTGAACAGTGGCCACAGAGCCTGTTCTTTCCAGAGAGAGAAAAGAAAGCTCTGCAGAAAGGAGAGGTGGCCATACTGATAAACAAATATTTATCAAGCACTCACTATGTGCTTGGGAAAACACAAAGAGCCTGGGGGTAAGGTCAGGATCCCCCAAAAAAGAAAAAACAACTCCTCCACGAGGATTCACTGTCATCTCTTCCCTTTCCCCACCTTCCCTACCCTCCACTTCCCACAGCTCCCCTGGATGTTCTGCCCCGGTGCATGCAATTTCTCTCCAGCCCAGCTGCCCTCCGTTACCAAATGCAAAGTGCTCAGTCAGTGAAACTTTTAAGTGGCCACAGGAAAGACTAGCCCAAAGCACACCACTTCTCCACTTTCTCCACAAAGGCAATAGACCCCTCCCCACCTGGTTCCTGCAGAGCCTCTGCTCTTTGGGAACATGCCCAATGGGTGTCCGAGATGGCCACTATCCTTGGAGTTGACCCAGACAACAAATACCCCTCTACAGGTGCAGCAGGTTGGCACTTCCCCTAATCACTCACCCCAGGCTTCCTTTCATGCCCACTTTCTCCCCAGGAAATGGCAGTCCTCATTAAATCCCAAAGTTTATCAGCCCAGAACTCGGCTTAGAGAGGAAGCATCAACTCTTGTGATTCTATCCCCACTAGGGAAAGGGGAGAGACAGGATGAAGGAGGCACAGACAGACAGGAACCCCCACCCATAACCACTTGACCTCTAGCTTGTCCCAAACAAAGCTGTGTGACATTACACAGGTGTTTCCACTTCTCTGAGCTTTTCCCCACTGAACCCAGATCTATTTAGACATAACACTGGCTATTGGCCATACTTTCTTTCTTCTTGCAACACCCCCCCAGTCCTAACACACATACACACTCTTATGGGCCTACTTATGGTCTCAGAAGTGTAGTATTCACATTACATATGAGTGGAATTCCCTATCATTTACATTCCCATAAAATTGCAAGTTTCATCATGAAAGTGAACACACTTGGGTGTCAGGAGACTGACTCTCCCTCTCAGCCCCTGGTCCTAGATTTTTCCTTCTGACAGGAAACTTAGAGATCATCAAACCCAAAATAATCCTTTTAAGAGGCAAAATTGGAAGCCCAAGAAAGTTCAAAACCTTGCCCAAGAGCCCCTGGAGGCAAAAAGCCAGGTCTAGACCTCAGGTCTCCGGCTTCACTGCCCCAAGAGTACCTGCCATGTGCCCCCCATCCCTGCAGCCCAGCTCTACTCACATATAACGCAAATGGGGGTTCTTGGCAAAGGCTCTGGGCTGAATGCTCCGAAGTCCTGAGTTCTTGATGGTCCTAGACAGAGAGAAAAAGAGGATCAGCAGAGCTCAAGTGGCAGAGGGATATCTGCTCTGGGCTGAGGCTGGCAGGGGGTGAGGCTAAGGCTGGCCCTGCAGCCGCCCTGTGGATTATCTGCACCTCTTCATTGCCAGTTATCACAGGTGGCCTGCTGGGGTTGCTCAGTGGAGGCACCTGGGCTCACACGCCCCAGGGCCCCGTGAGGCTGGGAGGTAAGGGGTCATACTGGCAGCTGCCCTCCACCCATCCTGGCCAGTAGGTAAGGACCAGGGCTTCTGCTGGTCCAGTAATGGCAGGGCTGCAGCCCTCTTTGTTCCTTGTCCCTCTCCCCACTCCAGGTCCCCACAGTCACTAGTACCGACATCCAAGGGTGGAGGTAGCTGGGAAATCTCATACTCCATGGGGCTCATCAGTCAAGCATAAGGGTAGGGAAAGGACACTCACCCAGCATGCCTGGGTTCTAGGCCTGCCTTGAAACCCTACCTTCAAGATGGGAATTCACACAACCCCCTTGCCTCTCTAGACTAGGGTGAAACAAAGGGGTGTGAAGAGATGGCCTTTGAAGCCTCTGGTGTCCCCTAAGTGCATATTGCCAACTCTACCAAAAGAAGACCTGGGGGAGAAAGCACGGATGGCAGCCTTGCTGTGCCCCTCACGCCACCCCAGAAGGCAGACCAGGTGGCATCCACCCCTTCCACAGGGAAAGGCCTCTCTGTGGCCAGGTGTACTCACAGCTTTTGAAGTCCGGTGTAGAGCTCCATGTCCACGGCGTTGAGCGTGTGAAGACTGCGCCAGTTCTCTATGTGTCTGCAGGGGAGGAGGAAAGGTAATGGTCAGCCAGAAGCAACAGAAATGGGGCTGGCTTTGGAGCCACAGAGACCTGGCTTTGATCCCCGATGAGCTAATTGATTGCCAGGCCTTTTGCCAAGTCACCAAATAAATCTGAGCCTCAGTTTCTTCCTCTGCGTGGTGGGGTTCACACCGTCTGCCTGATTGGGTTGTTGCAAGAATTAACTGGATTCATTGGTTCCAAGTTCCTGGCCCATGGATTGCATTGAATGTCTCCCCATCAGCTAGAAAAAGATGCTAAAGACGTGAAGTTCAATCTCCCTGCTTGCCTTCCTAACTCAGTTTTCCTCTGTTCCCCTTCTTTCTTTTTCCTATTCAGAATTTCCTAAGGACTGGCCTTTTTTTTCCCTTAGTTACTGCCCATAAAGACAATACAAATGACATGGCTTTAAAAAAGGACGGGGTGGCCGGCTGGCCAGTGGGCATAGCCAAGGAGGGACACACTCCTACTTCCAGCATCACCAGGGTCTAGACTCTGGAAGCCCACTTTGGGTGACCCACAGCCCAATCCCTCCTGGAGCTCAAAAAACCATTGGCTTGATTTGGTGGAGCTGACTCCAGAGAGTGGGGGCCACCTAAGGATCCTGGAGCCACTAGGGTGTCATGGAAAGAATGGGAACCTGGCAGTGGAGGACACAAACCCTAGCTTCATCCGAGACTTCAGGACCCAGTGACTTTGAGCCAGTGCTTCCACCTCTCTGAGTCTCTCATGTCTTCATTTGTAAAAGAGGAGAGTTGCCCTGGATCAGCAGTTTCTCCCCTTTTCATCATGAAGGTCTCCTTTTAGAACTTTGCCCCAAGAGATCCCATGTTTGAGGAGGTTTATGTCTAGCAAGCACACTACATCTATTAACTACTAATTAATTCATCTTCTTGGATTTATTAATCAGCAATGTAAATCACTGTTAACCAGAGCTTTTTATCAACAGACACAAACCCGTGCTAACTCATCCACTGCATAAATTCCAGCCCAAAGCAAAGAAACTCAACATTCTGTCAACATGAGAAGGCTTGTCATGGGTATGGATCTGATTTCTGGGTTTACTATTTTTGTATTGACCAAATGCCAGAAACAAACACCCCTCATTACTGCTTTTGGGGTCCCCAGGTTGAGGACCATTACACTATTAATTATCAAAGCCCTTTGCAGCTCTAAAGGTGTATGCATGTGCCCATTCATACACACCTGTGATCCCAAGAGGCACCAAAGGATCTCGGGAAAAGGCCTTCCACTGCCCACCCCATCCTCCCAGGATTTTACTCTGATCAGTGGCCATGAATTCTAAGTACTTCACTCTTAGTGAAGAGTGCAGAGAGGTGACAGCTCATCCTGGGACAGAACTAACCCAGGCACACTCTGTCCAGAAAAGTGACAGCCACCTTCCCCAGACGTCTCCTCCCCAGCACCACCACACCCGTAGCTCTGCCATCTGCCACCAACTCGAGTCAGAGCCAGCAAGGCAGCAGGACTATGACTGCCAGGGCCTCTGGAAGCATTTCAGAGCCACACGGTGACAAGGTATGCTGAGAACCTGTTTTGTACCACATTCTCTCAAAGTCCCTGCTGAGCAGCCAGAGACAATGGCATCTGCTGGGGACATGGACCAGGTGGCCAGGTTGGTGTTGGATTCCAATGCCAAAGTTCTCCCTGGAAGCCTTACAGCCCCAGGGCAGTTTGGGTGGTCTGGTCTCACCATGGCAGAGAACCTGGCAACATTTCAGATGAAAAGAAAGTGCCAGAGGAGTAGAACTATCTGTGCCACCAGGTCCCCCAGTGTATTCCCTGGGCTTTGTAAATTACCAAGTAGATCACCATGATTGTACAGAATACTTCTAATTCACAGGACTCCAGCTTCCTACAAGGATCTGCTCCCAACAAGCAACTTTGATCCAATTGTTTAAATCAGTGAAATCATTTTTCACAGCCCACATTAGAATTCCATAAATGTGTTGTTACGGTTGAGTTGTCAATCATTACCATGTTCTCAAGCCTTACCCTTCTCAGCCCTCATGTCCTTATGCCCACAAACTGACCCTTCCCTGACTTAGGCAAGCACTGAGATATGGCAGAGAAATGAATGAACTCCTTGCTGCAAAGAGTCCTCCGGTAAGTAGAATAATGGTCCCCACCTCCTCCGTTGAGTAGGTCTGAGTTTTCCTAAATCAGGGAATGGCATTTTTGTAGCCACAGTGCAACAGTGTGGGTAGGAGTCAGGGCTCTAAGGCAGTGGTCGTCAAGCTACAGCCCGCTGCCTGCTTTCCTGCAGCCCCAGAGCTAAAAATAGCATTTACATTCTTAAAAATCAAAAGAAGAATTATATTTCATAACACATGAAAACTACATGAAATTCAAATTTCCATGTTCATACCTGTTCATTTACTGTCATCTATAGCTCTCTTCAAGCTACAATAACAGAGCTGAATAGTTGCTACAGAGGCCATATGGCCTGCAAAACCTGAAATATTTACTCTCTGGCCCTTTACAGAAAACAGTTGTCGACTCCTGCCCTAGAAGCTGATGGTCAAAATGCATATCCTGGCGCCACCAGTACCCCTATCTATGTGACCCTGTCCAGGTTACTTCTCTGTCTGTGCCTCAGTTTTCTCATCTATTAAATGGGGATAATAAAATAACTGCCTCCTAAGAATAATGTGAAGATCAAAAGACTATGATAAAAAAGAAAACCCCTTTGCAGTGTGGGGCACATGTAAGTCCTCAGGCAGAGCTGGCTGTGCTGATTATTTTCCTCCTGTGCCTTACAGAAACTGAGCAGTCTTGTTCTCAGTTTTCAAGCTAAAAATGGCATCAGGCTTCTGCTGGAAGTTGTCATTTCTCAGCAATCATTGATAAAAACCCCATGTGGCAGAGTGTGGAGGGGTAGGAAACCTGTCATTCATGGCCTCCAGGAAAACTGTTCCAGCAGGAGTTTATACACAGGTTCAAGGAGTGCATAGATGCCACATCAGAGCAGGTTCCGAGGAAGAGCAAGAGGATGAAGATGAGGCCCTGACATTTCCGGATGGCATCAGCTGGGCACCTGCCAAGTTCTCCTATGACTCACCACTTGGTACCCAACCAGGAGGTCAGTGTTGTGACTCTGCCGGCTGGTGTGTGTGTGCTACTAGGGAGACCACCACTTTCAGTGAAAAAGGCAGGCTCTAGAAAATATTATATATATATAGTAAAAGAGCAGGTTTGGTTTGCCTTTGTTAATGGTGAGTATCTCAACCCAGAACGATTACACGTGGCTTCTCCTTTTTTGTGATTTTCTGGGCTGTCCAGGTTGTTTTCATTGAGCATTTGTTTTGTCATTTGAAAATCAATCAATACTGCCTGCAATCCCAGCACTTTGCGAGGCTGAGGCGGGTGGATCATTCGTGGTCAGGAGTTCGAGACCAGCCTGGCCAACATGGGGAAACTCTGTCGCTACTAAAAATACAAAAATTAGCCAGGTATGGTGGTGGGCGCCTGTAATCCCAGCTACTCAGGAGGCTGAGGCAGGAGAATCGCTTGAACCTGGGAGGCAGAGGCTGCAGTGAGCCGAGATCACACCACTGCACTCCAGTGTGGACAACACAATGAGACACTGTCTCAAAAAAAAAAAAAAGAAAAAATCAATACCTATTCACTTCTAGAGGCAGGCCAGGCACCTAAACCCTGTGGGGGCAGTGACTGGTTTCCCTGTTCCAGGACCACAGGCTGGACCAGCTCATCCCTGCCCAGACATCTTACAAACCCACTCCCGCTGTGGAGGAACAGAATTTAGAGCAATGCCCAAGGGACTGTGCAATTCTGCAGAGTGCATGGTGATGGCCCCCACAGGAACCTGCAGCTCTGCTCTCAATCTGGGTGTCCTGGTTCAATCAGAAACAGAGTGGAGGGAGGAGAAAGAGGGCAAAGGGGTGGCACATCAGGTGCCCACTCCTACTTTAAATAAATTACCTCCACTTTAGTCTCATAATACATTGGTTCTCAAAGGGAGGCGATTTTGCCCCCCAGCAGACATTTGACAATATCTGGACACATTTTTGATTGTCACAGCTGGGGAAAGAGAGTAACACTGGCCTACAGTGGGTAGAGATTAGAGATGTTGCTAAACATCCTACAATGCACAGGACAGCCCCCACCGCTAAGAATCATCAGCCCCAAATGTCCACAGCACCAGGATTGAGAAATCCTGCTTTATTATATAAAGCTTCTGCCTAAAAGGGCTATTAAAGCAAGAGTCTCATGGCTTAAAACAACATCAATTTTGAAAATAACTGCTTTGCAGCAAACACTACCAGGCTTCAGGCCAATACAAAAAAGTCTACCTCTAGGTCACTGAGTCCAGGTGAGAGGAAAAAATGGGCAAGCCACAGCTCCCAGGACCCTCTCAAGTCACAGGCATTTCTTGAGAGGAAATGAGGGGTGTGTTGGCCTGCTGGACCATGGCCCAAGCCAGGCTACACATTCCAGACGCAACAGTGGTCTCTTCTCACCATCTCTGGCTGGAACCCACTGGCCAAGAGCCTTTTCTCTCCACTGAAAGTTCCTCTCCTGGATTTCTCATGCCTCTTCATTCCATAGAAATGTGAAATGCTCCATTCAGAAAATCAGCTCAATGCCCTGCTCCTACCCTCTCACCACTGCCCTTCCATTCCACAGAGCCACTACTCTGCCAAGAGCTAGTTGGGCACCACTTTTCCAGACGGAGGGAGACAGTGGGGCATAATACATGATGACATTGACCTCCAGAGTCAGAGTCGGGCTTAGGGCAGGAACTCAAAAACCTCAGTGATGTCAAGGTAGACCCCTGGGATCAAGATCTCATGATGCTGCCAGGTAGGCTTAGAAGGGAAATGGAGTCAGGGAATGGCCATGCAGAGTCTCTTTGGCAATTCTAAAAAATCAGTCTGAAACATACCCACTCTTAGTGACTCATAACAGCAACACCAGGTCCCAGAGACCCAGGAACACAGATAGCTGCTTCATAGCCATTTTTATAATGGGACATGGCATAAATTAAATATTAATTGATACGTTCATGGGGACTACAAACATTCTCTGTGCTAGAATAAATTAGATTGTAATTCCTTTTTTTTTTTTTTTTTTTTTTTTGAGATGGAGTTTCACTCTTGCCACCCAGGCTGGAGTGCAATGGCTCACTGCAACCTCTGCCTCCCAGGTTCAAGCAATTCTCCTGCCTTAGCCTCCTGAGTAGCTGGGATTACAGGCATGTGCCACCACACCCAGCTAATTTTGTATTTTTAGTAGAGACAGGGTTTCATCATGTTGGCCAGGCTGGTCTCAAACTCCTTACCTCAGGTGATCCACCTGCCTCAGCCTCCCAAAGTGCTGGGATTACAGGCATGAGCCACCGTTCCCAACCAGATGGTACTTTTGTACCCCAGTTTTCTCTTCTTCCTTCTGTTTTGCTTGGGCCAATATGATAAACGAATTGGCAATCTCCAAGCATTCCAAAATTGGATGGTACAGAATGTGTGGTCCATATTTTAATTAAAAATATGTCATGTGGATATGTTTAAGAGTTGTTTCTACCTTCAATATTTAATGTTTCACGTTTACTCCTCTCCTATGCAGAAAACTGTAGAACACAAAGACGCCCACCACCATCTAACCCCAGAGGACTAAGGTGATTGAGGAAGTCAACAGGGACAAGGCACCCTTTACCTGGCAGAACTTCCCTGGGCACTTGGCAAGACAGGAGCTCGGTCGGTGGGACTTAGGAACATCCTTCCTTTCTCGACAGGTAGCAGGCCCAGTATTGCCTCATTTTTCTAAGCTTTTCCCGCTCCTCTCTGGCTGTCAGATTGCTGTTATCTTCACTGTGACTTCTCACTGCTATTAATGAGCTCTTCTTCATAACCAAATTTTCCAGACAACTAAATTTAAATGCAAAACCCTTTGCATTTTCAACTTCCCTGCTGGATGTTTCTTTTTTCCACCTAAAATGCATTACACACATCCTTGCCTTTTTAAACAGAGTAGACAGATCATGATTTACATTTTCTTGATGACCTTACATCAATACGACCAGCCTAATGAGTCTGCCAGGCTGTAGCACAGCAAAACCCTCAGAAGCTCTTGATGGATGCAGAATTTGTAGCCCTACTACAAATGGCCCTACCCTGATATGACTTCCTATTCCAATGGTTATTGCTCCATTTTAACTATTTTCTGGCTCTTTCTTTGATATTAGGCTGCAGGCCATCACCTCTTAAGCTGTCCCCAGGGCCCCTCCTCCCTCCCAAATGTGCTGTGCCCAGTCTCCTCTGCAGCCTCTTGGAGCCCAATAGGTAAGAGCTGGCACCTGGAGTTAGGCTGACCTGGAGATGACACGCTAGCACCGGAAGCCAGATGCCCTCAGGCCAGTTACTAGAGCTTCTCCAGCTGTCAGATTTTCCATAGCAAAATTAGTTGTGGTGAGGGTTAGAGAAGGTAATGCCTAAGTCCTCAATTCACTGTGGATGCATGGCACTAGTGGAATAAATAGCTGATTCCATTTGTATTGTTAGAAATGCATGTTAAGTAAGCGTAAATAGGATCTAAGGGAATATGAAAACATTCACACACACATACATGCACATGCATACAGATAGGCAGATATTTGCCCTTGTTTTCATATGACTTTGTTTTGCTCCCCCTTTTGGATAACTGAAGTTGCCAGTTAAGTGAAGCTTTCCTGGAGGTGCAGTCACAATTCACATTTACATGGCAGTACCTAAGTGTACGACACTAACATTGTGTTCAGAATACTGGCAGGAGGCAGCTGAAGCTGATGTTTCCCGTGCGTGTGTGTGTGTGTGTGTGTGTGTGTGTGTGTGTGTGTGTGTGTGTCTTGACACAGAGCCTCACTGTCACCCAGGCTGGAGTGCAGTGATCTCAGCTCACTGCAAACTCTGCCTCCCAGGTTCAAGCAATTCTCGTGCCTCAGCCTACCGAGTAGCTGGGACTATAGGCATGTGTCACCACGCCTGGCTGATTTTTGTATTTTTAGTAGAGACAGGGTTATACCATGTTGGCCAGGCTGGTTGCGAAATCCTGGCCTCAAGCAATCAGCCTGCCTAGGCCTCCGGATGTTTTTTATATGTGAGTACTCTACTCCTCCAACACAAAATTCAAAAGCTTCAAAAACAAGACTGCATACAGGTGTCCCTTCTCTCCAGCTAGTGCCTGCAGAAGCTAGTCTGGAATCCCATTTCCTAACAAGTCAGCATTGGAGCACACACATGCATGAATGCACGTGTGCACACACACGCACAATGTGCCGCGCTTTTGACTCCGAAGCCTTGTAGGGCAATGAGGAAATTGATTTGTTATCCAGGCGTATTATGTCTAGTGATCCAGACAGCAGCATTAGCTTTCAATTATCTGATATGTTTAGCATCATAAACAAACCGTCTGGAGCAACAGCTCCATGGTGCTAAGGCATCACGGGGGCTGGGAAGGAGCGCATCGGATCACGCTAGCCAAGTCACCTGGCTCTCCCTCCCTTGACAGCTGTTGTGGGGGACAGTGTGCTAGATGCCTGGGGAGCCAGACCTGAGAGCCCCAGGCAGCCAGGGGTTGGGACGGCTTGTGCCGGTGACCCCAGCATGCCAGCACGTTAGCACACAAGCCTACAAGCAGCTGTGCGCCAAGGACCACGGTGAACCAGCCCCGCATCTGGGGCCACCCCTGGGACCACAGAAAGGAACATTCAGATCATGCAGCGAACAGATGGGAGACGACAGCATCTGTGCTGGCTTCCTGATCAATTCCAAAGTATTGTGCCAGGAATGAAGAACGTTTGTGCACACACCTGTGTTCTGCAGGTGCAAAGATGCTGTGTCTCCTAACAGGAAAAGATCAAGGGCACATCTTCACTGCTACCCCACTAAGAAAAGGGCTAACTCCCAGGAGCGAGATTTCATCTGGGAGCCAGCCAGTTCACTGGGGAGTCCAGGCCATTGTGGCTGAACCCCAGCCTGTGGCCTCCTATCCTTCCCCTCCCCAGCCTATCTGCTTCTATTTTTACTGCTGCTGCCTGGGCTGGCACAGGATGGCAACCCCAGCTTGCCTACACATCAGTGCTCCTGGTAACCACCACCTATTCTAACCTGGAGAACAAGCATCCCCTCCTACCTGGCCTCCCTGCTTTCCCTCTTCAACAATCTACGTTATTGCAACCACTCTCTCCTGCCTAAAACCCTCCAATGGCTTCCTTTGGCTATGACAATAAAATCCAATGATGTCCAGACATCACTGGGAAGCCACCCTCAAGGTCCTGCACAAGCTGGCCACCAGATGCCTCTAGGGCTCCTTCTCTGAACACACTCCCCTTGTTTTGTGGGCTCCAGTCACACTGTCCTGCCTCTGGTCTTTAAATATGCCAAGCTTATTCCCAACTGGACCTCCTACGTGAAACACTCATCCCTGGCTTCTTTCAATCCCTCAGATCTCCACTCAAAAATCACCTTCTCAGAGAAGCCTGCCCTGACCCCACTGTGTTAGCAGCCCCTGCATTTCCCCTCCAGTTGCTCTCTGGCACAAACTCCTGTTTATGTCCTTCACAGCCCTTAATAACCATCTGTAATTGTCTTATTAGATTATTTGATTATGTGTTTGTCATCAGTGTCTCTACATTAGAACCATAATGCATGAGAACAGAGATCATATCTGTCTTACTCACCATTTACTCACCCCCAGAATCTTAAATTGGGGCACTACCCCTGAGTAAGTATATACCTGGAAAGCCATCCAGGGCGGTACTACGTAGCCACCCAGCTGCCCCACCTCACTGCCAGAGGATCTCCACCCTCAGTACCTGCACGGCCCTCACCCTGGCCCCCTGAGCAGCCCAGGGCCCTGGTCTGACCCTACAGGCACCCTGAACTTGATCTCTGGGGAGAGCTGTGGCCCCGAGCACACCACTGAACATCCCACCCAGGGACAGGCATGCTGGAGGCATAACTGCAGGGCACAGCAGCAAGGGGAAGGTGATCTCAGAGGTCTCAAGGGCCCCATATCCAGAGCTCCCTCCCAGGCCCAGGTCTCAGCTTGATGTCCACTGTCAGGGTCAGCAGTGGGGAAGTAGGAGGGCCCCACACACCAAACGAAGAGGAAGCAGAAATGTCCTTGGCACCCAGGCACATCTTTTCCACCTTTCCTGTCCCTACATGACTATGGCCTTCAACAAAGCATGAGTTTTCTAAGGGCAAAGCCAGGAGGCTGTGGTTGCAGTGTTATGCAAATAGTGACCACTAGGCGAATAAATGAACGAATCCCCAAAGGGATCAATGTCAGACCTTAACCATTTAGCTATCAGCTTCCCATGTGGACTTTCTACCTGGCCTCAACCTTTCCCATCTTCTCAGGAACACATTCATTTTTTCTCTTCCTCTTCTCTACCCTCAACTATCTCTCTGCTATATTTTTCCATCAACATATAAACATGTTTTAGGAAAGCTCATCTACAAAAAGAAAAAAAACCTCCTTGACTCCATGTCCTCCTCCAGCTACCAACTCATGTGTCTATGCCTCTTTATGGCAAATGGTTTAAAAGAATCGTCTACACCTGCAGGCCCTTCTTCCTCACCTCCCTTTGATTCTCCATCCTAGTTTGTCTTCGATCCCACTACTCTACTGAAACTGCACTGTCAAGGTCACCAGCGATTTTTATGTTTGCAAATCCAATCGACTCTTCTCTGTCACCCATTATTCAATCTCTGGGTAGCATTTTACCCTGTTAACCACTCTTTCTTCCTTGAAACATTCTTTCCTCTCTGGCTTCCTTGACTACACTCTCTCCCGGGTTTCTTTCTACTCTCTGGATATTCTTTCTTAGGCTCCTTTGCTGATGTTGTATTCTTTGCCTGATCCTTAAATGTTGGAGTCTCCCAGGGAGCCTGGGGCTCCTCTATTCACTTCCTCTCTCATGTGCCAAGGTGATCTCCCCCAAGTGCTCTGCTCTGAGTGCCATCCTTGTGCTGATAGCACTCAAATGTGCATCTCTGGCAGAACTTTCCCTGAGCTCCAGATGTTTAGCTGACATCTTAGCAGATCCAATACCAGCCCCTGCTTTCCTCCCAGTGAGCTGTCTCCATATCAATAAATGACACTGGTATCATGGAGTTGTCCCAGACAAACCCTGTCATTGATTCTACCCTTCAACTCTATCTACTTCTTGGCACATCCACTATTATCACCTGCATCCAGGCCACCATCACCTTTCACAAAGACCCCTGCCTCCAAAACATGACTACTGTTTCCACTGCAGCCCAATTAAAATCTGTCCTCCACACAGAAACCCCAATGAATTAGTTGGAATATAAATTTAATCATGCCCTCCACCAAAACAAACAAAAAACCTCTAGTGGCTTCTCCTGCACTTGGACTTGGGGGAAAATTCTGACTCCACCATGACCAGCAGGATCCTTCCTCATGTAACATATGCCATTCCCTCCTCAGCTGAAACCTCCCTCTCTCTTTATTCACTTGACTTCAGCCTCACTGGTCTCCTCTCAGGACCTTCACATTTATTTTTCCCTCGGCCAAAACAGCAGCTTCAGCATTCTTTTGAAATGTCACTTCTCCAGAGAAGCCTTCCCTGACCAACCTAGCTAGGGTCATTCTCTGAACCTTCCTCTAGATCAATAGTGCTCATACTCAAGTCAGGGGCAGACTGTGCCCCCCAGGCTTGGGTTGTCTGAAGACATCAGTTTTGATTGTCACTATTGGGGTGGTGCCACTGGTGTCTAGCGGGGTGAGGCCAGAGATGTTATTAATCTCCCACAATGCACAAGACAGCCCCCACCCCCAACAGAGAATTATCCATTCCAAAATATCAGTAGCGCTAAGGTTGAGAAATGATGCTCTAGATAACTCATTTATTATCACTTACCAAAACCTCTGATTATGTCACCTATGTGTTCACTTGTTTATCGTGTCTCTCTCCTAATGCATTGCAGGCTCCCTGAAGGCAGGCAACCTGTCTTATTCACTATTGTATCTGCAGCACTCATCCAAGTTCCCGGTACATAGTAGAAATTTTAAATAAACAAATTAATAAATGACTGTCCCTCCTCAGAACCCTGTGACCTCTCAACAAGTCATGAAAAATCTGTGGTTACCAAGGTCTTGATTGGGACAGCACTTTTTCCAACCACTTGAAGAGTCTAAAGCATAAAGGAGCAAGCTGTGCCCATGGGATTGGGGTCAGAGGGGTGGAACCCTTGTAGCCCCTTGGAGAAAGTCTCCTCCTGTCTACAAATGAGAATCAAATCATGTTGATTATAAAACCTCTGATCCTTACTAGGCATCTTAGCTTTGAACCAGGGGAGAAAATGGAAGCCTTTGATCAAGAGTAAAAACAGCCTCGGGCAGGGAGACAGACATTGATTTTGACCCTTACTCCCCAAGGGGTCTTGGGGGGAAAAGCCTGAGTGAGAAGGAGTTTGGTCCAGGCCTGAGCAGCTGGCTTGAAAGTAATCCAATAGTGCGAGCTCTGTGCCTAAAATCAGCTGGCCCCAGGGGTTCTGAGAATGCTGCCCTTTGGGTGGCCAATTTCCTTAGGAAAATATGAAATGGCCAGGCCACCCTTTACTGAATTATAAAGCACTTATCACTTCTTTAATAACTACCCGCATGGAGGACTTAATTCACTCAATATGGAAGTTATAAAGGCGAATTGGTAAGTGAGCATTAAGCTCAAGTGCATTGCATAAAGACTTATGAGGGCAATATTTTCGCCCATTAAAAGGGTAGATTTTCTCACTGCAACTCTGCCTCAGAGTTAATGCAGAAAAGTCGCTCCAAAGCTTGGGGCATTTTCATTGTTAGAGGGTAAGTTCAGGTCACTAGGAGGAAAGGGAGTCCTTGACTTTGCAGGAATAATTATCCCAGAACCTGAGGGTGTCAGTGTGATTAGTCAAGGTAAGCATCAGAAAGACAAGATCACATTTGTGATGCCTGGCCCTCTCTTTCGTGCACAGCAAGCCGGGATGCGACCGAGCCACAGTGAAGAAGAGAGAAGTCACAGGATGAAGAAGGAAGGGTGGGCTGGGATGGGGGCTGCAGAAGAATGTGGAGCAGGGGCTGCAGGAGGGAGGCAGGCCCCAGGGCCAGCTCCTGTAAGACCTGGCACTGAGAGGAACACCTACTTACATCTGGGGCCTGAAAGGGAGGAAATGATATTCACCCTTGTTATCTGTAAGGAAACCAGCTCTGGAATTTCTGAAGGTTCCAGAGGGCTCCATTTAAGGAGCTGGAGCGGTAGCCTTCCTCACCCAAGTGAAGGAAATGCAGGTTTCTCTCTTGTTCGCTTTTCTCTCCCTTACTTCATCATTGCCACCCAATTCCTTTCCTCCAGCAATAAACCATCTGTTCTCTTCCTCATATACTCACCCTCTGGGAAGGCATCTCTCCATTCACATGACTTCAATTACTGCCTAATTAGAGATTGATTCTAGTTCTACAGCTCTACCCTTGATGCCTAACCTGTCTCCTGTCCTGAAGTTCTTGTTATCACAATATGCATTCCCCTGAACTCTAAAGAGCAAATATGGACAGAATGGCTCACTCTTCCCACCTGAACTTTCCCAATCTACCTTCACTGAGTACTCCTGACTTGAAACATGGCAGCAGAGATGGTCAGTCAATTTTAACTTATGTACAATACTAGTGGGTTGGCAAGAGCTAACACAGAGTGCTGTGATTAGAAGAGGTCTATGGTTGAGCAGGACAAAAAAAAAAAAAAAACCTCTGTGATTGATTAGTGATGTCTGCCCTGGGCACAGTACATGGAAGGACCATGAAAGTATCATCCATTGACCACATCTACTCAAAAGGCTCTGAGAGGTCTTTTCTTTCTCAGATTCAAGTCCCATCAGTCCCTCCTTCCTGATATTGCAAGTAACTTACCTTGTCTTTTTATTTCTACAGCTTCTATCTTAGCCTCATGCCCAGAAGGATAGGAGGACCTCTTAGCAACCCTTTCAGCTTTCATTCTTTGAGTGCTAACTTGTTCTAGGCTCCATTTTTTACAAAGATGACATCGATCATGTCCCCTACAGGCCCAAGACATCCCAATGGCTATCAAATGCCTCACACCAAACCAAACTTCTATTAGGAAGCCTTAAGCCTGCAGGAAATCTGAAACTGAGGAGAAGGGACTATAAACAGAGCTACAGACCCTTTGAGGACAGAAGCAACTTTTTCTCTGTTTCCCGTGTCCAAACCATTGCACTACTGAGATGCTTTCCTGAGGCTTGAATCCAGCTGGAAGCTGAGAGGAAAGGGGATTGCTAATGGGACCTGTGTAAATGGCTTTTGTGACTCTCATTCTTCTTGTCCCCATGTGTCCTCATCTTTTTCTCAAAGAAAATAAAACATCAAGCTACTCCAGGGAGGTGTGCTTACTTCCACAGAGAAATCCACCTGCCAGGCATCATCATGCCGTCTCCCCTCTGGTTCTTCCCTGTACTATTTTTGGAAGCGGTTTGGTATAATGAAAAAAAATAACAGCTTTGGGGTCAGCACTGGGCTTCACTTTCCAGTCTGTCACTGACAAGCTAGGTGATCTCCCATGGCCTCAGTTTCCTTATCTGTAAAATAGAGATAATGATGCTGAACTCACGGAGGCATCATAACAATGAACTAAAATAGTGTTTGTAAAAAGCCCTAGCACATTCCCTGAAATATGCTAGGGCTCAAAGAATGTTTATTTTCCTCTTCAAAAAGAAAAGCAATCCTTGGGTTGGGCAGGAATTGAGGTCAGGATCTGGGGCCATCATGGCAGGGAGGGTAACCCTACTTGTAGCTTCAGTGGCTGAGGCTGTGACAGACGTGTAGTGTGAGACTCTTCCCAGCCACCCCCTTCCCATCCTTACCCACTGCTTCCTCATCCTCTCATAACCCAGCCTCAACTTTACAAGTCAGCCAAACAAAGCCCTGGCTGCCCAGATATGGTTCCCTCCAGTATCCTCTGAGCCATGGTGCCTCTCCCTGCCCACCTCTGGGTACTCAGAATGTCAGTGGAGCTGAATGTCTCCTCCTGGGGTTCCAATGTGCCACATCTTCCTCTCCCCTAAGCTTTTAACAAACCATCGCCACCCAGTCACAGTCACTCAGTGATCCCAGCCTCACCCTCTAATTCCTGGGAAATTTTTCTAGGTGGCTGCTGATGTATGTATGTAATCCTGTCACCTGTGTGTCTAGGCATTATCTGCCTGGCTTCCCTTGTGAGAGCATAAATTCCTTGACAACAAAGTCTGCTGCATTCTATTTATTTTGTTCACCCTCCTCGTGCCCCATGCTCAGTTCTGCGCTCAGTAAGCATTCAGACCTTGCAGAAATTCCCAGAAGCTTCTCCTTGAAGCTGGGACCAGGTGGGCTCCAACCTGCAGTGGGAAAGAGCTGTCTAAGTAGCCTGGGACAGGGCTGAGGTCCAATGCCAAGGGCCCAAGAAGCACAAAACAGAGAGCTGAGGAGAGATGCTGACTGACACACACTCCTCAGAGTCTCATCCTGCACAACTCAGCCAGGATGTCCTCGCCTTTGGAGAGCCTTCCTTGGCCCCCTGTTTCTCAGTCACAAATTTCTCTGCTGTGCTGTCCATCATGGAACTAGGGCTGATATTTGAGACAAGTAACACTTCATAGAGCGCAAACTCAGGACCAAATGGACATCACATCCTAAGCCAGGCACTGATCCTTAGTTCCTGGATCCAGGGACAGGGTGGGGTGGGGAGAAGGAGGTATCAGGCTGGAATGGCTGGTAGACTGGAATATTGGGCATCATCACTTGGGGGGCTCAGGGAGCAAATATTTACCCTTTACTATGGAAGTAGTTCACTACTTTCACAACTTCCAGGCTTTAACTGATGTGAGCTGGTGAGAGTCCACTCCAAACAGAGCCTGTACCTCTCCCAGGACACTCATCATGTCATCCTGTATTCTTTGACAAGCCTATCTCCTCCACAAGACTCCATGATCCTTGGGGCAGGGACTATGTCTTTTATCTCTGCATCCCTGGTGCCAAATGGGGCTCCTGGCTCCTAAAAAGCCCTAGTAAATGTTGCATGGATGCAGCAGGAGTTCTCCTTCCCAGAGCTGTCAGCTTCACCCTTGGGCAAGAACATTTAATATCCTGAAAGGAATTGTCCAAATTAGTGAAGGGAGGCCCAAGGCACCATCCCAGGAGTCCCATGGTGGGGCAGGACAGGGGAATGCAACAAAGATTCTAACCACCCCTCTTCTAGGGAGCCTGGTGGAGCACATCTCCTGGGACTGACCTTCTGCACTGCACAAAGTGGAAACCTCAAGGTCAAAGTGGTGTCTGTGCCCTTAACTCCAGCACCGGGGAAAGTGTCTGGGGAGACCCAGTCTTTGGCCCTCACCCCTGCAAGCATTCCTCCTCTCTAGGCCAGTAGCAGCAGAGTTTACTCAAAGATCCCAGGGGCTTGGGAATGTAGAACCTCACAGCTGGCTCCTGAAATGGAGTTCAGCAGGACAGCCTGGGCCACCACTTCCAAGAAAGGAAGTGGTGCTGGTGCCCACTGAGTAAAGAGAAGGAAAAACCTACAGGTGGGAGAGGGGAGTCAGAGCCAGAACACACCAGGATTCTCAGGTCCAACCCCAATCAGCTCTCTTCTCACACTATGCACAAGAAAGCAGCACAGCCCATGGCAGTCCAGATAGTGGGTGACCGTGAATAAATTGGGAGCATGATTGAGCCCAGGCTCTGAGCCTCTGGCTACAGAGCTCACTCATGTCCCCCTGCATTCACCACGAAGAAGGACTCAATGGCCAGAAGCCACTCATCAGTCCCCACCTGCCCAGACTGGCCGCCAACCTAGAGCATCTTTACTCAGTGGGTTCAACTTCTCCCAAGCCTAGGTCAGGCTGATTTATCCAGGCCTAATCCCAACAGCAGGTATGGCCTGGAACTCCACTTCATTTATTTATAAGCACCTACTATGTGCCAGCTCCCTCTGCCTGGCATCTGGTGTTCCTGGAGAGATTTCCCCTCCTGCACCACTGATATGGTTTGGCTGTGCCCCCACCCAAATCTCATCTTGAGTTATAGTTCCCATAATCCCCACGTGTCATGGAAGGGACCCTGTGGGAGGTAACTGAATCATGGGGCAATTACCTTCATGCTGTTCTCATGATAATGGGTGAGTTCTCACAAGATCTGATGGTTTTATAAGGGGCTCTTCCCTCTTTGCTCAGCACTTCTCCTTCCTGCCACCATGTGAAGAAGGATGTTTTTGCTTCCCCTTCTGCCATGACTGTAAGTTTCCTGAAGCCTCCCCAGCCATGTGGAACTGTGAGTCAATTAAACCTCTTTCCTTTATAAATTACCCAGTCTCAGGCAGTTCTTTATAGCAGTGGGAGAACAGACTAATACAACCACCAAGCTGCAGCCCTCCCTCCAAGCCTACTGGAAGCGCCTTAGCAATATGACAGGGTCTCTATCACAGGCTCTGATTGCCACTTCAATGAGATGCTGAAAAGCTGGGACAGGAGCTCTGCCCAAATCCCAGCTGCTCAGCTAGGCTCTAACAATGCAGCGAGCACACCATCATCTTTCCTTTTCCTGGCAGAGGGACTCAAGTCCTGCTCACACTTTCTCATCAGCATCTTGCTAATGGCTCATGGACCAATCTCAAACCATGTAGATCCCTGTCTACCCCGCATTATTAATTTTCGGTTAACAACAGGAGTGCTTCCCAGATCCACCACATTAGGCGCCACGGTCAGCCAGACCAGTCCCAATCAGACTCAAGCCCTGATATCTTACCCACCATGATATGTTGGAATGGGAGTGCTGGCTAGACTCTGGGGACCAGCCCAGCAGCTGGTTAGTTTCCCTTTGACCTGAGCCCACCTATTGATAGTTTTCTTCCTTTTCCTCACCAGCATGCCATTGGTAATTCAAAATGACTGAAAGCTGCATTTACAAGTGTGCAGACACCTACCACCCATGGGTCTCATGGGTGTTGTCCCTCGGTTCTAAGGGTGTGTGAAGCCACCATATCACGTGCAATTCAAGAATTCAAAACCTAGGCCAGCACAGGACTTACATCTGAATTCTACAATGGTAATAAACTTCACAGTAGTCTTCAGCTCAGACTCTCAAGGAATCTGTGTGACAACAAACCCTCTCCTCTTGCACACCTCGTACATGCTACAGGAGTGCAGAGAGGTTAAGGTGCAAATCATCCCTGAGGAAAACACTCCCAATTCACGCCATCTGGACACAAAGGCCATTCCTCCCAGCAGAGAAGGTTGAGTCTCTGCTGTTCCCTGTACTTAAACCTGTGAGGTGCTAGCCCTGCCTGCAGATGTCTTGGGGTCCGAATACTTCAGAACACAGGGCCAGGCCACCATGATGTTGGGCTTTTTCTTAATGGAAACTGCCTGTTTGCCAAGGAGCCCCTGTCCACTGGGTCTGCTCATAAGGGGTTCTTTTCACACCCCTGGAATAAATGCTTGCATAGGGCATACAGAGCTCTTCTTACTGATAACAGCTTTATAAAATACATTTGAATGATGTTCCAAGTCACTCTGTCTTCTATTTCCTCCCTCATTTCTTTGTCATAGATGGTGCCCTTCCAGCAGGTCTGGATTCCTAAAAAAAAAAAAGACTACATCAAGGCCTAAATGTGAAGATCTATTTTCCTCTGAAGAAGGTCAGGGTTCCACAGATTAGGACCCCCAAACAGCTGTTAATAACCATTCTCCAGCTGACTACTGCTGGCCAAAACCTGCAGGAGCCTTCCTCCTGGTCTTCGTTTCTTGCCTTCCAGGTCTTCTCCTAGCTAATCCAATCCTAAGTGGGGAGGCACGAGGGGCTTCTTTCTCCACCAGCCTATATCTCAGCAGCCTTGCTCAGGCTCTTTCAACTTCACTTCCGTTCGACATCTCCCCCACTTCACTGACTTTCTCTCCTGGCCTTTCCCTTCAATCATTCATCTCCACATTTGGGAGACAGGGCTCCTCTCCCAGCCAGCTGCTCTGTGCAGTGTGAAGTCATAGTTGGCAGCAACAGGCAGAATGCCCCATTCTCTAAAGCAGAAACCTCAAAGAACCCAAAAAGTGAGTCAGTGTTTCCGAAAGCTGTCCCGTGCTCAGCTGTGTGCTCCGGACAGTCATTTGGGGGAGTTATGGAGATACAGATGCCCTTTTGACTAAGCGACCCATTCATGTCCATCTTCAGGGTGTGGCCAGTTGGGCCCCAGACCTGTTCCTGTCCTAGGATTCCTCAGAGGCTGCCTGCAAGTTTCCATTCAAGCCCATCTCCTCACCATGACCTGTGCAGCTGCACAGAGTGCTGTCCTGGAGAGAACGATGTTGCCAAGGAGAGCATCCACACCTGTGTGTCCAAAGGCTGAGTGTGACCCATGAGTCTTGTTTCCCACAAACGTGAGATCCCAGAACTAACAAGACCAAAGACCAGAAGATAAAGAAGGAAAACTAGCATTGCTGATTCCCTAGGAAGTAAAACGCCGCTGGCTAGCAGGAGAATCTGGTTGGGCAGAGGCTGGATGAGACACTGCAAATCTTGCCAAGCAAACACTCTGTGTGTCCCACTGATGTCCCTCAGACCTTCCCACTTTTTGACGCTAGCTGGCTCCCAGTGGCCAGCACCTGCTTCTCTCTTCCTGAGAGCTTTCTCTGGGGTGGGCCAAGTGTCTGCAGGGCTTAATACCCCAGGAGCAGCCCTCCTAGCAATGATGGTGGACAAATATCCCAGATCCAGTTTCCCACAGTGATTGCTAGCTCGGTACACACTCTTCCTGACTTCCCATCTCAGTTCCCCATTCCCCTACCTAGAAGTCCTGAGATTACTTCCCAAATAAATTACTTGCCCTTGAATATTTCTCTCAGGGTCTGCTTCTAGGGATTCCCAAACTAAGACAGCTTTTTGTCTACCAGCTGCTACACATGGGAACCCATGTATGTCTTTCCAGCTCTGTCTCCTACCGCATGACTCAGACCCCAATAATCCACTTAAAAGAATAAAGAGTTGCACTGTTTGAGCTTTTACTGTGTGTCAGTCTCTGCATTTACCCCCCTAATCTCATTTCAATCCCATAACCACCCTAATGAACAGGTTTTATCATTCTTGTTTATAAATGAAAGGCACCAAGGCACCAAGAGGTTGAGTGACCTTCTCAAACCTCACACAGCTAAAAGAGGTTGATTATTGGGTAAGGATATACAGTTAGATGGAAGAAATAAGACCTAATGTTCAATAGATCAGTAGGGTGACTATAGTTCACATTAATCTATTGTACATTTCCAAATAGCTAGGAGAAAGTAATTCAAATGTTCCTAGAATAAAGAAAAGATAAATATTTAAGGGGATGGCTATCCCAATAACCCTGATTTGATCTTTACACATTATACGAATGTATTAGATTATCACATGTACCCCAAAATATGTATGTCTATTATGTATCAATAAAAATAATTTTTTTAAAAAAAGCAAAGATAATTTTTAAAATTTTACTTTAAGTTCTGGGATACATATGCAGAATGTGTAGGTTTGTTACACAGGTATACATATGCCATGGTGGTTTGCTGCACCTATCAACCCGTCATCTACATTTTAAGCCTCACATGCATTAGGTATTTGTCCTAACGCTCTCCCTCCCCTTTCTCCCCACCTGCCAACAGGCCCAGGTGTGTGATGTTCCTCTCCCTGTGTCCGTGTGTTCTCATTGTTCAACTCCCACTTATGAGTGAGAACATGTGGTGCTTGGTTCTCTGTTCCTGTGTTAGTCAAGCAAAGGTAATTTTTTAAGTGAAGTCCAGATACAAACTCTCTCCTCCATTGGATTCCGCAGCAGTTGCTCTTAATCCCAACAATCTAGTGCCTTTCAGGCACCTGCTCTCGCCAGTCTTTGGATTTCTCTCCTTCTGGCATACTCTCTCCCCTATTACCTTCTAACTTGAAAAATTTAAAAAAAAAAGTCTTGCCTATCTCACAGAGTTCTTGAGATGATTCAACAAGCCACTGTCTATAACAAAAACCACAATAAACGATAACACATTATAGAAAAGTAGGGAAGCCAGATTTTGATCACTTCTACTCCTACAATCAGCCATTTCTAATGCTGCTCACTCTACAAACTCTTCCTTTGATGCCCTGATCCTTGGCCAGGGTCTCCTTCAAGCCTTATCACAGTCTGTTTTGGGATCAGAGTTTTTGTGGATGTATCTTTTCTCCCCTCAGAAAGACCCTTTCCTTTGCACCCTGCTTGCATCCTAGGAGGTGTTAAAAATTCTTTCTGGATGAACTAATCAGTTACATAAAGGTGTGAGAATCGGACCCGCCCAAGCCACAGACTCTCATTCCATACATCCAGAGCTGCTGGTGAAGGGAAGCGAGGCTGCAGTCACTGGACAAATATTCACTGGGGGCGTGCCACCTGCTGGGCACAGTCTCTGGCTCCGGCATATTCATCAGGTGTCACCTCTCAGCAGAGCAGAGCTACCTGAGTGGTGAGGTACAAGCCCCTCTCCCATTGGATCAAACTCAGCTGGATCAAACCACTTTGACAGGAGGTGAGGGAAAAGGAAAGGAACATGATGGGAAAGATGATGCGTTTCTGAGATTCTTGTTACAATCTGGGCAATGTCCCACATCAGTCCTGCCCTTCCTACCAGGAAAATCAGCATTCTCAGGAGTGCTGAGAAATTGGAGAGAAAGAAGAAAACAATCCAGGGCTGACAGTGACGTTCATTAAAAGTGATTTTCTCCCCCTGCTGCTAAGCTTAGCATGTGGTTCTGTATATGGTGGGAAGACGAGGGATCTGGATTCAGGGTTTAAAATGCATTTCAGCTGGAGCCTTGATGCCTTAGTGTCCGTGTGGGGTGAGAAACAGAAGGGATGACAGACTTCCCTGGTTCAAGAGAGCATGGGGAAACCGCAAGCCAGAATGTGTCCACCGCCCAGACTGGCCTATGTGGGCCTCGGCTCTCAGACCCTCCCATCTCACCAGCCAGGCCTTTGAGGCCTCTCCTGCAAGCATCTCCCCAAGGTCCCACAGAGGTCCAAGAGCCCAGCATGGCAGCGATGCCTACGTGAAATCACACTTACTACATGATCTGCCACAGATCTCTTCCTAGGAGGCTACAAACTTCTACAGACATGAGCTCTGGTATATCATCCTAGGGATACAGGAAGCCAGCCAGCCACAGCCCTCTATTTCCTGAGCACTGAAAGGTAACCCAGCTGCACACAGCCCACTTCTGAACAAGGGCTATCCTAAGCCCCCAAAACGGTGACTCCAGGGTCAGCCCTCTCACCCCGGTTTGGCCCCTACTCGTTCTCCAGGCCTTGAATAAATAAAATGGCGGGCCTGACTACAAGAGAAGGCTCCTAAGGACTTTGGGGATGGGAAGGCACACAGGCTGAACAGAGTCTCCCATAACCCTGACCTACCTACTGTAGTCGAACCGGCCTCTAGGTGTGTACAGGGGACAAGGGCGTCCCCTGAATCCCTCATGCTCCCTCCTGCAGACCTGGAGTGTGCCTTGTGAATGTGGACAGCTTAATGAAGAGGGGTCCAGTTGCAACAGCAGCCGACCTCATCTTCCGGGATCTGCTCAGCGCCCTTTTCTAATCCATTCCCCACAGCAGCTAGAGATGCCTTGGAAGACACTTAAAACTCTCCAGAGGCCGGGCGCGGTGGCTCACGCCTGTAATCCCAGCACTTTGGGAGGCCGAGGCGGGCGGATCACGAGGTCAGGAGATCTAGATCATCCTGGTTAACACGGTGAAACCCCGTCTCTACTAAAAATACAAAAAAAAAATTAGCCGGGCGCGGTGGCGGGCGCCTGTAGTCCCAGCTACTCAGGAGGCTGAGGCAGGAGAATGGCGCGAACCCCGGGGGCGGAGCCTGCAGTGAGCCGAGATCGCGCCACTGCACTCCAGCCTGGGCGACAGCGAGACTCCGTCTCAGAAACAAAAAACAAACAAACAAACAAAAAAACAGGCCGGGCGCGGTGGCTCACGCCTATAATCCCAGCACTTTGGGAGGCCGAGGCGGGCGGATCACGAGGTCAGGAGATCGAGACCATCCTGGCTAACGCGGTGAAACCCCATCTCTACTAAAAATACAAAAAATTAGCCGGGCGCGGTGGCGGGCGCCTGTAGTCCCAGCTACTCAGGAGGCTGAGGCAGGAGAATGGCGCGAACCCGGGAGGCGGAGCTTGCAGTGAGCCGAGATTGCGCCACTGCACTCCGGCTTGGGCAACAGAGCAAGACTCCGTCTCGGGAAAAAAAAAAAAAAAAAACCTCTCCAGAAACCTCAAAGAGTCCTGGTTCTGAGGAGAAACCCACACTCCTTACAGTGGCCAGGCGGGCGGGGCCGGGTCTTTCATGGCTCACAGCTCCTTTCCCTGCTCCCACCTCGGCCATAGCCCTGCAGCCACAGCCATCTGTCTCTGCATCGGAGGCCCCACGCAGGGCCTTTGTTAGTGTCTGCTCGTGCTTCTCCCTGAGACTGTCCCCAGACACACCATTGCCCCTGGTCAACTCCTTCAAGTCTCAGGGGAAATGTGCTTCCTCAGGGACCCCCAGGCCCAGGCTTGGTCAGCGCCCCAGGTCTACATTACCCAGAACCTTCTGTTCCTCCTTCAGGGAATTCACAGTCAAACTCGGAGTCACTGGCTTAGCGTCTAGCTCCGCCCCGACATTGTGGGTCCATCAGGGCCTGTTTTATTCCTGGCTGCATCCCCAGCCCTCGGGCCAGGAGCTCAATGGTATTTGTCAGGTTGCTTGACCCTAACAGGCTGGTTTCATGAGAAGGTGATTGCTGGGACTATTATATTACCTGCCTCCAGCGAGTCCCCAGGCACCTGCCTCCAGGATGGCACTGCCGGGATAGTTGTCCCATGAGCTGGGTGGTGGAACTGTCTTCAGTGCTGAGGCAGTCAGGACAACTGAGCTACCCACAGATGTCACTCTTTCCCCCCAACACCTTCTGACTTCCTGCCCACAGCCCAAACACACCCTTACTACATCGTTTCTCAAACACAATCCCAATTCCTCCAAAAGCTTCTGTTAAATCTATCTGAAGAGTTCAAGATGAAATACACACAGCTGTCCTGTTGAAGCAGGTTATGTGCTATCACTGTGGCCTCATCCAGTCACAGAGACTCAGGTGGCAAAGCAGTATATTAGGGGGACAAGAGCTTTTTTCTCTGGAGAAGGATATCCTGCCTCTTCTTTGTCTTCTCAAAGGTTTAGTACCAACCATGCGACAGTACATGGCAGAGGCCTCTGCTGCAGGCAAAAGAAGCAGGTCCCCAGATAAGGCTATTTTCCCCAGATAAGCCAAGGCCCCTCCTGGCTTCCCGGAGCTATCATCAGCATCACCCTCAAACACAGCCTCAACAGACCAGGGCCAGATGTGCTCAGCTCATGGGAGATGGCAGAGATGCAATCAGATGTGCAAAGATTCTCAGCCCCTTCCTGGCTGCCTTTAAAAGCCACTGCTCCTGTGGACACAAGTCATCATATTCCATTTTAACTTGAACAACAGGTAACCTTGTGGATTCTGGGAGGCCAGCCTGCAGAAACTTCCTACGGTGTGTGGATCCCAAAGGCATGAGGCAAGTAAGGCTACTTGGTTTGCATCGATGTCACCCCACTCCCTGCAATGGGATCTGTTGCAGTCCTCTAGCCACTATGGCCACAACATCCCTCCAGCATGCCTGGATCATAACCAAGGAAGTGGCAATGTCAGAAACAGGAGACATCCCTTCCAAACAGCCCATCCCCAAGGCCTCCCAACACTGGCACTCTGTGTGCCCAGGAAGGCTTCCATCTCTCAAAGTCCATTTCTTCCCTCCCACACCCCTCCCACACTCAAGGGGATCCTTCATCTCATCTGACTCCTGCTTGGTCTCCGCCCCCTTTGGATGTTCCATTTTAGCTGGAGAAAGGGATATAAAATGATACCCCTCTAAAGGGAATCAAAATAGAGTGGACACAAAGGAAATAAGATTCACAGTGAGAAAGCAATTTGACATTTGCATGATGCTACATCATTGTGTCTCAGGCTATAAAGTGCATGCAAACCACCTGGGCGTGTTGTTAAAATGCAAATTCTGACTCATAGGTCAGAATGAGGCGGGGTCTGAGATTCTGCATTTTTAACAAGCTCCCAGGATGGCTGAGGCTGCTAGTCCATAGAACACACTTTGAGTAGCAAGAGTGTGCCTGCACAATGCCTGGCCACAGAGTAGGCACTCACAGTGATTTGCTACGTTGAATTAAACTGCAGGAAGAGCTGGGTTTGATGGCAGGACTCATTAATAAACAGCAAGTGGTAAGCTGAAGCAGTCAAATAAACCAATGGTTTCCAGTGCTGGCTGCACATCAAAATCACCTAGAGAATCTTTTGAAAATGCCAATGCCTGGAGCCCACCCTCAGAGATTGCAATTTCATTGGTCTGCAGTAGAGTCTGAGTATTTTTTAAAGGTTCCTTAGGGGATCCTAGTGTGCAATCAAGTTAGAGGGCCAATGAATTCAATAAAACGATGTCATTGCCTGCAATGTGCCAAGCATCGTGCCTGAGTGAGGCATTGGACATACAGAGTTGAGTGGGACCAAGTACTGCCCACAGCAAACTTGAAGACTAATAAGGGAAATAAATCTATGTGTAATTATAGTGGAAAAACTACTATTAGGCATAAGTTCTATAAACTGGTTTGGGAATACAGATGAAGAAACAACTGATCCAAGATAGAGGAAATGAGAGGAAAAAGAAGACAGTGACCAAGAGGTAGTGATGTATGGGCCTTAATGGATGCATAGGAGTTTTCTAGACAGACAAGAGAAGCAGCTGCCCCAAACCTCTGTTCTTCCCCATTATTGGTCATGGGGAGATGATGTTTGGCCAGCTGTCGGGGTCCTAAATTCTAGGCAGCTGCCTACTACCACCATGGGTTGATAAGGAAGGTGTATGCACAAAGAACGAGGTTCATCCAATGTGTGTTCTGTTACCAGCTGGTGCTATTTGGAAGACCACATGGGAGTGGCTAGGATGCCCTATCAGTCAGAGACCAGTCAGGAAAACGGAATTCACATCCTATACTTGACAGAGGAAATTTAATGGGGAAACGGGTGACATCTTGGAGTTGCTGAAAAGCCAAACAGGTAGCCACAAGGCAACCCAGAGATAAGCAACAGCAGAAAGACCCCAGGCTGAAGGGATAAAAGGAGGAAGTGGTGCTGTGAAGCCCAGGGTCAGAGCCGTCTGGCAGGAGCCAGGTACAGCAGGGACTGCCCAGCAGAAGCTGCAAATACTAAGAAACACAACCATTGCTAAAGATGCAAAGACCACTACCCAGAGAGTGAGGCAGGGAGCTTGCCCTCTCTGTTCCTGACCACAGACTCAAACAGTGCCTTCCATTGGCCAAACCCAGCCCCCAGCCAGTTGGCAAAGGGTCCTGGGAGATGTAATTTCCAGGGGTCAGGCCTGAAGGGCAGGGAATGGATCTGGGCACTGACAGGTAAATGACAGACTCATTCTGGGCTTCTGGCAAAAGCAGGCTAAACATATCCCTCATCCCCTTCCCTACCTTCAAAACTCTATCTTGCCAGCCAATGCAGTACAGACACTGTCCACATAGGATCTGGGGAGGCCACCCGGCAGGTCACATCCAGCTGTAAATACCTTCTTCTATGTGTCCTCATGGTGCTACACAAATAACAAATATTATCAATTTCTCTGTGTGCAATGATGTACAAGTGTTTATGAAGCACTGCCCCAAGAAAAAGCTAAGAAAGAGGGATTGAAGGGAGCCCACACCTAGGAAGAAATGTTTTTCTTGAATAGGGAGGGCCTCTCAAGGGGAGGAAGCCTCAGACCCCTCTAACTGTGCTGGCCTCCTGGAAGCACCAGGAGAGAAGCAATTCGAAGAGCAGCCCGATTCCAAAACAGAGAGCAATGACCTGATCTATCTTCCTCGCGGAAGCCTGAAGATGGAAGAAATTCTTAAAATGAAACCCAAAAAAGCCCTAGCCTCAGGTTTTCAAAGAAATAAAGGAATGCTACAGAATGTCCTGTATCTCAAGCAGTTGTTCCTCTGCAATTCCTCAATTGGTTTCTTGCCTTTGCACCACGATGGTTTGGAACTGAACAAACTGGCCAGAGGGAAAGCTCAGATGCAGGAACAACTCTCCCAGGTGGTGCCTGTGAAGATGATGCTGCTGGGTCTTCCCCAAGGGCAGGAGGGAGCGAACACCTGGAGCAACTTGCCCCTGGTTTTATTTAGAAATTCCTCTAAGTTTACAGAGTCTTCAGAGAAAGCAGAAGCCTTCTCTCATACAGCTAATATCACGGAGTTCTTCTGATTTATTTGTAAATGGATCATGAAAACTCGTCCTAAAAAGCTAACCAAAGAGCATAACTTCTGCGTCAACTTCCATCAGAGAGCGGGCTCCTGGGACAGCTGCCACCTTGGATGGAAGGCAGCTTTGGGAGAGACAAACAGAGCAGTGAGCAGGGAGGGAAACACCCTGCCTGAGACCCAGAGCAGTGAGATGTTCCACTGAGAGCCCAGCACACCATTTTCATTCAAGTGGCATTTATATACTCCACTCATTAAAAAAATTAATGCACTATTGTTTTAATTGAGGGCAAATTTACATAACATAAAATTAGCCATCTTAACATGTATAATTTAGTGGCATTTAATACACTCACAATGTCATGCAAACATCACTTCTATTTAGTGCCAAAGCATTGTCATCACCCCCCAAAAAATATCCTATATCTATTAAGCAGTCACACTCCCCTTTCTTCCCTTTCCCCAGTCCCTGGCAACTATGGATTTATCAATTCTGGACATTTGATATAAATGGAATCATAAAATATGCACATGCATTTGTATCTGGCTTATTTCACTTAACACATTTTTGAGGTTAGGTTCATCCATGTTGTAGCATGTATCAAAATGTCACTCTTTTATGGCTGAATAATAGGCCGTTATAGAGATAGACCACATGTTTATTCATTCATCAGATGATGGACATTTTGGAGTGTTTCCACCTTTTGGCTATTTTAAATAGTGCCACTACAGCCATTCATGTTTATGTTTTTTGTTGAAATACCTACTTTCAATTATTTTGGGTATACATCCAGAAGAATTGTCCATTTTTAAAGGATTTGAGAGAAGATGTAATATAAAATAGCATAATTAGGAATGTAAGCAAAATAGACTTATTAAAAGGGAACAAAGGAGTATGTGTTAACAGGAGTCCAGGGTGAACTAATTCTCACAATCTCAGGCACTGAATGTGGCCACAGGTTTCCTGGCAGCTAAGGTGAAAAGGGAAACAAATCAAGTCACTACAAGTCAGCTGTAGAGATAAACATGTTTTCCCTGACACTAGATCCAGAAAAGAACCTGTAGCATAGATCCTTCTATAAAAGATTGTGTGTGACATTGCAGAGGACATGTTCTTATATTTCTACAAGAGACAGAAATGTTCTTCAAATGAGTGGTTTTGTTTTTTCTTTTCTAATCAACTCTATATGGCTCATGAACACATTTAAACTGTAATTCAATAAACCCAATTTTGTAGAATAAAGCAAATACAGCCCAGATACATTGCTTTCTAAATACTCAATTTATTACATGAATCAAATGTGAAGAATCCCAAAGAAATAAAGGTGGAAGCATCCACTAAAAGTCTCTAACAGGCCAGGCACGGTGGCTCACACCTGTAATCCCAGCACTTTGGGAGGCCGAGGTGGGCAGATCACGAGGTCAGGAGATCGAGACCATCCTGGCTAACACAGTGAAACTCCGTCTCTATTAAAAATACAAAAAAATTAGCTGGGCATGGTGGCGGGCGCCTGTAGTCCCAGCTACTTGGGAGGCTGAGACAGGAGAATGGAGTGAACCTGGGAGGCGGAGCTTGCAGTGAGCCGAGATCGCACCACTGCACTCCAGCCTGGGCGACAGAGTGAGACTCCATCTCAAAAAATAAAAATAAAATAAAAAGTCTCTAACAGTTCATTTCTTCAGCATGTCTCTGAATTCTTTAACACGTGCCCATAGTGCAGACATTTTATGCTGGTGGTCAAAGTGATGGCCCTTAGCTTACATATGAGGCAAGGTGTGTAAAGGGTAAAGCTGCCATTTAGCTGTGGATGTTCACGAGACACTTCTCTGTTGATGGACCTCATTCCTACCCAAAAATACAGTAACTGAGACTTGCACTTGGCTGACCTCTGACCCTCCCTTCTCCCAGCTCCTCCTACCTCTCCAACCTGGTAGATGCTTCATGGAAGCTGTTTTGGCTGCTGCCACACACACACACACACACACACACACACACACACACACACACACCCCAGGCCCCCATGGCCAGCAGTATGTCCCACTATGTGGCTGCCATTGGCAGAGCAAAAATCCATCAGACATCCAAAGAAGACCCATGCCTGAAGGGGAAACGTCAGGGCCCCCACACTGAGTGGAGTCCAACTCCATCCTCACCCTATACTGAGTCAGAAACAGCCGCAGGAAAGCTGGTCACTGCACCGATGCCCACGCTGAGACACTGCAGGGCTGTGGGGTCCCATCGCCTGGGCACCTGACGCCAACAGCCCATGCAGAATGGCCCGTATGTGTGAGGTTTAAGCCATAGTAAAAATGTGCTTCTTTCTATGCCTGACAGAGACTAGCACAAATGTCTTTCTGGTGTGGATTTTCTTGCTTGGAACATTTATTGACAGCTGCTCCCTGGAGTCATGATCTCACTTCCTGTCATCCTTAGGCAGCCCTCTGATGTTGGGGTGAGCCATCATTCCCGTTTCACACATGAGGAAACAGAGGCCCACCAGGATTGAGTAACTTGCTCAAAGACCCCCAGCTGTTAGGTTCACAGCTCTTCTCCACTGGAGGAAACTGTCTACTTTTAAAGGTGTCTGGGTTCTCCCACTTTCTATCCTTGCAGCCTGAATAAAATAAAGGCGGGACAAGGACAATGAAAGAGGAACAGGCGGACAAGCTGCCCACACGTGTCCACTTGAGATGCTGTGAGGATGTGCCCACAGCCCCTCTCTAGGAACAGGGGAGACTAAGGCCCAGACAGACAGACAGACAGACAGACAAGGCAGCTCGGCCTCACTCGGGGGTACGAAGAGAGCTCTGTGGTTCAGAAGCGGGAGTGTAGATGGACTTCAAATAATAATCACAAACACGCAGTGCTTGCTATGTGCTGGGCACTATTTTACATGCTCTGCCTTCATTAACTTATTACGGCCCTCACACAGTCCTGCGAGGTAAATGCTAATACTATCACCATTTTACAAAGAAGAAACCGAGGCACAGAGGAGTCAAGTCACTTACCTAAGGTCACACAGCTTAAGTAAGATTTGAAACGAGGCGGCCAAGTGCAGTGGCTCACGCCTGTAATCCCAGCACTTTGGGAGGACAAGGCGGGTGGATCACCTGAGGTCAGGAGTTCGAGACCAGCCTGACAAACATTGCGAAACCCCGTCTCTACTAAAAATACAAAATTAGCCAGGCGTGGTGGCACATGGCTGTAGTCCCAGCTACTCAGGAGGCTGAGGCAGGATAACTGCTTGAACCTGGGAGGTGGAGGTTGCAGCAAGCCAAGATCATGCCACTGCACTCCAACCTGGGAGACAGAATGAGACTCTGTCTCAAAAAAGAAAAAAAACAAAAGAAATGAGGCCGTATGCCAGCATCTATGTGCTTAGCCACTGTAGAGTTTCCCGGGGCTCCCATAACAAAGTATCACAAACTGTGTGGCTTAAAACAAATGAAATTGTCTCACAGTCCTGGAGGCTGGAAGTCAGAAATCGAGGTATCAGCAGGGCCATGCTCCCTCGAATGGCTGTAGAAGAGAATCCTCTCTTGCCTCTTCCTAGTTTCCAGGGGTTACTATCAATCCTTAACATTCCTTGGCTCATAGCTGCATCACTCCAATCTCTACTCCATCTTCACAAGGCCTTCCTCCCTCTGCGTGTGGCTGGGTCCACATGTCGAATTCTTATAAGAACACCAGTCACTGGGTTTAGGGCCCCTCTTAATGCTATATAACCTCATCTTAAGGAATTATGTCTGCAAAGACCCTATTTCCAACACAGCCACATTCTGAGCTGCAGAGTAGACATGAGCTTTACAAGGACACTACTGAACCTGGAACAGCCACTGGGCTGTACTGCTTCTTGAAGGGGAGGTCACTAGGGCTAGGACCATTTGAGCCAGGAAAAAATAAAGCAGAAAAAAAAAAAAAAAACAGAGAGAATAAGGACAAAAAAAATGTGCCCCCAAATGAACACTCTTCCTATTTCCCAAGCAAGATGCAACCTCTCTGGAACGCCTTCCCATACGAGCCCAGTTTTGTCTGAATTTACCATTTTGTCCCATAACCGGCTGGGCACACATCTGCCCCTCCACTAGGAGGTGAGCCCCTGAAGTGCAGGGCTGTCGGGGCTCATCTTCATGCCCCAGTGCCTAGAGCAGTGGCTGGCAGGTGACAGGTGTTCAGCAAAGGGATGGGGAACTCATGACTTTCTGGGCCTTGCCCTGCTCCCCACTCCTCTGCCCGGTTTCCTCCCACATGAGGAAGTTGACAGCCCCAGGAAGATTCAGTGATTTGCTCAAAGCCCCCATAGGCCCATAGCCCTTCTTGGTCAGAGAAAGGTATCTGGGTTCCCTCACCTCCTACCCTATGTGTCTGGCACACCATAAGCACTGTGGGTTTGCCGTCTAGCATTTAGGCCCAGGAAGTAACTCCAAAATTTGGCAATGGCAATTCATCAGAGGAAAAACATCCCGGTTTGTTCACAGCTTCCTTGACAAATCCCAGTTCAAACGGAGCATCACGCTTGGGGGTTGGAGAAGGAAAGCAGCTGTCACCCGGGATGGACCTAATCAGCATGCCCAGCTCCAGGGCAAACACAGCCCCCCACTGCCCCACCTGGCCCCAATAACTGTCTCCCTCGTGCAGATATTCACTCTGTGTGTAGGCATTCATTCCAGCGTTACATCTCCATTGACGCAGAGCTCCCCGTGGCTCCCCTGAAACGTTCCGTGCTAGACACTGTGTCCTGCGATGCCAGGAGGGAGCCACAGAGAGAGAAATCAAAAGCATCAACAGGCAGCTCAGCGGAGCCAGGCTGGGGCTGGGAGGAAAGCTGGGGCAAGAGGCCCAAAGAATTCTAGAATGAGAGATCCAGAAATAGAGGGTCTAATGCTAGCAACACAATTGCATAACAAAGAGGGGCAAACTGCAAATTAAATGCAAAATTGATCACCTCTGGTGAGAGAATTGCAAGTCCATTCTCTTGAGGGAGAGAATTGACACTGGGCAAAGCAGTACCAGGGTAACATCTATATATACTTTTAAAATATGGAACCACAGGAAGTTTCATAGGCAAAGAATATGAAATTGAAAAATGCAAACATGAATGCAAAGATTTATAACTCTCTGTGCTGTTCTTTCCCTGGATCTAGGCTCCTCAGGTTCTCCCTGGAAAAAAAACAATTCTGAAATTTGAACCCAGGCAGCTTGATTTGAGAGGGTCTCTGCTTTTAAACTCTATCCTATGCTGTCCCATTATAATTGGAGAAAGCAATTCTCACATTCATTAGGTTGTCATAAGACTTGAACAAAAAGATGTTCATAAAGCACCCAGTACAGTGCCTGGCCCAAGGTCACGGCTAGGGGATCTTAGTGCCCCCACTCAATAGTGCTCCCATTTAAGCCAGGATTAAATAAGCGGTGAGAGCGAGTTATTATGTTGTAGTTCACTGGGGCAGGGAGGACAGGAGCAGTTGATCACTGACCTCAGAGGGACAGCCACTAGGATATCAAGTTTGGTCTGCATTAGGAAGGACTGTCCCCCGAAATCAGATGGAATATCTTGCCCCGGAGGCTCAGCATCCTGGCCATCCTGGGTATTGAAAAACTACACAGCAGCCCTAGGTACTTGTCCTGGCTCAGAAAGAGCTCACCCCTGTGGGCCTGGAGCTTGAGAAGGAGGGAAACTTAGCTACAGAATAAAATGTACTCAAATAGCTCTCACCGGGGCTGACCAGCCCAGCTACGTGCTGGTCATAGCAGGGAGGCAGTTCTGCACGACCCCAAATTAGCAGTGAGACCATCCCTTTTGGCAAAGGGCACACAGGAATGGCCAGTGGGAGAGCTGTCTCTGGATCCAAGTGCAGCAGCTGGAACTTCCTCCTGCCACCCAGCCATCCTTCCTAGAACAGGCCTCCATGAGGCACATCCCCTGTGGTGGGTCAAGATGGTGATGGTGACTGCCTGGGGAATGGTTATCACTCCTCTTAGGGGAGCCCAGCATCATCACAAATGCATGTCCTCCTCCCATGGCAAGAGCTCCAGAACTTATTATCCACCCCTCTCTTGAGGAACTGATCTCACCCTTCCTTGCTATAGTTGACTGTGGAATGGCCTCAGGCCCCACTTGTCTTAATCTGCAAGTCCCATGAGGATAAGAACTATATTTGGTGGTGACCCCAAAGTACCAGGGACTGAACTGAACTCAGTGGTTTGAAGTTTGACGTTAACAGAGCTTCAAAAAAAATGACTCTTATGGCCGATAAGCACATGAAGACATACTTGACATCACTAATCGTTACGGAAATGCACATCAAAACCATGAGATGCCACCTCATAACCACTAGGGTGGACACTAAAAAAAACAAAAAATAACAAGAGTTGGTGAGGATGTGGAGACATTACGCTGCTGGTGGTAATGTAAAATGGTACAACCACTAAGGAAAACAGTGTGGCAGTTCCCCAGTTAAACAAAGAATTGCCATGTAGTCCAACAACTCTACTTCTGGGTAAATGCCCAAAAAGATTAAAGGTCTCAAAGAGATAACTAACTGTATACCCATGTTCTCAGCAGCCCTGTTCACAATAATCAAAGGGTTAAAGTAACCCGTGTATCCATCGCAGATGAATGGATAACAAAATGTGGTAAATACACACCATGGACTACTATCCAGCCTTAGAAAGGAAGAAAATTCTGACAAACTCTACAGTAGAGATGAACCTTGAGGACATTATGCTAAGTGAAACAAGCCAGTCACAAAAATACAAACGCTGTCCGATTCCACTTATATGAGGTACCTAGAACAGCCAGATTTCTAGGGACAGAAAATGGTGGTTGCCAGGGGAGGGGGGAATGGGGAAATGAGGAAGAGTTGTTGTTTAATGGGCATAGAGTTTCAGTTTTGCAAGATGAAAAGAGTTTGGGAGACCAGTTACACAGCAATGTGGATGTGCTTAACGTTGCTGAGCTGTACACTTAAAAATGGTTAGAATGGTAAATTTTATTATGTGTTTTGTAGCACAATTTTTTTTTTTTTTTTTTGAGGCGGAGTCTCGCTCTGTCGCCCAGGCTGGAACGCAATGACACTATCTTGGCTCACTGCAAGCTCCGCCTCCCGGGTTCACGCCATTCTCCTGCCTCAGCCTCCCGAGTAGCTGGGACTACAGGCACCCGCCACCGCGTCCGGTTAATTTTTTTTTGTATTTTTAATAGAGACGGGGTTTCACCGTTTTAGCACAATTTTTTAAGGCTCTTGTGCCCATTCTCCAGGCCGCCTCTGGGGGTCGCTGTCTTGGACGAACACCTGGACAACAGCAATCTCAACTCTCCCTAAAGACCCACTGCGGGGGCCCAGAACATCTCTGTTCCCCCGAGTTGAATGCAGGTGTGCTTCAAGAAACCATTTCTAGTCTAACCTGACTACATCCCTGGGCAAGTCACAGACTCTCTCGTCTGTGAAATGGGAGCATCTGCCTTTGCTATAAACAAGACCACTATGTTGAGGCCTCTGATGGACATTTCTATGCAGCCTCCATAGAAAACCTCCTAAAGAGAAATAAACAAGACTTCTCCATGCAGCTACGGTTGCTGGTGAAGACCCAGGCTATGGGGCCGGGCAGCCTGGGATGTCAACCTTGCCTCTGCCACTTACCAGCTCTGTGATCCAGCACAGCTTACTGTGACCCAGCACAGCTTACTGGATCTCTCTGAGCTTACATTTCCTCCTCTGTAAAATGGGATAATAATGCTCATCAACTAGCCCTGCCCTGGGGATTCAAGACAATGCTTGCTAAGGGCTGGGGCACAGAAGGCACTCAATGTTCAATCATAGGACGTGATGATTCTGAGTTTTAACCACCATGCTGTCAGCTGGAGCCCCGTGCACCACTCTCGGGCTCACAGTCTGACTGCAGGGCCTGGGGACCTTGGGAAGCATTATCCTTAGGCACAAGTGACTTTGTTGCTTCTGTGCCCTGCACCATTTCCTGAGCTGCCCGAAAGCTCAATGATGTCATCACCAGGATCAGCACCTGCATCTGCTCCGGTCACAGGAGGCCCTGATGCCGCATTAACCCCTGTGAGAGGTGGAGCTTTAGAGTGCTCAGGAATCCCTTGCCCTAAGAGTTCTCTATTCTCATCCAAATCCACCTGTTTGTAAACCCAGCCAGTATTCCCTTTAAGGCCTTCCTCCATTCCAGTGCCAAGGACCGTCTGTACTGGAGGGGGCATGGCATCACCCACGTGGTCTCTCACAACACAGCCTGGATGACAGATGCCATAGCAACAGCCCTAGCAACAATGACAGGAGACGACCTCTTGGCCACAGACTGGTGGGAAATATGTAAACAACAATCTGCACACATGAAGGAAAGCTGTGGAAGGCCTGAGGCAGACCTACATGTGCAGGATGGCACCTGCCTGGGCAGAGAGAGAAGCCCATTAGCAGTGTCCAACTTCCCCCTTCAATATCAAAGCAAAATAATCAATGAAAAAAGACAGGAGGGGCCTAAAATCCTTTTGACCTGCAGCAAATTAAGTTTAATCCTCTCCAGCCAGCTGTGTGGCTGTTTGGGTACAACTGGGCTGTCTACTAGGAAACTGACAGCCCCCTGAAACCCACAGACGGGGGCCAAGAGGAGAAGTCCCAGCCAGCAGCTGGAATGCTGCAACTGATGAGGCATCCCAGAGTCCCTCACTGTGCAGGGCTGGACCCTTGGGGCAGAAGGCTGGCCTCCTGGCCTCAATGCCTACTGGCAATGGAACCAAGCAAAACCTTAGGAGACAGAACCAATCCTGTTTCCCTCACACTGAGCTAAATTCTGGAAGAAACAGTCATTCTCCCTGGATGAAGTCGACTAAACCCAAACTTCTACTAGCCCAGCTGTGAACCAGCACTTCCATTTCCAAAACGGTACATTCTGGTGGGAACTGAAGCTCCTGAAGTGGGTGACTTGCCCAGGCTTCCAGGGGTGGTGGAGGTCAAAATCAAGACTGGAAGAATCTTGATGGTGGTGCCTAACACGCACTGAGCACTTCTGAGTGCCAGGCCCTGCACTGAGTGCATTACATCATCTCAGCCCATGCTCTCTGCACCCCTCTGAGATGGGCAGCATTATCCCCACTGCACACATGGTGAAACAAAGGTCTGCAAAATGGCTTGCCCAAGGTCACACAGCTCTCACTGGGGAACTTGCATCCAAACCCAGAAATGCCCGCACCCCCTCCTCTCTCGCTTCTGCTAGCCCAGCCAAAGACGCAGCTATCGACTGCCAGGAGAGAGAGCTTCAAATGCCCAGAGAAAATCCCCAAGTAAATCAGACTACAATTTAATAAGCTTGGGTTTAAAAGAAGGCATAATCAGCAGACTAAAATATAATAAGATAAAATAAAATAAATGAAATAAAGAAATGAAAAAGAATGCCAGTAGCAGAGATGACAATGACCACCATGGCTTTGAGCCACACGTAGGAACCCTGAAAAAGCTCCCCCAAGCAAATCAACTGCTCATGCATTTCTTGGGGTTGGGGAGTCCCATGGCAGGGGTCTTACTGTAGGCAAGGAGAGGGGTGATGGCCCACAGGAAAATCCTAGCCTCTCCTACTCAGAAGAATGACCGAAACCTCAAAGGCCACCAAGACAGAGACCTGTGGGTCAGCCCCCAATGGGGCCTGCTGGAGAGAAAACGCCATGGGCTTGCAGGTACAGATGGGAGTTCAAATCTAGGCTCTGCCACTAAGTAGCTGTGTGATGCCAGCTAGTCACTTAAATTTGGAAGCCTCGGATCTGAAAAATAGTGAGAGCAAGGTCCACTGTGTGAGTTGGTGAGAATGAAATGGGTCAGAGATGAGAAGAGGCCCAGCCCTGGAAGGCTCTTGGGAAATGCTGGCAAGAGGAAGGCCCCTTTCCAGGCAGTCACAGGAGCCCACACAGCTTTCAAGCCAGCCATTTCCTGCACATGGCCACAAACACCTGCAGCCAGCTTCTTCCCAGAGAGAGCGGGAATGTCCAAAAGATCTGTCCCTCAAGCCAGAGGAATGCTGGCCACAGGACTCCCCATTCCCACCCCACAGTCAAGCCACTTGAAATAGGACACATCCATAGGAAGTGATCATGGCAGAAAGGTTCCAAGAGATCAACCCGTCCAGAGATCTAAACCCTGGATGCCTCTGAACCTCCAGGGGATACGTCTCAAAAATGCTGATTCTTGGGCTTAACCCCAGAGTACAGGCTCAGAATTCCTGGAATGGGGCTCAGTTCTCTGCATTTTTAACAAACTCTCCTGGGGATTCTGAAACACAGCCAGGGTTAGGAATCTAGTCCAATGCTTTCATTTTAGAAAGAAAGAAACTCTATTGCTGGTGGACTTCATGCGGATTAATTTCAATTACTCTTTTCCTCATTATAAAGTAATACAGACGTATTGTGGAAAGTCTGGAAAAACTGAAAACATATAAAGAAAAGTAAAGTCACTGGTAATTACGGCTCCCAGAGGTAACCATCTTCAGCCTGAAAGCATTTCCTCCCGTCTTCATTCTTACAGGATGAGATGATGACGGATGGACAACTTGAATCCTAGCTTTTCTTCACTTAATATTTCACCTTAGGTATTTGCTGATGTCATTACAAATTCATAAGAAAAAAACATCAATAAAGATGAGAAAAATAACTGAGCAATTTTAACCATGTTACCAAAGTAAATAGCTAGTGAATACCAAGGGCAGAGCCAGATAACCTGATCCTGATGCAATGCTTACTTTTTCAACAAGGAGTTTACCATCAGGTGCGGTGGCTCACGCCTGTAATCCCAACACTTGGGAGGCTGAGGCAGGTGGATCCCTTGAGCCCAGGAATTTGAGACCAGCCTGGGCAACATGGTGGAACCTCATCTCTATTTAAAGAAATAAAATGTTGAAAATTAAATAATAAAAATGAAATAAAATAAAACAAAGAATTTGCCACCCCTTAACAGAGAGTGCAGTCCAGGGAAAAGAGCAGAGGCCAGTCCCGTAGTGACGGGTGAATGGGGAGGTGGGAGGGGGGCTTGTTCAATGGCTCACAAGGGCCTGACTAGATTACAACAAACATAAACTAATGACACAGCTGTTGAGACCGATTAGGCTGCACAATAGAAAAATTACAGGATTGTTTGGTCCCAACAATATAAGATTAATTTATCAATACAGCTTACGCGGCACTGCAGAGATAACTGCCAGAACGAGGGCTTCTTGCACACCTTACATGCAACTGGAATCTCTTGGCCACATACCTGTCATACCTCAAAGCATACCTCAAAGCATGAGCTAGAAAGGCCTGTCATACCTCAAAGCATGAGCTAGAAAGCAGACTTTGCAGCCCATGTTGGGTGAGGCAGTACAGAGGGGCTGTTTGCCAACTAACTGGAATGCACGTGGGTCAGAACTCAGAGATTCTCTGTGACACGGGCATAGGAACAGATCCCAGTGCCCAGCTGTAACACATACATGCACCTACCTATGACTCTCATGCCAGCTTAGTTCTGAATCTGGCACATCACCCGCACTAAAACCTCACAACAAGGTTATGCAGCAGGTACTGTTATTATTCCCATTTTACAGAACAGGAAACTGAGACACAGGTTCAATGGCTTAGCCAAGGTCACACGGCTGGCAAGAAAAGCAGCTCTAGTGTTCAAATTCAGGCAGGATCCACAGTTTACGTTCCTAACCCTGAAGCTGCCTTTCAATAATACAACAATCATATTTTTTAAAGATATATCATCCCTCATTTTAATCATCCATTTCAGTTTATGAAGCACATTTCTAGAACATTTCACACAGAACGCAGAACATTAATCTTGTGAAATAGCCTGTGATTTCCATTCATAGGTGGGGAAACTGAGGCACATAGAGCTCAAAGACTTGCCCAAGAAGATTAGGTTGCCCAGTTGTGAGGTGAAACTAGACAAAACTGCCACTTTCCTGGCCCTTTGAGGTGATTGACTGCTTCCTGGAGGTCACGGCAATAATCTGTGACCAGAGTGCCCACTTCTGAAGTGTGGGGTGCCAGGCACTTGGAATTCTCACAATCACCCTAGGAGGCAAGTACCATTATTAACAGCAGATTAAGAAACCGAGGCCCAGGGAGGCTCAATGACTCACTGAACATCCCGCAGTCAGGCAGCGGCAAAGTGAGACCAAGGGGTCCCTGAGGAACCCGCAGGATTCTTTTGGGGTTCTGGACTGCCTCACACTGGGCTGAGAGCCCTCCAAGCTCAAACCAAGAAGTGGGGAGAGGAGGGAGAGGAAGGAGATGGGGTGATGGGGCTGGCAGGAGGGTGGGCGTCAGGGGAGAGAAGGTGCTTGCCTCCCTGCTCCCTCCAGCCAGAGCTGCCGGCTCGGGAGGCGGGTGGGATTGGGCAGAAGGCAGATGTCAGCCGCTCCAGCTGGAACACCCCCAGCACACGGCCCCCAGGGCGGACAGTGACCGCTTCCAAATCAGCCGAGTGGAACGTCCTTGACCAGCTGGCCAGGGCAAAGCATCACACCAGGTCACCCGGGAGGACGCAGTGGCCTGTGTCGCCAGGCGTGAGTGCTGGAGGAGGGGGCTGGCCGCTGGTCACAGCTGTGCCCCCTGCTGCCTCATTGCTCCCTTCCTCCCCAGAGCCCCTCTCTGCCCACGCGCTCAGAGGCAGAAGGAGCAGCTGGCAGGCGAAGACTGCACCAGGGACAAGAAGGCAAAGGCCGTGGGCAACAAGGGTGGGCTTGTGGGGAGTTTTGCAAGGGCCAGAGACTGCGGAGCAGGGCCTGGGTATGCCCAGGGGCCAGAAGCAGGCCTGGGGCAGCCCTAGGTAAGGAGGCAGCTTTGACATGTCAGAGAGCCCTGTCCGATGCAACGCCACCACTTCATCGCTCCATGGTCTTGGAAAAAATACTCAACCTTTTGGGGTCTTCCTCTGTTTCCTTATATATGTAATGGGCATAATAATACCGTCTACCTCCTTGGGCCACAGGAGGATTCAGTGGGCTACTGCACATTAAAAACCCTTCGCACAATGCTGGCTGGCCATGATTGTTATTCACAAGGTAAGAGCAGAAGACTTAGAAAGTTCGGCCCAGGGTAGAGGCTAGAAACCGAGGCAGTGCTCCAAAGGCAGAAGAACAAAGTGACAAGGGACAACCAGGCATGGGAGGTGTTATTAGGAGTAAGATGAGGGCAGTGAGATGGCATTCATTCTGTTGACCAGAGGGAGTTGCAGAGTTAACAAGACACAGAGTTGGCCTCCAGGCAACACTCAAGGCAGCACCCACATATCTAGGAAGGCCCGGGGCCGGAGACCTATTGTCTGATCTGGTGTGATCTCAGATTCTGCATCTCAGAGCTGGTGCAGATAATGTAAGACAATAGGCCTGGGCCTCTCGTCCTAAGGATGATACAGTGTCAGAAGGCCCCTGTGTGAGCATGGGGCTGAGAAAGATGAGGCCCCAAGTTCAGATCAGGATGCTCCCTGCGAGGTGAGGGGCCAGCCCTGCACCAGGCACCAGAGCTCAGAACCTAGATCTGAAAGGCAGAGACTAGGACAGGCTGAACAGTTGGCCTGCAGAGTCTGAGGCCTGGAGAGCAAGTCGTGAGAACCCTATTTCCCAGCATGAGAAGAACATGCCCAGCAGGTGCAGACAAGTCCCACACAGTCTGCATTCCGGGGCCTCAACAAGCTGGGTCTAAATACTCTCTCCTTCACCTCCCAGCTGAGGGGACCTCGGGTACATTATGAACCACTAAGCCTCAGTTTCCTCTTCTGTCCAATGAAGCTAATGACAGTATTAATTTGAATTTCAGATAAGCGTTGTTATTCCTGAGATCATCTCTATAAAGTCCATAGCAGGGCCTGGAACCTATTAAGACTTCAGTCATCAGGTTCTATCATGACTGTCATTATTCTCACCCGTGCTGTTATCTGGCCTGTGACACTGCTTCTACGGCAGGAACGCACTGCCCAGGTACCTACCAGGAGTGCTGCAACTCTGGGAAGGTAGGGTTGATAAGGCACAGCCTGCTGCTGACCTTGAGGTGTCCCTGTCTTGTTAGGGAGGCAGCTACATAAATTATCCTGGCACACGGAAGCAGGCAGAGTGGCAGAGGTGTGCACAAGGCCCTCACTCTTGGCACTGGAGCTGGAGAATCAAATCAACCCCTGGGGGGCAGGGTGTCACTAGTGCAGGACTGCAGTCCCTTGCCTTGCAAAGTGGGCTATTTTGATCCTGTTTGCCTTTTTATTTTCCTATAATGATCTCCACTTTATTTTCCCTTAGTAGTTAGTGAAGTTCTCTTCTTTTAAATGCCAGCCACTACCAACAGGTTGCGGGAAAGATGATGTTTCTCACAGGGTGGAGGGTAGCGGAGTGTACCCCTGGGCCAGAGGGTGATGGCAGGAATAATGAAAGGGAAAGAAGCCCGAGATGAAACTAAAAGGGACGTGTCAAGACACCCCAGTGGATCTCTACCCCTGTGCTGCTGGGTTTGCTTTCCAATGCAGGTCGGGGTTTTGCTTGAGTGAGAGAAGACATTTCTGCACAAATACTGGGCTTAAGCGGGTATGGGTTCTCTGCTGGGTGGAGGTGAGCAGGGGCTATACCCTCTGTACTACCCTGATCCTAAAAGAGACCAGCCAGTCAGAGCTGCAGAAGCCACCCATCCCACCTCCTTTCTGCAAACCCCAAAAACCCTCTGTTTTCTGTAGGAGGGACCCCTGGATGCTGTTCAGAGTGGAGAAGGCTCCCAAAGCAAGCTGCAGATGAATGAAGTGGGAGGATGAAGAGTCCAGGAGATGAAGAAGAGAGACAAGATGGGGGACAGGGCAGGGCTGCAGGGCGTGGGAAGCTTCTCTCTTGATATCTCTGTTTTAAGTCATCCACAGTTCCGACTCACAAAGCAGGGTCACAATTATCAGGACAAGCCGGGCACAGCCCACTCCCCCTCTTCTGACAGTGCTGATGTTTCCCAACCAGATCCATGCAGACCAGATCCAAAACCCTCTCCAGAAACTCAGGGAGCCCCGACAGCCCCGTACACCACACCTCATGGCAGGCAGGAGAAGGGATGGGAGGAGATTGAAGGAAGGGCCAGAACAACAAGGCACAGATCCCTTCCTGGGGGTCCAATAGGCTGCAGTCAGCAGTCACCCGCTACCCAGACATGCACAGCCTGCCGCTGCCCCGGCCCTGATCTGCTCAGACCCTAGAACCTGGAGAGATGGCCCTTCTAAAGGGCCGAGGTGACAAGCCAAGGGCGATCCCAGGAAGCAGTCTGGAAGTCGAGAGAACACTGGATGTGAAGTCAAAGGCATGGTAGGAGTCTTCACTCTGTGATGTCCCCACTGTGCAACACCAGGCAAGTCCTCTTCCTTTCAGGCCTCAGTTTCCTCATCTGTAGAATGCAGGGAGTGAGCCAGACCGTCTCTAAGTCCTTAGCTCTGGGACCAAGAGTCCTAAGCCCAGGGCAGCACCTGCCGGTTGCCCCCTGCAGACTCCTTCCATGGGTTCCTCTCCCTTCATCCCTGCCCTCCAATGCCCTCAGCACATGCTCTCTCCTCCACCCCAGAGGTTGCAGCCACCAGAGGATCCCTCAGGGTAGATCCCAGGAAGTGCCGACTGGATGGTGTGAGTGGATAAGAAACAGGCCACGAGCAGTCCACAAGGTGGCCCTGAGATGCCAGGGAAGGCCAGGCACTGAAGGGCAGTGAGATGACCCACAATGGGTGTGGGTCTCCAGTTCCAACACTCACTTCCTGGAGAACAGTCTGGCTTCTGAAATTTCAGACACAAATTATTCCAGAGGCCAGGGAAGTGCAGCCTCAAAAGTCCCTCCTCCTTGTCCTCAGGCCCCCACTGCCCTCCATCCTGACATACCCAGGGGGAGCACTGAGCCATCTCTGGGCCACACGGCCCCTATGGCTGATGCAAATCTCCATCAAACCCCCACCCCTGCCCCTGGGCCCACACTCACATGGTCTTGTGTCCCGTTCCATTATTAATAAAAGTAACAACAATAATTACACTCAACTTGGAGAGAGCCCTTAGCATTGTACTAGGCCAAGTGTTTTGCAGAAATTATCTTACTTAATCTTCTCAGTCACCCAATAAAGGAGGGGTGATAGCCCCATCTTACAGAGCAGCAAACTGAGGCTCAGAGAGGTTAAGTATCACTGAGAAGATTTAGAACATCTGACCTGAGCTCTCATCTTCTTTCCACTTTATGTATGCATCTGCACATTCACCTTTTCCACTTTCCCTCCTTTTGCAGAGATAGAGGATGCTCTTCTTTTATTTATCCAAAACCCAGCATAAAGTGAGGCTCTGTGGACAGAGATGAACGATGGTGCCCCAGCCTTCCAGGAAATCCCAGCTTCAGTTTGCACCTCTTATTCTCTCTCTCCCAAATCCTCCATGCCCTGCACCCTCCCCGTCGGGTCTCTCCTGCTCCTTCAGGCTCTCCCATCCACTGGCTCCTCCTTTGTGCCCACATTTCCCTTAAAAAGCTGCATTTCCCACCAACCTATCACCAGCTTTCCCTTGGTGTTAGGGGCTGATTGCTGTCCACTCCTCACCCCCAACATGAAATTCATTTGTTGAAGTCCTAGCCCCTACCTAGAGCCTCGGTGTGTGACTGTATTTGGAGATAGAACCTTTAAACAGGTAATTAAGATACAATGAGGTCATTAGGGTGGGCCTTAATCCAGTGTGACTGGGTCCTTATAAGAGGAAATGTGGGCAGGTGAAAAGAGAGACACCGGGGACATGTGCACGCAGAAGGATGACCAGGTGAAGGGGCAGCAAGAAGGCCGCCATCTGCAAGCCAAGGAGAGAGGCCCTAGAGGAACCCAGTCCTGCTGGCTCCTTGATGTTGGACTTCCAGCCTCTAGAACGGTGAGAAATCCACTTCTTCTGTTTAAGACATCCAGTCTGTGGGACTTCGTTATGGCAGCAGCAGCAGATTAACACACCTGGTAACCAGACCCTCAGGGGAACACTCACTGCCCGTTCCTCCCTCCCCCTTTACCCACCTCAGTTCTGGGCCACTGAGGTCTCTGACCACTACCCTCCCCCTAGAAGCTGCATGCCCCTCGCAGCAGTACCAAGCATTCCCCTTGCTAGCTCACTCCCGTGGGTCCTTTCTCCTTACTCCTGTATCCAGATGGAAACAGGATTCTCACCTTGGCCCTCCTCCCGTCTTCATGTTCACTGGCATCCTTGGCTTCAGCCCTCACCTCTAGATACATAATTCACTAATCTGCAGGCCTGGTTTTTATGCCCAAGCCAGCCCAGAAACTCCAACTGCTGGCAGACATCTGCCTCTGGATTTCCAGGCCAAACCTAAACCCAATGTGTGAAACCAGAATCATGCTTTTCCTTCTCATATCCACTCCCTGCTGATCTTCCTCTATCTCTGGGCACGTCACTCCCCTCTCTCCTGGGCTCCCCACTGGAAATCCCAGCGCTGAGAATCCATGCACGCCCCCTCAGCTCAAATTCTGCCACTCTGACCTCCATGCCATTTCTCTCTCCCACCCCCTCTTCCTATATCTGATTTTCATCCCTCCATCTGGAGAGATTCCGCACCTCCCGGTGGGTCTCCCCATCCTGGCTGTCTGCTACTTCCAATCCATGGCTGGCTGTTATGGCTCAATCTTCCTGAAACATGAGTCTCATCCTATCAGTCCCCTTGCCCCCATACTACCCTGTAGTGCATAAAGGATCTGTCTACACCTGCACTCAGAGCCTCTGGGAGCTGTGGTAATTGCTGCCCCTTCCAACTCCCTTCCTCTTGGTCAGTTGTGACCCACCACTCAGATCCCACCACAGCCTTCCTGATTCCCCTGGGCAGAAATAGACCCTCCTCCAGGAAAACCCACAGCACATGACCCCAGTACTCTTCACCTCTTCCCTTGTATTATAGTTGTCTATTGGGGTCATCACTGTGATCCTCAAAATAACTTCCACAAAGCCTCACACGCAGTAAGAGAGGGGAACTGGAGGTCTGCAAGCCAACAAGCTCTCTAGATATGGCAGCACCCCAGAAGCCCCTCCAGCTTCTGCCTCCTTCACCTCACCTTGCCATAGAGATTGAAAGCCACATGTTCATCTGCTCAGCCTCCCTGGCAACAAGGGATGGCCAGGTTTGAAGCCTGAGCCATATGCAGAAGTCTAAGGGTGGGAGTGTTGTGGGGGGACCTCTGGGGAGCTCCCTCCTTTGCTGGTGTGCTCACTCCTTACCCCTCCCTGACCCTATCTGCCCCTCACCAGGACATATTGTCTGCAGCCACCATGCAACCATGAGAGAAAGGCTAAGAGAATGGCAGAGACTCCACCCTTGACATAGCTGAGTGCTGGACCAACACCAGCCAATCTCCCATTGTCTAATTTTCATCAGAAAAATAAACCCCTATATGTTTAAGCCACCAAGCCAGTTTTCAGTTACTTGCAGCCAAACGCAAGCCTGTCTGATTACATACATAATGGTATTCAACTCTAACAACCACCCTGGGGGATGAGGTTCCAGGAGGAACTAAAGCTTGAAGAGGTTACATGACTTATCCAACATCCTAGAGCCCAAGAGCAGGAGAACTAGGATCAAATCTGCCTGATCTTTACACTCAGGATCTTTCCAATCTGCTTCTCCATGTTACATCCCAATGCTTGTTGAGTGACTCAATGACTGGAAAGACCATCCACTTTACTAAATCTTCCATATGAACCTTCAAAGATGTGAGGAGGGACTACATCCTCCTCAAGATGGATGCCTTCGTCACTCCGATCCAAAAGAAGATACCCTGGTCTGCAACTAACACAGTCTGTCACCAGAAGGGATCCTGAGAAGAGCCTGCCAGTTAACTCTTGTCAGAGTTAGATCTGGATGCAACAGGCAATGTCCCCAGGGGTACCAGCATCCCTGAGGTTCTGCCCTGGTCACTCTCTGCACACAGGTGGGTGCAGCCTCCCTCACCTGCTCATGGGCACTTGCTCACTCCCACCTTCCATCCACATGAGATAAAGCAATCAATGGTACAAATATTTTATCTACTTCCCCACATGGTTGTCTTATACAAGATGAATGGATCAGTGTAGCCCAGGGAGCATGGAGCAGAATTTCTCACTGGACTGACATCAGGAACATTTGTTCCAGCTTGGAAAATCTAACCAAGTCACAATGCAGCCATTGTACAGAACTGGGTAGCACAGGGTGGTCCCACCACCTCCAGATGTAGGTTGGACAAAGAGTCCAGAGAGACCATAGACTGTCATCTGTAACTTGTAGGGGTGTGAACGTGTGCTCTGGGCTCCAATCTAGTTAGTGTTGCTAGCTGGATGACCTTGGCCATGTGACCTCAGTTCCGTTGTCTCAGTTTCCTCATCTAAAAAGTGGGAATCATAACACCTACCTTGTTCAGCTGTGATTAAATTAAATTAAAGTCACTGAATGAAAAGTGCTCAGCACATAGCACCCAATTTGGGTGATGCTCTTCTTCCTATTGTTGTCAGTCATCATCATCACCATTATAAGTACTTCATCCACAAGGATAAGAGGATGCCTGAATTTTCGAGGATGGCTCAAAGTTCATATATGGAAACCTGTTGTTCCCACAAGTATCCTCACCTCTGCAGAGCACATGTTCTCATTTTGGATTCAGAGATCATGATCGCGGAAGGCTGACTATTGCAAGAAGGGCCCTGTTTGCCCCCTAACAGGCAGGTAGATCTTGGAAAAGTCATTGCCTTCTCTGTAAAATGGAACCAAAAAATCTGGCCAGCTTTCCTCAAAGAAGAGTAAAAAGTTATTTTGAAAAGCCATAAATTTTAATTTTAATCATTTTAATTTTTCCCATTATTATTAATAATCATGTACCAACCAATCTTCTTGCCTTCTCCTATTAGCTTGCAGTATACCTGTTCTGGGATAGAGAGGCCCAATTCTACCTACAGACCTGGTGAGAAGAGCGGGGATGGGGAGAGGAAACATAAAAGACAAAACCACCTGTAAATAAAGACAAAGGTAAAATGTCTTTTAAGCCAATATTAACAAAGCTCAGACAAAACCACCCTGTAAATAAAGACAAAGGTAAAATGTCTTTTAAGCCAATATTAACAAAGCTCTCACAAGAGAAGGCCCATTTCCTGAAGACATGCCAGTTGGTTGACGCCCATGGAGAAAACTGGCTGGTAGCCATGGCAGAATGGGCTCTCAGAATATGGCCAAGTCTTGACCCCCCTTCTTTAACAAGCTATTCTTGCTGGTTTCTTGTGTTGATAAACTTAACCAACATGGGTCTGCTGATTAGAGGGAGGATGTCTTGCTCCAGACCATTTCTAACCTGCATGCTATTCATCTCTCATAACCACCATCAACTCAACGTGTTCCAAACAGATGTCACAGACCTCTCCCCCTAACCATTTCCTGCTAAAGGCAGCATTGTTCCCCTTCTCACCCAAGTTCTGGGCATTTTATTCCACCTTAACACCTCCAACTCTCACACTCAACACATGAAAATCAGCATTGTTTAACATTTTTGTATAGGCTTTGAAATATATTTCCTCTCCGCTCCCCTTGCCCCCCACCCACATCACCCATCCAGAGCTATTGTAGTTGCCTCCTGTCTTCTTTCTCCACTATTTGCTTCTCCTCTTCCTCAATCTGTGTCACTTTCAGATTCTCTTTCTTGAAATGCAGATTAAAAATAATTGCCCAAGTATATGTAAATACACACATACACACACACACACACACACACACACAAATGCAATGGTCTTCTTTAGTCTACACACTGAGTCTATGCAAATTTAGCTTTATGCACCCAGGAAAAATGAGAAGAGAAATAACCAGGTTTCAAAGGCTGGTGTTTCTGCCTCGATTTCACTCAATGCGAGCATCCATCAACACCAGTGTAAGACAGGTGCTGAACCCACTGTACCCTAGCTGATCTCACTCCTGTGTTCTTCATAGTGAACACACTTGTGTCCACTCATGAGCGGTTTAAAGAGTTTTCAGAGATCACTTTTTGCCTTGTGACTCTAGTATCCACCTTACTATAGAATCAACCTACTGTAAGATTGAAAGGAAATCCATCAGAGTAGGGGGGATTTTTTCCTGGTTGCTGGAACTGAGTGATTTCTTATTCTATCTCCTACTTTTCACTATTTCAATTTTCCATTAACAAAGATACTTAAATTTTTTTTGAGCCATTTGAACTTTCTTTAAGATTGTCTTCCTAGACCTTCAGTGACTCCAGTCACTAACTGGATAAGGTACAGATGCCTCAGCCCAACATTCAAGACTCTCCCCGAGTGAATCCCACAGCTCATCTGTGGCCGCTCATGGCCCCTCCATGCTCCCTACCTCCAGGTGATGGGAGATCTTGCACTTCACCCACCCCACTGGGCACTCTGGCTGTGTGCTGCACCTTCCGCCTGAAATGTCCTGCCTCACCTCCCTCCCTATCCAGGTCCTACCTGTACAGCCAGGGACCCCCCTATATAGGCACCATCCTCAAAGTTTTCCTAAAACCCACCCCACCCCACCCCACTGCATCCTCTTCTATCGCCACCTCACTTGTCACATCCATCTTCCTTTACAGAACAGATGCACTTGTCTAATCTGCTCCCAGACCTGGTTTATTCCTCTGCTGTACCCTCTGCAATATCTGGCTATGCACAGCACAGATGCTCAAATAATGGAGGAAGTGAAGTGGATTGAATTGGATTGCACTGAATTGGACAGCCCTGGATTAGACTGGCTTAACTTGGCTTGATTCAATAATTATATTCCTTAAATCAAAGTTTTGGTAAATGTGGCTGTTTTTCTTTTGGCCATTTGCTCATTGGTCATTTGGGCAATTGGCCCCCTAGACACTTGGCTGGAAAGGAACCGGCTTCTGACAAGTTAATCCCTCCATGAAGCAACCTCTGAGGAGCTGATTTGCAGTAAACTGAACCAAAGCAGGCAGTGAGCAGCCAGGAGTTGGGCAGTGGGATGTACCAAGAAAAGGCCCCAGAGGCCTACTGAGGACCCCAGAAAACTCAGCCTCCGGGCCTTCAGTGACAACATAACATTCTTGCCTTGTGAGAGCTGGGAGAAGCTGGGATCACTCAACCCTAAAGAGTTTTGTGGAGTGATGTCACTACCCCCACACACCCAGGAACCCATCCCCCAGCCTACAGCTTCCGTCTTGAGGGTCTTGGGCCCACTCATGGGCTGTATCCACAGCAGCAGGGCTGAGGGGGCACCTCCACCCAGACCCTCCCCCCAGCCCAGAGCGAAAGTTTGACTAAAGCTCAGTGTCTTCGCTTTTATAAATCTCTGCCTCTTAATGATGGCTTCAAGGCTGAAGGGAGAAGGGACCATTAAACTCACTGAATAAGTTAATGGGGCAGAGAGAATCTATTTCGGAGCCACCCCAGGCTATTTTCCTCTGGCGCTAAAGCCTGAATAAGCAAAAAGAAAAAATTAAAACCGTAGAGCACATTGCCAATAAATAACCCCCCCCCCCCCCCCCCAGTGTAATCTCTCAGTATCCAGGACTTCATTTGCAGAGATATTATAATGCAGATCACTTGTGAAACACCTCTGGCTTCACACAGTTCCACCTGCAGTGGTGGCTGGGGGTCTTATTATCTGTCCATATCCTTTCCTCCCTGTGAAGGCAAGGGAATGGGCTGCTGCCATACAGCCTGCAGGCTCTTTAAGCATCCTGGGGAGAAGTGGCACCCCACGAAAGTTAGCACACTGAAACCACAGTTAGCATCCTCGAAAGAGCAAATCCCAAGACCCTGTAATCCCCCAGCTGCAGAGACTCCCCCAAGGACTTCCTAGTTGCCACAGGCCTCCTTAATTTGCAGGCTAGCCCTACTGTCCTGAAACTCCAAAACTCTCTTCCTTCCACAAAAACCAAATGCAGGGTCTTGGTTTCTTTTGCCTGGAGAGGTCCACCTCTTCAGAAAACTGCTCTCCTCTCCTCCCTCTCCTCCTGGTCCTCCTTACTCTCCCTTCCATCCCTGCCCCCTTCCTCCCTACACCTTGCTCCTCCTCCCCTGACATCCAGCGCTCCCCCTCCCTGCCTTGTCCAAGAGAATCTCTACTCCCTCTGGCCTTCCTAGAACAAAGCCAGAAACATGGCTCTCAGGGCTGTGAAAACAAATCATTAAATAAGTGAGAACTGTTGGTAAATGTTGAGTCCCACTAGACACGCGTTGTTTACTCTTTAATATTTAAACATGTTAATTAAATCTCCGAATAAACAAATATATTTTAGCAAGTGGCATTCCTGAGCTGGAGTCCCTTTCTGCCACCATGCACCTCGATGCCTTTTGGGTGGGACCAAGCCTTCTTCTCATGGCAAAGGAGGTCCACAGTCACCGTCCTGTGCCAGGCCAGCCTGCCAGGCAGCCTGGACCTTCAGTCAGGAGACGATGGACAGCACCCTAGTCCAATCACATCTGCCCCTCTCAGGATCCAAGGCTGTCTCTCATCGCCCCCCGCTTGACCTTCAAAAAGCTCCCATAGCCTACACATCTCCAGAGTGCACTCTCTTCCTTCATTCATTCATTCTCCTTCATTGACTGATGTATGCATCGGCCCTGCATTTATATAGCAAGGCATATGCTAAACACTGGAAAGACAAAGATAAGCAGGACCAAACACCAGCCATCATTATAAGAAGCCCATATTCCTTGGGCCTGCACAGTCTCTCCCCTCTCGACTTCCCCAGCCAGAATGAACTTTCTTCAGCTTCTTAAAGACACCATTGCTTCAGGGGCCCTCCTCACGCTGCTCCCTCCTCTAGACTAGCTCTCCATCGCCTCTGCCCTCGCCATGTTGCTAGTGCCTGCTCATCCCTCCAGTTCCAGCTCAGTTGCCCCTTCCTCTGGGGAGCTTCTCTGCATGCCCAGCCTGGATTACGCACCCCCTCACAGAAATCTGTACAACCTTGTGCTTCTTTCTCCAACACATTTATTACACCCATCACTTCAGCTGTAAGTCGAATCATCTCTTGTATAAAAGGAAAACCCTCTAGGACTTCCTATTTTGCTAGGAATAAAATCTAACCCCTTCCCACAGCCTGCATGACCCTGCTTGATCTAGTCCCTGCCGACCTCTCCAACCTCCCACTCCCGCCAGCGCACCCTACTCAGCCCTGCTCCCAGGGCCTCCTATCCAGCCCCCGACACACTTCCAGCCCCTTCCGACCTGAGAGGCGTTGCACTGGCTATGCCCTGGGCCTGGAAACTTCTGGCTCCAGTTCTCATGAAGCTCTGACTGTCTGTCACTGACAGATCGAAGCTGGACAATCCATTCTCTGAGAGCCCAGACGCCCTACCCTTACACCAAGGCAGCCTCCTCACCTCCCCATCATGCCTCATAACAGAGCACTCTGTTGAGTACCTTCATGGGACTTCTTACTCCTGATATGATTGTACTGATTTCTTTGCTTACATATCAACGGATGGCCTCTATCCACTGAATTGTAAGGTCCCAGGCCAGAAACGTTGTGTCTTGCACATCACAGAATCACCAACATGAATGAGTAAGGCCTGTGTTGCTGTCTACCCTACCCACAATAGCCTCCAGGCTCTGAGCCGGCAGGCTGGGCTGGTCGCCGGACCCACGCAGTCAGTACCCTGCCACAGACAGTGGACACTCACTGGTCTCGGCCTTCCCGGAACCCACATCTGAGCACTCAGCAAGCAGGACTCGCAGCTAAACCATTGTAGGAGAGAGACACAAGCCCAGGGGAGTTGCCTTTCTGGTGGGACCAGGCCCTCTTCGAGTGGCATTCATCTATCCCTTGCACATGAGACTCAGCCTGGGCCCCTGGGAGGAGCAGCACAACTGGGGTGGATGGAGAACCCCAAGGAAACGACCCAGCCCCAGGCCAGAGACCCAGGGGCCCAGCCCTGCTAAAGAGCACCAAATGCCCACCAGGCCATGGCTTCCACAGTGTCACAGAGAAGAAGGGAGCTCTGAGAGGACCCTAGGGGGATGTCCTTGGGCTGAGGACCCCAGAAGGTGCCCTTGAGAAGTCAGTCATCTGTTTTCTTCCTGCTTCACTCCTCTGCAAAAAGCAGCAAGAAGCTGTGCACCACAACAGTAACCCCACTGGGGCTTTGAGTCAAACAGGATCCCAGCTCTGCCACCTACCAGTTGGATGACCTTGAACAAGTGACGCCACCCTTCTTCCCCTCAATTTCTTCCTCTGCAAGGCAAAGATACAAGGTCCTGTTTCGATGAGTCACATAAATGTGTCTCTCCTAACCCAGATTAATCAAAAACAGTCCTAGAGTGTAAACTGTTACAACCACTTCGGAAAAAGGTCAGGCAGTATCTTATAAAGTTAAACATAAATTTATCAAACATCCCAGAAATTTCACTCCTGGGGAATGACCCAAGAGAAATGAAAGCCTATGTTCACAAAAAGGCTTGTACAAGAATGTTCATAGCAGATTTATCCATAATACTCCAAAACTAGAAACAACCAAAAACAAGAGAACAGATAAACTCAGGTTACCCATACAATGTAAGATCACTTAGCAATAAAAAGGAACCAAACACTGATATCTGTAACAATGTGGATGAATCTCACAAACATTTTTGACAAACAGATATTATATGATTCCATTTCTATGAAGCTGTAGAAGAAGAAAAAGTCATCTATTGTGAAAAAGCCCAAAACAGGCTGGGCACTGTGGCTCATGCCTGTAATCCCAGCACTTTGGGAGACTGAGTCAGGAGGATCACTTAGGGCCAGGAGTTCGAGACCAGCCTGAGCAACAAAGTGAGACTCCAGCCTCTATTATTAAAAAAAAAAAAAAAAAAATTGTAAAAAAGAAAAGAGAAGAAAAATACCAACATGGGAGCTAAGCTATGAAGATGCAAAGACATACAGAGGGATATAATGGACTCTGGAGACTCAGAAGGGGAAGGGCGGAAGGGAGGAAGGGATTTAAAAAAAAAAACTACATATTGGGTACAAATCTCCTCTACAAATTCGCACTATAAATTCGCCCATGAAACCAAAAACAACTTGTACTCCAAAAGCTACCAAAATTTAAAAAAAAAAAAAAAAAACACTACTCTCAAAAGTAGATAACAAAAAGAAAAGAAAAGAAAAATCTCCCAAACAGTGGCTCCCCCTGGGGAGGCAATGGCAGATGCTGACTGGGAAGAATGTGGGGAACTTTCTGGGGGATGGTAATGTTCTGTCTCTCACTGGGCTTGGGTCCCACAGGCGTGCGCATCTGTCAAAACTCAGAGAATGCACACTTAAGAGTAACGCATTTCATTAAATATAAATATTAGCTCAAAAAGTGAAAAAGAATCGAAGTCTAATTTTATGACATACATGCTGAAGTATGTAGACGGAGCATGCCAACATCTAAAATTTACTCTGAAATGCATCAGAAAAATAGGATGGGTTAAGGAGTGGATAAAGGGCTGGACAGATGGATAGAGGATGTGATAAAGAAGTAGAGTGCCATATTAATTGCAGACTCTAGGGCGTAGTTTTATGGATGTTCACCACAAAATTTTCAACTTCTCTGTATGTTTGAGGATTTGCATAATAAAGTGACGGGATGGGAGGGATCCTATGTATTTACATGTCCCAAAGAAAACAATTCCATAGCCCTATTTTGTGACCCATTGTTTTGGGAAGTTCTTTCTTACTGCTAACCCACATCCCCAGAGCTGAAGGTCCCAGCCCGTTGTCATTGTGTGGGGGTGGAGGGATGCCTAACATGGTTACTGACACAAGCGTGGTGCTCACTGGTAGCTGTTGAAATAATTAGTTAATTAATTCATAAGAGAGCTAAAAATCATGCACTTTATATATGAGTTGTTTTGCTTATTTACACCTGAGATCTAAATTTAAAACACAGAACTGTCCTGTGGACCCTTCTCAGATGTTGCACTTGCTTGCGTGTGTCCTTCCCATTATCCACCTCTATTTCACCTAAGACTGTGCAACTTCTTCCACAGGGCTCTCTTGCTTACATGACCGACTAAGCAGACACTTTGGGCATTCGCAACAAGACACACCAAAATAAAATGAGAAAAAAAAATCAGCCTTGATGAACTTCCACAGAATTCTGCACTCAGAAAATCTAAAAATGGTGCTTTAAATTTCATCAGGTATGCATTTTTTTGTTTTATGATTGTTATAATATTTTTGTGTCCCCCTCAAAATTCCTTTGTTGAAGTCCTAACCCCCAGTACCTCGGAATGTAACTGTATTTGGAGATAGGGTCTTTAAAGAAGTAATTAAGTTTAAATGAGGTGATTGGGGTAGCCCTAATTCAAAATGACTGGTGTCCTTATAAGAAGAGGAGATTAGGACACAGGCACACACACACACAGAGAAGACCATGTAAAGATACAGTGAGAAGGCGACCGTCTGCAAGCCATGGAGGGAGGCCTCAGAAGAAACCAACCCTGACAACACCTTCATCTTGGACTTCCAGCCTCCGGAACCATAAAAAACAAACGTATGCTTTTTAAGCCACCCAGTCTGTGAGACCTTCTTATGGCAGCCCCAGCCAAGAAATATGAGGATTTTAATATTGTTTTTATTTTAAATCATAAATCTAGTGGGTATAATAATCTTTTTATTGCTTAGGGCTTCTAAAGTTTCATTATAATAAAGAAAAAACAAAGGATCTTGTATTGAATATTTTATCTACTCATCACCTGGAATTAATACACATTACCATTGGGTCAAATGCCAAGATCTTTTTAAAAAGACAGAATATAAACATTACAGGTAAAGTTAAGAGCCCTGTACATACCCTTCTTTTCCTCTCTCCCACTCTCCCTAGAGGCCAAGACTGTCACGAAATTGGTTTGTATTCAGCCCACGATTTTATCTTTCTGTCTATAAACAACGTATTATATCGGTCATTGTGATGTTTAACGTGTATATATGGTATGTCACTCTGCAACTTATTATATTTTTCACCAGCATTATGTTTTCAAAATATAGCCATGTTACCACACAGAGAACAAGGTTTTCACTGAAACTGCTGTACAGGATTTCATCATCTCACTATGCCATGATTCAGCTCTTGATTCAAATGCCTCCTGATAACATTTCAGCTTGTTTCCAGTTGTTTTGCTCTTGCACACACTTCTGCAATAAACATGGGAACACGGGCTCTGGAGTCAGCCTGGGCTGGAATCCTCACTGTCATTTACCGCTGTGGCCTTAGACAAGCTCTTGCATCTTTTGGTCTCCATTTCCTCATCTGTCAGACGAGAGCAGTTCTCCACTCAGATAGTGGCTGTGCAGATTAAATGAGTGACTATATACACTGCCAGGCCTGAATACAGTGCTTAACACACAGCAGCTGCTAGCACTATGAGCTCCAGGAAGTGGAAAGATAAAATAATCCGCAAACATGGGTCTGGGCAACAAAGAACCTCTCAAAGGTGGGACTGGAGTGACAGGGAGGGCCCAGATAAGCAAACTGGAGGCCAGAAGCCCTCCAGGCAGGGGAAGTGGCCGGATCACGAGACTGAGAGTGAACAATGCTGAGAATGTTTGAGGAATGAACAGCAGATCAGCTCACTGGGGGAGAGGATTCCCATGGGGAATAACGAGAGGCAGGACTCCAAAGAGGAGCTGCAGCCTGAACATGAACAGCTCTGAGTGCCACAGAGAGAAGTCTCAACTACACCTTGGGGGCAAGTGGGAGCCAAGTAAGGTTCTTGAGGCGCAGTTACACAATGACTTACTCTACCTCCCAGATCATTTTTACAAATCCACTTGAGTCTGGAATGGCATTCTGTAACAAGTGTGTTTTCGTCTCTCAACTACAGGTTGGATCACGCAGGTCAAGGCAGGTTCAGGTCAAGTCCAGCCCTTAGGGAAAGGTCAGCATGGGGCCAAAGTCAGGAGAGAGCCAGGCACCACATCTGGGGTGCAGAGAGAAGAGGGGAGAGAGAAACAGACAGAGAACCGAGTACCAGGACAAGGCCTGGCAGAATGTGCTTGGGAGTGGGCTGGTATTCTTCAAGAATGGAAGGATGCAGGCTTTTTGCAGTCTAGGAAATCTTATTCATAAAAATGTTATGCAGAATACCACCCCGCCTCTGATCTCACTCCAGGGAGTACAGTGTGAAAGCCATCAATATCAACAGTCACTCTCAAAGTGTGGTCCTGGACTCGATGCGAATTCTCAGGCCTGACAGCCGATCTTCGGAATCAGAAACTCTGGGGTGGGGCCCAGCGGTCAGTGTTTTAACAGCCCTTGGTGATGCGCGTGCACGCCAAAGCTTAATAACTCACAGGGTCTGGTCTCCAGAACACACATATACACACACAGCGACACACACAGACACACACACACACACACACACAGGAACAAGGTTCCCACGCACCTGTGTGCAGGAGCACAGCCCCCCCTCCCCTCCCCCACAGGATTGCCCCCAGAGACACCCAGGGCTGCCGCATCTGTATGGCTCCCCTACTTTCCCATCCCGTCCCCAACCACCGCCATAGAAACATCACAAGTCAGAGCTGGAAGGGATCTCAAAGATCACCTAGTCCATCCCCCTGATTTTAAATATAAGAAAACTGAGACCTTAGAGACAACAATGCCCAGCCCCGACACAGCCGATAAACTGTGGCAGTGATGGGACACAGAGGCCAGCCCCATCCTGCCCTGACTCAGGGGACATTCTGTGAGGATGTGGCCAAAAACACCTGTGTCCATGAAACTCAAGGATCTCAAACTCCACTGAGTCCCAAGGGCCCCTTCTACCCCACCCTCCTTACCACTACCAAAGTCAAACACCAAAACAGCACGTCGTGTGTCCTGTCGGCCCAAGGGTGCCTGCTTACCGTGGAGGAGGCTGGGGCTGGCAGGAAATGGAAAGGGGTCTGTAATACAGGGCTGCCCTCCTGGCTCTGGAGCCAGACCTGCTGCAGACAAATCTCAGCTCTGCCACTTCCTAGCAGAACCACCTAGGGCAAGCTACTTAGCCACCCTGTGCCTCAGTTTTCTCCCCTGTAAAATGAGGATGATCATGGGACCTGCCATGTCACTGTGCTGAGAATGGAAGCGGGTTAAAATAAAAGTCCCCTTAAAGGAGCCCCCAGAGCAGTCATCACACAGCATTTGCTGTCACTGTGATGAGCTCAGTTTTCTCTAGAAGATTCCTCCAACGGGCTGCCCTGCTGAGGGCAAAGCCCGAGGCCCACAAAGGTGTGGAGAGCAATGAGAATGGTGTGCCCAGAATTCTGCATGGAGGCATGTGTGCCCTCAGCAAGCTGGGAGGGTTGCTGTGGGCCTGGGGGACATTCTGGTGCAGGAAATGAGCCTGTTCCAGTCCACAGGTCTTTACTGAACACCTACTAGGTGGGGGCTCTTGGGGACAGAGCTGAATAAGCCTCAATGCCAGCCTTCAGGAGCTCACCACACAGTGAGGAAACAGGAACATTAACAAGCTAATGCCATATAGGACACATCGTGGGGCTCCCGAGGGTGTCAGCTGGACTGAGACACTAGCTGTGCCGCCCTCTTCTGTTCAGGGACCTCCTGAGCAGGTAAGAACATAGAGGGCAGTAGAGGACAGCAGGGTGGGGCCTCAAGGTCAGAGCATGCCTGCCCAGACAGCAGGCAACAGCAGTCCTGAGTGAGTGACAGAAGGAGGGCAGGGGGACGTCAGTCACCTGGATGGGAGACACAGCCTGCAGCTCAGGGATGGGGGTGATGGGCGCAGGGAAGAGCAACCAATCATTTCCAGGGAGACAGAACATGACCCCGGAAAATGAACCCTAGATGCAAATCAGGGAGTCATGAGGTCACTCTCCTGCCACTTCTGCTTCCCCAGGGCCCAGGGAGCTGCTCTGGGCTGGAAAGGAGGAGGGAGGGTGTGCCCTGGTCAGTCTCACCTAGGAGCAGGGGGCATGGGGCAGGTCAGCCGCTGGTTGGGCAGAATGCCAGCCGGGTGCTGGGAGCAGGAAGCGGGGCTACCCTTCAATACCACGTGGAGCTACTCTCTTCATCTGACCTGCACCTCGCCTCACCCAGGCTCACCTCCACCCAGCGCACTGGGGAGAAGGGCTGCCCTATCCCCACAGCCCTCTGACTTTTCTGCCGAGAACATGGCCCCGGGAATGGACGGAATCTGCCGTGCACTCTCAGCAAACTCGGCCCACCTCCCCTCTCCAGAGGTCGATTTCCAGGTGCAGGGAGAGGCCAGGAGAGTTGCTGCTCGGCTGCACACATCCTAGAACGACAATGGAGACCTAGGGACAATGGAGACCTCAGGGGTCCTGCTCTCCACGGCTTTCCCAGCTCTCCCAAGTGGCTGGCCCATCAGAGACTCTCCAATAAACCCACGTTGAATAAATGCACAAATAGAGAAACGAATGAACGGTCGCCTGGGAAGAGCACGTAGCCACCTGCGCATGGACACACTGATGCGTGGCTTTCCTCCCTCCCTGTCTCACTTCCGCTCTCCCTCCCAGGTTTCCTGGGGTCACCTTCCAAATAAACTACCCACACCCCAAATCTTCATCTCACACAGACAGAGTGACAGGTAAAGAAATGAAACTCGCTTCTCTTGCCTTTCCGCATGGGGCCTCTGTGAGCAACAGCAAGGCCAATGAATCAACTTCCCAGCCAGGGGGCACAGTCTACTGTTATCACATTCAGTACACCTGGGAGCAGGTAAATCTAGAATTTTCAAAACTCCATTTAGGAAAATTGCACCCTCTCCACCTTAGGGAAGCCACATTTTCATATATATAAATTTTTCTTTAAACTTTACATTAGATCCGTTTTCTAAAATTCTGCCCCCGCTTCTCTTGAGATAACCCTTTGAGCTGTAGGTCATTTGTCTAATACCTGCCTCCCTCCATTCACCTGTAGCTCCAAGAAGGCAGTATCACGGTCTTTTATTTTCTCAAGGCTGTGCCCCAGGGCTCAGCATGGGTCTGGCCCACAGCTGGTGCTAGGCGCTAGAATGAAAGGGGGTAGACTCTCCTCCTCTTTGGGTCCCACAGAAGGAAGAGCCAGGCTGGCCCTGCTAGCGCATCTGCTCATTCTTCCCCAACAGTCCAGATGCTAGGATGGGCTTTGGCAAACAGCAAGGCAGGCGGCCAGACACCTGGGCACCCCACAGCCTAGGTACAGATGCAGCTCAGCAGTCACTGTGGGCTGAACACACCGCCAATGCCAGGCCCCCATTAGCTGTCTGTTACGCACTTGGAAGACAGTCCTTTGGAAAACAGAATATGAGGCCGCCCCTCCAACACCTGCCCTAGGGATGGGAGCCAGAAGTCCCCATAGGCCATAGGGCCCTCCCACGGAGGAGGAGGAGCTGCAGCTGCAGGCCCTAAAAATTAGGCCCTTCTTTCCACCCTCTTCCTTCAACACCAGGGTCTTTGAGGAGCCCTGAGCTGAACTCCTCTTCCATTTCTTTCTTGCTCCTGAGTGCCTCAAAGACAAGGTTTCTGCCAAGAGAATAAAACTGCACCCCTCCTCCACGCCCTTGCCCCCTCCCCACTTCTTATGTTATTTCCCTCTCTGTGTCTTATCGCCACATTTGTTCAAATGACTGCCACTTAAGAGGTGGCAGGGAGTCAGAAACACAATCTGGAGCAAAGCTGATATTAAATAACTTCCTGAGCCTGGCCCGTCTGCCAACGCTCCCTCCTGGATCTCAGGTGGAGAAATGAAGAGGCTGCAAGGATGAGAGCCAGGGTCACCCCAAACCAGCCTCAGAGCTACTCCTCTGCTGAGAGGAGGCTGGAGTTTCTTCACCAGTAAAGCCCAAAGCTTAGCAGTGACCCCTACCCCTGCTTCTCACTTGATCCCAACCCCCATAGCACACACACACACACACACACACACACACACTGAGCAAAAGGTATTCAATCATGTCTGACACTCAAATTTAAGCTAAAAGAGGCTTTTTTGTCAACCAGACCAACCCCTACATTTCCCAGGTAAACAAACTGAGGTTCAGAGATCTGGAGTCTCTTGGCTAAGGCCAACCAGATAGACTGTATGAAAGCATGTCAAAAAGAGTGGTGCCCCAGGAAAACACCAGAAAGGCTCTGGTTTTTAGGTGCCAGGATTGTTTCATCACAATCAAGTTAGTCAGTTGCCCATGTGGTTTCTCCAGTTGTGACTTCGTACTGTGGGCCCCAGCAAGAAACATCCCTAATAGCCATCATCACATGAATGCCCTCAGAAAAAAAATATCTTTAGCACCTAGCAGTTGAAGGGGAGAAATTCTGCTAATGAAACCTCTGAAGCCAATATCCACTAACCCTGACTCAGTCTGACCTGGCCTGGACAATCCCCACCACACCACCTGCAAGATCAGAATACACTTGCTGTTCTCCATGCCAGCCACTGGGTGTCACTGCTGCCCCCCCATGAATTGGAACCATAGAGCGTTCAGTAGGGGGTAAAATGACCCCAGCAGGCCAAGGGGATCTCATACATATCTCCTGGGTGTGACCTAACTTCATATTTCTCCCAGAAAGAGATAGATGGCCAACCATGTTCCAGATGCTGCTCCAGATGCTGTTCTATCATATTCCAGATGCTGTCCCCACATCATGTATTTTAATCCTCACAACACCATCTCATAGCAACTCTCCCAATAACATCTTACTTTGCAGGGAAAGAAAATGAGGCAGAGAAAAATTAAATAACGTGCTCACAGTTTAAAAAAGCAAGCAAGGAGGAGGGCAAGGATTGGAACCTGAGACAGATGCCAAATTCCATGACCTTTTTACTACACAATTTAGCCTCCCTTGAGCTATCAGTCTCAGTGCTATGGGCTCTGGCTGAATCAAGCTGGTTTGCCATGACCCCAGAGAAGATGGCACCTGGGAAAAAACCAAGTGGGGCTCAGACTTTCATCAAAGGTACAAATCACATCAGGACAGGCTCAACAGCCCTTCCCTCCCTGCAGAAATCATGGTCTAGTGCCCTCTTGTGGCTTTATATGGAACTGGGATGAATGTCCATGGGAGGCTCTCATGAGTGGATTGGAAGGATTTTAGGTCATCCTATCCCATTGGATTCCTAAATTCTTTCTACCAGGGACGGTCCTGAAGCCCCCTCTTCAGACAGACTTATTGGATTACAATAGCCAAGAGGGAATCAGCTAGTGAATGGGAAGCTATGTAAGGCAAGAATAGCAATAAAACCACTTGGGACAACATCTGCAAGAAGCTAGATGCTACTAAATTACCCTAGATAGAGATTTCTGGCATCCAGATTTCTGGGGCTGCAGAGTGGGGAAGGCAGGTAGTTAAAGGCTTTGCCTGGGACACTCTGACACTTGGTATTCCAAAGGAGTCCCTTAGCAGGAGCCATAACAATCTCCCTGTCCCTGTGGAAGGCATGTACCTCAGCCACTGTGTCCCTTTTTCCAAATACATGCCATCTTAGTCCTTCTCTTGCCTCCGTCAGCTTTGTCCACATGCTAGTTCCCTCATGCAACTTCCTCTAATGCCATTCTTCAAGGACCTGGAAATGTCACTGCCCATCACCTCTTACAGACTCCCGTGGACTGCTCACCAGCTTGGCTTCTGTGTAGCCATCACATGCCAGGCACCTACCATAATCTCATTCAACCGTCACAACCTCTCTATTAGATGGGTATAGCTAACCAGATTTTTCAGATGAGGAAACTGAGGCTCAGAAAAGTTAAGTAATGTGCCTAAGCCTATACCAGGGCAGAGCCAGGATTTAAACTGAGTTTTTTGACCAAAGAAGCCTCTACTCTTCCCACTACACCATGCCACCTCTCAGACAAAGGGACTACTGAAAAGTTCGGGATGCAGGAATTGGTCTAACCAAATACCCTGGATTAGAAGATTAATCTGTTAGGGTGTGGAAAATGAGCTAGAGGCAGGAGAGACTGGAAGCAAGAAGAACAGATGAGGGCTATAAAAAGTATCCATGCTTGTGGGGATGAGGTTCTGGGGTGTAGTAATAGGAAGAGAGAGAAAATAGTTTTACACACACACACACACACATGTGCTCATTGAAATCTTATAATAATCCTGCCTTATGTTTATTATTTTCATATGAGAAAACTGAGGATCAACAAGGTCAAGTAGCCAGCCCAGGGTCTCACGATGTAAGAGGCAGAGTCATGATCTAAAGCTTCATTTAGTCGTTGCCATAAATAATTAGGGTTGTATATGTAAATGATCTCTGGCCCAGTAGAAGGGCCATAATGTCAGCTTCTTTCCTTCTCTTCGGTGGACCAGACTTGAAAAACTATCAGAAATAAGGAAGTGGGGAAAGACGGACCACAACAGAGAGAACACTGCCTGCAGCCCCAGGTCAGGAAGCTGGGAGCAGACCCTCAAGAAAGAGTCACAGGCCCCAGACCAGAGAGCTCCACACCCACCCCAAAAGCAGCAGACCTTGTCTCTAAAGCTGATAACCTTGTTAGTAGGAGGACACTCATTTGTGCACGGAACAAGACAGCACCTGCTCAAATATAAGACTGCCTGGAACAGACAGACAAGCCAACGATACTCTCAGAAACACTGTCAAAACCAGCCAGTCCAGGCAGGGCCCATGGCTTTGGTTTGCAAGGCACTTTCGTAGCCACCTCTGTGTATGGTTATCTCCTAAAGCAGACACGGGATCTGGAGAGGTTAAGAGAAGGCGCCAAGCTCTCATCTCTAGTCAATGCCAGGACCTGCTATTTTCTGAGCACTACTTGTCGTCCGGTAATATCCAAGCTTGGGTTGGTGGGGGCAGGGAGAGGGGAGAGATGCCCCCACACTTGAGCCAGGGCATCAGACAGCCTGAGAGCCTGTATAAAGCTCGCTTCCTCCATGATACTAGCCCCACAGTGAAACTATCTGTCAACTTCTCTATTAAGCCTGTGGGTCTTCCTGGGCTACCTTCCATGCATTCATCCCATTACCCTCTGTAAAATGTGTTGATCTCTCCTGCTGCTGCTGAGAGAAGGCTGGAAGGAGAGCACACCAGGTGGCTTTCCTCCGTCCAATGCACTCGCCCAGCCACCTCCTTCCCAGGAAGCCAAAGGCTCATGAGTCAGAAAGTCCAGGTCCAGGAGTCTCACATCTTTGGACTGCAGAGATACAATGGAAGCAGGGTCATCTCGGCGGAGAGATGCCCCTCATAGAGGAGAGCTGACCTCTCTGCTCAGCCCTGGTTCAGGAAATGCTCTGAAAGCCAGGGCTGACAGTGCACTTCTCACCAGGCTAGCGCCACACGCCCGGCTCCCGCCCTGGGAAGCCATCAGCCCAGGACCGTCTCGTGCGCCACACTGACCTCTGGTGGCCACCAGGAGTGTAGCCGCAGAGGGAAGCCAAAATCTTTTAAGGTCTGTTTACAGAGACCTCAGACACGATGTGCACAGAATACAGAAGAGACGCACTTGCGCCTGTGCCCCCAGATACACGCACGCAGCCCTGTTTCCCGCGGCAGGTAGCCGGGTTTAGGACTTCGAAGCTACTATTGCTCCCCTCGTGTTCTCCTCTTCTCTGCAGCACTCTAAGAGCTCCTTTCCCCGCCTGCCTGTAAAAGCCGGAACCCCTGAGTCCCAGAGCAGACACCAACAGGCGGATGGAGACCCACACCAGCTAGGGAGGCAGGGCCCTTCGTTCTGGGCTGCCTTGTGCCAGGAACTCACTGGGCGATTGGGCCAAATCAATTCACCTCTCTTGATTCCTAAGTTCTTTCTCTGTAAAACAGTGTTTGGCCCCAACATTTTCTGAGGCCCTTTCCAGATCTAGTAATTTATGGTTCAAAGTCTTGATCTTCTCTCTAACTTAGAAATCTTCCCAGTAGTCTAGAAAAGGAAATAACCAACGTGGTACCCAATTATTTACAGAGCCTAGCGAATACATCATTACATAGGTCTGAACATGACAGTGACCCTACGGGGGTGCCGGGCTGGAGAGTTCCATGACCTCAGCTCTCAGAAGTGCGAGGCCAGTGGCTGAGCGATGATGAAGCAAGCTCACACAGCCAAGAAGCAGCGAACGTGGAAAATGCACCAAACCCTGCCCCACAGTTTCGGCTGTTTCACAGAAGAAAGTTGTACCTGTCTCCCACACTAAGAGCTCATCCCTATGGAGAGAGAGATGGAGCTTCCATGAGCAATGAAGGTAGAGAGGCGGGGTAAGGTCGCGGGGGGATAAAGGCTGCTTATTGTGGAGAGGACCAGGGAAGGACTCAGAAAGAAGCTCTAAACATCAGCTTCCAGCTCCAGCTGCCCAGCGATTTAGACACCCCCCTTTTACTCTGCACCCAGAAATGCTCCTGGCACCCCAAAGCTCTACCTGGGAGAAGCCACTCAGCCCTCTGCTCTCCCATCCGGGCTCTCGCTGGCCATGAGCACCAGGGGCATAGTCCTGCTGACCACGGCTCAGCCCAGAGAGGAGCTGGCTGGGACCCAGCCACCAGCTTTCTGAATCTCAGCCAGCCTCAGCTGGCACCTGTTCTGCTGTGGGCTGACCTGACCTCAGAGGCCAGGACATCATGGGGTGGATGAGGAGGCCTGGGAAGAGGGTGTGGCTGAGACACAATTTCAGGAGAAACTCCCTCTTGGGAACAGGACAGAAGGAGAGACCAAAAGCCTCCCCCACTACTAGAGAGGCCTGCCTGGGACAGTGTTGGCCACACTGTTTGGCCAATACCACACCCATAATTATCCTATGTGCCTTCCCCTCCTATCCCAGCCAGGGTAACTCCCACCCAAGTAACTGAAATGTTGTAAACTAAATGATTCTCCTAGACTTTTACATCAACTCTTTTATTTATTTTTAACTTAATAGTAATATATTAATGTGTGTGTGTGTGTGTGTGCATGTGTGCATATATATGTGTATGCTAGTATGCATAAGAGTATTACAAAAGAGCATAGGCAATATAGCTTAATATTTAAATGCCAGACTGCTTTGCCATTTACTGGCTGCATGAAATTAAGTGAGTTAAGTTCCTTCTCTGCACTCAGTTTCCCCATCTGGAAAATGAGGCTAATAATAGTACTTATCTTTTTGGGGTTGATGTGAGGCCGCAATGAGGTATTAGCCTTAGAGTGCTTGGCACAGTGTCTAGAACATAGTAAGTGTTCCAGAAACGCTAACGATTGTTATCATGTACTCAGTAGATGCTAGCTGTCACTAGTTATGTATAGACAGATTTCTCTTTGCCAGACATGACCCAGGGCACTGAACTTCAACAAGGTGCTTACATAATGTAGTTGTTATTATTATCCATTTCTTATAGATAAGGAAATTGAGACCCAGAGGAGGAAAGGGATTTGTTCAAAGCTAGGGAGAGGCCATGCCTGGAGGAGCTGCTGGGAAAACTGGGCTTAGGAAAAGAGTAGCTGCAGAGTCCTCCATGCTTGATGATGCGTGTCTGGGGAAGGAATCCTGAATCTCCCACCACCCAGACTCTGGGACACTTATGATGGGACAAGCCAGGCAGGAGGACTGGGGGCAGAGGTGAGGCCAGGGGAAAAGGACAAGCTCCCAAGTCTGCTGAGCCCCAGGTTCCCCAGCCCTGTATGTGAACAGAGCTCAGCAGAAGGCCTCATCGAGTTGATTTCTAATTGGTGTGGGCTGCAAGCTGCAAAGAGCTCTGGGGCTGCCAGTCTCACATAGTTGCTGCCTCTGGGGACCCTGAATTTGGAAACATTGCCTCAGAGGGAGACACAGTCATGGGGGAGGCTCTGGCTTTGACAAAGTGCCCAGAACAAGAGCCAGCACTGAGTAGAAGGCGGCCCCAGCACCTGGGAGTGTGCCCGGGAAGAGAAGTCTTCGAGCGACCCAGGGACCCCGGCTGAGTCCCTGCCCACTCTGGGCCCTTGGACCCTCATGGGTGACATGAGGGAGAAGATGACTGCAGTGGTCCTTTCCAGCTTTGAATTCTGGTAAGCCCTGCACTTAGAGGCGGCGGAAATGGGAAGAGCCTCCTTGGGGGTTCTCAGGACTCCACTGGGCCCTGAGCTTTGGTGTTAGCCTCACTGGAGTCTTCACTCCTTATGACCCAACCCATCAACGAGCAGCTTCCAACACACCGGGCCACCAGGAGGATTTGTGTTCCTCAAAGTTGAGGTCAACGAGGCTCAAAGAATGACAAATGACATGAGCTGATCACTCAGTTCGTCACCAACATCTGAGTGACTGAGTCCAGCCTCTATCTGGGCCACTCTTTGACCAGTTGCTGAACACTCAGCCGCCCTTTGCAAGTCCCTCAAAGATGGGTCATTCCCGCAATGCTGCCCTTTGGGTGGAAAAAAACTTCCTAGATGAAAATGCTCTGCACCTTCCTTCCCAACAAGCCAAACCCCAGGGCCTCAGGAGACCAAGGTCCCCAGGTTTGATCCTGGAAGTATCTTTCTCTGGGGCCGTAACTATTCCCGCTTCCAAATCTCATGTCAATAGCCCCTCACATTTCTGTCTTCCTCTCTCAGGCGTAGTCCTAATGTCTGGCTGAAAGGGCCACGCCCAAGGAAGAACAGAGCCAAGGGGACCCACAAGCTGGTAAGAGAAGCCCCAGAAGAACCACAGACTCCTGAGAGCCTCTGGACTTTTCCATTTGTGAGCTATGACAACATGACCACCTGGAACACTAGATTTGTTCTTTATTTTGTTTTCTTGATCTGTAAAATGGGACTGTTAAGCTCTGCTTTTATATGCCAAGCAACTGTCACAAAAATAAACTCAACAATTGTAAACTAAAAATAATGATATGACTGATGGGGGCATTCGTGGAGATGAAGAATTTGCTACACAAGGATAAGAAGGTAGGATCCCAGTAGGCACTAGACCATCGTTTAAGAGCTGGCCTGGCCCCTGCGAGGGGGCTTTTGGGCCTTGGGAACTCTGATCTGGAACTGAGATCCTCCACCCCACCCAGCTTATTCCCTCCTCACATTAACCATACCCCCCTATTAATCAACCCTTCCTTGGCCCAGCACCAAGAGAGAGCCAGGGGCTTCAGGACCACCTCTTCTGTCACCACCCTGTCTCCTTCTCAAGTGCCAACCCTCCCAATCACAAGAGCAGTGGGTACCAGGCTGTATTGATCATGCATGATTTAGCAATCAAAAAGTTTATTTTATAAACCCCAAACACTCATATTTATTACTTTATATGTTTATATATCTATTATCTATACATTAAATATGAAATATCCTCTTTTCTAGGCAAAAATAATTTGCAATAGAAGTTCCAGTGTTTTCTTCTCACACCCAGTGGAGAGCTGTGCTCCAGCAATGGGCTGAAAGCTTTGCAAAAGAACATCTTTTCCTGGCCCTGAGCCCAGGGTGCAGATGGGGAGTCACGAAGCTGGGTGTCCAGGCCCTAATGAGAGGCTGCAGGCCCCAGCACATTCTTGTTAAATATGCCATTTGGTCTGGGCAGTTGACTCTAAATAGTGTCATGTGTCACAAATGGTGTCAAATTCTGGGTGGCCTGAGTTTGCTAGAGGTGGGAAGGGAAGGAAGAGGAGAATAACCACTGTCCCAAGGTCAGTGAGGGAGTGCACCTCCTCCTGGCACCATCACAAGGATCATTGCCATCCCCAGGAGGTGCCCTTAAAAGTGGAGTGGCCAAGCCTCCTGGGGGAAGTTCTCTGGGCCCTGAGATGACATATGTCCAAGTTGGAAGAAACACTCTGCCCTGCGGCCTCAATTCATAGTTGAATTTACAGGCTCTGAACGTCTAGAGTGCCCTGATGGAGCTCACAGGGAGTTAGGGGCAGAGCCAAGGTGGGATTCACATGATCCATCCCTTTCTCTGCCACCAGCCAACTGGAGGCCCCGAGGGGAGGATGGAGACCATGCCTATGACTCCTGTGCCAGCCACCCATGGGAGCCCATGGGATGGGGACCCGGGCCACAGTGGAAATGCCGCGATATTGGCAAGGGCCATACCAAAGGAGGGCCTCAGGCTACCCACACCCACCCAAGAGCCAGCTGAGGTGGGGCCCTGGTCCTTCTACAGAGTTGGACAGAAGCAGCAGCTGGCAGGGACTGGCAAGGCAAGGACAGGCCCTCCCTTTCTCACAGCAGCACCTCCTGTTCAGCCAGGCAGGAGGGTAGTAGGAGCCTTCTAGAACCCTAAGGAACCTTCCAGGTTGCAGGCTTAGCCTTCCTGGGGCCAGTAGATGAGGACTTTCAAAGCAGTGGTCAGGCTGGGCTGGTTTTCGCCCAAAGCTGTCATGGCCTCAGGTCCCATGGAGGTGCAGAGCAGATGCCCTTGGCCCCAGGGTGTATGACAGAAGCTTGACCTGCTGGGCTTCCTGGGGCAGGGGGTCTTGGCTCTGGAGCCACCAATAGCCTTTCCTTGGTGGAAAACCCCAGGGCCTCAGGAGACCAAGGGCCCCAGGTTTGATCCTGGAAGTATCTTTCTGTGGGGCTGTAACTACTCCTGCTTCCAAATCTCATGTCAACAGCCCCTCACATTTCTGCCCACCTCTCTCAGACCTAGTCCTAATCCTGGGGTTCTGAGCACCAAACTGTGCCTACCAAGAGTGAGCCCCATGATGCCTTTGGGGCCTGGCTCATACCCTGCCGGGTCATTGTCAAGGCTGGGTCTCCCCTTGATCCTTAGAAAGAATGAGACTCAGGAGCCAACATGACGGCCAAAGCCCCGAATGATCCTTCAGCCAGCCAGAAGAGGGCCTTCAGGGAGGGCCATGGAAATGAAGGGACCAGAGAGCTGCCAAATGCCAGGGACCCTGTGGCGGCTCAGAGTGAGACCCAGCTGGCGACTCAGAGTCCCAGCTAAGAGCCCGTGGTCTTTGCAAGCCAAGGTAGCCAGCCCCAAGCATACCTGGTCCAGCCACGCCATCCTCTCCCGCTTCATCTTCTTTCTAACAGCTAAAGACCATACCATTCCAACCCAGCCCCAGGTAGGCCTGGCCTAGCAAAGCGGCCCAGACAGTCCACCATGGCCACCACCCTCCTGCCTTTGTGACGTCACAGCCTGGTTGGGTGTGGCTGCGCATGGACCCTTCCAGGCTCCATGAGGTTCCTGTGTATCAACAGCTGCAAAGGCAAAGGGATTGGCCTCCTGGGCAGAAAGGGGCCAAAAGGGAGGGCCCTTTGGAGGAGCGTGGCTCTGGTGAGGGGTGGAGGTGAGACCCACACTTATGCTCTGATGCCTTGCAACTGATTTCCTCCAGATACAAACAGGGCAGCTGAATGGGGAGATGGCCTCCCCCATCAGAGGCAGTTCCCAGCCAGCTTCCTTGGATGGCCACACAGGAATCACTCCACACACCATCCCTGAGAAGCAGAACCACAGGGAAACCTCTTGTCCCTCTGGAAACTCAGGTACAATCAGTTCAGCACTTGAAGGAAGGATCTCGAAACATTACAGCCCGAAGAACAAGAGGGTGAAACTGTGGAGGCCTCAGCATCTTCTACCCAGAGTGTGCCCAAGCTATACCCTGGGGCATCCACCAGCATCAAGAGCTTCAGGCCAATGGGAAGCTAGGGGACCTCTTGGTCCCATTTCCTTGGTAACATCAGAAATCTGAAGAACAACTCTCCAGCAAGGCACGGGCTTCAACTGAAGCCCTCTTCCCAAGTCATACTAAAACAAGAACCGACCCCAGCCGAGGGTGCTCCTCTCTGCCCACACATCCCTCTTCCAGCCTGCTCCATATGCAGCCCCACACAGTGGGGGTTCCTGTTGGGGTTGTGTGTCTGGGGCAAGTGACCTTACCACCCCAAGCCTCCATTTCCTCAGAAGTCAAACAGGGATGGGGATGCTGACTTTCTGGGGTGAGCGTGACTCCCCGCCCTCTCTCCAGCCCTCTGGCTCTGGAGTGGAAATCTGGGCTCTTCTCGAGCTCAGTCAATACCAGCCATAGATATAACAGGGCACTGGGGAGAAGATGGGGCAAGGAGAGGTCATTCGACCCATGACCTCTGACCCTCCCCCACCTGCCACTGGCACAGCTCCTGTGGGAATCCAGTTCCCTTGTTCTTTGGTGTTGGGTCGATTTAGAGAAAGGAGTCCTGATGGCCTCTCAGAATCCAAGTCCTGAAACAAGAATGGGGACACACACAGAGGGGCTCCAGATCCACTCCCTGCTCACTATCCTCCCAGACGCCCTCCTGAGGCCCTCCAGTACCAAAGAGGGCAAGAGGCCACCCCCAGTCCCCTCCCATCACAGACCTTTCTGGCAGCCTAGAAAGGCTAACCCAACTCTTCCCTATGAAACTGCTTCCCTGAGCATCATTTTCAGAGGAGCAACACCTCTGTGTGGCTATAAAGAGCCTACGTGATTGTGACCATCCCTGCCTCCCACTGGCTTTCTACAGACAGACACATCCTTGGAGCAGCACACTGGATGCAGCTCACCCATTCCCAGAGACCCAGGCTGGGTACCAGGGGCCCCTTCTTCCAACCCTTGGCCCACCCCTGGCAATCTCTAGGTCAGGCTTCTGAGCACCAAGACTGGCTGCTCAGCTCCCACCTTCACCAGCACCCTACTACCCACATCCACCCCCTACACACATACAGCTCCAGCAATGCACTTCCAAGTCTGAGTTTCCCTAACAGTCTCACTCTGAACCCTTCTCCCTGCATCCTTGGGAATGCTGGAAGCCTGTGGCCTGCAGTCGGGGAGAGGCACAGTTGGGTCTGTCCTGTTCCTCCTGCCCTCCCTGCTGACCCCCGCCCCTTGGCTGTTTGTCTTGTCATCTCTGGCCGGGTTGAAGAGGGTAAGGGGGTGAACAGCAGAGCTGAGATATGGGTCAAGCTTGTCTCCTGGGCCAGGAGTCAGAGACATCTCCTGGGCTATCCATTTCCCTCAAACTGTCAGCTGCGAGAGCGCAAGCAGAAGCTCCATTAAGCCGAGAGGGCTGGTGGGCTTTCCAGAGAGCAGGACTGCAATTCCTCCAGGCTTTGCAGCCCCATGGCCCTGGGCTGAAGCAAGGGGAGGTGCTCCCAGAGCAGCACCAAAGGCAGGTCCGGCCCCCTTAAGTCCGTCGAAGGGGTAAAGAGCCACCCAAAATGCCTTCCTCCAGACCTTGGCCAGGACCTCAGCACAAACCCTTCTCAGCTGCCTACCCGTTGCTGAGGGTCCCCAAGGGCTGGAAGCCTTGGGGGAAAAGAGGTGAGAATTATCCTCTGAGCAATTCCAGTACGGTCCACACCCTTCTCCAGGGTGGTAGGTTAGGAAGGGGTCACCTGGCCGAGGTCAACGAAAGAAAAGAGGAGCAGACTCTCCGGTCCCCAGCCCTCGATCTGTCCTCTCCTTTGCGTCTGCTGCCATCCCCACCAAAGAAAAATAGCAAGGAGAAAAGAGCAGGCCAGCACTGGTCTCCCTCGGAGGGGGCAGAACCAAGCAAAAGCCAGCCAGAGTTGAATGTTCCAAATGAACCGATCCGCACGATCACACAAGAAACCCCTCTCCTCAAAACACACGCCCTCTCCTCTCCCTGCTCCATCCTGACTCGGAATTATTCCGAGCAGTTATCAAAGCCCAAACTGGGAAGGGATCTGTAGGCGCCCAGATGCAGATGAGGGTGGCAAAGGGGGTGTCTCGGAAATGCCCAAAATGGGGCTGGAGAGGGCGGGCTGCAGGAGGGGAAGGGAAGAGGTAGGCGTCCATGACGGCCTCCACACGTCCAAAGTCTCCCCGCGAGCAGCCAGCTCGCAACTTGTTTACTTGTCAGCATGTTTTACTGTTTCCAAATGGAAATAGTTAAACACCTCGGCTGGATCGCGAGCAGTCCCTATCTGTCACCTTCCCTGCCGGCTAAGCGCTGTCGCCGCTGCCACCGCTGCTGCCGCCTCTGCCAAAGAATCGAACCTCGTCTACTTTATTCCACTTGAGCGTGGCCAAACTGTTGCTATTTAGTGGGGAGCAAAAAAAACAATTTGCACCATCGAAACGAGCCAGCAACTGGTTGGGGGGCGGGCGGTAGCTGGGCCCCGCGTGCCCTCGGCGGCCAGGGTCCTCTCCGGGGAGAGGCACACACACGCATCGCCGGATCGCGCCTCGCCAGGGCCGGAGTCACCTGGAATGCGCAGCCGGAGAGCATCTCCCGAGCCAGAGCGAGCCTGACGCGCGCCCAGCGGGCGGCGGGCAGCGGCGAGCTGGGGCGGGCGGAGGGCCGGCTCCCGGCCGCGGGCGGGCAGGAGGGAGACGCGGAGCGCGGGGGAGGCAGGCTGGGGAGCGGCCGCCTGACTTACATGGAAGTGATATTCCTTGAGATGTCCGTGATGTTGATGCTGGCGTTCCCATTGCTGTTCCCTGAATCCTGCCCTTCCAGGAGGGGGAAGAGGTTCCCATCGTCCGGCCGCCGGCAATTGATCTCAGTCTTGCTGCAGACACAATTTGCAGGGCAAGCCAGCACGGAGCCCACATAGTCCAGCCAGACGCTTCCCAGCAAGAAAATCCGCCAGAAACTACACTTGGCTGGGCAAAGAGAGACATCCATCTCCGATCGCTGCTTCTAAAAAAGAGGAGGAGGAGAGGAGAGGGGGGTGGGGTGGGGGGAGTGGGGAGAGCAGGGGGGGAAGGAAACAAAGACGGCGAGGGAGGGGAGAAGGGGGAGGGGGGGCCTCTGCCTTTGAAACGCCGAGTGATCAGATGCAAAATCCTTCAGCGTCTGAAACCATCGCGGCCGCCGCCGCCGCCGCCGCCGCCGCCGCCGCCGCCGCCGCCGCCGGGTGGGAGCCGCGAGGAGCGCCTAGTGGCGCGGTCTGCCGGGCATGGTGGCCGGCTCGGCGATCGCTGACTCGCCGGGTCCGGGGGCTCTGGAAGCGAGGCGCGCTCTCCGACTCCGAGACTTTGCAGGGTTGCAACAGACGGTGGGGAGGCAAAAAAAAAAAAAAAAAAGGAAAAGGAAAAAATGGTGCTAAAGTCACCAAGTCCCACCTACTGGGCAGAATTAAAACGGACACACCACACACCTGCAAAACACACACACTCACACACTCTCACACATACACACACCCGGAGCCCGATGAAAGGAAGAGAAGGAAGATGCAGTAGGAGCTGCAGCAGCCGCCGCGAATGGCTCGCCGCGCGGCTGCAGAAATGTACAAGTGCTCCGAGCCTTACGAAACGCACGGGTTATCGGAGCGTCTTCCTCGGCTCCCTCCCTCCCTTCCTCCCTCCCTCCTCCCCTCCCTCGTCGCGGCCTCCTCCCCCCGCCCCCCGCCCGGGCTGGGAGCGGCAGGAGAGCGGAATCTCCCCCTCCCTCCCCTCCCCACACCCGTCTCTCTCCCCGCCCGTCCTCTCCCTCCTCCCCACCCACCCACCCACCCACTCGCCGGCTCGCGGCTGTAGCCGGCACCGCCACCCGCAGCCTCGCGGCAGCCCGCCCGCTCCACGCCTCGCAGCGCGGCGCCCGCTAGCCGCAGCCCGGGGGAAACCGAGACCGAAGGGAAAAAGTTGCAGTTGAGATTGCGAGGGTCGGGGCTGGGGAGGGAGAGTTGGCGAGCTGGCTGCACGACACGGAAAGGCGCTCTCCTTTCCACTTTTTGGCCCTCGCGCTACCCGGTTTTGCTGCAATCCGGACCGCGGTAGGAAGTGAAATGAACGTGGCGGAGGTGATTGGGGAGTGCTCCCAAGCCTTGGGTGGGGGGCGCTCCCAAGCCTGGGTGGGTGGGGGGCGCAGGCTCACGGACGGCGACGGGGGGTGCCGGAGCGCACAGACACCCCAGAGAAGCACCCAGAGCCGGGGACCGGGACCGCAGACGCGCAGTCCTTGGTCTGAATGACACTCATTTCCGTAATCTAGAGTCTGGGGCGCTGGTCTTGGCTGGGAGGGGACTGCGGGACATGGCACGCTAGGTGCCCCCCGTGCCCGCTGCGCTTTCTTGGAGGTGGGTTTTGCATTCGGCCTTGAGCAGGCATGGATCGGGGAAGGAAGAAACAAGGGTCGAAAGGGCTGCGCTGGAGAGCCGAGGTGGCCCCGGGCGAGCTGTGCGTGCAAGAGAAATGGCCGGGGGAAATTGAGATGCAAGGGGCATATTTTGGCAAGCGCCACGCCAGCACCGTCAGAGGCCGGCTTCTTGGGCTCAGCTCTCGGGTGCGCTGAACTGGCTGCCGGGTGAGGGGCGGGCGGGCTGCTTTCTCCGGATTCGGGGGCGCAGAACCTCCTCCTTCCCTCCCACACAAGCACCCCTTCCTGGTAGGGACGCAAAGCAGGTGCAGCTTTCGACGAGAGCTCAGATCTCATCCGGGAAAGAAGTGTGTGGGGGGGGTCCCCGCTTTTGCGCTGGTAGGGATTTTTTTCTTAATAAAACATAAAGATGCCAAGTGTGAGCTGTTTGCTGAAAAAAAAAAAAAAAAAAAAACGAGCATTCGCTGTGGGAAAGGAGAAGAAAGGGTTAGGGGAGTCCGAGCAGGCAGACACACTACAGCATTCACACGCAGAAGAAAGCAGGGTTCTCCTTCCCGAGCTTGGATGAGGGCAGGCGAGGAAGCAAAATACATTGAATTCAATTCAACTGCATCCAGTATCTGAAAGGAGTCTCCCCCGCCCCCCGTGGATTCCGATGCAGGTCATGCAACTTGCAGGCAAGATGGGGGAAGGGGTATGCCGGTGTCACCGCCTGCCCCAGGCGCAACCACGAACAGGCCGGTCGCCTTCGGGTGGCACTGTCGCTTGGAGTAAAAACTTGGACGAAAAAAATGGAAGAAAAGAACATGCCTATAAAAGGCAGTTTTCCCGACTTCCCGTCACATTCCACCTTCCCTTGGCCTCAGGGAGATTTTTACCCCCGTCGCCATTATGGCCTTGTCTCCAGACTGGCATTTTGCCCTCCCACCAGCAGGAGGGGACAGAGTGTGAAGACCTCCTTGGACTCTCAAACCACTTGCTACTGGCCCTAGGCCAATCCTGGGTGTCCTTAGGCCACTGGGAATTTCCCTGTCACTTCAAGTGCCATTCTGGGATTGGCTTTAGAATATCTGAGAGTCAGGGAAACTGAGGTGTAGTCAGATCCTAACACTTGGCCTCTCTTGGGAGGTGGCAGGTGGCAGCAGAGAAACACAGCCTCTCTCAGACCACTCCTGGGCAGGGAACGCCAAGTGGATTCAGCCCAGCATCAGTGCTCCAGCCTGGAACTGAAATGGTTGTGTCCAAAAGATGCCCAGCCCACTTTTTTGAGAGAGAGAGAGAGAAAGAAAGAGAGAGAGAGAGGATTTTTAACATGTCAAGCAGAGAAGAAGAGACATCCATAAGTTAGAACAACAAAAACAACAACAAAAAAAACCTTTAAAAACCCCTCTGGATTTGGTAAAAATGCAGATTGTGGAGCAAGGGGCCCTGATGGGCAAGAAGTCTTTCATCCTGACAGTAAAATGGGATTAAGATGGGGTGCTACATTTATGCTCACACTCTGGGCCTGAGCAGGAAGCGACAGCTGAAAAAGAGGGAAGCCCTTTCAAAAGCAGGTGACACATGGACACATAGAGGGGACAATGCACATGAGGGTCTACCAGAGGGTAGAAGGTGGGAGGAGGGAGAGGATCAGGAAAAATAACTCATGGATACCAGGCTTAATACCTGGGTGATGAAATAATCTGTACGACAAACCCCATGACACATGTCTACCTGTATAACAAAGCTGCACATCCTACACACGTACCCCTGAACTTAAAGGTTTAAAAAAAAAAAAAAGCAGGTGATAGACTAGTGTGGCGAAGAGCAGAATTTCATTTCTAACCACAGGGAAATGACAAGCTTTCTGGGACTCCGCTTTCCCATCTGTAAAATGACCACGTTAAGACCAGATCCTCAAAACCCAAAGTGTGGCCCTCTGTCCAGCAGCATCCATATCACCTGGAAGCTTGCAAGAAGTGCAGCATCTGAGGCCCCATCACAGACCTCCCAAACCAGAATGTCCATCAGAACAAGCTCCCAGGTGATTCATAAGCACATCGCAGCCCCATAGTCACCCCTCCCAGCCTGAAGATTCTCTGATTCTACATGGATCTGGGCCAAAGGGACTGCTGAGGGAGGAAAAAAAAAAAAAAGGTGGGGAATGATGGGGATGATGGGTCCTCATAATATTATTCAGTTACAGTGAAGTTAGGGTGAAATAAACTGGGTATCTCAGAGGCAGGGGCCTTGTCAGAAAAAGACATTTGAAGTTTCATTCTAAGCTTAAGAAGGTGAGAATGACCTGCTCATGCACTGCTCACAGAAATCATAGTGCAGGGTCAATAATAGTGCACACTCAGAGTTTGCTAGTTCTTAACCTCTGCAGTAGGCCAGGTTTAAATGTGGGAGCAGAAGAAAGTCTCCAGTGTAGACACCCTCCCCTCAGTAAGAGTCCAGAGCATTTACAGTGTCTTACCTCTTGATAAGAATGTCCTGGTTGAAAAGGAAAAATGCCTGTCGCTTCATGGAGTCCTGGAGATATCATGACCAAGCTCAGCATCCAGCCAACCAGGGGTCACCCCCCAACCTCCTCATCTCCTTTGCTACCAGCTGGAGTCTTAGAAAGGAGGAAACTCACCCATGTGCCCCTTGCTGATCAATAAGGGGCAGGAATAGGCAAAGTTTTTTGTTTTGTTTTGTTTTTTGAACAGAAAGTAAAGCTTTAGAAACCCTTTACAGGTGAGTAGACACCTTCCAGTACCAAGGGTTTGGAGAAGACAGAAATGTTCCCAAGATTCGAATGCAATCTTTCACCAGACAGGTCAGAGTGGGGACCACTTGCTGGAGCACAGTGGCCCAACTCCCCTGACACCTAGAGAAATTGAACACGTGTCTTTCTTAAAAGGCATGTTCCAGGCGTGCAAGCACCTGAGATTAATATCAACTGTTTATGGGAGATTTCCAGCAGCCCACATTCCCCTCCACCTAGCAAGGGAGAAAGGGAGTGGAAACTCAGAGCAGAGCCCTGCCAGTCTATTGGTCACCTGTCTGCCTTTCTAACCCAGCCACATCCCTTTTTCCAAAGGACCCATACTCCTGAGTCAGTGGCCACATTACTGGGATGTAGGCCACACACCAGGCAGGTCCATGGATTCACCCATCATGCCCTGCTCCTATGGTGTCATTCTGAATCCAAGAGCTGTGCTGCACAACTTTCAAGTTTGGGCAGAAATAGGATCTACTTCTGCAAGTCTCAGCTGGTCAAGAAACTGTGATACTGGGAGGTGACTGGGGAGCACAGCGGGCTACAAAGGGAATACTAGGTCCTGAAGGACTTGCTGTTCTAAAAGAGCTATCTGGAGCTGGCAGATCTGGGCTTGGGCTAGAGGAGGAGTTCTGTTTCTTGGGTGGCCCAAGCATAAGTTACAAGGGAAAGAGACAGGTCTGGGCCTGGTTGGATGCTGGGGATGTATAATGCTATCCAGAAGCTCTGGGTCCAAGGAAAGAATTTTGACCATACATGGAAGATGAAAGCCCACCCACAAAAGGGGACAGTCAAGCACCAAAGTGGTCCAGGAAAGCAGAAGAATTCAACCATGGAAGAGCCAGCTCAGGGCTCCCACTCAAGTCCCAATATCTTGGACAAACACCTGCCAGGAGGTTGGAACTACCTGCTGGTGGTGTCCTGCTTGAACACCTTCAGTGGCAGGAAGCTCATTACCAGCCACTCCAGAGCCTTCGACTCTGTTCTCAGACAGCTCCATTCCTTGGGTATCCTTGACTTTGACATAGCGAAGCCAGCACCCTAAAGCTGCCACCCTCGTGCTAGTGCTGCCACCTAGACCCTCAGGGAAAAGTCTCACCTCTTTTCTGCCAGCCACCCAGGAGGCTACTCACTGCCCCTCTCTTCTCTGAGCAAAGCCTCAGTTCCTTCCCTATACTCCAAAAGCACAGCTTTCTGATCTTTCCCCACTACAGTTATTGGAAATGCATTCGGTTTGTCAAAGTGATCGGTTTAAATAAAGCATGGCTCCAGATCACACCGGCTTGAGGTGCTCTGACCTTGGGGAGCCAGGCAGTAAGCAGCTGTAATGGGACTAAAATGGTGTCATGTAGGGTTTACTACCCGCTAGTATCGAACCCTAGCAATGTACTTAAGTCTCTCCGCCTCAGTTTCCCCTTCTGCAAAATAGGATCTAACTCACAAGGTTGTCATGAGATAACACAGTAAGGCACTTTGAACAGTGCCTGGTGCACATAAGCATGGTATGTCAACTTCATTATGCCACTTTTGAGGTTCCCAGAGGGCTTTACCACCCAGCAGGGAGGCCCCAGCAGCCTTTATCCACTAACAGCCAAACACAATGCCGCCATGAAGCTCTTCCCACACACATTGCAGTGCCCCCTGGCAAGTTGGTGCAATGGGTCGGGTGCAGCCACCGCCCACAGATACTCTCTGGGCTCTGGTCCTAGACCCCAAAGTGGTGTGCTGCCAGAGAGGGTTCAGCGAATCTCGGGTCCCTGGGGAAGAAAGTACAGAGCGCAGGCCCAGGTACATCTCCCCTGAGATGCAACTCCTCAGCCCCGGAGCCCCTCGCTGCTGGTTCTCATGCCTTTGAGTTGCTCCTTCTGGGCTTTGGTCCCTTCCATAGGAAGGTAGACCCTGCTGAGTCACCACCGACTCTGAGCAGTTGAGTTGGGCTGGGAATTTAATGCCGCACGTCCTAGGTCCTGCAGAGGCAGTGACTCACAAGGCCTCCCTGGCCTCTGAGTGTCCTGGTGGGGGCCCTGCAGGAGCAGATGCTAGAGCCCTTCCTTAGACAGCAGGTCCAGGGCAGGCAGCTGACTTCCTGCCAGCAGGTGAGCACTGCAGGCAGGTTAGGGGAGCCAGGGAAGAGGGATTCCCACTTCATGAGCCAACTTACCCCAAGGTATGAAATCAGGAGTCAAGAGTCAGGACTCACACTTTTAGGAAGCCAGAAACCTGCAGGTGGTTGGCAGAGGCTAGTGCAGCACCACTGACAGGGACTGGGGGGAATGGAGAGGCTGGAGAATTGCACCTCCACACCCACCCTCCATTATAGACATAGCCCTCACGTGCCTTCCTAGATGAGCTCTCTCGGAGTAACTTACATTGTGCCTTCCTCTGCACAATACCCAGCCATTTGCCTATTTACTGATGAGAGAGCAGCCAGGGATCATCTCAGAGGGCAGCCGGGGATAATGGCCTTCATTTGGCAGATGAAGCAACTAAGATTGACAGGGTGGGGCAGAGAAGTCTGGGCACCTTCCTGACTTGCAAGGAGATATTCCTGTTACCAGGTTTTAAGATGTAACTTCCTTGAGGGCGCAGACCTTGCTTATTTTATCTACTGATTTGCCAGCCCCGTAAACGGCATTGAGAACACAGAGGGGCTCTCTAGGTGGTTGTTGAATGAATGGCTGCCCCCAGCACACCTTGCCCTTTTGTACCACTCCACACACATGGAAGTAAGGGTTCAGTGTCTGCCTCCCCCTGGGCTGCAGGGACCAAGAGGGCCAGGAGCTGTCAGTGTTGTTCACTACATACCCCCCAAAGCCTACTTTGGTGCTAGCCCAAAAATGGACACCACATATTTTGGGGGAAGATTAAATGAATTATTTTGCCGCCAGAAACCCCATGTGTGTCCACAAGAGAAGTTTGGGACTTAACAGAAGTGAGGTGCTTTGGGCTGACCACTTCCTCTGTATCCCCAGAGTTATATGTGCCGCCACACACTTCTCCCCAACAAGGCAAATATCAAGGGGTTCTAGAAGCAGAAAGATTAGCAGCTCCTGTTTTCAAGAGAAGGTTGGGAACAGCAATGTCCTACCGCCTGGGCCTTTGGCGGCCTCCTCCCACTGAGTCTAGGGCAGAGCCCAGGTCCAGCAGCCTGCAGAAAGCCAAAGAAAGACTTCTTCTGGGTTAGACATTCCCCCTTCGTTCCTCCCCATCTCCTAGGGCCCCCACTGTATCCTATTGCCCTTCTTGGTCAACCCAGCCCACTCCTGCTTGGCTCCCAGGCTCCCGCCTCTGCCTCACCACCTCCCACAGTTGCCCTTCTCTCCACCTGCTCCTCACCAAAGTGGCCCATGCCACACCTTCCAGCTGCCCTGGCCCTGAGCCTCTGGCTCAGATTATAGGACTATGGCTTTCAGACCCATCTTTGTACTAATGCATTCATTTAGCATCAACACATATTGGGCTGCATCACCTTGGGCATGCTACTGTCCTTCTCTTATCCTCCACTTCCTTCTCTGTCATGTGGGGATCCAATGATGCCAAGGACCAAGCAAGATAATGCACCTGAAAACACCTTGTGGACATTAACACTCACAAATGACAGCCACTGGTTTCCACTAAGAGTAGCGGACACCAGTACCTTTGCACACTTGATTAGCACTTCACCTCTGACCTGCCTGCATTTATCAACAACCAGATGATCTCAGAGTTGAGGAAAGCCAAGACAACAGCTTCCATTTACACCATGCGTTACACTCTCGCCTCCAAGGGGCAGCTTTATGAAGTGTGAGTTTTAGCCCCAGGCAAATCTGGTTTGAACCCCAGCTCCAGCACTTTCTAGCTGGTGACCTGGGCTTATCATTTCACCTAGCAGAGCCTCATCCTCCTCTCCTGAAGGGCATTGCTCATGGATATTTCCCTTGCAATGCAGTTTGGAGAAGGCAATCATAAAACGTGCATAATGTGCCTAGCCCAGGATTTGATACATAGGATTTCTCCCTTCCCTTATTTTTTCTTTCTACTATTCTTCCTTAGGGGGCCCGCTCCATACCAGATGGTTCGGCCTCCCTATTAGGGTGCTCACAACTCCACCCTCCTTGCTTGCTAGAAACTATCCTGGCTTCTGTTTCTTTAAACAGAACAGAACTCCAGGAGCATAGAGGGCCAAAGAGGTGATGCCCCAAACTCCTCAGGCCCAGAGAGGAGGAGACTAGATATTTGCCAGATACCTGGGACTCAAAACAAGAAATCACCAGATCGGCTCCAATTTCTTCTGGCACTGATTACTGAGAACAGCACACACACAACACACATTTAAGTAGGTATCAAGAGCAAATGGAAAACCAAAATTAAAAAAAAAAAGTGTTGTCTTATTTGCTGAGATACCAGTGTGGGAATTTGGGGGAAGCAATGCGTTGTGGGGAAGGGCATGGGAAGCCATGCTTGCCTTTGGAACTAAGAGATAGTTCCCTCCCACAGACTTTCTGCTGTGTCCTCCACCCCCTCCCCAGCCCACAGCACCAGCTGCACTGCCTGGGAACTGAGGGAACAGAAAGCCCAGCCCAGGGAGTTCTGGGATGGGGGTGGGACAGGGAATGAAGGTGGCAGTGGGGGAAGGTGCAAACCAGCCCTGACAAAAGCTCAGGTCAGATGCTCAAAGCTGTGGGGTGAATGTGAGGCGTGGGGAAGGGGTCCTAGAAACTCAGCCTGGAAGCACACCTGGAAGGCACCATGAGTTCATCCAACTGCTGGAAGCCAGATGACCCTCAAAGCACTGCGGACACTTGGAGTTCCCCTTGAACACCCTCTTCCTAGTGTCAAGTTCTAGAACTTCCCTCCAAGAAAGAGAGCCCAGGAGTCCAACCCCATGGATGGATGGCAGTGACATTTTCCCACTGTGCACGTGCCCTATGACAGACCTCTCCCCAGTGTTTCCCAGTGACAAGCCCCACACTCCCCTTGCCCAGCCTCATGCTGGAACGAACAAGGAGATGTCCATAGAACTGTGGTGTGAAGGATCTAACCTCTTTCCAGAAGAGTTTATGGTTGCCCCAGGGCTCAGTGTCCCTGACAGATTTAAATGTAGCAGAAGCCATCCAGAGGCCACACCCACATACCAAAAGGGAAGCATCCCCTGGGCCAAAGAAAGCCATCTCTTAACGATCGTGGGGCCCCAGAGATGAAGATGGGCAGAATGATGGTGATGATGATGATAATAACTTCAACCGCAATGTATTGACTGTTTTCTGTGTGTGACATTTTTCTATAGCCTTCACATGTGTCATTTCATTGAATCCTCACAAATACTTGGTTTTACAGTTGAGAAACAGAATCAGAGAGGTTAAATCACATGTCCAAGGTCACCCAACTGGTACGTGGAATAAGCCAGGTTTTAAACCCAGGTCTCCTAAACACAGCATGGAACCAGGTGCCACTTTTTACACTAAATTGTCCCTAGTGAGGCAATGAGGAAAGGGGAGACTGCCACCTCTGCAGGGGACTTGGTGAGATGCACTTCTGCCCCTCTGCATCCCCACACCCCTTTGCCAGGGTTTCCCTGGTTTTGAGAGCGAAGGAAGGAGGGAGGACCCCAGCGGTGACCATCCAAGCCCTCATTAGCCATAGCCCTAGACCATCCTGGGCTAGGGCTAATGAGGGCTTCAGCAGGGAGCACAATATTTAGTCTGTGACCTGTCCTGTGACAGGACAGGTTTTATCTAACACTCAAATAACTCCTTCCCAAAAGATCAATGGGCCAACTTTCTCCCAAAAAGGACAGGGATTCTAGAGTTAGGCCCTTGGCACAGTGGACACAATGAATGTCCTACCCAAGCATCTGTAATCAACAAATCAATAATTAAGGGAGGATGCACATTAGTCTTTGAACAGGTTCCAGAGAGTTTATTTGTGATCTTAAACGGGGTGAACAAGTGTGTGCTCCAAGCCTGGGGAAGGCTGTGGGCAGCGACAGAGAGATGGGGAGTCGGCTCGGGGATGGGTGTGTGAACTCACCACATGTGGTCCCCAGGGGCATGTGCTGAGGGTGGCAGGAACCTCCAGCCTGCGAGGGGGTCTTCAGGGGCTGGACGGTGCAGGTGAGCACAGGGAGCAGGTGGCGGAGGGCGGGTGGGCTTTACTCGTGGGTGGGGTGGGGTGGGGTGTGGGTGAGGGGCACTCCCAATGGGCTGGGTATGCACATGTGGATGCAGGTCGGAGAGAGAGGTGGGAGCCAGAGGGGTGTGTGGGGAGGTTGCGTGTGTGGTGAGGGCAACTGCAGGGGCTGGGGGCAAAAGAAGGTGCTTAATAAAGGATGCTGATGGCAGGATCCTCATTCCCTTGTGCCAGATTGAATTAGAAGCCATACTTTTAATCTGTAAAGTCTCTGATGCAAAGATGACAGAATAGAACTTTGTAAATATCACCCCACTTTCTGACCCCCACTCTTCTCTTCTGTCCCTCCCTGCCCTCATGGGCTGGCCACAGAAGCCAGCTCACTTTGCTTTCAGCTTCCAAGTCCACTGAAAGTTTCCAGTCCCAGGATTTTAGGAAGAAGAAAGAAGATACTAGACATTTCTGTGAGTTCAGTTTATCATTAACCCCAACTCCCTCACACATACCAAAAATAATAGCAATAATAATATCACATATTTTATAATTATAAAATCATAACCTTTGAAAAGGCCTTAGAGATTAACCATTCCTGTGTTCCTCACATTTTCCCAACTAGAATTCCCAAACTTGGAGGAGAGAGAGCAGGGAGGGAGGGGATGAGGGGGAAGGGGGTGGAAGATTTGTGCCATGTTTATTATTCCTGTGCCTTTGAAGACCCTGGGGTGTTGCCACAGTCACAAAAGCCTCATGGAAACTTACCAATTTGGGAAACACCACATTTAGTACAATCCCCTGTCCCTGCTATTTTATAGGTAGACAAATTAGGCCCAAGATAACTAAGTTATGTCCCCAAAGCTGCATAGTTAGTTAGGACTACAGCCAAAGGCTTCTACTCCGAGGCATCCATTCTGCCCACTCAAAAAAATGAAAGAAAGTAAGAAAGAAACAAGGAAGGAAGGAAGGAAGGAAGGAAGGAAGGGAGGGAAGGAAAGGAAGAAAGAAAGAGAAAGAGAAAGAAAGAAAGAAAGAAAGAAAGAAAGAAAGAAAGAAAGAAAGAAAGAAAGAAAAAGTAACAGATTCTGGCTAGAGGTCTGAGAACCTCATGTCCCAAACGCTGCTGGCCCCTCCTGGACCACATACCTCTCTTTCAAGTGGAAAGCTACCTTTCTTTTTTTTTTTTTTTTTTTTTTTTTTTTCTTTTTTCAGCACAACAGCATTTTATGACACATTTTTATGACATCAGCTCTTTAAGCATCTCTCTCCAAGGAACACAAAATTCTCCAACATAACCTCACCCAGGCCTTACAACAGTCCCCCAGAATCCACCAGAGTACAGCAATTTTTGGTGTTTATTGGATACCTATTTATCCTGCCTCGTTTCCGAAATGGATTTACAGGCAAATATAATGACCTCTCCATTGTACAGGTAGGAGTAACATAGGAACGCGACTTTCTCATGGTCACATGATACATTTTGGCCAGTGAAGTAGATGAGACCGCCTATTGTATCATCTAAAGGAGATCAGGGTTTAGCCATGTGGCCTCGCTGAATGACTGTACCAGCTTCTGCTCAGTTACCTTCCCTTGCCTGAAGTAGGAGACAGTGAAGTGGGGTTAAACTGGGGTGATCAGGGGCTGGATGGGTGAAGGCTCTGAGTGCCTCCTGCTGAGCTCAGGCCCACAGGCTTGAAAAGCTTCTAAAAATACCAGGCACGTTTCTTGCAGGGGGGCTAATTTAGCTGACCTTTCCTAAAGAGGGCCGATTTGCCTGCTTCTGCTGCCTGCTTCTCTCCAGCTGACTCTTGGGCTGAACTGAGGCAGGATAGGAATATCCTCTCAGTCCCTGCATCCCTTACCCCAGATGGATCCAGTGGAAATGAAAAAAAAAAAAAAGGTCTAGAGCATCCCAGAGCATTTAACAAGGGCAAGCCATGGGCGAGGCAAGAGACATCGAATTGGTCATTAGATTGGTCTCTGGTCTCAAGTAGCTCATGGTCTGTCGGCTCTGTTAGGGAAAACAGCAGAATATCATCCGTGACACGTGGCAAATGGCAGGGGCCAGGTGTCAGTGGGCAGTGAGCACATAAAGAAGTTCATTTTCTTTTTCTTTCTTTCTTTCTTTCTTTCTTTTTTTTTTTTTTTTTTTTTTTGAGACGGAATCTCTCTCTGTCACCTAGGCTGGAGTACAGTGGCACCATCTCAGCTCAATGCAACTTCTGTCTCCCGGGTTCAAGCGATTCTCCTGCCTTAGCCTGCCGAGTAGCTGGGATTACAGGTGTGTGGCACCACGCCCAGCTAATTTTTGTATTTTTAGTACAGACTGGGTTTCACCATGTTGGCCAGGCCAGTCTCGAGCTCCTGACCTCAAGTGATTCACCCACCTCAGCCTCCCAAAGTGCTGGGATTACAGGCGTGAGCCACTGTGCCCAGCCGAGAGGTTCATTTTCATTGGGGAGAGTCAGAGGGGCTACAGCTCTCTTCTTTCATTCATTTTCATTCATACATGTGTTTACTTTCATTGATTCATTTGTTTGTTTGTTGGGTGCCTGTTCTGTGTTTATGAGATCCTGTGGCAGCTGCCTTGGGATTAAGACCCAGATAACCAAGTCTGGTCCTGCTGGGCCTCATTTTCCTCATCTGTAAAATGGCTGTGTTTAAATTGGAGCCCTTCAAAAACTCCTCCCAGCTGGGACACCCAAGCTTTCTAGGTCCTGGCTGCAGTTAAGGGCTCTATTGCCCAAGTCCTGAGGTTCTCTGCTACCTCTCATTCTCTTCACTGATTTTCTGAGAGCTGCTTTTGCTTCTGGCACCCTCCAGTCCCCTAGAAGCAGAAGGACAAGGAGCAACCACCCTTGTTGAAGTCTCTGCCCGAGGCTCCTGGCAGAAGGTTTTCCCTCTTCCATTCCTGGCACACACAGCCCCTGGCAAGTGTTGGTCTCATCCTGGCAGCCTGACATTTCAGAGAGAAGATTCTAGGCCCCACTTGTCTGACAGCTTGTGGTTTCTGACCCAGGACTGATGCGGACCAGGAAGGACAGACCCACATGGGAGTGGCAGCGCATGCCGGCCCTTCCTCCTGCAGCTCTGGGGTCGGAACTGACCCCCTCAGCCCCAGCCCACCACCCTCCCTGGCTTTTAGGGAGCTGATCTTCCGCAGACATACCTGGAGCCTGGTGAGGGCAGGACAACTGTCCACCCAAGGATGGAAATGAATGCTGACAGCTCCTGATTTATGCCCTTGTTATCCTGTAAGGAAGACAGCAAGGCAATTTAAAAGGCCAGCAGCTTTGGGAAGCCCAACAAGGAGCCCCACAGCACCTGGAGCTGCCCACTGGCTCCTCAGCCAACGCTAGCCAGCTGCTTCCTGGAAAGGCCAAGATACCCTCCTCCCATCCCCAGCCTGAAAGGGAGAAGAGGGAAAAGGAAGCACGTCCCTGAGTGCCCACGAGGGTCAGATGCCAGTGGACTCCTCCCCACCCAGTGGCGTCTCTCTCATCATCCATCTTTTGCAGGTGAAGAATCGGACACTTAAAGAGGTTAAGTCGCATACCTGAAGTTACACTGGGGAGACCAGGAGCAAACTTGGATCTGTCTGACCTCAAAGCCCTGCTTCTAAGCAGCCAGGGAGCAGTGGGATCCAGTGCAGGGACGGGGAGGAGGGGCTCTGCCACTCCCAGCCTGGGAATGAAGTGGAGCCAATGGCAAGAGCTTCCCTAGGGCTGGGTCAAACCTCCCTGCTCCAGGCATGAAGAGAAAGGAAAAGGCTGCTCCAGGTGGGGGAAGTCTGGTCCAGCTCCTTGTTAAAGAAGAAACAGGAAAATACAGCAACAGGGGGAAGTCACAGGGGAACTGACATTTTGTCAAAAGATGATGGGTTTCTGGCTCTCTCCTGCTTTCCAACTTTCCCTGGATCCCCACTGTCTACAGGTCTCCACTTTAAGCTCCACCACCCAGCATCCAGCACTGTCCAGGACCCAGCCTTTCCTCCCACTTCAGCTGCTCTGCCACCAGACTGCCCCTTGTGCCCAGCACCTGGGCTCCAGCCCACTTCCAATCTCACCTTTTCCCACTGTTACCCATCTCTATATTTTGGCTCTTCAGCTCCAGCCTGTCAAAACTCTGTCTAGCTTTCAAAGCCCAGGCATCTCACCTCCCTAACAAGCCCCCCAATTTCTCCAAGCAATTTTGCCTCCTGTATGTTCAGAACGGGGCAGCTCAGCAACTATTACAGCATCATTGAGAGCCTTCCATTGGTCTTCCATCCGTCAGAGATGGCCATGCATACTTCTGCCTCTATCCTGAACTCTAGGTTCCTTGAAGCCAGGGCCATGTATTTACACAGAGTCCAGTACCTAACAGGCATTCCATCAATGTGTGTTTATCTAGTACTCATTGAATTAAACTAGAAAACCAAACCAGAAAATAATGCTTGCTATTCTTTCCCATCCCCTACTTTCCATCCCAGCAGGATATTTCTTTGGGTCCCAGGAAGAAATGTGCCAATGGAGCAGTGTGGTCTTTGGACAGAGTTTTAAATTGAAGGCAGGCAAGGCTAAGTCCACTGTCAGACTGTGTGGCCTTGGAGTTTGTGCTTCTATGGAAGGCCCTTCTTTAAATGGGCTGGAAGGGGTTGCAGCAATGTGGGATCCCATCCATGGTCATTGGGAAACTGGCCTTATGTCCCTGCAGGGCCTTTGCTCAACTTGAAAGGAAGTGAAAATATCTGAGAACAGCACCAGTCAATACGATGACTTTCTTGCCCTAGGAAAAGTCATGCACTGAGCCCAAATACATTTGTTTATCCTGGGAGACTGAAGAGAACAAGACCCAGGCACCTAGAGGCCACATGGGCACCAGGGTCCTCAGCGATGAAGGGAATGAAAGCTGCTGTCCCTCTGCAGGCTGAACCTGAGCACACAGCTGCTCCTCCTCTTCCTCCTCTGTCCAGCAATGGACAGCCCAAAGCACCAGGCTCCCCATGTGAGATAAGCAGGGAGAAAATGCCAGGTTAATTTCAAGATTCATTAGAAATTCCAGGGGGAAATGAACAGTTGCCAAGTGAGAGAGGAAAGGGCAAGCCCATTCTAAGTGAGAGGAGATGTTTCCTTTGCTGTGGCGCTCCAAGGGGTGACAAAGAGTGCTGAGATGAAGGGACAGAGCATCAGTCCTCAATAGCTGCCCCGAGCCATCCTTCAGTGAATCTTTAACTGAGGGCTGACAGGAGGACAGCCACGTCGCAGAGGAAGATAAATGGATGGGGAGTCCAGCTAAGTTAACCAACTGGTCTTGGCTTGCCCAGATCATTCTAGGTTTTAGCATTCAAAGTCCCACATCCCAGGAATCCCCTCCACCCAGGGCAAAGGGGGAAGGTCATCCCCCTAATTCCAGCAAGTGGCTGTTGAAGGTGCTTCATGCTACAGTGTTCAAGGTGAGGCGGGTGGCTCCGAGAGATGGTCCACGGAAAGGATACCTGCCGTACCTGCCAAAGGATACCTGGTTAATGCCAGGTTAATTTCAAGATTCATTAGAAGTTCCAGGGGGAAATGAACAGTTGCCAAGTGAGAAAGGAAAGGGCAAACCCATTCCAACTGAGAGGAGATGTGCCCTTCGCTGTGGAGCGCCAGGGCAGATGACAAACAGTGCTGAGATGAAGGAATGGAGCATCCTGGGCTTGCAAATCCCCAGGGGAACTCACCCTCTTCAAACATGTCAAGTCTGCTCACCGGGTCATCTGAACACAAGTAGAGTCATTTCAAGATTAATGAATCTTGAAATTAACCCAGCAAGTACCCATGCTGAGGCTCTGGGAGGTCATCTGACTTACCCAAGATCACACAGCTAGGATTTGAACCCCAAGTCTTTGCAGAGGAGGGAGCAAGAGGAGAGCAGCAGAAGCCTTCGAGTCTGAGCTGCCCCATCTCTGAGAGCCATAAGCCCATCAGCTCTGCTACTCCTGGTTCTCTCCCAGAGACTCAAGAGGAGCCAGCTCAACCCACAGCCCCAGGCTCAGCAAGAGGCTTGAGTGCGGCACCACGGGGCCAACAGGAGAGGCAGAGCTGTGAGGCCACAGACCCTTACAGCTAATTGACATTATGGCTAAGCAGTCCCTGAGGAAGCTTAGAGGTGCAGAGAGATAGAGAGAGACTTGCTCTTGGTCTCAGAGGCCCAAAAGGAAACACAGGGGCTTCAAACTCGACCCCCATTCTGGGCTTGCAAATTCCCAGGGGAACTCATCTGCTGCAGACATGTCAAGTCTGCTCACCGAGTCATCTCAACACAAGTAGAATCACTCCTTTGAGTCTCACGTGCCCCATGCCTTGTTTTCTCCAGGGTAATGAGCTCTGGTTCCTTCAATGGTTTCTCTTATGAGCTGGTTTTGAGTCTCCGCCTTGCTGGGCTTGTTCCCTCAGTGTTTGCTTCAGTACATCATATGTATTAAAAGACAGCTCTTCTGGCTCTTCTTAGTTGGGAGATAGCAATAAGGATTGGAAAGAGACAAAGGGGGAAGGAACAGGCATCAGGGTTTCAACACAAACTGATGTTCATTGAATCCTTATAAAGTTCCCTAGAACTGAATGGAACCTTCCAAGAGTGGTTGACCAGAGCCGACTGCAGCTCAGACCCTTATTCTAAACACTCTTGCAACACTAATTTATTGTTGTGGCCCTTCCATTCCATGGCTCACTCGTATCATTAAGAAGCCCTAGAGTCTTCATAACTCCAAAGCCATGCCTCCTAAATCCAGTTGGCTTTTGGGGCAGAACTTTACTTTTATCCCTGTTACACGGTGCCTTGTTGACTCATCCCTCCATCCTTGTCTGTACAGATCTTTAGGGATCCTCAAAATTACCTAACCCTTCCCAATTCCATGTCAGCTGCACATCTGATTAGCCTGCTTATTCTCAATAAAACTGCACATTCTTCAGAGTTTGAGTCTTAGGCAGGGAAAAATAGTTTTAGAGGAACAAACGCCCCCCCACCCCCCACCCCCGCCAACCAGGTTACTTCAATGCCTGTTCATTTCCCTGCCTAGATAACATCCCCTCCCTCTGCACACTGAGCCCAGCAGCCCAGGTCCTGCCCAACAGAGCTCCTTTTTTATTTTCTGACTGGTCAACCTCAAAAGTCCAACCATTTTCCCAAGCTCTGCATGCCTGGAAGCTAAGTCCAAAGTCCCTGAGCTCCAGTGTCCAGGCTATATGTCATTCCTCTTCTTTGTAGATATGGGAAGATTTCTTTGCAGACATGAGGAAGTTTCTTGACTTAGAAAGATGTACCTGGTCCACTGTGGGCATGCAGTGAATGTTCATCAAATGAAAGGAAAATAAGCACCTTCCATATATATGTGTGAAGTTCTGAATTCGGCATTGGCCTCAAGAAGGCTTCAAGGTTCATCCTTTCCACTGGGCCATCCCTAAAATCCTTAAGCAGAGGGACTACCTCTGTACTTAAAGATCTCCAAACAGAAAGATAGCACATTCTCTTTACAGCCAGTAGAAACTGTTGAGCTCATCTCTCCATTGACTCATTCACTTGCTAACTCATTTATTGAGCACATGCTATGCGCCAGGCCTTGAGTAGGCACTGGGGATACAGAAGTGATTATAAAATGACCTCCAGGAGCTGACAGTCTACTGAGGAAGGCAGCCATGGAAACAGTGCTTCTGTCATGTATAATGTGCCCCCAGTGTGGTGAAGCATTAATAAAACTTGTCATGAGCGCCCACAGGCAAGGGCCAACCCCTGCTTGGAAGAGATGATATTTGGGCAAAGGTGGAAACAAGTGCCTGTAATCCAGTTCCTCCAATCTCCTTGGGGAGGAAAAGGTAAGGTAGGTTCTCTTTTCAACCTGTTTCCAATTCCTAGTGGGGAACAAACCTATAAGGGCCACAAGCCTGAGTGAAGAGAAACTACTGAGTTCTCCCATCCCCTCCAGTGTCCTGAATCAGCGTGCAAGTCTGTGTTTCCTTACATCTCTCCCAAAAGAGCTGGGTGGCAAGCTGAGCCCTTTGCTGTAAGTGAGGGCTGCAGTTTGCACATCCAAGGCCCCAGATGGGCCTTGGTTGGCATCTAGCACCACCTACTGGCCACAAGAGGAAAAGCAAAGGTCCAGCTGCCACCTCTCCCCCAGGGCTCCTGCAGTCATGCCTTGCCTGGATGCTGCATCCCTTCACACCCTGATTATCACCCTAGAGCCCCATCTCGCCACCCAAGGGCAGAGGGCAAACTTCAAACGTGACACAGACACTCTGAAGGAAACAAGAGGCCACAAAGCCAGCTGGAGCAGGCAGACACAGGGACAGAATCTGTGCCCTGGAGCCTGAGGGGCAGGCTGAGAGGGCAGAGCAGGATGGGGCCTGAGAAAGAGGTCAAAAAGGGACAGCAGCACAGTGAATGACAGTCAGAATCAAGCAGTGGAGACACGGAAGATGCTGGAGGGTTCTATGGAATCTTCCTGGAGAAGGACCTGAGGTCCCAGAAAGGAGTCACATTCCGGCCCCAGCAGGTCAGGTGCTGAGGCTGCCCTCATCCTAGACAATGTCACCCTTCTTGTACCCAGGTGCTTCCGGGCAGCTCCTCCCAGCCCTCTGACCTCCACGAGCGGCACTTGCCCAGGGCTGCTCCCAGCACTGCAGCTGGAGCCAGGACACACCCTTCTTGGTGCCCAGCTCAGCTCCGGCTCGTCTTAGTCGGGAGACAGCCATGAAGATTGGAAAGAGACAAAGGGAGAAGGAACAGAGGTGAGGGTTTCAGCATAAGCTGATATTACATGAATCACATATAGAGTTCCTGATGTAAGATTAAATTGCAATTAAGCATCCTTCAATTTTGAATCACTGGCTCAGGGATTTCTGCTTAAAAGATAGCTTCCTGGGCACTGGCAGAAGCTGACATCCCTGATAGTCCACGCTCCCTCCTTTTTCAGGGGCTACAAAGAGGAGCCCATGGAGAAGCACATGGAGCTTCAGGTAAAATTTCGGGCTTTGGAATCAGACACACCAGCTGTTGACTTGGGCGAGTCACTTAACATCTCTGAGCCTTGCGCTCCTCTGAAAAATAAGGATGGCGAAACCACCTCATCGAACTATTGTAAAGAGTAAGCACACAAACCACTTAGCCCAGTACCTGGAAGATAAGCTCAATAAATATTGGCTAGGAGAAAACAAAAACCAAGACCTTGACGGCTTCGTCGCTGAGCACCCTGCATCCCCTTGCTTGGAATAAATTCTAAGGCATGGCTCAGCAGCCTCCCCCAGCCAGCTCCCAGCCTCCGTGGGTGAGGGAGGAAAGGCGGGGGCAGGGGCCTGTTCTCACCCGGAGAAGATTGCTCTTGGGGTGGGTGATGACTGTGCACCCCACCCACTAGGGAAGGCGCTCAGTGAGTGAACGGAAAAAGCCAGCACCCCTCTCTGCAGCATTCATTATTCAGAACTTCCCACAGCCTGATGCCTGCTATGGGGGTGTGCGAGGAACACCAGCCAAGGCCAGTTTTGCCTTCTCTGCCTGAGAGGTGGACAGCAAGACTAGTGCAGAGACCCAGAAGGAAGTTGGGTCCATCTTCCAAAACCCTGGCTCTCCAAAGCTCCAGGTGATGGGGTTGGCAGGTATTAGAAAGGGAGCTGGGGCTTTCCAAGCATTCAGCCCTAAATTAGTGCTTCTCAAACTTCACTATGCATGAAAATCACCTGGAGGGCTTGTTAAAACACAGATTGCTGGGCCCCATCCCTAGACATGCTGATCCAGAAGGTCTGAAGGGAGGCCCCAGATTCTGCATTTCCAACAGTTCCCAGGTGCTATTGCTGCTGCTGTTGCTGCTGTGGGATTATGTAAATTTAAGTCGATTAAAATTATATTAAATTAGAATTTAAGTACAGTTGCTTGGTTGCACTGGCCACATTTCACAGACTCAGTAGACACATATGGCTAGTGGGTCCACATTGGACAGTGCAAATAGAGAACATTTCTATAGTTGTGGGAAGTTCTATCAAACAGCACTGCTCTAGAAAGTCTACCAGAATGATGGGTTTATCAAGGGCGATGGGCTAGGAGTGAAAGAGAGTCTAATGGAAAGCCCCGGGGCTGTTGAAGCTTTGTGGGAGCTTGAAGAACCGGCAGGGGGGTAGGACAGGCCCCTTGAAGACTCTCTGGAAGGATCAGGGTGTGGCAGCCCCAGCTCCTTGCTGACCACGAGAGAGAAACACGAGGCACCATGGGAACACAGAGGAGGGGTATTTTTAAAAACCAGCCCGGGGGAGTCAGTGGAGTTGAGACATAAGCTGGAATCTGAGGGAAGGATGAGTAGGGAACCAGGCCTCCAGTATTTTTTGCTCAACTGCGATCCACTCGCCCACAGGCCTGCAAGTATCCTTGTCACTCAGGACGTGAGCAAGCGGTTGGGTTTTGTTGTGTGAGGCAGGGGCAGCCGTGAAGGACAGAGCCTGTGCCAGGGAAGGAGCCTGAATAATGTGATGTCTGCTCCGAGGAGAAGCATACATCCGAGTTCTGAACAGATGGCCCAGCAAAAGGGGTTAAGTAAAGAGATCGCTGCGAGGAGTCTTGTCACTTGCATTTGAACGGAGACCTAGGAGGAACAGACTTTTGGTGGGTCCGAAATAGCAAGTGCCAGGGAGGAGCGCAAGCCGCCTTCCCTCCCTCCAACTCCTCCTCCCGCTGCACACACTCCCTCCCCCTGCCCATCTTCTCCGAGGGACAGATAGGGGCTTCTGACAACAGCTTTCCAAGGGAGGGAAGGGAAGCGCCTGTGGGTTCTGCCATGTGTGTCTTTGTCACACAGAAAAACAGTTCCATCCTTGAACACAAAGAAAGCCTCCTGGGGGGGCAAGAAGCTCCCAGTTCACACCCTCCCTACGCTCAGATTTCTAAGGGCTCAAACCTTCCTTCCAAGTATGCAGATCCTGACCCCACACCTTTGCTCTTTCCACCTTTACTTCCATTTGTGCCCTTTCTGTTAGGGGGCCTGCCAAGCAGACTACCCCCTGCCAGTCAGTCTGGGGCACAATGCTAATAGCTACTTGTAGAAAGACCTGGAGGACAGGAGATGCTGGAGCACCTAAGGAGCTCGGGTTCCCTCCGGCAGCCTCCATTCCTCCCTTCCCTCCCCTTTGCTTCCTCTCCATTCCCAGGTGCTATTGCCCTTTCTATCTCTTCTTCCCCTCACATCCTTCCCACTCATTCCTCTTTCTTTGCCTTTCTTTCTTCTTCTCAGATCCCCTGATTCCCAAGAAAGCCAAGTCCATTCCCAAGTTCTAGGTCTAAACTGAGTTTCACACCCCTTCCTCACCTACCTCTCCTCCCAATAAATCCAATAAATTTTAGGACCAATCTTCCCTCTTGTCTCCCCTTCTGGACACAGCCCAAGAACCACTCTGCCTGCCTTTCCCACTCAACCAGTCTCCTTTCTGAAAGCCTCTGTCTTCCTAAACTTAACTTTCAGGCTCTTCTGACTGCTCATTTCTGACAATCCTTGTAACCAAAATCAATGACTCATTCCAGACTTTTTCTTTTCAGTTTCTCCAGACTCATCATCCCCGATCCCAAGGTGAGTAACCTGGACCCTGGTCTCAACATTCTTCCCCCTGTCGAGAAATCATACCTTTCTCATATATAAAGCTCACTTTTATATCGGATAACTTTTTTGGTCTATACGGAAGGCAGATTTTATGATGCCTTAAAAACAAAAAAATTGTATGTAGCATATGCATGATTGCGAAAGGCAAAAAGAAATCACCCACAGACTCAAATTTAGTACTTTCAACCAACTTCGCCTGGCTGGACTTCCTTCTGGAATATGGTGAAAAAATAGTCACCACCTTGGAACACGAGTAGGGGATGCCATTCGGACAGCGGGAGTAAAAGGGGGCAAGTGTTTCTAAAATCTCCCTGAAAGATCTATTTCTTGTTGAGAACACCTAGACCAAGGTTTCATAACCCAGGCGCTATTGACACTTGGGGCTGGAGAGTTCCATGTTGTAGGGTTGTCCCATGCATTGTGGGATGTTTAGAAGCATTCCTGGCCTCTATTCTCTAAATGCCAAAGTAGCACCCTCCTTCCTTCCCAGTTGTGACATGAAAAATGTCACCAGATGTTGCTAAAAGTCCTCTGGGGTGGGGGGGAAAATCACCTCTCATTGAGAACCAATGACCTGGACATAATCAGGTTGCTTTCACATGACAGGGAAGAGATGAGTGATTCTGCACGACCTTCAGAGGCCCTGGGGGAAGGAATAGGAGTCTGTCTATCTCAGGTGAGGCCACTATCCAGCTTGGGACTGACGCCTTAGTGCTTGGCCTAAAGAACAGTAACAATGGCTCGTGTGCATTGAGTTTCAGCATGTTTCGGGCACGGAGCTGTAGCGTGCATCCCATGCGGGCATCCCATGCGTCATGTACCCTACATCATACAATCTCACCATGCCCGGGGAGTAACCTGAGACTTGGGGAGGCCTGAAGCCTGACTTAGAACTTCATCCTGCCTCCATGTTTACACATTTGTTCCTTATCTCCCTGGTTCCATCTTTGTAGAGATGAATGAATGCAGAACAAGTGCAAAGTTCACACCATAAGCTCCAAGTGTGCAAGATATTTTCAAACGTGCATTCAAAAACTCTACCTAATTTCTAATCCTGAGCCTCCTTTTGCCTGGTTGGCAGAAATGTGATCTTAGTCCTTCTTGAGGCTTTCCTGCCCTCCATACTCCCTGGGATTAGGTCAGGGTTCCTGGGTTCTAAGTTGTGCCAACACATGGTGGGGAGATAGATGGTGTAAGGAATGCTGTTGGCCATCTGTCCACTCAGATTACACTTGAAGCATTCACTGTTTCTCTATATGGCTCATTCAGGCAGGTCTGATGGTTCACTACTTCTTCTGCACAGTACTTGAGACTAAGGACCGTTTTTCAAGGCTATCTATAATCCCATGTGGCATGCTGTATTTTCCAAAGAGGCCAGAATATCTTTCATCCCACATGCTCTTCTCACAATATAACTTTGAAACTTCATCCATCAAGAGATGGAGTCTTGTGCCTATAGCAGAAGTGACACTATGGGACTCTAAAGGGAGATACAGCTGTGCCTGGCTCTTTTGGGATGCTTGCTCTTGGAACTTAAGCCTCCATGCTATGAGGAAGCCCAAGCAGCCACATAAAGAATATGCATGCAGGGTTTCAGGTGACAGTCCCAACTGAGACCCCAGCTGACAGCCAGCAGCAACTGCCAGACATATGGGTGAATAAGCCTATGGGTGATTCCAGCCCCGGGCCAGCCAGCAAATCACTCCCTGCCTTTGACCTTTCCAAGAACTCAAGGAGTAGGGACAAGCCATTCCTAATGGCCTCTTTCTGCATTCCTGACCCACTAAGTCTATAAGCATAATAAAATGATTGCTTTACAAAATTTGAAGTGGTTTGTTATGCATCAATTGTACGTGGAACATCCTGTCTGCCCAATGCATCAATATGCAGACACACCTGTCTGAGGTCTTGCCTCCTCCCTGGCATAAGTCCATACTGATTTGGAGGTTGCACGCATCTCTCCTCATCTCTCCTGCCTGGGGATCCTCTCTCCAGTCCACTGTGGAGAGTCGTTTTCCTTTTTGTTTTTCCATGACACTATATTTATACCCAAGCATCTCTTTCTTCTTCCTTTCACCTCCTCCATAATGCATCTAAGTTTGCCTAATGGTTTAGGCTTTTGAGGCACAAAAGCCTATGAGATAGGCAGACTTTTCACAATTTCTACCATCTCTCCCCTAGGGCAAGGAGCAGAGTCAGGTAACCTACTTCAGTGGGAGAAGGAAAAGGGAAAAACACCCGCTGGGGGAAAAAGATGTGTAGCTTATTTTTTACAGCTTTATTGAAACATACTTCGCATACCATACAATTCGCCCATTTAAAGTGTATAATTCAGCAACTTCTAGTATAATCACAGAGCTGTGCAACCATCACTAGAGTCAAGTTTAGAATATTTACATCACCCCCCCAAAAAAACTCCATATCTCTTAGCCATCATTCCCCAGTACTCCCATACCCCCAGTGCCTGGCAACCACTTTCTGTCTCTATGGATTTGCTTATTCTGACATTTCATCTAAATGGATTCATTCTACACGTGGTCCTTTGTGGCTGGCTTCTTTCACTGAGCATAATGTTCAAGGTTCACCCATGCCACAGCAGATGCACAGATTAATATAATATCTCAAGGCACCACCAAACAAAAAGACATCGTTTCCTCTTCCCCTGCCTCCATGCCAAGTTGTGAAGAATATGTTTTTGCTTTTAAATGGGGGTTCCTGTTCTCCACCCACACAGTCATTTCACATCCAGTCTTTGAAGTAGAATCAGCAACTGGACCCCAAACTGGGGGGCCACAAATCCCAAGTAAAATGATAATGGAGCTCCAAACAACTCCTCTCCGTGGCCCCTTTCTCTGTGTGATTAAGCTCCTGGTGGATGTCTTGAATAAACCATTTATTCTGTTGGACTATACCAGCTGCTATATGGACCCACCACCCGGTTTCTATGAGCTCAGACAGAAAGCCAGGAGCAGAGGAGAAGGCCAGCAAGGCCCTGGCCTTGCCAAGGGTCTTCAAAATACAGGACCTGGAGCAAGGGCACCCACCCTCAGGATTGCTGGCAGGCAGAGGGCTGTGAGCAGGCAGGATTTAGGACCCAGCGCCAAGTGAGGGCAGTGGTAGGGGCTGCCAGTGGAGAGTTTGCGGCTCGCCCAAGAAACGGATGAAGAATGGGATGGAGAGGAGCATGACCATCAATGAACCACAAAGCCTTTTAGCATCCATTTGCGACTGCTGCTGAACAAACAATTGCAAACACACCAGTCACTAGCTGGGGCTTGGCTCTCCTGGGACAGCCTTGAACTCCAGCCCAGAGCCCCATCCCCAAACAAAGGATAGAGGAGGTGCTCTCAGCAACCCCATCTCCATCTCTGCCGCTAAATCCAGACCTCGAACGTTGCAGCCCTCCAACTGTGTTCTGGTCCTTGGCAAGGAGGAGTCCTCAATATCTTTAGCTCAGTGAGCAGTGGTCCTGCTAAGGCGGTTCCATGAGAAACAGAGATGAGTTGCTGGGATCTGGTATTTTCATAACTGTTTAGATATCAGCTTTCAGAATCAGACTCTGTGGAATCCACCCATCCTTGGAGGAAGACACAGTTCCTCTGCATTAAGGTTTATGCAACAGGTTCCATTCCCCTGAAACAAAGGACAGGAGGCTTGTAGAGCCCTTGATTTGGATAAGCAGAAGCAGGCTGTCCCTCTGGTGTTCCCCTTCTGTCCCCATTCATTCCATAGCATGACAGACCCAAACGTCTGATCAACTAGGCTTGGTGTGAGGGCTAAGAGCTATATGGAGTGCAAAAAGCCCCATGGGTCTCCCAAAGGGGATGTGAATTCCTTGGGAGGAACAAAAGATCACACCCACCCACCCAATGTGCCCTCTTTGATCCATAAACCAGCCTGATCCTCTGGCACATCTCCCAGATACAGGGGCCAGGCATGGATGGGAGCTCTCTTCTGTGAGGTAGATAGGAACACTGGAGCACTGGGGAACCAGGTGTCAAGGCAGGCTCCCCTTCCGCTAGCTGACTACTTTATCAACGGGAGGCAGAAAGAAGTTTTATTAAAATGGAAAACTCCTACTTAGAAACAAAAACACAGTGGACACTCATTGAGGTCTTATTCACTCTAAATTTGTCAACTCTACAGGACTTTAAGACCCAGTGGCAAAAGAGGGCAAAAAGGACAACCATGGAAGGTATATAAAAGGGCATAACACAAAAAAATCAACTAAGCCGGGCTCGGGGAGCACCCTCTCCCCAGACTTGGGTCCCAATGCCATCAGCTGGTAGGCAGAAGTGCCAACATTGCCACAAAGTTCTGCCCCCCACCCACCTCCTCGCTGCCCTGCTGTCCTCCCCTCCCCTCCCCCTCCCCAGTGGCGTCTGCCTGTTTATTTGCTGAGCCCTGGTTTAACAATGCCCTGTTTTTATGAGTTGTGCCGTAGTTCTTGGTAAAGCACTTTAATCCACTTTAATGCCCCCACTCTGCTCCGTGACAGCCTGGTGGTTACTCTAATGCATCCCTCTCACCTCAGGGTTACTAATGAGGTCAGAGGGAACGCAATATCCCAACTGAATAATTCACTAATCAGATGCTACAGACTCCAGTGGTAAAATTTATTTCTGACACCTAAACGGCAAATGGGTTTGTGGACACACTCCCTCCCTCTCTTTGCTCCAGAGCTATTTCTGCTAAATGGAGGGCTGCTGTGTTTGCTTAACAAAAGGGCTCTGGTCTGGCCACAAACACATCTCCTCATCTGGGGTCTTGCATGCCTTCAGGAAAGTGAAGTCAGGGTGGGGGGCACAGCAGGTGGAGGCCTGTTTAGAGGGGGCTCACAGCGGATGATGGTGCTGTCAGAGCCTCCTTTCCCTTCCCTTTTGAGGCTGGTAGCAGCTCACCTAACCCCCAGCCCCCCAAACCTCATTCCATCCTCGTGCCAGTGAACACACCTCCGTCCCGTGCTCCACTGTTAGGTGAGTCATTCTAACCAGCTCTGGTGTCGGGCACCTTGCAGATGTGTAGACACTCCCCAGAACCATTCTCCAGGAAAATGCACACGTTTGTGATAATTTTGCACTCTGTTTTAGGGGGCTTCCAGCTTCTCTCAGGACCTCAGTCTCAGGATAAAGTTCTTCTCTGCATTTAGCTTTCCTAGATTACCATCAGGTTATTTTCCATACTAGGCATCCATGTTCCCAGTTTATAAAATGGAGAGGAAGAGCCAGGTGTCTCCAAGCTCTCTGCCCACTCTGAGATTCTCTGCACCTCAAACAGAGACCACAAGGTCCAGTTCTTTATGCATCAGCCCAGCCACTAGAGCCAGGACCCTTACGCAGGCAGCTGCCTCAGAGGGAGGAATTGGCACTCAGCCTCGCACACCCACTCCCTCAGGGGCTGCACAGATACACAGAGCCATCTTCATATTCCAGGCAGATTCCATCCATCCATCCAGAGTCCAGAGAGTGTCCCCCATCTTCCAACAGATGGGGAGCTTCAAGTTTAGGCTGCAGCCAAAGTTTCCACAGGAACCTAGCAACCATCCCTGTTCTGGAAACTTCCCGGCTTCCTTGGATCGTGCCAGATTTCTTTTTACCCTCTTCAAGTGAGCAGTGGCCAGCATTTGCAAAGTCAACCAGTGTGCCTGTGCTCTAGGACTCAAGGGCACCCTGCCCAGCTTCACCTGCCTTCCAGGGTGCAGCCTGTCAGGGCACCAGCACCCCAGGCATAGGGCTCTATTAATATCATTTGTACTTAATTGACTAAACCATGATATATGCAGAGGGATACAAGAGAACCTGAATATCCCTCAAAAATATGAGCTGTTTTTCAAAATTATCTTCAATTCTCCAACACGCCCTACCAATCAGATGTGCATTGTCATGGAATTCAAACTGGAACCTCTGGGGCTTCCCTCCTTTTCTAATGTCCCTCCCACCATGCCTCAGGTTCTGGCCAAAGGGCTGGAGTCCACAAGCCTGTTTCTGACCCTAGGCAAGGAAACCATTTCAAGAAAAGGGGCTGGAAGAGCCTTGGATATCTGAGATAGCTGGCTGAGTGGAAGTGGGCACAGCCCTCGTCTTTGTGTGTTTTTATTAATCAGCTCCCATGCCACCTGAGGCTGGTTGCCCATCCCTGCCTCTCCAGGCCACACCGAGGTGCTAGAGATGGGGAGCAGCTTAGCAGCTAATGAAGGAAGGGGCCCTCTCTGCAGCGCAAGGGGGAGGGCGTGCATCAGCTCTGCTGGCAGCTCAGGCAGCCTTAATTGCCTGTCCCCTAGCCCAGCCCCTTGCAGCTCTCCTCCTTCACCCTGCCCCCCACCCCCTCTCTCTGCAAGAAGCTAAATGGGCCTCTGCTCCATGCCCCGGGGGCCCCACGGGAGTGAGGTTCCTCCACTGAGCCATGTGTCCGGGTCACAGGTCTCCAGTCTGCCTTCTGTAAACAGAGGCAAAGGTGGCGGCTCCTCACCAGAGCCGCCCCGGCGCGCCGACTGCAGCAGCTCCCCACTTGACCCTTGCTCTGAGGTGTGACCCCAGCTTTGCACTCCGATTCTAATTTAGGAACCCTCCTCCTTGCCTGGGTCCAGGGAGCCTTGCGCCTGGCATACGGGTCTGAGTCCTGCATTGCTGACTCAGGCAGATTAAGCCTGAAGCTCTGGCTACTGAGTCTGGTGGTGCTGGCAGAGTCTGTCACCAGCAGTTCTAGTCCCTGGCATCCAGCTCAGGCTCCCTGGTTCCAGCTCTGGGCAGTGTTCTTTGTGGCTGACCTTTCCAGAATCTGTCTCTGCACCCTTCCATCTCTTGGTGATCAGCCTTGAGCCCTGAGGCTTCTGTCTCCTTTTAATCCAGAATGAGACTGTCCTTGGCCTGACACCCCATGGCTCTGCGGCCCCAGTCTCTCAGTGGAATTGACATTCATTGAGTGGCTTCCACGTGCCAGACATTGTGTTGAGGAATTTAACCCTCAAGGCAACTCTAAGACTTTGCCAGTCCCTGGCCAGCCTGTCTTGAGCTTCAGTGGCAGAGGTAGGGCATGCTTTCCCAAGGAATAGCAGACTGGGAGTTAGAAAGCTGAGTTCCACACCTAATGACTTTGACTTGCACATTGTTCAATTTCCATTTTTAAAATGGGACCCCCAAAACCCCCTCCTAAAAAAGCCTGTCGGAACCCAATGTAAGAGCGATTTTTAAAGGAAGGAAACTTTTGGGTTCCCTCAGAATTCCAGACCCCTGGGATGTCCCCACCCCTCTAACTCAGTTTCTCCCTCCAGGTTGTCTAAATGAAGAGATAAGCACAGGAAAATGTGCCCTATTCTTCACTGACTTGTTCATGTATTGTTCCATTTATCTTCATTGCAACCATGCATGCACCCATTCATAAACTCCTTTCATCTTTTGAAAGGGTTAATTCACTCAGAAATTCACCCATTCACACACCTATACATCCATTTATCCCACCCACCCACTCGTCTACCCACCAACCTATTTATCTGTCTACTCATCCATCTATCCATTCACCCATTCATCTATTCTCCCCTCCATTCATCAAACCACACACCTATCCATTCATGCATTCATTGACTCAGTCATAAATTTCACCCATCCTTCCATCCATCCCACCTATATTCATTCACTCACACACCCATCCACCACCTACTCACTCATCCATCTATTTATCCACTTACTCATCCATCTATCTACTCACCTACCCATTTATTTATCTACCCAGTCATTTCTCTATTGACCCATTCATCTGCCTATCCTCTCATTCATCCATCAAGTCACACATCTATTCATTCCTCTACTTATTAATTTATCTGTAAATTCCATCCATCCTTCTACCCACCTTTCCATGCGATTGCTCTCCCATTTACCTTCCTACAAATTTATCTATCAACTCACCCATCCATCTACCCATTCATCAATCTATCTACCATTTATTAATCTTTCTAGCCTTCTACCCATCTTTCTCTTCATTATTTTGACCACCCACTGTATTCTACACCCTAGATTATGTATTAAAGATAAAGAGATGAGTAAATCACAAATTCTGCCTTTAAAGAGGTCAAATTATAATGCATAAGACAGTGACACAAAAATAGGCAATGGCAATGTGATTTGATGAAGAATGGCTGAGTGGGAAGCATGAAAACATGTGGGATTTAGAAGGGCCTCTGTGGGGATTAGAGAAGACTTCTCCCAGGAACTGATATCTGGCCTGGGTTTCAACAGGTGATTAAGAGTTCACTAGGTGAACAGGTGAAGTCAGTGCTCAGCAGAGGCAACTGCATGCAGAAAAGCATAAAATTCTAAGAGAAAAGCTCTGCAAAGCTCTACAATGGTGGCTCTCAACATGGAGTGATCTTGCCCTTCAGGAGACATTTGACAATATCTGGAGACATTTTTGGTTGTCACAACTTGGGGGTGCCACCGGCTAAACAGCCTACAATTCACAGGACAGCCTCCGCTCCAAAATGTCAATAGTACCAATGTTGAGAAACTGTGAAACCTTCTCTAGAAAGATGACAGGCAGTTTCAGGATTGTTGGAGTAAAGAAAAGAGGAAGCAATGAGAGAAAGTCCCAGAGAGGTAGACAGGAGCTAGATCAAAGACTGCAAACCACATTTATCAAATGCTTAAGCATTGGGAACTCAGAGATACAATCGGATTCAGTCACTGTTCTCCAGAGCTTTGAACTCTCATTGAAGAAATGGCCCGTGTCCACAAAGGGAGTGGAACCTCTAGTAACTGAGATCCTACTATGTGTCAGTCACAGTATTAGAATGTTTTTTTTTTTTTTGAGACAGGATCTCACTCCATCGCCCAGACTGGAGTGCAGTGGCGCAATCTCTGCTCACTGCAGCCTTGACCTTCTGGGTTCAAGAAATCCTCCTGCCTCCGCCTCCCAAGTAGCTGGGACTACAGTCACATGCCACCACCAAAATTTAGATTGACTAAGCTTGTGTATGTTTTGTAGAGACAGGGTTTTGTCATGTCTCTCAGGATGGTCTCAAACTCCTGAGCGCAAGCGATCCACCCACTTTGATCTCCCAAAGTGCTGGGATTACAAGTTTGAGCCACTAGAATTGGTACATATATTATATCATGGATTTTTTTTACAATAATTCTATGAGGTAGGTTCCATTTTCCCGATGAGAAAGCTGAGGCTCAGAAAAGTTTTCAAAAGCCTGGTTCTATATCACACAGTGAGTAAGTGGTAATGCATTGCAGTCCACACTGCCCAGCCTGACTGCTCGAGGTGGCAGACTTGGCAAATTAATAGCAGAGACCTTGATAGAGGGGGCAGTCCAAAGAGACCTCATGGGAAGAGCAGAATGTGGCCTGGAATAAAGAAAAGGGATGAGATAGGCGAGAGGGACAGGGTGGCAGGAGGATGGTCAGTAAAGGCACAGGTGAGAAAGAGTGGGGCAGGTTCTGGAAACCCTAGGCAGTCAGGGGATTGAAGGATGCACGAGAAGAGAAAAGGGTCCTATTGGAAGCTTACTGCAGGGCCCTGCAGGTCTAGGTATTCACTCAAGGCCATGGGAACAGAAAGAAGTCCAAGGCAGAGGCATTAGAAAGACTTCAGCAGCAACCTCTGAGGAATGAAGAGAGAGAGAGAGGAGGAGTTGGGGAAAATGTTATGTTTCGAACATGAGTTTTACCGAGAAATCTCTGTTCCTGGCCCTTCTACATGTAGAAGCTGCCTCTCCCTTCCCCCATCAGTTTCCAGGGGGAAGGGGCAGCTCACTCAGAAGCCAAAGGAGAGCCTGCTGCTGTAGCCTGCTCTGGCCAGTCTTGGAAGGACAGAGCTGTCGTCTTTTGGGGCATCACATTCACCTCTGTTAAAAAAGCTGCATCCTCTCCCTGGATTCCTTCTCATTCACCACATTCATCTCACACACATGCACACACATGCATAGACATGCACACACATGCACACACATACACAGGCATGCACACACATGCACAGACATGTATGCATGTGCACCCACACGGACATATACGCGCACACACACATGCACATACATGCAGACATGCACACACATGCACATACATACACAAACATGCACCCACACATACACAGGCATGCACACACGTGCACGCACATGCACACGCATGCACACACACAACACACACATGCATGCACATACATACACGCACGTGGATGCACATGCACACACGTGCACACACATGCACATACATGCATGCACAAACACCAGATCTCAGGGTTTCATGGGCACTGCTCATCAGACGAGAGAGATAGCCTGCTGGAGAAAAAAAATATTTGCTGACCCTTCTGCTCTGAGCTGCATTTGGGGTGAGAGTCTCAGAGAGAATCAATTTCATCCAAGAAATCTGAAAAGAGAGAGAAAAGAGGAGGAGCCAGCTTCAGCAGCAGCCAGAGAGACAAGGTAAGGGAGCCATAGTTCAGGCCAGGGAAAATCTTTACAAATTAAATTTCTGGCTGTAGTGGAGAAGACCTAGGGCTGCAGGAGAGGCCTTACCTCTCTGGAGAAGCCCAGTGCTCCAGGGTCAAATAGCCACCCGTGGCGTCCTAGGGAGTCGTGTAGAAAGAACAAGAAAAACCTGCCCCGGGAGAGCAGTGGCTCCCTGCCAGCCTGCCCCACCCACTGGTATCTTGAGCCCCATTTCTCCTTTATTCTTTAGCATCTCAACTCTCCTCCTAGGAGGAAGAGGGTATGGGGAGGTCCAGAGACTGTGCCTCCAGGGTGAGGTCTTAGAGTTGGGGACAATCCAGGCAAGCTGAGGGGTCGTGTAGGGCTGAAACAAGGGTGTTACCTTCCACCTATAGAGACCCCAAGGAAGAGGCAGCTAAGGCCCTGGATCAAAAAGGAACCTTCAAAAGCTAGTCAACGGGGTTCTCTTTCTCTCTGGATCTGGCTGGCCCCTCCCTTTCACTCCTTGCTTGAAGGGCACCTGAGTGGGTCACATATGGCTGTGTTGTGAGGTCATGGTCAGTGCTACATCCACGGAAGAGCATCCTGGGGAAGGGAGGGCCTCACAGCAGATGGTGTGGGAAACAGTGTGTGTGTGTGTGTGTGTGTGTGTGTGTGTGTGTGCGCATGCATGCAAGTGCATGTACCCAGGATGTTGGGCAGCAAGAGTCAACCTCAGCCCACCTCTTGGGGGCAAAGACAGGCCGCCTAGCTATCAGCCTTCTCTGGCTCCGGGCTGATGAATCACACACCATCATCTTCACCTGGACTGAGTTTGAAGAACAAGACTGCAAAGGCTTGTGGGAAGAGTCCTGAGGACAAAAGCTCAGGGAGTTCCAGGAAACCAGCCCCTCTAGTCAGCAAAGCAAAGACTCACCCTGAAGTGAGGGGGCAGGACTGCTCACCCTGCCCCACACCTACTGGCAAGGCTTGTCCAGTCCAGACTCTGGGGCAGGTCTGCATCAGAGTCTCCAACAGCATTGGCAGCAATAGAAATCCTTCCAAAAGCCACGGCCCACTGTGTGGTACCATCAGGGCACCCCCCCCTTCTCTTTGCCAAGGATTTATATATGCATTGCTTGCATCCCATCCACTGGAACTGTTTTATGAGTGCAACGGAGTGCCTAGAACAGCACTTTGCAGGTATTAGGCATGCAGTAAATACTTAGTGAAGGAATCAATGTTTGCTTGATTTCATCCTCACAACAGTCCTGAAAACAGGGCAATTCTATCAACCCACTTTGTCAGTGAGAAAGCTAAGGCTTACAGAAGCTGAGTGACTCACACCAGTCATTTAACTTGTGAGAGGTGCAGCCAGAACATGAATCCACGTCCACCTCACTCCAGAGCTCACGGCTGTCCTCTTTCCAACACGACTGGATCTTGCCTCATCATCAAAGAAGCATCACCTGACACTTGGGAGTGGTAACAGTTAAACGGGATACCATTGAATTCAAACAGTGAATTACTGTGGCCAGAACCAGCAAAGGAGGGAGGCTTGTGGGAACTGGAAAAGAGGAGGAAGAACTGGAGTGGGTGGCTTCAAAGAGCCCCAAGGCCTTCTCTGTCCAGGGATGGCAGGCATGTGCCCCACCATGGAGGAATACCCTTCTCCAACAGCCACAGAAGGTGGCGTAAGGACACAGGACCCCACAGGGCAAGAAATCTCCTTCCAGCTGGACCTTGGAAGCACATGCCACCAGCACGGACATGGAACCACCTTCAAATGATGGAAGGATCCCTTGTACCTTGACACTGGCAAGGCAGGGGCTCACCTGTGTGCATTCTGATCTAGAGCCCCCTCATCCGGCCCCACCCCACCCTGCCCAGATCCTTCACGGCAAATCAGCCACCACCACTCTGGGGCTCCTGGAGAGTTTAGCCATCATGAGCAGGTTTCTTCAGGGCCTGATACGCTCAATGACCTCTAGTCCGCCTGGGTGGGACCTGGTGCTGCCACCCAGAGCAGCACCTCTGAGGCCCAGCCACCTACACCTGTGATATTCACCTCCACCCAGACACCTTCCAGCTCTGGCCCTCTGCACCCCCACAGGACATTCTCTTCTATCCCAGTGAGCTCATCCCAGCCCCTCCAGCACTGGGCCCCAAGCAAAACTCCTGGTCCCCTCCTGGAGACCAGAGCTGCTGAAACCACTGCAGAGGGGTCAGGCTCTCTTGGCCATGGGGAGCTCATTATTTTAGAATATGCCTGCACCTCTGGGAAGTGTCAGGGCACGAAACAGGGTGAAAATAACAAACCGACACCACTCAGCAGCAAATGCCACACATCACAACAGGGACCTGACAAATGAAGAAAATAACTTGGAAGGGGGAAAAAGAGTTTGAGGCTCTGAATCTTGGCAGGGTGAGGAAGGTGAAATTGAAGCCTCCCAATGTGAGTTCCTCTAAACTAGGGCACCGTCCCTGTGGTCCTGCACTTCACCCCCATCCTTGTGTCGGGTGGTGGTGGGCTGGGGCAAGCCAGTGCAGTCACAGGGCAGACAATGGAAGTCCTATCATGAGGGAGGGTCAGTTACCAGCCACACCGAATCATCTGAACTGAGGTCACCAACCCCAGGGTTGGAGAGAGAGAGTAGAAGTCAAGGAGAAAAGCCAAAATGGGCCCAGACACCAGGGGAGACACTGAAGGCAGTGGGTCAGGGCAGGAGAAGCAGAGAGACAGGAGCTTAGAGAGTTCCTAAGCCCTGGGCAGCTTCTCATGCCCTTCTCACACCTGTCACAATGGGCTTGGAAAGGTGTGTCTCTCATCACTGCCTGACTGGTCTCTGCTTCCTGTTCTGGTCACTGTACCCACTTCCTCTCCAGGGACCAATTCCTCCCTCATGCTCCACCCATGGTTGGGGGTGGCACTGGCCTCACACCCTGGCTTCGGGTGGCAAGTGTCCCAGGCCTGGCCAATCAGAGTATTCCACTCGTGACTCCTGGCCATGCCAATAGCTCATGCATGAGCTGCAAAGTAAATCCTGTTGAGAAAAAGAAAACTTGGGACGGACTGCCAGGCAGAGGCATGACATAAGCCTCTTGCTGCCAACAGTCATCATGTGGAGAGGGTCTGCCAGAGAGAGAGGAAGATAAATGGAAAACAAACTGTGGAGTAAGCAAGCAAGATAAAGAAAGAAAGCGGACAGCATTATTTGAGCCCCTGGAGCCAGCTGTACCTGACATTTCAGTTACACACTGAACTGGTAAGTTTCAGTTACACACTGAATTGATAAGTTTTATTCGAGTTTAAGCCACTTTGGGTTTGGTTTCTGTCACTTGCAACCAAAAGAGTTCTTGATCCATCCAGTTGCTTTAGGTCCATGAAAGGGTCCAGGATGTCATCTCTGGCCAAGCCCAACTAGGTTCCTTATTTAGGAAGAAGAGATGATGCTGGCCTAGCAGAAGCTTTCCCAGATTATCCTTGGGGGTGATGCTACAGGGCATCCTGCAGGAGGGAATCCTGCAAAAGGGGCCGTGGACCAGGCTGCTGGGAGAGGGGGTGGGTTCCGCTGCATCATGGCCTTGCCTCCTTGTGGCCAGAGAGACACACTTGATGGAAGCCCGTACCTCACACCAAGGATAGAGACACGAACCTCACACAGCTCTCTGGTGTCAAGCATCACATGGTGCCAGTGGCCTCTCCTTTTGCTACACCCACCTGCGACCCTAGGGTGGGACACGCATGCTGACCTCATCCCACATTGTGCCACTGTGGCTTTTGTGCCTGGCTTCTCGCTCCACGAAGTTGTGATCTCTTCATTGTCTGCTTCATATAATGGAATTTGTGACAAAGTTTTGTTTTGTTTTGTTTTTCTTGGAGAGAAGAAGTCCACTGCTGTTTTTCACATTTAAGAACAGGTGGCCTAAAAGTCCATTGATGGCCATGGTGAGCCTGTCTAGAACAGGGGGCTGACCTGTGCACCTGTTCGAGGGCATGCCTCAGTCTTATAAACTGGGCTTCTTGATCTTATGGCCCTCTTGTAGACAATATAGCTTTTTTCTTTAGTTATGGTAGAATACACTTAATGTAAAATTTACCATTTTAATCATTTTTAAGTGTACGCATCAGTGGTACATTCACATGGTTGTGCAACCATCACCAGCATCCATCTCTAGAACTTTTTTCCTCTTCCCAAAAAACTCTGTCTCCATTCAGCAATAACTTCCCATCCCCCGCTCTCTCCAGCCCCTGGAAGCCATCATTCTACTTTCTGTCTCTGTGATTCTGACTACTCTAGGTACCTCATATAAATAGAAACATAAGTATCTGGCCTTTTGTGATTGTTTTATTTCACTCAGTACAATGTCTTCAAGGTTCACCTATGCAACACAGCTTTTGAGACATTTTGTTGTCATACCTAATAACCAGTGCTTCAGCTCTTTACTGAGATGGCCAACTCGTCTGCTTCATTTCACACCTAGGGAAGGTGAAGTTCAGAGAAGGGAATCTGTGTTTTTAAATATAGGCCTCGCACCCTATTGCCAGACTTACATTAATACTGCAAGCACTGAGCTACTCATTCCTCGTACATCTGGTACACTTACCTCTTGAACTCCTTTTCTGACAAGTAACAGGAAAACTTTCCAAGAAAGAGGAGATGGATGCAGGACCCAAAGAATAACTTGGTTATCTATTGATTTGCTTCTCTCTCCTCACATTTCCAACCAATCTCATAAATTTGGAGAATAGTGATTTTAGAAGAAGGTTTCATCAGGGCAAGTTTGTGATGTCTTGCCCAGGCTCAAAAGATACAACCTTATTTGAGTGAATTCATGTGACCCTAAAAGGAATTGAGCTTTCATTTCAAAGACTCCCACCAAAAAAAAAAGAGTGATCCTGGTGTACCCATAGCCACACTCACACACAAACTCCATTACAGGGCACTGGATCTTGCTTCTAAAACTTTTCCAGCTCACCTGTTCTGACTGATGACTTCTTGCTCTGGTTGCTCCTGGCTTCTACCTGAGCTATCACTGCCATGTGGATCCCACTCTTTGTCCCAGGCCCCCAGCACTTTGTAGATGCTCCTCCAGCCGTCCAGTCTTGGCATCTGAGATGCACCTTCTGGCCCCATGCATGGCCCCCATCCAGTTTGCATCCCAGATGCTTCTATTCCCAGCCTTGAAAACAAATAAGCCAGAAAAGGGCAGTGGATACCACCCAAGAGAGCCAGTTCTTCTACCATAGGGGACAAAAGGAAACCTTGGCACAGTATTTGGATACAAATGAGCTGAGAGTCTCCATTCCTTTCTACTGAAATCTCTCGCCTACCACAAACCGGAGAATCTCTATACCCTATGTCTTGTCCCTACAGGAATACCCCTTGGCTTTGCCAGGAAGTTAAGGCCAACTGACATAGTATATCTACACTTATCTGTTATGTAATAAACGCAATAGCTGGGTTCCCCCCGACAACTTTTTTTCTTTTTCTTTTTTTTTTTTTTTTGAGATGGAGTCTTATTCTATCACCCAGGCTGGAGTGCAGTGGCGCAATCTCGGCTCACTGCAACCTCTGCCTCATGGATTCAAGCAATTTTCCTGCCTCAGCCTCCTGAGTAGCTGAGATTACATGCACACACTACCATGCCCAGCGAATTTTTGTATTTTTAGTAAAGATGGAGTTTCACCATGTTGGCCAGGCCAGCCTCTAACTCCTTGACCTCCCAAAGTGCTGAGATTACAGGTGTGAGCCACAGTGCCCAGACAGGCTTTCCCTTCTAACTTAGGTGAAGTCACCAGGGCCTCATATAGGAAGAGGCTAGGCTTGATACAACTAGAGACTCTATGAAAGCTTCAAGACTCCCCTGATTGAATCGACAGGGAAATTTTACCCCGTTGATGTGAAGAACAAGGGTCTGGATTAGAAGTACATTAAGAGCCTCGTGGTCGCATTATTCAACAAGCAAACACTTCTCACTTAAGGGGATACCTGAAAAATGGTAGATGGAAAGAGATCTGGATGGGCCTGGGTCCAAATGCTGATTTTTAAAAAGATTCTATGTTAATTCCACTTCCATAAAATGAAGGTAATACGTTTTGCCTCAAAGGGTTGAAGAATTAAGTGAAATAGTGGGTATAAAAGTATTTGACATACTGCCTGACATATACTAGATTCTGAATGTCACTTCTTTCTTTCCTCCTACCCTCCCTCCCTTCCTTCCTCCCTTCCCTCCTTTCATCAAATAAGCAATTACTTTTATTAAGAATTAGATTCCCTTGGCATCTTCCTTCCTGCTTACCTCACAACTACCCCCATTCCACCGCAGGAAGAAATATCCATCGAATCCATCCGGGTACAGAGCATTCACTGGGGTGCCTGGGGTCACTGTGTGTCTACACTCAGCTGTCTCTTCCCTCCAGTCTATACAGAGGATCCTCTTGGGACCTGGCTGTTTTTCTCTCAATGCCTTCTGTTCAGCCGGCCACAGTTAGTGAACACCTAAGATGTGCTTTCAGGCTTTAAGGCACTCTTTATCATAGAGTCCAGCAAAAGTGATTCTTTATTCCTATTTGGTTCTCTACTCCCACTCAATGTCTTAAAACCCTGCCAAAGCATCGTTGTTGGGTCAAGACATGAGCATTCCATGGTCTCTGGCAGATATCCCTTTAAACTAACCTAATATGTGCCACCTACCACCAATGGGACAATTTCTGCCTTGACTGGCAGAGTTCCCTGAATGCTGGGAGGAATTCCTTCAGCTTGACCTTTGCCCAAGCCCCAGCAGACCTGTTCACCTTCCTCAGACAATCTCCCTTGGCCAAGACACCTGCCAGTCTCACTGGGGCTACCTTCATTCATTCCCTGCAGTGAGGAACTGAGGGAGGTGAAGAAGAGGCTGATGCCCACCCACCAGGAGACAGCTGGCTTGCACCACACAGTGCACTAGACAACCTTCACTTGGAAATACTCATTGGGAGGAAAAGGCCTAACAGGATAATAGGTTGTTTTGTTTTTGTTTTTTGTTTTTAAAAAAAATAAAGCTCTTGCTAAAGAGATGAAAAGTCTCCACCTCCAGCCCTAGATCGGCAGTCCAGTTCTCTCACCATCTGTTTTAGGTAGGTCAGGTTTTGTGGCTAAAAAAATTGATGCTGTCCCCATAAATATAGTTCATATTGCATTGCACATATTTATAAATATAAGTGCTGTAGCACTACCACATTGCCTGTGAAGAATGCAGGCAGGTTGTGATTAGAGGTGAGCCAGTTCCTGATTGTGGGTTAATTAGCTCTGCTAATAAACTGCCTGTAGCTTTACTTAAGAAAAATAATATATTTCATCTTAGATAGAACAATTACAGTGCATGTAAAATAGATATTTTTGCCTAATGAGCATTTGAAACGCTTTCTTTGGGGGGAAACACACACACACACACACACACACACGCATGCACACACAGAGCACTCTTTTCTTTAAAAGAAAAAAAAATCAACCCTTATGTTCCCTCTGATTGGACTTTGCTGAGGACCAACTTCAAAAGGTTTGAGTGGTTTTCCAGTTTAAAAGCGGATCTTCCACTGATGGCCACTGGCAACAGAACAAATCTTAATGAAATCAGAGTTGGATCCCAAAGGGGGCCTGGGGGATGTGGGCTGAAGGGCAATGTGAGTCATTAAACAATAGGGCTCTGAAGAAATACCTTAATTAGCAGTGAGAGGAAAGCATGGAATGGGCACCCCAGGACTTCGTGTGCCAGCAAGGAGAGAGAGCAAATGAAAGGGAAGCAGCAGGAGACTGCAAGAGTGTGGGTGGTCCAAGGCAGCAGGGTAGAAATATTACTCCAGACAAGATACCAGGCAACATTTGGATCCTGGGTCTGCATGAACCTCTGATCAGCAAGGGTCTTAAAAACTTTGAGCTGGAAGAGACCTTAATTTAAGACTCTGATTCTGAGATGGCAGATACGTGATATATATATGCTACCTTTCTCTCCTCCTGCATCCCTTTGCAGACATGGCTAATTGGTGGTAGCATTCTTTCCTACTAGTCCCAGGCAACCACTCTGAATTAATTGGAACTGGCAAACCTCTTTGCCATCCCTGATCTAATCTTGCGTCTTTGTTTCAAGGTAAGACAAGTGAGATCCAAGATGAAATCATGTTGTTTTAAGTATTCTAAGTGACCCTCACAAAGGTCTTCAGACTCTCTCCACTACAAACCATATCCAGGAGACTTCCAGTAGTGGGTCGTTCTTGGTTTCATCAAGGACACCCTCAAATGAATCACAATAAACCTTCAAGAACTCAGAAAATAACCCACAGGAATTCAGACAAAGAAAGTGATGTTTGTTCCAAAGACTCACCTTTGAATGAAAGAAGATCCCAGAAAATAGATGGGAGGGAGGGGAAGGATCAACGGAGCCATTAGGTCACACGCCAGCAGTAAACTTTCTCCACGGGCACTGAGCCAGGTGAGATGGCAATGTTGCCTGAGATGAACACTGATCCTGTCTTCCAGCCTGGCTATCTTACTTGCTAGGGCTGCCATAACAAAATACCATACACTCAGTGGCTTCAACAACAGAAATTTATTTTTGCACGGTCTGAAGGTTAGAAGTCTAAGATTAAGGTGTCAATGGGGTTGGTTTCCTTGACTTGCAGATGGCCACCTCCTTGCTGTAGCCTCATGTGGCCTCTTCTCTGTGCACACTCATCCCTGGTGTCTCGTCGTCTTCTTATAAGGACATCGGTCACACTGGATTAGGGCCCACCCTTATGACCTCATGTAACCTAATGACCACTTTTTTTTTTTTTAAGACGGAGTCTCACTCTGTCACCCAGGCTGGAGTGCAGTGGTGCGATCTCGGCTCACTGCAAGCTCCGCCTCCCGGGTTCACGCCATTCTCCTGCCTCAGCCTCCCGAGTAGCTGGGACTACAGGCGCCCGCCACCGTGCCCGGCTAATTTTTTGTATTTTTAATACAGATGGGGTTTCACCGTGTTAGCCAGGATGGTCTCGATCTCCTGGCCTTGTGATCTGCCCACCTCGGCCTCCCAACTAATGACCTCTTTTAAAGACACTCTCTCCACGTATAATCACATTGGGAGTTAGGGCTTCAGTGTATGAATTTTGAGGAGGGCACAATTCAGTCCATAACACAGAGTCATCAAATCACAACCCTTGGAGTGGGAGGGATCTCAGAAGGCACCACCTCCCACCCAATACTCAGCACAGGGCTCCTTCTCCAGGACATGAAGGTGCTTTTCCATCCTCTGTCCAACTGTGCCAGGAGCCCTGCATCCCCACAAACACAGGTGCAGGAGGAACAGCTAGCAATGCTACCAAACAATAGTGAAGAACCCACTAAGCAGAATAATGGCAATGTGGCTGTGGAAGAAAGGCCTGGAGCCATGCAACATTGCTGGCTTTGAAGATAGATGAAGAAATCACAAGCCAAGGAAAGCGTGTACCTCTAGAAGCTGAAAAAGGCAGGGGACAGATTCTCCCATGGAGCCTCCAGAAAGGAACACAGCCACGCAGACACCTTCATTTCAATCCAGTGAGACCCATGTCAGACTTCTAACCTACAGAACTGTAATCAATGTGTGTTGTTTGAAGCCGCCAAGTTTATGGTTTTGCTATAACAGCCATAGGAAACTAATTCAACCACCTAGAAACTGATGAAGTTCTCCCAAATGCCGGCAAAGAGGAAAAGGACAAAAGCCCCAGAAGGAAAGCTGGCAGAAGTATGGGGAAAGGAGAGATAACAGGGTGCCTACCACTTGGAAGACAGGACCCCACTGCTGTCTGCTGATGGAGACTTCCACACACAACCAGTGTACTCAGTGTGATGAATTCCCAGGCCCAGCTCAGTGCTGGCACAGAGTAAATGCTCAATGAAATTCTTCAAGGATTCATGGAACCCCCATATCCACCTCCTCATGGGGCCTCTAGCCTTAGAGGACAATATTGGCTAACAGGAGTGTCTCCAGCAAGAGCCACCAGCTTCTCATAAGGATTACAAAATCAATTTTAGAGTCAACCCTGGGTTTTCAATAACTATTTGAAAGGAAGAGCGATCCAGAATTCCTTTTTCTTCTATAGAAGTTAGTATCTATAAAAGTCCTGCTGTAAAGGCTTTTCTTTTCTTTTTTCTTTTCTTTCTTTCTTTCTTTTTTTGACGGAGTTTTGCTCTTGTTGCCCAGGCTGAAGTGCAGTGGCACAATCTTGGCTCACTGCAACCTCCACCTCCCAGGTTCAAGCGATTCTCCTGCCTCAGCCTCCCGAGTAGCTGAAATTACAGGTGCCCGCCACCATACCCAGAAATTTTTTTGTATTTTTAGTGGAGACGGGGTTTCACTATGTTAGCCAGGCTGGTCTCGAACTCCTAACCTCAGGCAATCCACCCGCCTTGGCCTCCCAAAGTGCTGGGATTACAGGCGTGAGCCACCACACCTGGCCAAAGGCTTTCCTTTTGATACATCACTCTTCTAGGTAGCAGTTTAACCCTTGAATGGCAGCCTTTTCTGTGACATCATTTATCTTCCGTCTGGACTGCTCCCTTCATCCCTGAGGCCCTTGGCCAACAGGTCAACAAGCCACAGGAAGAAAACCAGAAAGGAAGGAGGGTGAGGGGCTCCTTGGAAGCTATGGTTTCTGCCAGGCCATGGAGCCAAGCCGAAGGTCCACTGTCCAATCCTGGAGAGGCTGGCAGATGACAAGTGCAACCAATTTTCCCTTCTCCCCCAGAGCCCAGAACCCAGGGACATGTGCAAGGCACGTCTGGTCTTCAGTGTAAAAATAAACCCAGGGCTGTTAAGCCCCAGCATATTAATGACAATTAATGATTCGCTCTAATCCTCCCCAGCTCTCCATGGGCATCTGCGACATGCTTTGGGCTGGACACCCCTCCCCACTCCCCCGGCCTCCTGCAGATTCTGTCCATATGCTGAGCTGCTTGGGAATGCAGGTCTGGGAGGGAAATTTCACAGGAAAAGATACTTGCTACAAAATGCCTGCTCAAGGGTAGCTGGAGAGCCCATCAGCCCTGGCTCAGGGGTCCCTTTCACCTGCTCTTCCCTGAAATCTGCAGGATGAGAGCAGCCAGTATCTCCCTACAAGATTCCCCCGGGCTGAGAGCTTTGGCCAAGGAAACGGCAGCTTCAAATATGTGCACCTGGAGGGTTACACCTTGGTGTTTCACATGCTCCAGCTCCTCAGCCTAGACCCTGCTCAAAGAGCAGCCCCATTTCACCCCTGCTGACCAGCCTCCCTGCTCAGAGTTCCAGATCCTAAAGGTGAATGGCAGCCACTCCCAGCCGTAGAAAGACTCCAACCTCTTTAACCTCTCTGCTGAGCTAGGAGTTTCTCAGAGGCAATAAGTCTCCTTCATGCGAACCCCATCCCCCACTGCAGGATGCAGCCCTTCTCACGGCATGTGCCTGGTCACCCCATCTCCTCCCCTGCCCCATAATGTGGGCGGGCAGAGACCACATCTGCCGTGGGCCTCATTCAGTCCCAGTTGCCTGGCATGGGGCTAGGTGTCACAGGTGCAGAATAAATGTTGGATGCCCGCCTGGCCAACTGGCCCCAAATGGAAAGTGCTTACAGCCATGCTTCCCACGTGCTGAGTGCCCTGTGAGTGTGAGCTCTTGTTCTTGCACATCCACTGTCACATTCAGTCCTCCCACCACCCTATGCCTTAGGTGCTATTATTACTCCCATTATTTAGAGGAAGAAAATAAAGTTTCCGCAGCTGAAATAACTTGCTCCAGGTCTCACAGCTCACAGATGCTAAAGCAAAGGTCACACCCAGCTTGTATCTGCCCCATTCCCTCACAGTCATTCAGAGCAGAGGTATGTCCAGCCTTGTCAGACCGCAGCTCCTGAAGTCATTTGGCCCAAATGGACCAATCTGGCCTTCACAGCAGCCCCAGGAACCGGATTTTTATTACAGACCCCCATTTTACAGATGAGGAAACTGAGGCTTAGAAGAGCTAAGCAAATTGTCAAAGTCACAGAGCAGAGCTGGGGTTTGAGTAAAACGTTTGTGGGTAAAGATGATTGGCACATTTCTGACTGGTCAATATGCTGAGGACTGGATGTAGGAAAGTGAAGAAAGGCCTTGCAAGAGGCGCTCTGTGGATGTTGGTGAGAATTTGCTCTGAGGTCTGGATTCCTCACTGTGAGCTCAGAAGCAGGATGGATGTTGCTAAAGCAGGCGGTAAATTTGCTTTGTTGATCATCAGGCCAGGATTTCTCTACCAAACTAGGGGTAGGTGCCTGGCTGGCTCCAGCCCAGCCCATGCATTTGTAGCCCACTCACTCAGGAGAAGGGAGGGATTGATTGCTGGAGGCTCTGCCAGCTTCTCCCTGAGCCGAATGAGCAGGAGATAAACTTTGCTGAGATAACACGCTGCCTTTTCTTGCCAGTTTCATTTGGGATTAAAACCACAATGAAAAATGAAAACAGAATCAAAAAAGGCCCGAAAACCAAGTACCTTGAAGACTTTCTCCCTCTTTGAAACCTCTGTAATTGGGCACTTATGTAGGGCAAGAATGAGAGACTCTTGTAGCTATTACGGAAATACACACAATGAGGAAATTGTTGCCTTCATAGTCCTATATGGAATGCCTATTACTCTGCTGCATTGGGTTTCCACACTGAATGTCTTCGGTAGAAAAGGAAATCTCCCTTTCCAAACCCCCAGCTGGCATTGGCGAAAAAGAATCAGGTTGCTGTCATAGACTCAAATTGACTCACCAAATTCCCCCTTAAAAAGCACACCCCCCGGCATAGGCAGGCCTGTAATGTAATGCAAAACATCCAGTTCTATAATGTTTATGCTTCCATTTCAGGCATCCAGACAGCCAGGGGGAATTAACCTGCTCACCACTGTGCTTTCATCTGGCTCAGTGCCGTTGCCACCACTGCTGCTGTTTTGTTTTCCACCAGCCTCTATATTCACCTGTGTTCTCTTCTCCTTTAGCCTGGGTGTGGCTCCCATGGAGACCCAAGCTGAAAAGCACCTTCCATTCTTGCCCTTTCTTGACTCATGGGACTTCCATCTGAGCTGCAGCCTCTCTCTCAGATTGAAGTTGCTGTTTCAGAAGAAATCAGCAGTATCCACCTCTTTACCTAAGCAAGCAGCACAGTCCTTGAGTTTTTCTTCTAGAAAAGGATGGTGATGTGTGAAATGCCCCCACTCTCTTGACCTGTCCACACAACCAAAAGCCAGGCATGTCCAAGCAAGCAGAGTAGACACAAAGACAATTTGTTGAGCTGTGAAACCAAATCCTGCATTAGAGTTTTTAATACCTACCCCCTTTCCCCACTTCCCCTGCACATGCACATGCATGCACACACAAATACACACAGACACACAACACACACAGCCCTCTCGATGGCCTCTGCCTGCACATGGGTCTAAGCTGTCCAGGACCGTCTCCAGTGCATTGCAAAAGCCTCCTACCATGTCTGTCACTATTTGGCCCTCTCTCCGATCCAGCCCTGCACATTTCCAGAGCTTGGTTATGCCACTGCCTTGCTCAGAATCCTTCAGCAGCCTCCACTAGCCCTAGAATAAAAGCTATCCCCTTCGCCTGGCATTCACCACCTTTCCTAACCTGGCCCCAGCAAATTTCTCCAGCTGTATCTTTCACTGCACCCACTCACCCTCTGCCCAACTGGTCTACTCTGGTCTCCTGTGCACACACCCACGCTTCTCCTCCCTGTGAGCTTGCTCATTCTACATCCTCTGCCTAGACTGCTCTCCCCTCCATCTCTACCTGTCAAATCCCACCTCTCCTTCAAAGCCCAGCTCAGGTGTCACCTCCTCCACAAAACTGCCCACACTTAGCACGGTGCCTGGCAAAAGCAGGACATGTTCACATGCAGTTTTGCAATGCAACTGATTCGGCTCAGCCATATCAGCATTTAAAATCCCTGTGTCCTACCTCACCCAACTCCCATCCCACCCCTGGTTCTCACCCGAGGGGTGAGAGTTGACCAGGGGATGCAGTTTGGGGATGGATTGAAGATGTCTGGCTTGTACGTTTCTAATTTTAAAATAGCTGAGAGTATATGGTTTGGTTTTTAAGTGCATCCAAATGTCTCACTGTGGAAAAGACTGCACCAGAATCTCCTGTTCTCTACCTGTCCCGCGGTAGGTGCTCCACATGCTTGTTGAATCAGTGATTGAATCAATGAATGAATGACTCTCCCACAGCTCCTTGCAGCTTCTTCCCTCCTTAGTTCACTCTGCGATAACCAGCCTGACTCCCTGCAACACCTCCCACTACGCTTCTCCCCACTGCTAGACCCACCAAGCCCCTTCTGTTCTCTCAGCCCCTCCCCACCTTGGAGCTACAGCAAAGGGAAGGGAAATATCAGGAGCCCATGGCAGCCCTCCTATGCGCAGTGACTCAGTGACAGACATCTTGCCAAACAGCCTACTGTGTTCCTTGCCTCTCTGGGTGGCTTTTGCCTTGCTCCTGAGACCATGGCCTATCCTTCCTCCAGGTCTCAGAAGGAACTATACTTCCAGTTCTCCACTTTCTCCATGGTATAGCTTCCTTCTACTCAGAGGCTAATTCCCTCTCTGAACCTCAGCCACAGGACAACTCTGCCACTAGCAGCCCAGCCTCTCTGATGCCATCTGCCTATGCTATCACCCAGTGCCCACCCCAGACTGCTTATCACCAGATATTGCCACTCTCTTCTGCCAGATTTGTGGTGGCAGAGATTGGCTAGATTCTCACCAAACCCATCCGCCCTCTTCCTGGCACATACCTGGACTTCACTCTGTGGAATACAGTGCAGCCATATGACATTGTTCTGATGTGAGTACAATGGAATGCAAGAAAGTGAAGAACCTCTGTACTTCACCTCTAGGCCCAGCCCATAGACTTGTTCAGTCTTCCTCTCTCTCCTCCTTTCTCCTTCCTCTCTCCAGACTCTCTCTCTCTTTCTCTCATGTCCCCCTTTTCTCTTTCTATCTATCTCTATATCTATCTCAATGGATGATTGCAAATGAGACTGCACTAATACGGTAGCCACTAGCCACATGCAGTTATTTCAATTTAAACTACTTTAAATGAAAGAAAATTAAAAATTGGTCAGGCATGGTGGCTCATGCCTATAATCCCAGCACTTTGGGAGGCTGAGGGGGGCGGGGGTGATCACCTAAGGTTGGGAGTTCGAGACCAGCCTGACCAACATGAAGAAACCCCACCCCTATTAAAAATACAAAATTAGCTGGGCGTGGTGGCGCATGCCTATAATCCCAGCTACTCGGGAGGCTGAGGCAGGAGAATCACTTGAACATGGAGGCGGAGGTTGCAGTGAGCCAATATCGTGCCATTGCACTCCAGCCTGGGCAACAAGAGCGAAACTCCATCTCAAAAAAAAAATAGGAAAGAAAATTAAAAATTCAGCTCCTCAGTTGCACTAACCACATTTCAAATGCTTGCTCGCCACAGCACAGGTAGGGAACAAGTTCACAATTGCAGAAAGTGCTACGGGATGTGCTGTTCTGTGGCGCGCACACTAAGGGAAGTCTGGCCCTCAAATAATGCCATGGGGCAGAGTCATCCCCTCCCCTACTAACCTTTGAATAAACATAATGTGAGTGAATGGGAAATGACCTTTGATTGGGTGCAATTGCTGAGGTTTTGAGATTGTTTGTGACAGCAGTCAGTACACCCCAACACCAGCCACTCAGCTGCCTTAAACACTCCAGACACAGTACCCTGGCTTGTCATCTTTGCCTCCTTCCCTGGGCCCCAGAGAGAAGCACAAGGGGTCAGGATTTCAGCCACTGCCTTTCTGACCCTTCCTTCTTCCTACGAAGCTCTGCAGCTCTTTGTATTCCTCTCCAAACCTCTGTATTTCCCAAACTCTTTTCAGCTTGATTGCCAAATCTATTACAACCTCTATTATCATTTATTTAATATCTTTTCAAAAACAAGCTCTCTTTTTAATTTGAATAAATATATTGACTAGAGACACTTTATGCAACTCTTTAAATGGAGGCAGACAAGTCCCAAGATCTTTCATCAGCAAGCTGGAGACCCAGGAGAATTGATGCTATAGTTTCAGTCTAAAGGGGAGGAAAAAAAACCCACTATGTCCCAGCTCAAGGCAGTCCCAAAGGAAATAATTCCCTCTTATTCTTGGGAGAGTCAACCTTTTTGTTCTCTTAAGGTCTTCAACTGATTGGATGGGGCCCACACAACCTAGGCAGGGCCATCTGCTTTACTTAGTCTTCCGATGTAAATGTTAATCTCATCCAGAAACACTCTCACAGATACACCCAGAATAATGTGTGACCAAATATCTGGGCACTCTATAGCACAGTCAAGACAATGCATTAAATTGACCATATATTTACCACAATTAGAAGATACAATAATACAATGAAAACCTAACACTATGATTAAGTCCAGCTAGAATCTGTCGCCTATCAAAGGCTCTGGGTCTGAGGTCTGCTATTTTTTTGTCTATTTAAAAGGGAGATGAACAAGTACTGGGGAGGTGTTAAAGATGAACTAATACCATGATGAGACTTTCACCTTAAAACGATCAGCAGGATTGTAAAAGAATCTAAAAAAGAACACCTTTCCCACAGCGTGATCAGCCATCCAATGTATATCCATATCTCATATCAGATGAGCCCCATTGCCCTCCGGAGGGATCCATGCCCACTTAGGGGCCACTATCCTAGACTATGGTCCCCTGAAGGCCAAGATCACATTTAAATGGCAGTTGTATATCTCTTGGTTCCTCACACGTAGGAGCCACTTAATAAACAGTAAATGAGTGAAGATATGGCCAGGAACAGTCTCTGACCTAGTTGGCAGTTTCTGTCAGAAGCAGAACATCATGACAAAGGAAATGGGACTAAAATGTTAAACCACACTAAAGGTTCCATCTACCAAATCGCTCCTGTGGCACACTGGGGCAGGGCTACGTCTAAAGGAATTAAGACATTCAATAGATCCAGGGCCAGATTAAGACATTCTGAGGCCCTAAAGTATGTCCCACATCATCCAAAACACCAGAATGTATTTTTACAGACAGAACATTGAACATTCATATCTAAATACAAATTAAAGCGGCATATATACAAAATATAGTGTATTAAGAGAGAAGAAAGGGAGGGAGGGAGAGAGAGGAGAAGGAGAGAAGGCAAAGAAATGGAAAATGAAAGAGGAAGAAGTGAGGAGAAAGGGAAAAGGAAAATGCCCTATCTGATATTTGACCATAGCGTCTCCCCTGTGTGAAACTCTTCAGTAATTTTTCTCCCTTTATAATAGGGACAAGGCCACTCTCCTTTTTAGGTACACAAGGTTTTGGATCACTTATATCTAAATCTAGCCCCCCTAAGACCACCCAGTGTCTGCAGGTCCCCACAGGAAGAGTCATGCACACTTATGGACTACCCAGGGGCATCTTCAGCTGATGGGGCCTTAATGTCACCCAGGACCCCCTGTTCTGGGGGAATTCTCAAAGGTAGATGCAGGGCTCCAGGAGCTGTTTTCAAATTTTCTAAAAAACATAATAGGTATTAAAACCTAATAGGTATTATATATTTTCCTTCAACAAAGCCTAGTAGTAAAGCCCACAGCAGGGTCCTGTACTTATCTCTAATGTATCACGTCATTTTCTTGCCTGTCTCCCACAAAGGGGTGTGAGCTCCTTGCAGTTGGAAACCATGCATTTGACTGATTTCACTTTTTAAAAAAATATCCTCAATGCCTGGCACATAATGATCCTTAAATGATGTCTGATGAATAAGTGGCCACTGGATGAATGAAACAAATAAATGTGATACTACACTGTTTCCATTGCATACATCGCTGTATATATATATATATATACACACACACACATATATACACACACACACATATACGTATATACATGTGTGTATATATGTGTATATATACACGTATATATGTGTGTATATATGTGTATATATATACATGTATATATGTGTGTATATATATATATCTTAGATTAATCAAAATGTGAAGGCAAATTCGTTGGTAGTAAACATAAATTATTTTGAAGGAAATATCACTCCAAACAAATGAAAAAAATAACGAAAATGGTGCTAGGGAAGAAAAAGGCTGGGATCCTTAGATAATGCACAGATACGTGTGTCCCCACACATGGCCTAAGAAGCTCTAATCTCCCCCAGAGGAAGCTGGACCCTGGGGACACAGCCTGCTTCTAAGCCACCAGCTCCTAAGGCAGTATTTCTCAAAGTGAGGTTTGGAAGCCACCAGCATAAGAATTGTTGGGAGATCTGTCAAAACACTGATTCCTAAAACCTGCCCCAGACCCAGAAAGTTGGAATATCTGACACCAGGATTTGAAACCCTACATTTGTAAGTTCTTTGGGTTACTCTTAAGCATCTTCAAGTTTGAGATATTGCCCCGAGAGTTCCTGGGCAAATCCCATTCAGGCCACCTGCCACCCAGGGCTGGGGGTAGGCTCAGAGCAGCTGTGTCATCCCCACATCCCAGCTGTGAGTGCTCATCCCTCACCTGGGACCCATAAATGTTGTGTTGGAGAGGAGATGTAGTGAGAACCAGGCATAAATCATGCTCCTCTGCCCCTCTTTCCACCCTCTGCCTTCCCTTAAGGAAGGCCCTGACCCCAGGGACTGCTCACCGGGTATTTCAATAAACTCCAACTGGCCCTTTATCAGATGGTCCAGTCAATTAGAACTTCATCAGGAATCAATTTGTGAGGCCCAGCTGAGATGTAACTATAGATCAGGGCAATGGCAACTGATTATCCCACTAATGGAATATTCCATTGATTAATTGAGTATTTAAATCTTTCTGAGAGTGGCTGTGCTTGCTGCCATTGTCGCTGGATGAAAGGGATAGGAGAGTGTCGTGCAGTCAAAGAGGAAGCCGATGGGTCTTCCTTCATTTAGCAGCTCTCAGCAAAATAACGGGTCAGCCTCACGTTCTCAGAAAGCAAGAACACTGCAAGGTCTTTGGCACAACGTAGAAACCTCCCACCAACTGATTGAACCAATCAGGGGATGGTGGGTTTTAATTCGCTATTTTTCTGCAAAGCTGTGTGCTGAGGACCTCAAAGAAACATCCATTCCAGTGCTTCTTATAAGTTAGAATCGCCTGGAGATTTGCTAAAACACAGTTCCCTGAGCCTGCCCCCCAAGTCTGATTCAGCAAATTTGGGGTGGGGCCTGAGAATCTGCATTCCTAGCAGGCTCCCTGGTGAAGCTGGGGCCACACTTTGAGTAGCACTTACCTACATTTTATAAACATGTATTTTAGCAAACAGAAAGGACAGACATTATCTGATACCTACTTGGGTCGTGCTGGAGTCTGAAATTTTAAAATGCACATTATCCTTGACAATGCAGTATTGACGACAATTGTAAGATAGTCATAACGTGCTACATTCACACAAAGGCAGATGTATACCGTACATCTTGCTGGGGCCCTTGATTAAGAGTGAGGTTTGGTTTGGGATTTCTATCCTGAGTCCAGTTCTTCCTAGCTATGTGACCCTGGATAAGCAACTTAGCTTCTCCCTACCTGGGTTTCCTTAGTCTGAGAATGCTCATTCCTGCCACGTGGTAAGAATGCACATAAAGCGCTTAACGCGATGCTTGGCACATAGTAAAAACTCAATAAACGGAAGCTATTACTATTATTACCCTGATACCCAATGCCTAAAAAGGTCTCAGAAGTCAGGTTCCCTTTGGGGCAGAGAGTGATGTGATTGCTGTCTGCCGAGAAGCAGATGCATCTGCTTAAGGGATGGGAAGAGCAGCAGGAAAGACCGTTGCTCCCAGCATCTTCACTGTGCTGGGTCTTTCCCACAGCGTGGCTGTGAAGTTTATGATGTACAGACTGCCAGGGGCCGGAACCAAATTTCCCAGAACAGCTGGCAGATGGTGAGGGAAAAGGAAAGAAGAAAGGGAACTGGCATTCACTGAGGCCCTACTGTATGCTATGCTCTTTTTAAATAAGGGATCTCACTTAATCTTTACTGAAACCTGAAGGGGTCAATATAATTATCCCTATTTTTCAGATTTGGAAACTGAGATACAGTGAGGGAAAGAGAATACTTCCAGACAATTGGCTGGTGGGCTGGAATTGGATCCCAAATTTGCTTCACTTTGAGATTTGCGTATTTTCTTTTTTTTTTTTCCAAGGCGGAGTCTCGCTCTGTCGCCCAGGCTGGAGTGCAGTGGCGCAATCTCTGCTCACTGCAAACTCCGCCTCCCAGGTTCACACCATCCTCCCGCCTCACCCTCCCGAGTAGCTGGGACTACAGGCGTCTGCCACCAGGCCCGGCTAATTTTGTTTTTGTATTTTTAGTAGAGACGGGGTTTCACCGTGTTAGCCAGGATGGTCTCTATTCCCTGACTTCGTGATCCGCCCACCTCTGCCTCCCAAAGTGCTGGGATTACAGGCGTGAGAAACCGCAATCGGCCAGATTTGTGTACTTTCCACCACACCACACCATGGGTGTCGTTGCAGGTGGAGGGGTGACTTCGTGGGTGATGCTATGCCATCACACATGACTGAGTGAAGGTGTATATATACACATCATACAGGCAGATGCAAGCCATCTGTATTCAAAACACAACGGAGTAAGTTATTCTAGTCACTCAGAATTCAACAGGTTCCCCTGAGGACTTTCTTACCACTAGGGGCCACCTTGTGGAGTACGCTCCTTCCCTGACAAATACAGATTGCTTCACTAGTCCTTAAATTTTCATTTGAGTGACCTACAAAACACAAAGAATGACAGTGGTTCTTGAATTATTTTAGCCTGTAAACTACTTCAATGGGGGGGAAGATCTCATAAGCTACCTATCATACAGCTCCTCAGAAATATTGATGTCACTGACACTGCTTTTGATGAATCACCCTTGAGTGATGTCTGGTTTTCAAAAAATACAAGAGGTAAATTATTTATCCATGCCACAACAAATTGGGCCCACCGTCGTCTGATAAAAATTAGTCCTAAAAAAGATGTACCCATCAAAACCTGAGGGCCTCTCACACCTATGGCTGAGAATCCCAATGCTCTGATATCATCTTTTCCCCAATGACTTGAGTACAAGTCTTGGAAGGTAATAAAAAGTCAGAGGGTAAGAAGGATGAATTGGTCTGTCCTCAGCCCCAATTTTCATGAACACGTTTGCCCACGTCATTATTGCCGTGTGGGGGCACCCATGAAATGAACTAGTGAATTATTTTTAGTGTCATATAGGATGCATCAAACTCAGCATCCAGAGTGTTGATTCTAAGCAGGCTCTTCCAGTAACCAGCTGGTGACCTTAGCAAATCGTCTGTCACTATCTGGGTCACAGTGTCTTCAGTCCTAATGTCCTGTGATTTTTAAAAGATATTCCCCATCTGACAGATGGGATTTTAGGGGCCCTGCCTTGCAGTAAGGAGCAGCACCTGCCCTAGACAAGGATGTTTCCTCAAAGGGTAATTTGAGCCTAAGCAGTAAGTATGGCATAGGCCACTTTTTCATAGCCAAGGGGAGGGAAGACAGGAACAGCATGAAAAATTCAAAAAGCAAAGATCAAAATTTAGCCAAGGGTGTCAGGCCACGCCTCAGCTAAGCCTTTTGCAGACTTCGCCCCATGTCCTGTGTGGGTTGTGAACCCTGCCAACTGCAAGCTCATCCTGGCCAGTCCCTGAGCCAACAAGAGCCAGCCAGCCATAGAGCTTGTTCAGACCTCCCCCTACTCATATGAGACAGGCTTTTAGAGGTGGTCTAGGACTGGAATACCATGTTCTAGGTGGGCAAGGGGCTAGAATAACTCCCTGAATGCTCTTAAGCGGGTAATGCTGTAACCTCTTTGCCTAGCACACTTGGGGTGACCTTGTGTCCTGGCACCTGATTCCTTGAACCCACTCCAGTTCTCATCAAGAACTGAGCTCTAGCCTGACCTTCAAGGCTATTTCCTACCAGTCCCTGACTCACCACAAGAAGGTGGTAGACGAGCTGGACATAATAGCCAGGACTCCTTTTCCACCACTACAGAGTTCCACACGCTGATGGTGGTAGTCGGGTTCTGAAGCCCAGTGATGAGGCTTTTGGCCGCATGTAACAAAATGTCCCATAAAAATTAATCAAGAAGGGCATTTAATTACCAAACCTAACAAGAAGTCACAGAACCAGCAGCATTCAAAGGTCTATCCAGTGGTTCAATAATGTCATCTAAGAACCAGGTTCTTTCTTTCCTTCTGCTGTCAGCATCAATTTTCTTAAGGTGTGTATCCTCATGGTGTCAAGATGACTGCTGCGGCTCCAGGTATCATATCCTCACACCCTATATTCTTAAGAATTAAAAATGGCATTTTATCCTCACATGTCTCTTTTTACCAGGGAGGAAAATCTTTCTTGGAGATCTCCCTGCACATTGCCCCATTGGTAAAGATTAGATCCCATTGTCCATGCTCTGGATGCAAAGGAGCCTAGTGAGGTGAGTAGGTGACTTTCTAACACTTAGAGTAGAAGGCCAACCCTAACAACAAGATGGGATTTGGGATACAGAGAGATCTATTATGTAGGGAACCAGCAGTGTCTACCCTACCTGGTAAGATGGGTGTTTGCCTGGATAAGGTCGAGCCATAGATATCTCTTAGACATGTGAAATTGCTTCTTGAATGAGTTTGGAGTTCTAGGATGGTATAAGTATTAGAGAGCCAGTTTTGATGCAGGATATGAAGGACCATTCCAGACATAAAGCATATGACAGGCAGGAGTGACAGACCCATGAAGCAATGCCTATTGCAGCTAGGGCTTGAACAGTGATGGGAATCAGGGCTGCCATGCTGCCCAACTCCAGGTGATGCTATGCACATAGGACACAATTGATACTGCACTGAGAAGGTACACATGGACCTCTGTGCTCATTGGTGAAGACAGTGTAAGAAGAAGGGCTTGATCTCTAGGAAAATGAAAAGCCACCGTGGAACCTTTGACACTGCCCCAGGTCTCTGAGATCTCCCTGCAGATCCTCACACCTTAAGCATCTGCTCCCTACCCCCAAGTCTGCCGCCATGCTCAGCTCATTTACTTCAGGCAGGGAATGAAAATAATCCCAAATCTGGTGGATCAAACCTCATGAATAATCTCTGGTGAGCAAGAAGAAACAGTTACTTTTTGCATCCCTCCTCCCTCGCTCCACCTTCCTACTTTTAGTCCCATTAGGACATAGGTGGCAAATAAGTGAGTCCTAGAGAACAGCAGAAGAGAGATCAATGTGGATCACTGGGATTAAACTGAGGGTATGGCCTCTCCAGTAAGATGTCTTTGCCAGCACTAAGGCCCAGGCTGGAAAATAACCATCCCTACTTGTGTCAAGATCTGTAGGAGTGACAAAATGAGCTAAGGGCTCGCTCAGGGAAAAGCTCCCTGGCCTCTTGGAGGGCCTGCTCTGTTTCTTACACCAGGGGCTGTTAGATTATGCATAGTAGTGTAACTAGCAAAAATGAGCACGCCCTAGTACAGTCTAATGTGGCCCATGCTCTTCATGGTTTTCCCCTGCAAGTGATAAAAAGAGCTTCCCTGCTTTCTCCTATAAGAAGCGAAGTAGATTTGGAAAAGGAGTATGAGGTTCTGAGTGGTGAGATGGGGCTGAGGGCAGATGGCGTGGTGTGCGTGGTGTGTGTGTGTGTGTGTGTGTGTGTGTGTGTGTGTATGATTTGTGTATGTATGTTGTGGCTTTAACAGAGCCAAGCATGGACACTATGTGGCCATGCATGGGGTTTCCACTGCTCCAAGTGCTGTCACCAGAATGCCCAAGGCAGCTGCAGAATCGACTGGGCTGAGATGACAGCCCCTCTTATACCCACTGAGCTTGACTTTGTTCTCTCAAGTTACCAGCCCCTCCACTCCTGCAACCCACACTTCCACATGCTACTTTGGGGCTGAGCCTTGGGCTTCTAGACAAGCCATTGGTTACTCTGGTCCAGGGTGTATGCTGTTTCAGGGGCCCTCTGACCTCCAAGAAATAGGTGTTGTCGCCTGCATTCTGCAGAAGAGGCATCATGTAACCCTCCCAAGGCCACACAGCTAATGAGTGGCTGAAGCTGAATTTGATGTCTGATATTTTTCTCTTAAAAGCTCTTCCTTAGGGCCAGAGCCCCATTTTCCTTGGGATAAGAATGGAGGTTCTCTGGGCGCCTGAGAGTAATAGAAGACAGATGCTTTGCCCACATATGTCTGGTACATTTTTGCAGCGTGAGAAGCTCTCTTCTCCCATAGCAACCACTTGGGGTTTTCAGCTGCTAGCCCTGTCCTCCAGGACAACAGCAGTCTAGGCTAGGCAGGACCACATTCCCACACCCCACTCCAAACTATTTGTCTTAATAAACCCTGGATCCCACTTCTTTCTTCCCAGCTTCTCGTTTATTTTTTCAAAGAACACAATAAGCACAATTGATTTTAAAATAAAAATCTCTGGCTTATGCACAGAGGCATTATTCAGAAAGGTTAAAAATGATGAAGCAGCATTATTTCCCATTATCTTTACTTTGTAACCTTGCAATGGAAACACCGCAAGACCAGGGTGGCCTTCCTTAATGGCGTCACGTGTGGGCAGCTGTTTCAGGTGGGCAATGCATAGGGCAGTGCCTAGTTGTCCTTGGCTCAGGACAAACCACAAAGGACAAAGGCTCATAAGTCAGCAGAGCTGGAGGAGGCCTTCAGCGCTATTGGGTACAACTTCTCCCTTTGCTAGCCGGGAAATGTGAGGGTAGTTCCATCCAAGAGGAAAGGAGACCTCAGGAATTTGTGAGTCAGTGTGAGCAGAAAGCTACAAGGACCCAGAGAATTGCGCCAGAAGAGAAAAGTCGGCCTTCCCTTTGGGGCAAAGGAAATCTTTTCTGTATCAAAACGATCCACCCTGAATGAAGCTTGTGTTTTCCCCTCTTTCAAGTCAATGAGGTGGTGGAAAGCCTTGCTGGGAGGACTTAGAAAGTCAACCCTGGGAGGGTAAAATAGCTGTACAACAGGCAGAAAGAAAGCATCTTTGAGAGGGTGGGCAAAGTGGGCCTTTGTGCTGTGTGTGTCTGAAGACAGTCTAAGGGAAGGGAATGTGATTAGGTTCTAAGCTCCAGGACCAGCAGGTGCCTGAACTAATCCCAATCCCATGCAGCTGTGCAGATGGAAAGCACCTCCAGAGGTACCATTTGAGGATACTATTAATACTTCCTTGGGCATGGAGTGTGAATGAGGGAACATGTAGTGAAAGGGAGATGATATGCAGGGTTGGCAAGAAGAATACCAAGTTGCATTGCAGAATTAATTACCTCCCCAACAGAGCCTGTTGCACCCTGCTGTGGGCTCCCATCATACTGTTTATACTTATGATGGTACATGTTGCAGTCCACCTTATATTATTCTAACTTGGTTTAACACTGCCTTGTCTCTCCACCTACAAGATGAGGGCAGGGTTCACATCTTATCAATGCTCAATGACCCACACACTTGGTGATCTCAAGGATCTGCTAGGAGTAACTGTGGCTTGAACTAGAAATTGGGAGGTGGTCCTGACTGGCCTAGATTGGGATGGTTAGAAGATTTAACAGATCTCTAGCAGGGAGATTAAGATGATGCCAGGGAGGGTTAGCAGAAGGCCAATGGGTCTCTGTATTAGTCCGTTTTTACACTGCTGATAAAGACATACCTGAGACTGAGCAATTTACAAAAGAAAGAGGTTTAATTGGACTTACAATTCCACGTGGCTGGGGAAGCCTCACAATCGTGGTGGAAGGCAAGGAGGAGCAAGTCATGTCTTACATGGATGGCAGCAGGCAGGCAAAGAGAGAGAACTTGTGCAGGGGAGCTCCTCTTTTTAAAACCATCAGATCTCGTGAGACTTATTCACTATCAGGAGAACAGCATGGGAAAGACTTGTCCCCATGATTTAATTACCTCCCATTGGGTCCCTCCCACAACATGTGGGAATTCAAGATGAGATTTGGGTGGGGACACAGCCAAACCATATCAGTCTCCCAAGGTAGCATATGCATCAGTGAATTCATTAGAGTCCAGGATCTGGTCCTCAAACTGAGAGGCTCAGAAACTTGAGGTGTTAACACAGAGAACTGATCTGTCAATTAGGGATAACTCAAATCAACTGAGTTCTTTAGATAGATATATAAACTGGACTCTAACTTATTAATTTACATTGAAAAATACTGTAAGCATAACGGTCATGCATACTAGAGTGCCTGGGTCTTGCCGACTAGGGCAATTTCTCTTGGTCAAAATCCTTCCATCAGCATTTAGACACACTGAAGTCTCTCACCTAAAAAAGAACAATGAACACAATCTAACACCCCTGGGCCTCACATCCAGTTTCTACCCCCTCTCTCTCTCTCCTCCCTTTCAAAGCAAAAGTTCTATAAAGAATTGTTCATTGTCATTGTCTCAGTTTCTCCACTTCCCATTGATTTCTCAATCCACTTCAATATGACATCCATCCAGCAGTGATATAAGTATCTAAGTAACCAAGATACTTAAGTTACCAAGATGGCTTGGAAAGCAATCATCCAGCCATAGAGCTTGGCAAGGTCCTACATCCCCCTGCTGGTTGGGAGGTTGACTTTTGCTACTGAATCATGTTGAGGTCTGTAGGTGAGCCAGGGAGAGAGACAATGAACTGGGGCTATGGGGGATCATTCAGGGGGATTGGGGTGGTAGCTATTTACCAACCAATATATAAGTATTTCCATGTGTTCACACAGCATGGCTGTATCATTTGGTATGGTGTGAATATCAGCCTTGCTCCATCACTCCACATAAATAGCTCTTGCTAAGCTCATCAAAGACTTCCATGTTGCTAAATGTAGTAAGGATATTTTTCAGTCCTCATCTTACTTAATTTCTCAACTGCATCTGACTCTCTTAACCATTCCTTTCTTCTTGAAACACTCCTTTCTCTTGTCTTCTCTGGCCTCACACTTTCCTGGGTTTCCTGCTACAATGTGGGCAGCTCTTTTTTAATCTCCTTTTCTAGCACATCCCATTCTGCCTGGCTATTGAATGCTGTAATTCCTAAATGCTTGGTCTGAAGCCACCACTTCTTTCAAGGCTGTTCTTTCTCCCTGGACAGTTGTACCCATGCCCATGTCTTCGATTCTAATTTACGCACTAATTAAGTTGTATTTTATATTATCAGCCTAGAACTTTCCTCTGAGCATCAGCTCTAACCACTTCAAAAGCACTTCAGGAGGAGATATTTATGAAACACATATTTGATACAGAACTTGTATCCAGAATACATATTATAAAACACTCATAACTTGATAATAAGAAAACAAGCCTAGTTTTCTTCGTTTCTTTGTTTGTTTGTTTTTCTTGTTGTTATTGTTTTGAGACAGAGTCTTGCTCTGTCACCCAGACTGGAGTGCAGTGGCATGATTTTGGCTCACTGCAACCTCTGCCTCCCGGCTTCAAGCAATTCTCCTGCTTCAGCCTCCCAACTAGCTGGGACTACAGGCACGCACCACCACGCCTGGCTATAAACCTAGTTTTTAAATAGGCAAAAGATTTGAATAGACACTTTATGTAAGAAGATCTACAGATGGCAAACATGAAAAGATGCCCAACATCATTAGTCTTTAGGGAAATGCAAAATAAAATCACAACGAGATACCACTTCACACCTATTGATACAGCTAAAATAAAAAAATATTGACAACACGCGGTGCTGGCAAGGACTTGGAGCAGCTGGAACCCTCATGAATTGCTTGCGGGAATGCAAAATGATACAGCCATTCTGTAAGGCAATTTGGCAGTTCCTCCTAAAGTTAAACATATACTTTCCATTTGACCCAGCAATCCCACTCTATTTGTTACTGCTATTTATCCAAGAGAAATAAGAACACATGTTTACACAAAACTGTATGTATATGTTTATTGTGCCAAATATTGGAAACAATTCAAATGTGCTTCAACTGGTGAATAAACAAACAAACTGTGATACATCCATGCAGTGAAATAATATTTACCAATAGAAAGGAACAAACTACTAATACATAAAACAACAAGGATGAAGGGGAAATCTATCTTGAAAGGCTACATACGAGATGATTCCATTTATATGAAACCAGGAAAAAACAAAACTCAGGGATAGGAAACAGATAGTCAAAGAAAAGGGCACCAGGAAACTTTTTAGTGTGATGGGAAACGGGACTGGTTACATAATTCACAGGGTCCGGTGCAAAATGAAAATGTGGAGTCCCTTGTTTAAAAATTATTAAGAACTGAAAGACAGTGACAGGATACCAATACCATTCAACCAAGCGTGGGTTCTTCTATGTGTGGGGCATGCACAGGTCCCATGCCCAGGAAAAATGTCCTGGATGAAAATGCTGTATATCTTGATGGTGGTGTGACTACCTGGTGCTATGCATTTGTCAAAACCCATAAAAACACACTAGAAAGGATGAATGCTGCCATGTGTAAATTAAACCTCAATAAACCTGACATGTTTTTAAAAGACTCTTGTCACGAGGAAACCCCACATTAAAGTGGGCTGAGCTTCATCACACAGACATCACACACATCATCACATAGAAAGACAGGCCTGTACCCTTCAAACTGCACATGAAAGCCAGGGAAACAGTGAGAGAGTGTTTCAGATGCAAGGAGACCAAAATGACATGGCAACCAAATGCAACGTGTGTTCTTGGATGGGATCTTGGGCCATAAGGAGAAAGGTTGTTGAGATGGTTGATGACATTTGAATGGGATTTGTGGCTTCTTTCCTGATTTGGGGCTTGTGTGGTGGTAAGGAAGGACAGTGTCTTTAGGGGAGCATTTAAGGGCGTTGGAACAAATGTGATTAAATGCTAACTACTGGGGAAGCTGAGAAAAGGGAAGTCAAGAGATTTTTGTACAGTTCTTGCAGCTCTTAAGTTTGAAATTATTTCGAGATAAATTATTTCAAAATAAATTATTTTTTAAGTACTTCAAGATCAGCAGGTCAAATTCATGACTAGGAGGGCAAATTCATGACCTCCCCGAAATCTCCACCCCTAGAAATGATTCTCTTCCAGTTTCCTTATCTCAGGAAGGCCCCACCTTCAAGGGGCTCTGGAAGCCAGAAACTCCCCTGATGCTTCCCTCTTTTTCCTGACCCCTGCTTACCTTCCAGCCTCATCTGGCCTCCTCTCCCCATCCATTTCTTACCCCTAAGCAGACTGGCCTTCCATCCATCCCAGGGACCACACACAAGCTGTCCCATCCCCAAATGTCACATCCTCAGGAAAGCACCTACCACTACCAGCCCAGGTCAGGTCCTGTGCTGGGCACCTTGGAGCCCTCAGACCTTCCCCGCTATGGGTGCCTCGCAAGCATTGGTTTACCTGCACCATTCTACGATTCTTCAATCCACATGTGTCTCTCATCACCAGATTGCATTTCCATGAAGCAGAGCCGGATCTGGTTCTGCTCACTGCCATCCTTGGCACTGTGCTTTGCACATGAGAGGTGCTCCATAAATATTCGCTGATGGAGCCATGAAGGAGTGAATGAATCCTGGCACATCTATTTGGAGGAAATTGTTCCAGTCAGATTCAAGCCAGGGCTAAAGGAAGTGAGCTAGTTGTGAGATCAGAAGGCTAAGATAGATTTCTGTTAGTTTGCTTTCTGTCTATCCTGGCCCCCGAAATTCTTCTAGGCAGTGCAGCCCCTTTTTGAGGGCTTCTCTTGCCACAGTTGTGCTCGTTTATCCAGCCCCCAATGATCAAGCTTGACCTGTCCTGCAACCTATCATTTTTGCCTGTCTATTATCCACATTCATATATATATGTATATATATTCTCACGCATATGTGTCTTTTGTGGGGAGTTTAACTGTTACCAGGCCATTGAATTTTCCTTTATTAAATTCTAGGGCACCACATGGCAGGGCGTGAGTTCCAGTGGGAGGCCCCATGCCAGTGTTCCCCTTCTCTTCCCACTCCCAGCTCATTCTCACACCACAAGGAACCTGATGCACTCCAGCCTGTAAGTCCTGCAAAGCCCAACTCTGTCCACAGCCCCAGCACTTGCCCCCGGACACCACATGGGGCTGGACATGCACACACCAGTGAATCCATCAGGGAGAGGTGGGCCAGGAGTAGGAGGCCTACACAGGCCCTGGAAGTAGGCTTGGGAAGTGTGGTCAAGAGGAGAGTGTGGCAGGCAGATCACCTGAGCCCAGGAGTTCAAGACCAGCCTGGGCAACTGGGGTGGGAGGATTGATGGAGCCAGGAGGTCAAGGCTGCAGTGAGCCATGATTGTGCCACTGCACTCCAGCCTGGGAGACAGAGCAAGACCCTGTCTCAGAATATAAGAGAGTGGGGGTTCTAGTAGGTGTGTCCAACCAGGTCTAAGGGCAGTACCACCATATGCCACTGTCTGTACTTCCTACTGTGGCAGTTTATGTGCTAGTATTTGGTACACTTATTTAGAGGGGAGCCAGGGATCCTGCACAGAAGGTAAGACTGACAGGGCTGGAACATCCATGCCTAATTGATACTGAATGTCAAGGCCCACCTTCATTAGCAGTGAGGTCTGACTATAAGGCATTTTTAAAGATATAAAAGAATTTTAAAAGCATAGGGGCCCAGTCCAACTCCTTTATTTTAAAGAAGAGTTGTAAACTGAGACTTAGGAAGGCTTAGCTTAGCCTTAGAAGCCTTAAGTGACAAAGCCCCCAGGTTGAGCCTCTAAGTGACAACAATATGACTGGAACCCAGGGTCCAGATTATCGCTGAGTCAAAACCAAAGTGCTCCTCCTACACCTTTGAATATTCCAAACATGCTCACCTGGGGGGAAGGTATACTGAGGGAGAGGCATCAGTTAAACTGTATGGGCACAGAAGGCCAGGAGTCATGTTGTCCCAGCGCAAATGCTGCCTCTCGAGAGAGGTGGGCGCATGGGGCAAATGAATCTGTCATGCTAAATTTGATGTTTCTCATCTGTAAAATGATGTCATAGTTGGCCCGAATTCACCTGGTTCAATTTTGGGAGGATTAAAATAAAGTCTACGCATAGTAGTTAGCATAGTGTCTGACATATAGAAGAAAAGCTGGATAAATGTGAGTCGCTGTATTTTGTATGACGGAAAGGAGAATGATATTAACAAAATATTGCTGGTATCCTCAGGCTCCAGGGAACAGAAGGTTAAGCATGAACTGGAGTTGCCAGGTCCATTATCGGTATAGGAAGAGGCTCTTGAATCTCAAGTACTGTGTTTACAATTTCCTCCCAACCATCTTGCTGAGGCAATTAATTTATATCATCTCTGTTTTCTCTCTTTAATATCTCCCCTCCCCTTAATCAGGCACTCAAGGCACGTTCATCTATTTTGCTAGTCTTCTGGTTTTATTTTTTTCTAACATACATTTTTTTTGTCTTATTAACCATCACTTTTATCTTTATTAATATTCTTTCCCCATTTTCTTTGGGTTTATTTAGTCATTCCTATTTTAATTTCTTCAGATGAGTGCTTAACACCACCCCTTTCTTCGAGGGAAGGTCTTTCTTCATTAGAAGTGAAGCCATTAGTAATGAAGGCGTTTAAGGCTATTAATTTTCCTCTGTAAACAGCTTTCACTGTCTCATAGATTTGGGGACTTGCACCCTGTCTGAAGAATTATTTCTGAACACAAGTAAACTTTTTAAAAAACTGATCACAAATTCAAAATTAATAATTCAAAATTAATAGCTGACATGTTAATGTGTGGCCTCTTGTCCTCAACACTTTCCTTCCTCTCCCCTTAACCTGCCTGCCAGTGTCCATGCCTACACTGTCTCTCCTTGGACTTGGACACTAACCCCTAATGATCTCTGCTTCCAGCTCCTGCTTCACGCAGTTGCTCCTGTGATCTTTCTAATTCACAAATGCAGCCTCATGATTCCTCTACCTAAAACCCTTCAGCAGCTTTCTCATTACAGGATAATTGTTAGTGCCACACACACCATCCTGTGTCTGAACTCCTGCCCACCTCTAACCTCAATTGCCCTTCCTCCCAGACTCCACGTACCCTTATCCTTCATCCTCCAACAGAACCAAGCAATGCGTGGTGCCCTGTACTCCCAGCTTGGTGCATAGCTCCATCCCTTTGCATCACAGGCTGCCTTTGCCCACTGTGCCCACCCATGTCTCCCCTGCCAGCCCCTGTGCTGCAACCATCTCATCTGAACTTAGGAGACCCCTGCTTCAGAAGCCTCCCCAGGCACCCTCCCTGCCCCCTGCCTGCTCCATGGCAAAGCGCCCCTCAGCTCCCACAGCCACATGGACATGGCCCTTGCCTTTTCCTCACCACAGTGCATTGAGATAATCTATCTGCTTGCTTATTTGTTTATCTGTCACTTTACTAATGACCAAACACAATGTTTCCATTTACCTGGGTCCCTAGTCCTTCACTCTGATGCTGACTCTGAACTCAACTGATGAACATCTCTGAGCCGTAGGCCTCGAGGGTTTTGCAGCTTGGGCTTTGGAAACAAAACACTCACACATGCCCAGAGCAGATGCAGATCCCTTTCGGACCTCACACTCTGCCTCTACAGCTGGGAAGGACAACAGGTGGCACTCTCTGGTCTCCAAACAACATCAGGTCCTCCATGACACTCAGACAAATCACTTTTTCATTGAGGCCGATGAGGTTGGTTAAGGCATCTAGATTTTATTGAGCACTCACTATTGGGCAAGAAGTTTTTAGGGGGTACCTTCTTTAATCCTACAAGGTATGATTCCCACTTTCTATAACAGGAAGATTGAGGTTTAGAGCAGTATTTCCCAAACGTTGGTATGCACAGGAATCACCTGGGATCCTATTAAAATGCAGATTCTGGGCAAGTGGCTCACACCTGTAATCCCAGCACTTTGGGAGCCTGAGGCAGGCTGATCACTTGAGGCCAAGAGTTCGAGACCAGCCTGGCCAACACGGTGGAACCCCATCTCTACTAAAAATACAAAAAAAAAAATTAGCCAAGCATGGTGATGGATGCCTGTAATCCCAGCTATTCGGGAGGCTGAGGCAGGAGAATTGCTTGAACCTGGGAGGCAGAGATTGCAGTGAGCCCAGATTGTGCCACTGCACTCCATCCTGGGTGACAGAGTGAGACTCTGTCTTAAAAAAAAAAAAATGCAGATTCTGACTCAGTCAGTCTGGGTCAGGGCCTGAGAGTGTGCATTTCTAAGAGGCTCCCAGGTGATATGGATGCAAAGGCCATAGACCTCCCTTTGAGTAGCAAGGGGTTTTAAAACTGTGTGCCTCCCTCCTTGCCATAGACCTCTAGAGCAGCACTACAGAACTTTCTGCAGAGATGGAAATGTTCTATCTGGGTGTGATGGCTCACACCTACAATCCCAGTATTTTGGGAGGCTGAGGAAGAAGGATCGCTTGAAGCCAGGAGTTCAAGATCAGCCTGGGCAACAAAGTGAGACTCTGTCTTTACAAAAAAATTAAAAATTTTAAAAAGTATTAGGGTGTGGTGGCATACACCTATAGTCCCAACTGCTCAGGAGGCTGAGGCAGGAGGGTCACTTGAGCCCAGGAATTTGAGGCTGCAGTGAGCTATGATCACACCACTGCATTCCAGCCCAGGTGACAGAGCAAGACCCTGTCTCTAGGGAAATAAAAAAAGAAAAAAGAAATGTTCTATAGTCTGCAGTGTCCAATGTGGTAGCCACATGTAGCTAGTGTGACTAAGGAATTGAATTTTTAGTTTTACTTTAATTCACTGAAATGTACTTAGTCACATGTGACTCATGGTCGCCACCATATTGGGTCAGTGCAGCTCTAGACAAAGCCGAGAGGAGGAGGGATTACAGCAAAGAGCTGTGGGAGCTGAAGGACTAGCCTTCTCCCACAGCAGTCCAAAGCTCAGGCCTGGGAGGGCTCAGGGTGGCTAGATTTCAGCCTAGGTGCAGAAGCCACTCTGAGTTTCCAGCTAGCAACTGGGCCAGGGCTCAGGCTGAAGCTGCCCATCTGGACACTGAGAAAAGATGAAACGTGTTTTGCAGCGTGTTGTACTTCCATGAAGCCACCTCCTGCTCCTGAGTGGTACCTGAGAATACATGAGGGACAGAGAGATAAGGATGCAGTGCGGGTCCGTGGCCATCACAGCAGGATGGGGCTGGGAGCACTGTTACTGAACATGTAATAAGTGCCAGGCACTGTTGCAAGCACAGCACATATTGGGTTCATTTTACTCTCTACACCAACAATTTTACCTTTTGTATAGATAAGGCCCAGAGAGGTTAAGAAACTTGCCTGAAATCACATAGCTTGTGAATGATAGAGCTGTGATTTAAATTCTAGAACTCTGGCTACAGAGCCTTCACTCTTGACTAATTGCTAAAATTATCAAGGGGGTGGTCTGTCTGGCTTGGAAGTGGTTACAGAAGAAATGTCTAGGCCCTCTGGCATCCCAAAGGGCCAGCAGCTGCCTGAGCATTGTTAAGGGAAATCTCAAAAAGGTTAGGCGAGAGAACTTCTCTCTGCCCTGAGTCCTATGGTGTGTTGTTGGAGTGAAATGGAATCTCTCATCCCACGGTTATCTCCCTCCCCAACTCTCCACTGTTCTCCTCCGGGACCCTTTTCACAACTTGGAGATAGATGGTCAGGTGAGGCTGGAGTGGACTCGTACCTAACAAGGGCTGGGGCCAGCGTACTGGAGAAGCACTCCACCACTAGTGGAGTGGACCCTTCAGCACGATTTTCAGAGTCCTTACGCCACTTGCTCTAATGAGATAGCAGATCCTGGTAGAGACTGGTTCAGGACCAAGGCCGTCATCACATCATTAGGGTAAGAGGCCTGAGAGGCTGAGCCAAGAGCTAGTGTAGCCTCTTCTCCTGCTCCTCCGCTACAGTGGCCCCAGCCCTTGTTAGATACGAGTCCACGGCAGCCTCAGCCGACTCTCTCCAAGCTGCAAAAAGGATCAAGGAGGAGGAAGGTGGGTCAGACGGGGTGATAACTATGGGGCAGGAGATTCCATTTCCCCCCAACAGCACACCATAGGACACAGGGAAGAGAGAGGTTATCTTGCCTGGCCTCTTTGGACCTCCCTTAAGAGTGCTCAGGCAGCTGCTGGCCCTTTAAATGGAGCCAGCTCCCACTGGGCACTCTTAAAGCTCACTTCATTCATGAATTAAGTCCCTGACATCCCGTATCGGTATGATCAATATGTTTGTTTATTAGCAGCAGCTGCTGTGTTTTAGCGAAGGCGGTGAGCCCCCGTGAGAGGGCCGTCGGGTAACCACAGAGCAGGGCCTGGGACAAGGAGGAGAAAGTCCTCCTGCCGGCAAATGGGAGCTGGGGCTGGATAGGGTTTCATGGTAATGGTCCTTTAATTGAAATAACCGGTTCAGTAGGACTGTTTGGTAGGGAGCTGTGCTGATGGCTCCTGGCTGGGTCCCCCCTTTAAGAGGTCCATTAACTGGTGGCTGTGCTCCCAGCTGCTGGCCGATGCAACCACCAGCAGCGTGGGGGAAGCCGAGCTGCGAGGGTGGCCGCTGCAGGCCATGCTGAAGGGAGGGGGCCTTGAGTTGGCCGCTGTCAGGATGTTAAGACCACATAGCCTTCTGGCCTGGTCCCAAACCCAAGCTCGGCCCTCCTGTCCCCATTCTGGGTTCATTTTGCCTCAGTGACTCAGGAACCTCATTCCTAGGCTGACTTATGTTTTCCAGAAGAGGAAAGGACTCATCACTTTCCAGTTCTGATATCTCCTCTGCATTGATGATTCAGGGTCTTGCCTCTCGTCCATTTGTCATGCTGGAGGTCGAGGGAATGATCCACAAAATCACTACTTCATTCATTCATGCATGCATGCATGCATTTGGGAAACATTTAATGAGTAAGTTCTATATGTCAGGCTCCATGCTGGCTACTGGAAACACAAAGATAAAGGAATGCAGGCATGCCCTGGGGGGATTTCAAGTCTTGTGGGGATAAAACCATGCAAACATTGACAATACCAGAAAATAGTAGCTGGATTGGGAAAATGTGTGATGTACTACGGCAGGTGAAACTCCTAAGTCGGGATGATGGAATGCAGGGAGCTGGCACTGGACCTGAGAGACTCTCCAGTAAATCTACAGGGCCACAAGGCTATTCCATTTCTCCCAGGTCCCCCATTACAGGCTAGACTGGCAGATCTCTTCTATATTCCATAACATGTGCTGTGTGCTGCAGCCTGGCAGACTATGCAGTGGTCTTCAGCCGGGGGTGATTTGCCCCCCAGGGACATTTAGTAATGTCTAGAGACATTTTTTTATTGTTAACATTTTTATGGTGGAGCAGATACCACTGGCATCTAGTAGTAAGAGGCTAGACATCCAACAATGCACAGGACAGCCCCCAACAACAAAGAATGACCTGGACCAATATATCAACAATGCCAAAATTGAGGAACCTAGGCTACGGTTTTGTATTTTATCCTGAGATGCAAACACAAGCACCTTCACCACTTCCTGCCTTGCTTTAGAACTGCCCTCCTTAGTCCATCCATCACACTAATTTCATTATGCAACCAACCCACCCAATGGTTAGTCTTTCTATCTGGTCTGCCACTTACATTGTTACCTTGGCCTTTGGTGTTTGATGTCGGGTACCATTTTCTAGGACAGGACCCTGGCTATTTCCACATTAACCCCCAAATCCTCAAATCTTGGGGCTTCCCTCCTGGAAGATGTTCCAAATGGGCTCACCCTGTCTCCACAAACACATTCACCACTGATCCTGCCCTTGTTCTCCTGCCTCCATTCCATATTTAGCTTGAAGTGTGGACACATGGCTAAGTCCATCACTCACACGCTCTCACCAGAATCCCATTCTCCTCTCATCACTCAGCCCTGCTACTCATGAGGCATGAACACAGGTGCTTCTAGTGCACAGAAAAAGGTCAGATAAATGTCACCAATTTATGACTTCACATTTTCTAGCACCTGGCTTAGGGTATGCCTGAATCCAAAAGTTTTGAATAACCTCCAGTAGCTATCTGATTAAGATGTCATGATATCAAAGATGCTGAGATCCTGATTCTTTCTGCACAGGATGCTCAGTAGAGAATCCCAGGCTATCCACAGTCTTCATACTGTCCCCCAGCCAACTTCTAGGCAGTTCTAGAAAATGTCTGTTGTTGCCCTTGGACTTCCCAAACCAAAGATGGCAAACAGCCACCTTCAATAAGTTGATAGTTGATGCCTGAAGCAAGATATTGTGAATAATTCCTGGGTAGTGGGGCCATGGGAGTCCTAGAGAAGAAGGTCTTTGGGGGTTCTCACTCATCTCCGCTCTATTCTTTGACATACTTCAGCTTTGAGCCTACACCCTCACCCCTATTCCAACGAGACAGCTGGCCCCAGTCCCTCCTATTATAAAAATTCTAGAACCTGAACCATTTGAGGCCAAGGTTCAGGAAGAAAGACAGTCAAGATCAATTAGCAATTTTTTTCAAATACATAGAGGTGAGAGGAGTGGAGGCCTCTGTGGCAGATGTTTGCCATTCTTGGATACAAATGGAAGATGAATTATCATGCATTCCTCATGTTATGTTAGTAGGACAGTGACTATGGCTGACAGTCAGTGTCTGGGTCTTCATGAGAGACCCAGATGAGTACTGAGATGGATTGCATCTTAAGTGAAGTTGACAATGCATTCTCACTGGTTTTCACCTGTGGATATGTGCACAAAATCTGTCTGGTGATATAACTAGAAAGTAGAACTGTTTTCAATCTGCATATTTCAATGACCCATTCATTGGAAAGGTGCCCAATCTGTGACTTTGTTTTCCTGAATGGCAACATGCATACGCTTTAGAACATCCCGATAAGCAGAGATTTTGAAAGCCCCTGAGGAATGAATCAACGACTTACCCAGTGTTGGAATACACTCTCCTGTATTTCTGCCAAGCTGCCCTAGCTTTTTCCTGAACAATCCACAGATAAGGATTCATAGGCTTTTGCCCCAGGCAGCCCATTCTGACTAGGCACAGCCAGAAGCTCTGGCCAATTAAACATCACCCTTAAAGGGAAGAAAATTTATGGATCTATAAATTCCATCCTTCAGCCTCACTTCTTCCCTTGAGGACCCTCAGAACAGTCCAGCCCTCCTTCAAACATTCTTTCAACCATCTCAAGATAGGATCCTAAAGACCAAGGTTAAGCAACCCCAGGTCTTGGAACCAAATATGGCCTTCCACTTGTTTTTGTAAATAAAGTTTTATTGAAACGCAGCCACATTCATTTGCCTATGGATGCTCTTACACTTCAACAGTAAAGCTGAGTAGTTGTGACAGAGACCATATGGCCTGCAAAGCCTAAAATATTTACTATCTAACCTTTTACAAAAATATTTGCCAACCCCTGCTGTAGACCAGCAGTCCCCAACCTTTTTGGCACCAGGGACCAGTTTCATGGAAGATAATTTTTCCATGGATGGGTTGAGGGGGTGGTTTCTGGATGCAACTTTTCCATTCAGATCATCAGGCATTAGTCAGATTCTCATAAGGAGCACGCAACCTAGATCCCTTGCAATGAGCAGTTCACAATATCAGTTCACAATTCTCGCTCTCCTATGAGAATCTAATGCCACGGCTGATATGACAGAAGGTGGAGCTCAGGCAGTAATGGAGCTACCCCACTGCTGACCTCCTGCTGTGTGCCCCAGTTCCCAACAGGCCACGGACTGGTACTGGTCCACGGCCCAGGAGTTGGGGACTCTTGCTGTGGACTATAACTTCTTCGGTAGGTGCAGAACAAGCCAGATCTCGCTAGTGATCATCATGGGGCATGATTTTGAGTCTTTTCACCTTCACCATCCTGATCACTCTCCTCTTAACACCTCCCATTAATTTATGTTCATTTTTTAAAGAGCGATCCCAGAACCATGCTCTTGCAGGAACTGGACAAGACTCATCTCCTTCCTTTTTCTTAATACCAAGCCCTTCTTTCTGCAGAGAAAGATGACATTCACTTCCTCATGGTCAACAGTCACTGCTGATTTACAAGGTGTTCCCTGTTAACAACAAAATAGCACCACCATTCCTAGCTAGCATTCACTGAGCACTTGCTATGCACCGGGCCAGGGATAAGTAGTGTATATCACTGCTTTGATTGTTTCCACCAACTCTCCTATAAGGTAGAGCCTATCATTATCCCCATTTTATAAATGAAGAAATTGGAGGTTCAGAATGGTTATAAGTATGATCCGAAGTCATACAGTTCACATATGACGAGGTTAGATTTCAAACCCAGGTCCTACTGATTCCCGAGCCCCATCTTACAACAATAGCTTTCCCCTTCCCAGGTACTAGAACCCAGCTGGGTTACATTTGGTTATGGTTCCCACATCAAGAACTCGTGACTTTAACTTGATAATTTAGCTCACCTGCATTTATCCAACAAGCGGCTCATTGACTAACTGCATGAGCCAGGCCTTGTTCTAGGGTGCTGGAATAATGGCAGTGAGCAAAACAGACAAAAATATCTGCCCTCCTGGACCCTGCCTTTTAGCAGGATAGAGGAAAGGGAGAGAGGCATAAATAAAACAAATAAGGAAAAGAATTAAGGCCAGGTGCCGTGGCTCACTCTTGTAATCCTAGCACTCTGGGAGGCTGAGGCGGGCAGATCACCTGACGTCAGGGCTTTGAGACCAGCCTGGCCAACGTGGCAAAACCTGTCTCTACTAAAAATACAAAAATTAGCTGGGTGTGGTGGCTCACACCTGCAATCCCAGCTACTCCAGAGGCTAAGGCAGGAGAATCACTTGAACCCAGGAGGCAGAGGTTGTGGTGAGCTAAGCTCGCACCACTGCACTCCAGCCTGAGCATGAGACTCTGTCTCAAAAAAAAAAAAAAAAGAAAAGAAAAGAAAATAATATTAAAAGTGGCAAGTGCTATGAAAAAAATAACCAGGCAAGGAAGAAATCACGTGCTGGAGGGGGCAGGGTTGCAGTTTTAAGTAGGGTGGTCAGAGTGGCCTTGCTGGGAAGGCAGCCTCTTGGAGGTGAAGGATTGAGCCATGTGGGCACCTGGAGGAAGAGGCTTTCAAGCAGAGGAAGAAAGACCCTGAGGCAGGGCTATGGCTGGCACAGTCAAGGAGTAGCAGAGACACCAACTGGCTGGAGCAGAAGGACCAAGGGGAGAGTAGCAGGAGGTGAGGTCGAGGTTTAAAAGGGCCAGGCCCTGCAGTGCTTGAGGCCTCCGCACGGCTTTGGGGTTCCACTCTGAGCAAGAAGGGAAGTCAGTGGAGGCATCGGAGCAGAGGAGGGAGGTCATCTCACTGAGGCTGTAAGTGGACCCCTCTGGCTGCTGGGTTTAGAATGGACTTTAGTGGACAAGAGCGGAAGCAGGCAGAACAGTTTGGAAGCTTCTGAAATCAAACACAAGAGAGACAATGGGGATTCCGACCAGAGTCCCAGCAGTAGAGGTGCAGAGAATCCCACTGGACTCTGGATATATTTTCAAGGTCGAGCCAACAGGAATGCTGCATGGATGAGGGATGCAGCATGTGAGAGAAAGAGTAGAGTCAGGGATGTTATAACCAAGAGAGGAAGGAATCACTTGATGGATTTCTTGTCTGAGCAACTGCAAATTCTGAGCAACATGACCTTGGACCAGGCCTATGACCTTGGGCACCTTAAGTCTGAGATGCCTCATCATTCAGCTCCCACTTGTAAGTGAGAACATGTGGTATTTGATTTTCTGTTCCTGCATTAGTTTTCTAAGGATTTAACCTCCAAGAGGAGGTGCTAAGTAAGCGGGTGGCTATAAGAGACTGAAAGTTCAGGGTGGACCCTTTTGTTCACTCGCTGCTTCATTTATTCATAGCCATTTACTGAGTGCCTACTTCAGTTCAGCAAGGAATCAAAATGTTCCTGGTGAAAAAAAATAAACTTGTATTTAGATCAATACTAAGTGGCACGTCCTACTATCTTAGACTGTTAATAGCCTTCACTTCTCTGTCAGCAGCACGAGCACCCTGTCTACACACACACACACAAACACAGAGGCTCACACACCAAAGAATGAGGCAGTCTTCACTGAGAAAATTCTGGGTGAAGAGAAAAGGCAAAGACGAGGCAGACGCCCCGCAGATGATGCAGAGAAGGCTCTCCCCTAAGGCTCCCCCCTTCTACTAGGAGCTCCTGCGCTCCAAAAACGCTTAGCTCCTGCAACTCCAAAAACACTCCCCAGCCACTGAACATCTGCCTCATTGCACACCCGGGCTGGCCACCCCCTCTACGAGGAATAGCCCAGAGGCACCTCTGTCCAAGGAAGGCATATGGCCTCATTTTAGGACTGCAGCAAGAGAAGATCCCTATGGTCTTAGATGACATCCTTTTTTTTTTCCAGCTTAATTATGGCTTCTGACAGACAGGGCTCAGCTGGTACAGAAATCTGCACCCCAAACTCACTGTCACAAAGATTCCAGCCAGACAGACCTGGGGACACTTTTCCCTTGGACTGAGGCTGGAAGACAGAGACTTTTTAATTAGAATTTGTTATTAATGGGAAGTGCTGCAAATTAAAACTAGGCCTCCTCCCTCTCCCTCCTGCGTTCCCCACTATATTTATCTCTGATCTCAATTAGAAAGTTCAGGGACTCGCTGCTGAATAGAATGTGTGGATATGAAAGCTTCTGGAGATACCAGAAAGAGGGTGAAGGCGTGGAAGGAGAGAATGGAAAGTGGAGGCTGGGGAGGGGGCGATGGGTGTCGCTGAGACAGGGTGGGAAGGACCGGGATCACACCCCGTGCCTGAGCTGTGAAACGTGCCCTGGAACTGCCCCAGGAAAAGCCTCCTAGGGCTTTTCTCTAACACTGGTGACAAATGTCTCCACTCCTTGAAGAGGGAATAACTAGTCACTAACACACAGATGAGACATCAGAGGTGGCTACACTCTGAAAGAGACTTTTTTCAGGGAGAGTTAGAGAGACATTCAGTTTGGTTTGGTTTATACATTTTCAAATGGAAACCAATCTGATTTTTCCCAATTGTTAAGATAAGACATGCTTTTTTATTTTTAAAACCCCCACATTACAGATAAGGTTAAAGTAAAAATCATTTGAAATCTCACCAACCTAAAGATCTACGCTGTTCATAGTTTTGGTGAACATCCGGCTTGCTATCTGTCTCTGTCTCTGTCTCACACAATTTAATATCTTTGGGATAATGCTATATATATGAAATGTCCCGAGGCATGCTTTTCCCTCGACAAAATACATTGTGAGATATCTTTCTATATCAATCAACATAAATCTATGTCAAAATTTTTAATGGTTACATGGCATTCCAATATATGGATGTATCATAATTTATTTAACCAGGCCCATCTTGGTGGTCATTTAGGCTGCTTCCAAGGTGCATTCTTACAAACAGATCTGTGCCTTCCCTTTAACAGAGCAGAGCTGGGACTGCACCACAACGCTACCTCCACCCCTCCGCAACTGGGCCGTGGGACTTCCCAGGGTCCAACAGCGCCATCTATGGGCCGGAAGACCCCCGAGAGATAGCATTTTCTCAGCGACCTCTTTGTCTACCCAAGAAACTAAATGTGGGCCCTCCCACCCCAATCCATTGGCTTAGAGCTGTGGAAAGCTGCATGATCAGCAGAATTAGAACAATAAACAAACTTCCCCTTGTGCCATAAATCCTTTTGGGGACCTTCAGATGGACAATAACCCTAGTTTAGCACACTCAATATGGTTTGCTATTATTATTCTTCCAGTCATGGGATGATATTTGGAAACATGATTATGATCATCCAATTCCACCTAAAAAAGAGAGAGAGGGAGAGAGCTTCAGAGCTGCCCAGCCTGGGAGAAAGTCGTGACGCCTCCCCTTCTAGCTGCAGCACAGAGGACAAGTGACTTGGCCTGAGTCTCACTTTACTCATTTGAAAATGGTAGTAATGATACCTCCCTTGCAGGTTTGCTTGAGATTACAAATAATGTATTGAAATACTCAGATCATAGTAAGTGTAATGGTAACTTTAACAATAATTACTAGCATTAGTAATAATAGCAAAATATTATGTTTGTATTAATAAAAAATTTCTCTCTATCATGCCTCCTGCTAGTCTTACAGGGCATATGTACAAGACACACGCCCTGCCTTCAAGGTAGGCTCAGATCTCTCTACAGGCAACTCTCCTAGGAAGCAGATCCTTCAGGAGGCACAAGGTGGCTGTGAAAGAGGCGGCACAGAGCATAGAATGAGAGGAACCCACAGTACAATGAGGGAAATTTAGGAATCAGCGTGGAAAGCAACTTAAAGCTCATGAGGTCCAACCGCCTGTTCCCATATTTGAATCAAAGCCAGCTCCAACAGGTCTGGTCTATTCACCTTACTCCAGGGATGAGTCCCAACCACACTAGGGAGGCCAACTTCCCCTCTGCCAATAGCTCAGTTAGAAAATGCTCCTGCTCAAACTTGAGGAAGTGCTTAGGGCAGGCTTTCTAGACTGTCAGGATGATTGAAGGCAGACCTCCCAGAGAAGAGAGATTGGGGGATTATAATGCAGGGTAAGTGAACATGGTCTTGGGTGGTTTGGGTTGTCATCTGCCAAGGGCAAGGACTGGTCTTGATGACCAGATGACCTCCTGGCCACACCAGCTTTATGTCCCACATTTTATGCACATGTTGTACATGACCTATGTTTCCAACCCAGGCTGAGGTCCAACTACTGCTGAGGACCTCAGAGCACACTCATGACAGCCATCATGGTGCTGAGGGCAGAGTGAAGGATGGAGATGGACGGAGAGAGAAGGTTGTCTTCTGTCCATCTCACAGCCATTGCCCCATCCAGACACTTACTGCCTTTTCGGTAGGGTACTATGATAACTTCCAACTGGTTCCAGCAGTCATCCTATTTCTACTCCAGCCCTTTCTCCATACCACTGCCAAATTAATCATCTACTGCAGCCACTCCCCAGCTCAAAAACCATTCATAGATCCCCACTGCCTGCACAATGAGATTCAAACTCAATCTATACGCAAAACTCTCTATTATCTGACCCCAACTCTTTCCCTAGTTCTTCCTACTCTCCAGACATATAGAAACATGTGATGTCTCCCAATACTTGTCTCATGCTTTCCCACCTCCCTGTCTTTGTTCAAATAATGCCCTCTGTTACCGTCTCTCTCTTCCAGATCCCCACATGCCCCAATTTTACCCATATTCAAGGTGACGCCTCTGCTGGCCACCCATTCAGAAGTAACCCTTCTCTCCTCTGGCTTTCACTTGTATCTTTCATAGGGAAGTTAGCATTTTAATCTTTTATAATTATTTGTGATTCTAGGGTATGAGCCTTGTAGACTCATCCTGGAAGGCAAGAAGACATTGTCCTTCACATTTATCTGAACATCACCGTAACAAGCAATGACTACTAGTTGATGTGTGTTCAGGACACACCTTGGGTCTTAGGTCACCTTCTGTCACTCATCAACTATGTTTCCTCAACTAAGTCCCAATTGAAGGTCTTAGTTTTCTCATCTGCAAACTGGAGCTAATAATACCTTCCCAGGGTTATATGTGCATCAAAAAGCTAAGGAACAGGATCCTACACTCCCTGCCAAAAGTGATGTTTAAAGGTGAAATGAGGCCAGGCACGGTGGCTCACACCTGTAATCCCAGCACTTTGGGAGGCCGAGGTGGGTGGATCACTTGAGGCCAGGAATTTGTGACCAGCCTGGTCAACATGGTGAAACCTCATCTCTACTAAAAATACAAAAATTAGCTGGGTGTGGTTGCGCATGCTTGTAATTCCAGCTTCTCTGGAGGCTGAGGCATAAGAATTGCTTGAACTTGGGAGCCAGAGGTTGCAGTAAGCCAAGATCACACCACTGCACTCCAGCCTGGGCGACAGAGCGAGACTCCATCTCAAAAAAAAAAAAGAAAAAGAAAAAAAAAGTGAAACGAACAGCGAGATCTCTAGGTTCAGTGAGTGGAACGGAATAGAAAAAACTGAAATGGGTAAAGTGGGGGGTCTCTGCTCTCTCACTTGGGCTTTAGGTAAAGTTTTCTGCCTGTCCAAAGTTTGCATTCTGGATGGTGGGGTTAGAACAAATGCAAGGCTAGAAGCTTCACCTTATGTTCCTCCTGGGAATGCTCATCCTTCGGAAGGATGCTAGGCCCTGCCTCCACTCCTGGAAGCCCAGGTCGGGTCTCCCCTGCCACTCTCACCTCACCTCACCTCACCCCCACAGTTTCCCCTCCCTGTGGGGCCCAAGCCTTGCCTGTCTCCTGCTGGGGGTCTTAGACTCCCCAGATGGCTGCACCAAGGTGCTCAGTCTCATAGCCAAGTGGGCCAGACCCTGAAACTACCCCTCTGTCTACCAATTGGTCGCTGCTATCTCTCCCTCTCTGTACGAATATTATTGCCAGCAATTAGCACAAAGATCCTTTCCCACTCTAGTTAAGATCCCAAGCTGCAGTTAAATGCTCCCAGATCCCATTTAAAGGATTTTCAACGCAATTCATTCTGACTCATTAAATAATCCCATGGACGACTTTCTTTGCTTTTACCACCTTAGAAGCCTCTTTCCAGAAAAGAAAACAATAAATGAGGGTGGGTTGGAAGTGAGGAGAGCAGCCTGGTCTGGAAGAGGGAAGGAGAAGGCTTCTGTCCTGGCCTCACCAGCTCCTGGTTTTGCATTTTGCTCTCTCCCTCTGGCTCCCACCCATGCCCTCCTCCTGCTCTCTCCCTCCATCCTTTTCTCTCGGAAATGACTTCACCTGACAGCTATGGATTTAGAGCTTTTTTGCCAATTACTTATGCCCAGTGAGAAAATAGGTTTTTAATGTCTGCCCTTGTTCCACCCAGCCTGGCTACCTCACTGTGAAGCGAGCCCACAGCTCTCACTCCCTGAGCAGCCGGTGCCCACTGCCCAGGCTGGGGAGGATGGGGTGAGGACAGCTGGAAGGGGCAGGAGAGGGGCAGAGGCTTCGGTCTCAAGGGTAGCACCCTTGTTACAGAGTTGATATAACAGCCTGTGAGATCTGTGTTCCCTCATCACCCAGCTCAACATACCCATTCATTCATTCTCCATTAATTATCAAGATTTACCAAGCATTTACTGTGTACCAGGCACCTGGCAACCATTTTCTATGTATTAATATACTAAATCCTTGAAATAATCCAGTAAAGTAGATGCTATTACAATGTCATTTTTACAGAGAGGGAAATTAAACCTCCAGAGTTTAATGTACCCAAAAATCACACAACTAGTAAATGCTTCTGAGAGTTGAGCAGGGGGATGAGCATGAACCCAGGCACTGTTGTTCCAGAACTTCTAGATATGCATAACCACTCCTGTGCACTGCCTTTTGCTTTATCATCTTATACCAATAGGAGATGGTACAGGGCCCTGCCGCACCTGGAGAGGCCTCAGCCAGACAAGGTCCTTGCCACACCACAACTCACATTCTACCTGGGGACACAATTATTTCAACTGTTTTTGTATAACATGGCACATGGTCTGGTGAGGGCTGTGACTGAGGTTTGTGCAAAGTGCTGTGGGAACTCAGGGAGCAGGGCCATCCATTCTGCCTGGGGAAGAGAAGGCAGATTGGGAAAGGTGACAAGAGGAGATGGCATATCATCCAGGCCTTGAAGGCTACGGAGGAAATCATCAGATGAAGGAGGGAGGGGAAGGGCATTCCTGGGAGAGGGAACAGCATGAACAAAGGCCTGGAGGCTTAAAAGGGCCTGGTGCTTAGGTAGCATCCTCCTAAGCAAGATGCAAACCCCGAGTGTGGCAGGGGATTTATTGCATAATTTTTACTCTAGACCAGTTTTTGAGAGGAGGCAATTCTGCCTCCCAGCACACTTAGGCCAATGTCTGCAGACATTGTTGGTTGTCACAACTGGGTGGAGGGGGTGCTACTGGCCTCTAGTAGGTAGAGGCCAGTGATGGTGCTAAACATCCTAAACAGTGCAGGACAGCTCCCCACAACCAGGAATTACCCAGCCCACAAATCTCAATAGAGCTGAGCTGGAGAAACCCTGATCCAAAGAAAGGATTGCAGTAAGGCATGCAGAGGAAAGCATGGTTAATTCCAGTTAAAGAAATCAGAAGAGGGTTCATGGAGAAGAGGTATTTAAGAAGATCACACAAATGGAGAGGATGTGGATGCATGAGGATGAGGGAGAAGAATTACCAGCACAGGAGAGAACTTAAGCAAGACCTAGAAGGTGCAAAGTAAGGGGTGTGTTCAAGGAACTGTGCGCTTCGTGTGTACAGCATTCATGAGGAGGAGTAAGAGAAAATGGCTGAAAAAGTCGTTTCAGGTTAGATGTTTATGAGCCTTAAAGCAAGTTAGAAAGAGTCAGTAAGGGCCAGGCGCAGTGGCTCACACCTGTAATCCTAGCACTTTGGGAGGCCAAGGCAGGTGGATCACGAGGTCAGGAGATTGAGACCATCCTGGCCAACATGGTGAAACCCCCCTCTCTATTAAAAGTACAAAAATTAGCTGGATGTGGTGGCCCACGCCTGTAGTCCCAGCTACTTGGGAGGCTGAGGCAGGAGAAACACTTGAACCTGGGAGGCGGAGGTTGCAGTGAGCTGAGATTGTGCCACTGTGCTCCAGCCTGGTGACAGAGCAAGACTCTGTCTCAAAAAAAAAAAAAAAAAAAAAAAAAAAAAGGAAGAGAAAAGAAAGAAAGAGTCAGTAAGGCAATGGGGAGCCACAGAAGGGCTTGGAGCATCAAGAGACAGGATCAGAAATGCACTTTAATTAATCAGGCTTTAATTAATTAATCAGCCAGTGCACGGAGAGGCTGGAGGAGGGGAGACCAGTTAGGAGGCGATTTCAGTGTTCCTGGCAGGAGTTCCAGCCAACCTGGACTTGCACAGTGGCAGCCTCGCTCCACTCGCTAAATTGAGAGTTTACCCTGTGCCAGGCCCAGTGCTAAGCATATAATACAAAACTGAGCCTCATTTTACCCAATAGACAGTTCCCTGGGAGATATGAAAAACAAGCTCCTGTCAATTAATTTAAAATTTAAATGTAATTTGATATTTTAGTATGTTAAAACATGCATTACTTTTATCATTAAAAATACAAGAAGTTTTTAAAAATGGAAACCAAGATTTATGCAAAAAGATTTTATTACACTATTTTCTAAAATAACAATGTGTTTGCCATCAGGGGATCACCAATGACATATCAGGCACTGCACGGGGTGATTTACATGAAAACAACCAAGTATTTTCTTTTCTTTTTTTTTTTTTAAAAAAGGAGAGTTCGCTTTTAAAAGACTGGCATATAGTAGCTGTCCAATAAAATATGTTGAGTAGGCCAGGCATGGTGGCTCACACCTGTAATCCCAGAACTTTGGGAGGTCGAGCTGGGCAGATCACCTGAGGTCAGGAGTTCAAGACCAGCCTGGTCTACATGGTGAAACCCCATCACTACTAAAAATAGAAAAATTAGCTAGGCGTGGTGGTGCACACCTGTAATCCCAGCTACTCGGGAGGCTGAGACAGGAGAATCGCTTGAACCCAGGAGACAGAGGTTGCAGTGAGCTGAGATCACACCACCGCACTCCAGCCTGGGTGACAGAGCGAGACTCCATCTCAAAAAAAAAAAAAAAATATATATATATATATATATACACACACACACATATATATATACACACATATATATATACGTATATATATATATATATAAAACAAATTATTTAATTCATGTGAATTAGAATGTTAGAATGGAAGGGCACCTGATTGATACTGGGCTCAGGTATAAGTAAGAAACACCACATTCATACTTGAGTGCTGATCATGCTGGACTGGCCTCCCAAGTGAATGGAGTTAGGCAATGGGAGGAGGGGCTGGAGCTGTTTCAATCCGTCCTGCCCCAGATCAGGCCCCGGGATCTAGGAGAGCTGTGACTGCAAGAGATGAACCACGTCCCAGCAGGGAGTCAGGAAAGGGGACACCAAGGTGAGAATCAAGAAAGGTAGGACAGATTAAAGCTTTTGTGAAGCCACCAGAGCTTTATTAAATGAATAGTGGAAAACTCAAATGCTTGCTCTGAAACAAAGAACCTCAAAGTCTCAGTGGCATACAGTAACAAGCATGTCAAATTCTCCCCCATGAGTTTGCGGGTGGCTAGGGATGGCTCTGCTCCATACAGCCCTCATCCACCAGGGACCAGTGAGCCAGCAGGCAGGTTTTTTTCAGGGCAATGACAGACGTTCAAGAGAGCAAGACCAACTGCACAAGGCCACCCAAGCTCCTGCTTGCATCACATCTACTAATATCCAGCCAGCTAAAGCAAGTCAGGTGGCTTAGCCAAAAGACAAGGAGCAGGGAAATACACTTGCCCTCTTGTGGAAGGAATTACAGAGATGCCCAGCAAAGGGCATGGATACAGGCAGGGGTAGAGGATTAAGGGCAATCATCAATCATGCAGTCTCAGCCCAGCAACTATTAACACTTGCAGTTTCCTATTTTCATATTACAAATTTGCTTAAAATGGGCCCTGTGGCAAACAAACAGGGGCTCTTTACAATGGATGAATCCTCTCTCCCCTGAGATTCTGAATGGGATCACAGGAGAGAAGCAGAGGATAGGGAGAGAACATTGGCCTATAAGCTGGAAGCCTTGGATCTTATCAATGTTGTTGATGCTCAGCCTGCTGTGCTTCACCTTTATTTAACACTGACCTAACCCTAACCTAAACCTCAACCCTTTGACACTGTCAGCCTCCTCTTTCTCCTTAAAACTGTCTTCGCTCTTTCCAGAGCATCTTTCTCTTGCTGTTTTTATCCTGAGCCTGCCCCTCGAGCAGTTCCTTCTCTGTTCCCTTTGAAGGTTTCTTTTTTGCCACCTGCCCCTGAAATACCAGTGGTCTTCAGGTTTCTGTCTGGAGGCTACTATGTTAAGTGAAATAAACTGAACACAGAAAGACAAATATTGCATGTTCTCACTCATATGTGGGAATTAAAAAGTGAATCTCATTTAGATGAAGAGTATATTGGTCGTTAGCAGAAGCCAGGAATGTTAGGTGGGAGAGGGGTGAAGAGAAGCTGATTAATGGGTACAAATATATGGTTTGAGAGAAGGAATAAGACCTGGTGTTAGATCAGTTGGGTGACTATAATTTACAATAATCTATTGTACATTTCAAAATAGCTAGAAGAGAATAATTTGAACAGTTCTAGCATAAAGAAAAGATAAAAATATTTAAGGTGATGAATATCTCAAGTACAATTATTTGATCGTTACAAGTTATATCAATGTACTAAATTATCACATGTACCTGAAACTATGTACATCTATTATGCATCAATAAAGAAAACTTAATTTGGATAAAATGGAAAATTTCTATTTCAAAAAAAGAAAAGAAAAGGGGCAGACCCAAAGAGCTGATTCCTGGAGGCTGTTCTCACACAATAAGGTTTCAAGAAAGATATTTGTCTGCCCTGTGCTGACCCCACTGGCCCAGAGGAACTGAGCCTGCATTGCATTTTCCCACCACACTGCAGAGTTCATTCCAGGCTTCCTGTTCATAGGTGTTCTCACTGCATGCACCTGGCTGCCTGACACTGCTTGAGCACAGTGGGAGGGATGGGGTGGGGTGGACTTGCTTCTGTAAAGGACTAAGAAGAGCCTGGAGGGACGCAATGAGCTCTCCCTGAGGGCTGGGAGGCATTAGACACACTGCCAGTGAGAAGGACGCTGGGTTCTTCCCTTCTTTTTCCCTTTTAATAGCCTCCAGTTCCATTCACCTTGCTGAAAGTGACAGGAATCGATTCCCCTTTATTGCTGAATAGTATTCCATTGTGTATATGTACCACATTCCCTTTATGCATTCATCCTTTGATGAGCACTTAAGCTGACTCCATATTTTGGCAATTGTAAATAGTGGTGCAATAAACATGGACGTGCAGAGGTCATTTTGATACATTGATTCACTTTTAAAAATATATACACACAGAAGTGGAATTGCTGGATCATATGGAAGTTCTAGTTTTAGTTTTTTGAGGAACCTCCATACTGTTCTCCACAGTGGCTGTACTAATTTACATTCCCACTGACAGTGTACAAGGATTTCCTTTTCTCCACATTTTCATCAGCCTGGGACTGACTATTTTCAAGGTCTCAACCCCTGTCCTTGCCTCACAAACCTCATTTAGAGTTGAAGAATCGCTAAATCAGAGATGTTGTTCTGACCCTCGCTGCCTAGCTGGAGGGTCTTCCAAGAAACCTGCATTCTCATCCACTGCTGATGGAAGTAGAAAATGATACAACCTTGCCGTTGAGCCATTTGGCAAGAAGTGTTTGACCTTTATGTCCACCTCTAAGAATTCATTCAGGAATGTGCTTTGATGGTTAATTTTTTGCTTTTATTATTATTATTATTTTGACACAGGGTCCCACGCTATTGCCCAGGCTGGAGTGCAGTGGCATGATCTCAGCTCCCTGCAACCTCTGCCTCCTGGGCTCAGGTGATCCTCAGCCTCCCAAGTAGCTGAGAGTACAGGAGTTCATCACCACGCCCAGCTAATTTTTGTATTTTTTGTAGAGATGGATTTTTGCCATGTTGCCCAGACTGGTCTCGAACTCCTGGACTCAAGCGGTCTGCCCACCTCAGCCTCCCAAAGTGCTGGTATTATAGGCGTGAGCTACCTCGACCAGGCTTTTACTATTATTTTTAATTAACATAATAATTGTACATATTTATGGGGTACAGTGTGATATTTTGATACATGTATACAATGTGTAATGATCGTCCTAGGGTAATTAGCATATCCATCACCTCATTTATCATATCTTTGTATCGGGAACATCCAAAATCCACCCTTAGAGCTATTTAAAAAGATACAGTAAATTATTGTCAATTATATTCACCCTATAGTGCTATCATGATGGTTAATATTATACATCAACTTGACTAGGCTAAGGGATGCCCAGATAGTGTATGAAACGTGATTTCTGGTTCTGTCTGTGAGAGCGTTTCTGGAAGAGATTAGCACTGGAATCAGCAGACTCAGTAAGAAGATCCGCCCTCACCCAATGTGGGAGGGCCTCAGCAGAACAAAAAGGCAGAGGAAGGGTGAATTTGCTCCCTCCTATGGAACTGGGACATCTTCTACCGCCTTGGGACATCAGAGCCCCTGATTCTCAGGCCATCAGACTCCAGACATCAAAACCCCTCCCATGTAAACTGTTCTCAGGCCTTGGGACTCAGATTGAACTGCACCACTGGCTTTCCCGGTTCTCTAGCTTGCAGACGGCATGCCGTGGGACTTCTCAGCCTCCATAATCAAGTGAGCCAACTCCTATAATAAATCTTTTCTTATCTATCTATCTATATATATCCTACTGGTTATGTTTCTCTGGAGAACCCCGACTAATACATGTGGTAAGAGATGAAACTCAAAGAATGTTCATCGAACACTATTCATAAAAATAAAAAATGAAAACAATGTAAATTCCAAAATAAGGATGAATTACATAAATTCTTACAGTATTATTAAATGGGTTACCATGCAACTGTTAAAATAACAAGGTTGGGGAATAGCTAATTACATGGAAAATATTTATGGAATGTTATTAAGTTTAAAAGCAGATCAAAAAAGTCTATACATACAATCCATTTTGCAGTATATATAAATGTATCCTAAATGTATCTATAAGCATAGAAAAGAGACTGATAGGATAAACAGAAAACTGTGAGTGGTTATTTCTGAGTAGTAAAATTTCAAGTGACTCTTTTCCTCTTTTGGCTCATTTCTATTTTCTACATTTTTTGCAATTAGTTTGGATCACTTTCGTAACAAGAAAAATTATTTTAAGAGTTATATTTTTGACAATCTTCCAGTTCCCTTGAGCCATGTTATTTCATAAGTTTCATGCTATGACTTGGACACCTTTTTTTAAAGTTCTACTAAGGTCTACCTTCTTAAGGGTTGGGAAGCATGTCTGATTATGCCCAGCCTTATCTACCCTAAGATAGCATGGGAGTTTCCCAAAAACTCTAGTCATTTATATGTTACCAAGGAATTTCTCCTTATCAGTATAAGGACTAGAGTAGTAAGAGCATATTTGCATCTCTCTCTCTCCCCCAGCAGATGAATTTAACAGTAAGGAAAGTCAAGGTATTAGACACTCATCTTCTAGGTGCATGGAATTTCTAGTTGGCTGGACGTCCTTACCCTAGACTGACATAATGCTTCTGCAGGTTGTCCACTACACAAAGAACTATCCAAGGGGGCAGGTGGAGACCAAAATCCAGTCCTCGTTCTGCTCACTGGCATGTGCCTGGTGCAGGGCCGAATGCTTCAAGGTGGAGGGGGTTCTGTTCATGCATTCGTTTATTCATTCATTTTTAGAGACAGGGTCCCATTCTGTCACCCAGGCTGGAGTGCAGTGGCCAGAAATCAAAGCTCACTGTAGCCTCGAACTCCTGGGCTTCAGTAATCCTCCTGCCTCAGCTTCCTGAGCAGCTAGGACTATAGATATGTGCCATCACGTCTGGCTAATTTTTTTTAAATTTTTTGTAGAGACAGAGTCTCACTGTGTTGCCCAGGCAGATCTCAACCTCCTGACCTCAAGCGATTCTCCTGCCTTAGCCTCCCAAAGCATGGGTTCTTTTTTACATTCACAGCACAGTGACCATCCTCTTGCCAACCTTGGAAATTGCAGGGCTGAGTCTCCCTAGAGGAGTTTTTTTTTCTTTTTTTTTCTTTCTTTTTTTTTTTTTTTTGCACGAAAGCACTATGGGTTAGCAGTGGCCTTGTTCCCATCACGGTCTGCATTTAGAAACCAATATCCATTTCCTTCATTGGCCCAGTTGGCTTCCGTAAAGATATCAGATCTATTCCTTTCTTCTGTAATCTCCTATAATCCTATAATCTTCTCCTATAATCCAGTTTGCTTCTAGTCCAGGTTCCTCTAACCTCACTTGGAGCTACCCATAGCCTTTCATTTTACCTCATGGGTGGCTGTGGTTTTCAACAGTGACTGCACACCACAATACTTGAGGAGATTCTGAAAATCCAGATGCCTCAGCTATGCCTCAAACCAATTAAATCAGAACCCCTGGCGTGGGACCCAGCCATGATTGGGAAACACTGGCTTACTAGAAACAACTTGAACTTTAAGCCAATAAATAAAATTAAATGTCTGGGTTTAAGGGTCAGTTCCTCTGCTTATCACCATACAATCTTGGAGACGTTACTTTACTTTTTTCCTAGCCCAGTTCTTCAAATGCAAAACCCCCAGATCAATGCGTTCCCATCAAAATTGTTCTGCAAAACTGGTCAACTCTATAATCGTTCTACAACTGACCCCAGAATAAGAAAAAGAGACACAGCCACTGGGACCAAGGAGGATGGGGAATGGGGAGGAGAATAGGCATGAGGTGCTAAAAATCTGGCTTGCCAGCTAGGAAACACTGGTTGAGAATAATGTAGGACCAGTTGCTCCATGAGGTTCCTTTCATCTCTAAAAATTGGTATTCTATCCATGTGTGCAAAACTGGCAGGAAGATAAACTTCTATGCTTCCACATGGATCAGAGGAGATTGTGAGTTGCCTAGATATGATGCCTTTTTTTTTTTTTTTTTTTTCAGATTCAGGTCATCAGGCTCAGAGAATTTGCTGTTATTGCCAGTCCGTCCTCACAATGTAGTAAGTCCTCACTTTCCACATGCTAGGCTAAACCTTTTAGTTATTACCACTCATGTCCAACCAGTTGGCTCCACTGAGAGACCAACAGGTGAAGCAAAGTCAACCACCCTAAGAATTTTAAAACCTTCAAGGATTTTTATCAAATCTCTTGCCTTGTCCCATTTTTTCAGCTACTTCTGCAAAGACAAGCCAGAGAGAGGAAGCAAACCTTCTCACATATCTTCTAATAAGGGCAATAATCTTGTTGTGAAGCCTCCACCTGATAACCTGATTATCTCCCTAAGGCCCCATCTCCAAATACCATCACATTGAGGTTTAGGGGTGTATTAGTCCATTCTCACACACTATAAAGAAATAACTGAGACTGAGTAATTTATAAGGAAAAGAGGTTTGATTGGCTCATGATTCTGCAGGTTGTACAGAAGATATAGTGGCTTCTGCTTCTGGGGAGGCCTCCAGCAACTTACAATTATGAGGGAAGGGGAAGCAGGCACATCTTACATGGCCAGAGCAAGAGGAAGGTGGGGAGGAGGAGCCACCCACTTTTAAACAACCAGATCTCATGAGAACAGCAGCAGGAGATGGTGCTAAACCATTCATGGAGGACCACCCCCATGATCCAATCACTTCCTACCAGGCCCCACCTTTAACATTGGGGATTACATCTTGACATGAGATTTGATAGGGACACAGATCCAAACCCTATCAAAGGGTTTGATGTACAGATCTTAGGGGCACATAAACATTAAACCCATAGCAGACACCCCTTGACATCAATCACAGACCTCAGTCAGCCATTGACCCAGGGATGGTCATGGTATTATTAACCCACCTGAGGAGGCATGCTTCAGGGAGGACTTCCATGTTGACACCTCCAACGGAAGGGGCCAATGAAGGCAGCCTACTCGATCCCTCAGAGCTTGTGCCTCCTCCCACTTGTCAGGAGTATACTTTAAAACCCGATGCGGAGACACTGGCATTGCCTACCCAGAGATGAAGGCAGCATGGGCTCTTCCTCCAAGGAACCCTGAAAGCACGTAGTTTTCAGTCTCATTATAAAGGCGAGGGATTATAAAAGAAAAAAACAGTGATGCTTCTTAACTGTAGTAATAATAAATACGTTTGCATCAGTGTTGGCATAAGGCCTCTCTGTAGATAACCTGGCTCTTGAGTGGAAAGCAGACGGCCCTGTGTGGTTTTGTGGCTGAGTGCGGCTCAGCATCTCGGGGGCAGTGGCACACTGAGCGAGGCCAAGTGATAAGGAAGAAAAGGTGCTATGCAGACCTGCCCCTTCCTGTGACTCTCTGGCAATTCCCTACTGGGTTGGCCTTCTGGCCCCGTCAGCAGACCTCGGCCTGGCTTTCTCACACTCTTCACCTCTAGTCTCCAGTCATGCTGGCATTCCTGTGGATCTCCAAACATATTGGTGCCAGCCAGCCTCAGAAACTTGAGCCTTGCTTAGTCCATTTTCTGGAATGTTCTTTTCCAGATCCTTATGTGGCTGTCTTCTGCTTATTCTCTCAGGAGATCTTATCTTGAAGCATTAAGAGCAAGAACAATGGAGCCAGCCTGCCTGGGCTCAAGCCCCAGCTCTGTGTGCCTGAGTGGATGGACAGTTATGAAAATCAAAGAAGCCAGTGCATGTAAAATCTTAGAATAATGCCTATTGCATGGTAAGTGTAAATAAGAGTTAACTATTATCATTCATCAATAATAACATGTCACCTCCTGTTAGAATAGTTTCCCCACCCATCCCAGTCATTCTCTCCCCTTACTCACTAACTGAAATTATGTTCTGAATTTGTTCGCTTGTTCATTCTTTCCCTCCCCACCACTAGAATACTTGCACCATGAGGACTTTGACCGTCTTGTTCTCTGCTGTATGCCCAGTGCCTAGCATCAGGCATATAGTAGGTGCTCAAGAAATAGATATTGAATAAAGTAATTCAGTGAATGAACTTCTGCATGCCAATTATTATTTTTTGGAGGTCCATCTGAGTTTATTCAGGCTGCTATAACAAAACACCTTAGAGTGGGTAAGTTATAAACAACAGAGATGTAATGCTCACAGTTCTAGAGGCTGGGAAATCCAAGTTCAAGGCACCAGCAGATTCTGTGCCTGTTGAGTCCCTGTTCCTCATCTTGGTGCATTCTGTGTGTCCTCACATGGTAAAGGAGGAAGGCAGCTCTCTCAAGCTTCTTTTAAAAGGTTACTAATCCCACTGAAGAGGGTGGAACCGTCATGACTTAATCACCCCCAAAAGGCTCCACCTCTTAATACTATCATATTAGGTATTGGATTTCAACATACAAACTCTAGGGGACAGCAGCATAGCAGGGTCGTAAGTGAGTAAAGTGCTTCCAACCTCATATATGTCATAATATGGCTCTTTCATAAAAATTAACCCTTTTCTTGCTCCCTTGCTCAAACTCTCTAAAAATATTAACACTTCAATCTGCAAGATAGTGAACATGAAGACGTTAAATGGTAAATGTATAAGCTGCTGCAATTTAGACAAATTCTAGTAGTACCTAGGATGTCTTCCACTGTCTGGGTTTTTGCCTAATGGGCAATTTTTAGCTCTGACAAAATCAAAATGTGTTTTCCCTCCAGAGGTGATAGAGATCTGGCTTCTCACAGACAGCAGAACTTCAAAAGGAATTGAGTTATGGATAATGATGATGAAGAGCTCAGCAGAGCCATGAAGACCGGAAGATAAAACCGGTAACAGATAACCTGTGGAGCTTGTTGGCGGAGGCAGCACTTCTTTCCACTTTTTTGTTTGTTTGTTTCAAACAGAGTCTCACTCGGTCACCCAGGCTGAAGTGCAGTAGCGTGATCTCAGCTCACTGCAACCTCTGCCTCCCAGGCTCAAGCAATCTGCCTACCTCAGCATCCAAGTAGCTGGGACTACAAGCATGTGCCACCATGCTGGACTAAATTTTTGTAGTTTTTGTAGAAACGGGGTTTCAACATGTTGCCCAGGCTGATTTCGACCTCCTGGTCTCAAATGATCCTCCCACCTCAGCCTCCCAAAGTGCTAGGATTACAGGCGTGAGCCATTGCACCTGGCCCGTCTTTTTATTTTTGATAGAAAACAAATTCCCAACCTTCCTTGCAGCTGTGTGTAGTTAAGTGACTAGTCCTGGCCCAAAGGATGTAAGTGGAAGTGGTGAGTGCAGCTTCCAGGAAGTTTCCTTGAAAGGATTTTTCTCCCTTATCTTTTTCCTGCTGTCTGTGAATGCAGAACTGATGACTGGAGTTCAAGCAAGCCTGTTGGCTCATGAGGTAAACAGGAGTCATGCTTGGTGGAGCCACAAGGGAGAAAGCTCCTGACTTCTTGAAGATTTTGTGGAGCAGAGCTGCTGTACTTTCCCTGGATGACACATCTTCTAATTTTTATTTGAGAGAAAAATAACCTTCTATCTTTTAAAGCCATTGTTAATTTTGGATTCTTCTATTACTCATATCCCAACCCAATCTGAGTAAACACAGCCTTACAATGAGTAAATGCTGAATACATTTTGATCTATTAAATTATTAAATAAAGACAGGGTTGTCTGCAAAAGAAGGTTGTGACACAGAAAATGTAGACCAGTGTGGGCCAAGATCAGTGTAGGAAGAAGAGGCTCAGGAGACTCTTAGGTGCACAATATAAGGGAAAAAAAATCCAGATCAAGCCTGAGCAGACAATTCTCTTAGCTAAATCCAATTAAACATTTTCTCTGTTCTTTAATGATAAGAAATTAAAAACTAACACCAGACTCTTGCTAGGTAGCACGGAAGTTCCTCTACTTAAGAACAGTTATGTTCTTTGTAAGTCTATTTGTTTGTGAGTCCAGAGGGAACAAGGAGTATTTCCACTTAATCTGAGTGTAAGTCCCTTGAAACTTTAAAACCAGCAGATGCTGCTTCTTTATGCTAATAAATATTTTATGGGTCTTCTTTTCTCCAAAGTAGATCAGATCAGTGTAGCGGGGAAATCTGTGGAGCCAGGTAATTCCCTCCTGCCCCCACCCTCAGCCCATGGAGGGCCTCAGCTGCCATGATAGCTGCAATGTGCCATGCCCCCACCCACTCTGGCCTGTGCAGATTTGAAAGACCTGAAACCAAGAACCATCCTGACACCACCACCTACCCGACCTCTGCTTCAATTGCTTCTATCACTGCCCTTGTCTCGTTTCTTTCATGGCACTTACCAGCGTTTACACTTCTATATTTCTGTTTGTTTGTTGTCTGCTCCCTCCATCCCCCATTCTTCCATAGACTATCATTTCCTTACAGGCAGGGACTAGCTATATCTGTTTTAGTCACTAATATGTTCCCCGTAGCCAGCACAATGTTTGGCTCATAGTGGACACTCAGTAAAATAGGTGGCTGAGCATGGTGGCTCCTGCCTGTAATCCCAGCACTGAAAGGCCGAGGCAGGTGCATAACCTGAGGTCAGGAGTTCAAGACCAGCCTGGCCACATGGCAAAACCCCATCTCTACTAAAAAAATACAAAAATTAGCTGGGTGTGGTGGTGGGTACCTGTAATCCCAGCTACTTGGGAGGTTGAGGCAGGGAGAACTGCTTGAACCCAGGAGGTGGAGGCTGCAGTGAGCTGAGATTGCGCCACTGCACTCCATCCTGAACGACAGAGTGAGACTCTGTCTCAAAAAATAAAATAAAATAGGTGCTGAGTGAACAAATGAATGAACAGTTCAGCAACAGCACCTTCAGCATATTCTGCCGTTTAGGTCACTGAGCTATGTCCCAGATCTCTCCTGAATGAGTATCTGGCTGATAGGTAGCCCATCTGGATGCGGATCTTGCAGTGCTCTGCTCTAGTTTTTGTGTTTGTCCTTTCTCCTCCTCTCTTGCTGAGTATCATGGACGGTGTATGCACAGCGCGTTGCAAGTTAAGTGCTTTGTCCTTCTGAACCACGCCTCCTTTTGGAAAACTCACAGCACACAGAGCAACAGGCATTATTTTTCTCAGCACTTTCAATCTTTCAATTCCATACAATTCTCTTCTTTCAATTCCATAACAATTGCACACCTTTTATTTCAGCAATTTAAAACGTTCACTGCATTTGTATTCACTGGATACAATGAAATTAATGTTTGCAAAATACCTTGGAACTAAATAGAACCCCAGCAAGATTGCCACTAAGAGTTATGTGTCACTTAACCACGGGGATACATTCTGAGAAATGTGTCATTGGGTGATTTTGTCATTGTGTGAACATCACAGAGTGCACTTACACAAACCTAAATGGTCTAGCCTACTACACACCTAGCCTACTACACACACAAGAGGCTGTATGGTATAGCCTGTTGCTCCTAGGCAACAAGCCAGCACAGCATGCTCCTATGCCAAATACTGTAGGCAACTGTAACACAGTGGCAGGTTTTTGTGTACCTAAACATAGAAAAGGTACAGTAAAAATACAGTCTTATAATCTTATGGGACACACCTGTTTCCTGTTGTTACATGAAACTTTGTTATCTGGTGCATGACTGTACAACAAAGGACTCTATGGTCCAGACTAAAAGAACCTCACACTGCAACTACCACCACCTTTGGTGGGAGGCTGAGTTAATGTGATCTTGTTTTGTAGCTTTGTGTTGTTTCTATCTATAAAAGTTTGCAACTTGGAAATTCATAAGCAGTGAAGTTGTTTGTTTGTTTTAAAAATGTGTAGTTTGTTAGGTTTAATTATACTTATAAATTCAGAGTATTATCTCTTTTAATCTCTTTCCATTGTGTGTGTTCGAACAGTCTCATTTATTTATTTGTATTGAATTCTCAAGGTCTGGGGATAAAAAATTCTACTGAATATTGCTATAATTTGATTTGTCCCACACTGTGCTCTGTAGAATGTTAATAGACGTTCCCACCTAAAAAAAAAATCTGTGATAAAATAAATTTAGGAACCCTGTCATACCTTGCTCTGATATACTTACAATGTGCATTATCATTTATAAGGTTCTGCTTAACCAATGTGTATTATCGCCTCAACTTTTTTTTTTAACCTAGTGTTTCTTAAACTTGCCTGACCATAGAACTCTTTCTTAAATGTAACATTCAGTGTTCCAGTATTTTTAGGGAAATGCTGAACTATACATTTATCTGGCAGATTATAAGTGTTTCTTGGAATCAAGATACTGGTGCAAAAATAAGCCAAAACCATGATTATAGCACTCCTGACAGAATATTGTCTTTGCAAAGCTCATTTCAGTCCTGGTGTGCAACACTTCAAACGAGCACAGTGACAGAAGACAACACCTGCTTGACATTCTGGAAAGGGTCCTCATGCTGTCTTGTTCAGGGATAACGAACACCTTTTCCCAGCAGGTGAAGCAGCATCTCAGCAATTGTTGCATTTTGTGGAAGGGAAACATGAGAAAATTCCAGCAGGTACAGGAAGGCTGGAAGCACTTGTTTTATTTTTTGAGTAGGTTCATCTTGGCTTGTGCACGTCTTAATCTGAGTAAGACAAATATTATTCACAGTGTAGGCGTGGCAGCTCAGGAGGACAATAATGGAAGCTCCAGTTTCACATTTTTTTTATTTGGTGTACATTCTATGCATCAAAACTATATAGGATGTTTCAATGTTCTTTTGAGAGTTCAAGCTGAGAAAACTCCCGTGGTTGGTGCATCCCTGAAATACTAATCACCACACCAAAATTTTACAGAAGAGAGAGGAAAAGAAAGAGGGTGGTGGAGGGAGGGTAGGGGTGAGTGGTTATAAAGTTACAAAGCATTAGAAAATTTCCTGAGTGTCAGGAATTTAAAATTAAAGGACTCAAACTTAGAAAACCTCTGTGGAAATGATGATATGAATGGACATTTGCATGCTTAACCTTGATGACTGGCTATCAATAACCTTGAGCAACATCAGGGTTTGAAACTATTAGCCTCTAACTACCCTATAAGAACTGCAGAAAGTCAACTGACTGTGACTAGTGGCTGTGAATGTTCTTTAACTTCATCTTTCTGATGCTTTTACAGTGTCCCCTAACTCCACATAAGCGATAGGTGTCAGTCCTGTTAATATCGCTAGAGCCAGGTGGCCACAGATGACCAGCTGAATGCTTTGATTGATTTGATGCTCAGTGTCTTCAACTTTCAAAATACATTTTTAAGTTAAGTTTCTGGCTTTCAAGTGAATTGATACAACTGATGAATCCAGAGGAATGACCCTTGTATGCACTTAATTCCATGAGGAATATTTTTGGGAATCGTTTGATAATTTCCTATCCTTGGGTTGTTTCACTGGCATAAATATCTTAGACATGGATTCCCAGGAGGAATGATCCAACTCATTCTCAAGAGGCTTTTGTGCTGCTATTATAATTATAATCATCATCAGCATCATTACCAATCCTTACATTTGTAAAGCTGTATTCATCAGGACAGTTGGTGGCGACTGATAGCACCACAATTCAATGAGGCTTTATTGGCTCATGAAGTTTAAAAAATCCAGAGGTAGAGGTGGATTCAGCCACTCCATCTAAATAACACCTCACCTCGGTCTTCCCCTATTCTGCTGTAAATTTTCTTCTTAGAATCTATTACTACCTGGCATTATATCATGCATTTATTTAGTGTTTGTTTATTGCCAGGGCTGCCCACTGGAATGCAAGCACCATGAGAGTAGGGTCTTGCTTTCATTTATCACCAAATGCCAAGAATCCAGAAATTGTTATGGACTATAAGAGGAACTTAACAACTAGTTGTGGAATGAAAAAATGAATTATTTGATGCAGATGATGAAACGACATTATCAGAAATTTGTCTTTGAACATGTCTCTGCTTTTCTCTGTGTCGTTTTCATTCTCAAGACTGCCTATTGCCTGGAGACAAGATGGCTTCCAGGAGAAAGAGCACTTTTTTTCCCCCTCAATATAACCAGCAAAAGGCTTATTGGCCAGCTTAGGTCATATGACCATCCTTCAGCCAATGAGCATGGCCAAGGGGAAGGTGTTGGCCCCAGTGAACCAAAAAGTTTAAGGGCTGGAGGATGCAGGCTGAACAGACCTAACAAGAAACTGTGGCTAAAATAATAGAGTTTATTAATTGCTTTCAGTTGCATTATGTCAGCCGATCCTCACAAAAGCTTGTGAGGAAAGGAGAACAGATATTATTATCCCCATTTTAGAAATAATGAAATGGAGGCTCAAAAAAGGTATGCCTCTTCAAGCAATCAGGAAGTGGTGGAACTCTGTCTCAATCTTAAAACCAGTAAGAGAACCCTTACCAGGAACCAGACCTGCTGAGCCTTGATCTTGGACTTCCCAGCCTCCAGAACTGTGAGAAGTAAATTTCTGTTGTTTAAGCCACCCATTCTATGCTAATTTGTTGTAGCAATCCAAGCTGATTAAGATAGGGTCTTTAGAGGGTCTGCCCGAAGAATTCAAGCCAGTAACCCAGCCTGTCTGTCCATCTTGTATTGAAATGGACATCTTGTATTGAGAAATCACCCATCTGTTTATACCATGAGAGAAACATCACCTTCTGTCTCACTCTGCCACTTGAAAACCTTCAAAGGCGCCCATTCCTATAAAACAGAGCAAACTCCCATTGAGTGAATGGCTTTTTAGTGACCTGATTTCGGCCTCACTATTCAGCTTCATCTCTCACCATTTTCCATTATGCTTTGATGGGGACAAATAAACCATACCCAATCCACAGCAAGTATTCACCTCAGTAGCTCTAAATGCCATGCGTATACTACCATTTCTTGATATTTTGTGTGTAGGAAATATATATTAACTTCCCACTCAGGAAGATGAAGTGTTGACTCTTTCATCTCCCTTTCCCTGCCTCCCACCAACACACATGTACTTCCCACCTGTATTAGGTTTGTAGGGATGCCATAACAAAGTGCCACAAACTAGGTGACAAACAACAGAAATGTATTGTCTCACAGTCCTGGGGACTAGAACTCTGAAGTCAGGGCGTCAGCAAGGTTGGTTCCTTCTGAAACTGTGAGGAAGAAACTGTCCTATGCCTCTCTCTTAGTTTCTGGTGGTTTGCTAGGAATCTTTGGCATTTCTTGGCCTATGGCAGCATAACTCCAATCTTCACAACAATGTTTTCACTGTGTCTCTGTCTCTATATATTCAGATTTCTCCTTTTTATAATGACACCAGTCATATTGAACTGGAGCTTACTCCAAAGGCCACATCTTAACTTGATCATCTGCAGAGAACCTATTTTCAAATGAAGTCACATTCACAAGTATTGAGGGTTAGGACGCCAACATATTTTATGGGAACACAATTCAACCTGTAATAACATCCTTTCAAAACTATATAACTATGTCATCAATTTGGTTAGATTAATGTTCAGTATTTACATTGTAATAAACCCACAGTTATGCAGAGCTCAGCTATGTAGTAAACTATGGTTTTATTTTTTTCCTGAATAATTTTTTGTTGTATCTGAAGTTAATAATAGTTTTTCAATCACTTTGATTAATTTTTATGTTCTTACCATCAGTTTAAACAAATCCTTCTGCCAGTTGTCTAAATCTTTTCTCATCCCATTCACTCATCTCAACTGTCTGTCAATTTCATCTTGATCCCCAGGGCTTCTAACCTGCTCTAATCTGTTCGGGTTGATCTTGGGAGGATGTACCTTCCCTTCTGTGCTGAAGATTCTCTTTATTTCCTGTTTCTTGAATCAGATGTCTTCCTTTCATTAGTTACTACTTTGATTTATGGAACATAGTCTCCTGTAGCTTCTTGAGAAAGAATGTGTAGAAAGTAAATATTTGAGATCCTTTTTTTCAACAATATTCATATCCTGTTGTCATGCTCAATAGATAGTTTGGCTGGGTATAGAACTGTAGGTAGGAAATCCTTTCTCTTTGGAATTTTGATAGCACCACTCCATTGTCTTCTAGCTTCCAACACTGCTGTTGAGAAATCTGAACCATTCAACTGCCTGATCATTTATATTAACCTATTTATTTCCCTCTGAAAGCTTACAAGAGCTTCATTTGTCCCATTTATAGTAGGAAGAATTCTAAGATGACCCTCAATGGGTTACACTCATGTATAATCTGAGGACAGAAACTGAGACTTCCTTCTAGCGAATAGAATATACCAAAGGTGATGGGAAAGTCATTCCCTTGGTTAGGTTACATTCTATAACAAAGATGATGGGATAGTCACTCATGTGATTATTTTATGTTATATAAAACTCCATCTTAGACTGGAGTGAGAGATTTTTCTGCAGACTTTGAAAAACTAAAACTAAGTTATCATGTTGTGAGATGGTCTATGAAAGCACAATATGGCAAGGGTACCTCTGAGAGATGAGAGTAGCTCCCAGCTGACAGGCAGCAAGGAAGCAAGGACCTCAGTCCTACAACCACAAGGAACTGAGTTTTGCCAACATTATCACATGAGATTGGAAGAGAACCCCAAGCTCCAGATAGGAACAAAGCCTGGATTGCAGCCTCATGAGACCCTGAGTAGAGGACTCAGTTACACTGTGTCTAAACGCCTGACCCATAGAAACCATGCTATGCTAAATGTATGTCCATTTGAACTACTTAAGTTTATGGTAATTTATTACACAGCAGTATAAAACTCATACTAATACAACAGCATTCTAAAATTTCAGAATATAAATGTTAGTGTTGGGTTTTCATGTTCTTAAGTTATAAACTTTTAAAAATTACTTCGTTGATGATTTTCTCTTGTTCACTGTCTTTGTTTTATCCTTCTGACACTCTTATTATTCAGATGTTGAGCATTTTAGATTGAAACTCTATATTTTTTTCCTCTTCTACTTTGTGTTTTTCTTGTCTTCCTGGTATACTACCTGAGAAATTTGCCTAGCTTTATCTTCTAACCCTTCTATTGAGTTTTTCATTTCCACTACCATGATTTTAGTTTCTAAAAGTTTATTTTGTTCTCTAAATGTCCATTCTTTTTGGATAGCATCATGTTCTTGTTTCACAGATGCTATCCTACCTATTTCCTTTTTCCTGTCCTATTCTTGTTTCCTACCTGTTGCCTTTTTCTGTCTGCCTACTAGCTTGTTTGGTATTCAGTCATTCACATTAGAGTCATTCTCACATTCTCAAATCTCTGATAATTATATTTAAGAGTGGGGACCTAAAGCATTGATTGAAAGTCCTGAGCTCATTGTGGCACTTGTTGATTGTGAACTACACTGTTAAGCGATACAGCTGGGCCATTTGCTAGGGAACCTCAATGTAAGTCTCTTCAGTCTTTCTTATTGAGCTACTCAGATTCCCCAGAAACATTTATTCTAATCTCCTGCTAGGAAGTTAAAGGGCTGTGTTCTGGGATTCAAAGAGGGCACAGAGTAGAGGAGAAAGCCTGGGAGTCTAAATATCCAGTTTGCATTCAGTCATTTTGTCTCCCTATTTTCAGTATGGTACCCATAACATTGACTGTGCCTGGTGTCCTCTATCTATGGACACTCTCTTTTACCTCTCCAGAAAATAAACCCCTTGTATCTTGGCCAGGATGTTAGGGCTTCCTAACCCATCAGCAAGGAATGAGGGAGAAAATGTAGGAGTCTAACTGCTTCTTTTTTATTGTGGTAAAACATATATGACATAACATTTGCTACTTTAATCGTAGTGTGAATTACATTCACAGTGTTGTGCAACCATCACTACTACTTACTTCCAGAATTTTTCATCACCCCAAACACAAACTCTGTACTCATTAGGCAATAATTCCCCATTCCTGTTTCTGAAACAGCTTTCCACCAATCCTCTTTATTCCCACCTCTATCTCCAGTTCTGAAAGTTTCTGATGCCAGTAATCGCTGAGCCTTTGAGGATTCTGCAGTGTAAATTTGGTTGGTTGGTGCGTTTTTTCACTGCCGCCTTCAGAGTCTTCTTTCTCAGGTCAGCTACATATGTTATCACTTGTCCATCTCCTTTCTAGCTTCCAAAATGATACCGTTGTCTCCACTCTCATTTTACCCAAACTTGTGGATTTGTAGCAAAAAAAGGAACGCTTTACTGGTGGTTTTAGTGGAGTTACAGGACAGTATGAATTTAGATGAGTGTACTCAGCTCTGCTCTCTGATCAACTTGCCAAACACTCTAACTTCCAACTGCTTTTTAGCTGATTTTCTTAAGTAGATGATCATATTATGTACAGAGAGAGTTTTCAGACTTCTTGCAACATGTTCTGTTAAGTTGATGCAGCTCTTCCCTTCAGTTACAAACACATAGAAACACTTGATATTGTTTTTAAAATATGGCTGCACTTGAAAGAAGGAAAGGGAAATGTCATAGTGCCAGAAATCAAGAGATAAGACAGAGACAAAAAGGTACAGGAAGGTCATGACCATCTGCAGAGGGTTTAGGGTCTATAAACCACGGTTCTAAAACCCACACAAGTACAGGAGATGCTTCCTTGGCCCTTGAGATGGGGAAGCTGAAACCGAGCTGTAATAGGTGGTTTTTGTGTCCAACATCATTTGCCCCTGGTCAGTCTCTGATTTCCCTAGAGATGAGTGTTTCACTTCTAGCATGCACCTGAGAAGAGGGACCAGAACACATGAGTCTAGTAGACCAAGGTAAGATGTTTGAAAGAATTTCACATGACAGAGTGATGTTATCTGATTCACATTTCCAAGAGATTCCTCTGGCTGCCGTGTGGAGAATAGATATTAGTGGAAGGAGGGAAATAAGTTGGGAGAGCATGCCAATAGTCAAGAGGAGCATTCTGGTTATCTATCACCGTGTAACAAACTACCCCAAATTCAGAAGCATGAAAACAATAACTTTCTGGCATATAGAGAAAACTGTAAAAATTTTTAAATAAAAAAACAAAATATTATTTTATTATGGTCATTATCTATGAGTCAAGAATTCAGAAAGAGTGCAGTCGGCATGGTTTATCTATGCTCATGATGTCTGAAGCCTCAGGTTGGAAGTCTCAAATGGCTGAGATGATTTAAGTGGGTGGGAACTGCACTAGCGGAGTTAAGCTGGAACTGTTAACTGGAATACCAACATGCCTGCCTCTTGGGCTTCCTCATAGCATGGCAGCTTAGTTACAATAGGGAGCATCCAAAGTGAGTGTTCCAAGAGAAGCAAAAAGAAGCTTTTTATGATCTATTCAGAGAAGTCACATAGCTTCGCTTCCACCATATGCAATTAGTTAAAGTAGTCTTGGGCCCACCCAGGTTCAAGGGGGAAGGAACATCAACTCCACCTCTTGATGCCAGAAGTGTTAAAGAATTTGGGGACCATGTTTTAAAACTGCTAAGGGAGAGATTATTATGGCTACAAACAGAGTGATTAGCAGTGAAGATGGAGAGTGAAGACAGATTCAAGAGGCATTTAGGAGTCAAGTCAAGAAACTTGCTGTTGAATTATATGCTGGAGAAAGGGGGTGATGGTGATGTAAAAAGAAGAATCATGAATGACTTCTAGGTTTTGGGGCCAAGCACTTGGGTAGATGGTAGTGCCATTTCTGGGCTGGGGAAGGAGTTACCCCAGGAGGTCCTACTTCATTCTAAATGAAGGGTTTAAAACTATGTTTTTGCGGTGGGAGGAGCCAAGATGGCCGAATAGGAACAGCTCCAGTCTACAGCTCCCAGCATGAGCGACGCAGAAGACGGGTGATTTCTGCATTTCCAACTGAGGTACCGGGTTCATCTCACTGGGAAGTGCCAGACAGTAGGTGCAGGACAGTGGGTGCAGCGCACCGTGCAGGAGCCGAAGCAGGGCGAGGCATCACCTCACCCGGGAAGCACAAGGGGTCAGGGAATTCCCTTTCCTAGTCAAAGAAAGTGGTGACAGACGGCACCTGGAAAATCGGGTCACTCTCCCCCAATACTGAGCTTTTCCAACGGGCTTAAAAAATGGCACACCAGGAGATTATATCCCACACATGGCTCAGAGGGTCCTACGCCCAGAGTCTCGCTCATTGCTAGCACAGCAGTCCAAGATCAAACTGCAAGGTGGCAGCGAGGCTAGGGGAGGGATGCCCGCCACTGCCGAGTTAGTTGTTTGATTAGGTAAAAAAAGCAGCCAGGAAGCTCGAACTGGGTGGAGCCCACCACAGCTCAAGGAGGCCTGCCTGCCTCTGTAGGCTCCACCTCTGGGGGCAGGGCACAGACAAACAAAAAGACAGCAGTAACCTTTGCAGACTTAAATGTCCCTCTCTGACAGCTTTGAAGAGAGTAGTGGTTCTCCCAGCCCACAGCTTGAGATCTGAGAATGGGCAGACTGCCTCCTCAAGTGGGTCCCTGACTCCCAAGTAGCCTAACTGAGAGGCACCACCCAGTAGGGGCAGACTGACACCTCACACGGCCAGGTACTCCTCTGAGACAAAACTTCCAGAGGAATGATCAGACAGCAGCATCTGCAGTTCACCAATATCCACTGTTCTGCAGCCACCACTGCTGATACCCAGGCAAACAGGGTCTGGAGTGGACCTCTAGCAAACTCCAACAGACCTGCAGCTGAGGGTCCTGTCTGTTAGAAGGAAAGCTAACAAACAGAAAGGACATCCACACCAAAAACCCATCTGTACGTCACCAACATCAAAGACCAAAGGTAGATAAAGCCACAAAGATGGGAAAAAAACAGAGCAGAAAAAGTGGAAACTCTAAAAGTCAGAGTGCCTCTCCTCCTCCAAAGGAACGCAGCTCCTCACCAGCAACGGAACAAAGCTGGACGGAGAATGACTTTGACGAGTTGAGAGAAGAAGGCTTCAGATAATCAAACTACTCCGAGCTACAGGAGGAAATGTGAACCAATGGCAAAGAAGTTAAAAGCTTTGGAAAAAAATTAGACGAATGGATAACTATAATAATCAAGGCAGAGAAGTCCTTAAAGGACCTGATGGAGCTGAAAACCAAGGCACGAGAGCTATGTGACAAACGCACAAGCCTCAGTAGCCAATGCGATCAACTGGAAGAAAGGGTATCAGTGATGGAAGACAAAATGAATGAAATGAAGCAAGAAGAGAAGTTTAGAGAAAAAAGAATAAAAAGAAATGAACAAAGCCTCCAAGAAATATGGGACTATGTGAAAAGACCAAATCTCTGTCTGATTGATGTACCTGAAGGTGACGGGGAGAATGGAACCAAGTTGGAAAACATTCTGCAGGATATTATCCAGGAGAACTTCTCCAATCTAGCAAGGAAGGCCAACATTCAAATTCAGGAAATATAGAGAATGCCACAAAGATACTCCTCGAGAAGAGCAACTCCAAGACACATAATTGTCAGATTCACCAAAGTTGAAATGAAGGAAAAAATGTTAAGGGCAGCCAGAGAGAAAGGTCGGGTTACCCACAAAGGGAAGCCCATCAGACTAACAGCTGATCTCTCTGCAGAAACTCTACAAGCCAGAAAAGAGTGGGGACCAATATTCAACATTCTTAAAGAAACGAATTTTCAACCCAGAATCTCATATCCAGCCAAACTAAGCTTCATAAGTGAAGGAGAAATAAAATACTTTACAGACAAGCAAATGCTGAGAGATTTTGTCACCACCAGGCCTGCCCTAAAAGAGCTCCTGAAGGAAGCACTAAACATGGAAAGGAACAACTGGTACCAGCCACTGCAAAAACATGCCAAAATGTAAAGACCATCAAGGCTAGGAAGAAACTGCATGAACTAATGAGCAAAATAACCAGCTAACATCATAATGACAGGATCAAATTCACACATAACAATATTAACTTTAAATGTAAATGGGCTAAATGCTCCAATTAAAAGACACAGACTGGCAAATTGCATAAAGAGTCAAGACCCATCAGTGTGCTGTATTCAGGAAACCCATCTCACATGCAGAGACACACATAGGCTCAAAATAAAGGGATGGAAGAAGATCTACCAAGCAAATGGAAAACAAAAAAAGGCAGGGGTTGCAATCCTAGTCTCTGATAAAATGGACTTTAAACCAACAAAGATCAAAGGAGACAAAGAAGGCCATCACATAATGGTAAAGGGATCAATTCAACAAGAAGAGCTAACTATCCTAAATATATATGCACCCAATACAGGAGCACCCAGATTCATAAAGCAAGTCCTTAGAGACCTACAAAGAGACTTAGACTCCCACACAATAATAATGGGAGACTTTAACACCCCACTGTCAACATTAGACAGATCAACAAGACAGAAAGTTAACAAGCACACCCAGGAATTGAACTCAGCTCTGCACCAAGCAGACCTAATAGACATCTACACAACTCTCCACCCCAAATCAACAGAATATACATTCTTTTCAGCACCACACCACACCTACTCCAAAATTGACCACATAGTTGGAAGTAAAGCACTCCACAGCAAATGTAAAAGAACAGAAATTATAACAAACTGCCTCTCAGACCACAGTGCAATCAAACTAGAACTCAGGATTAAGAAACTCACTCAAAACCGCTCAACTACATGGAAACTGAACAACCTGCTCCTGAATGACTACTGGGTACATAACGAAATGAAGGCAGAAATAAAGATGTTCTTTGAAACCAACGAGAACAAAGACACAACATACCAGAATCTCTGGGACACATTCAAAGCAGTGTGTAGAGGGAAATTTATAGCACTAAATGCCCACAAGAGAAAGCAGGAAAGATCTAAAATTGACACCCTAACATCACAATTAAAAGAGCTAGAAAAGCAAGAGCAAACACATTCAGAAGCTAGCAGAAGGCAAGAAATAACTAAGATCAGAGCAGAACTGAAGGAAATAGAGACACAAAAAACCCTTCAAAAAATTAATGAATCCAGGAGCTGGTTTTTTGAAAAGATCAACAAAATTGATAGACTGCTAGCAAGACTAATAAAGAAGAAAAGAGAGAAGAATCAAATAGACACAATAAAAAATGATAAAGGGGATATCACCACCAATCCCATAGAAATACAAACTACCACCAGAGAATACTATAAACACCTCTACGCAAATAAACTAGAAAATCTAGAAGAAATGGATAAATTCCTCAACACATACATCCTCCCAAGACTAAACCAGGAAGAAGTTGAATCTCTGAATAGACCAATAACAGGAGCTGAAATTGTGGCAATAATCAATAGCTTACCAACCAAAAAAAGTCCAGGACCAGATGGATTCACAGCCGAATTCTACCAGAGGTACAAAGAGGAACTGGTACCATTCCTTCTGAAACTATTCCAATCAATAGAAAAAGAGGGAATCCTCCCTAACTCATTTTATGAGGCCAGCATCATTCTGATACCAAAGCTAGGCAGAGACACAACCAAGAAAGAGAATTTTAGACCAATATCCTTGATGAACATTGATGCAAAAATCCTCAGTAAAATACTGGCAAACTGAATCCAGCAGCACATCAAAAAGCTTATCCACCATGATCAAGTGGGCTTCATCCCTGGGATGCAAGGCTGGTTCAACATACGCAAATCAATAAATGTAATCCAGCATATAAACAGAACCAAAGACAAAAACCACATGATTATCTCAATAGATGCAGAAAAGGCCTTTGACAAAATTCAACAACTCTTCATGCTAAAAACTCTCAATAAATTAGGTATTGATGGGACATATCTCAAAATAATAAGAGCTATCTATGACAAACCCACAGCCAATATCATACTGAATGGGCAAAAACTGGAAGCATTCCCTTTGAAAATGGGCACAAGACAGGGATGCCCTCTCTCACCACTCCTATTCAACATAGTGTTGGAAGTTCTGGCCAGGGCAATCAGGCAGGAGAAGGAAATAAAGGGTATTCAATTAGGAAAAGAGGAAGTCAAATTGTCCCTGTTTGCAGATGACATGATTGTATATCTAGAAAACCCCATCATCTCAGCCCAAAATCTCCTCAAGCTGATAAGCAACTTCAGCAAAGTCTCAGGATACAAAATCAATGTACAAAAATCACAAGCATTCTTATACACCAATAACAGACAAACAGAGAGCCAAATCATGAGTGAACTCCCATTCACAATTGCTTCAAAGAGAATCAAATACCTATGAATCCAACTTACAAGGGATGTGAAGGACCTCTTCAAGGAGAACTACAAACCACTGCTCAATGAAATAAAAGAGGATACAAACAAATGGAAGAACATTCCATGCGCATGGGTAGGAAGAACCAATATCGTGAAAATGGCCATACTGCCCAAGGTAATTTATAGATTCAGTGCCATCCCCATCAAGCTACCAATGACTTTCTTCACAGAATTGGAAAAAACTACTTTAAAGTTCATATGGAACTTGGCATCGCCAAGTCAATCCTAAGCCAAAAGAACAAAGCTGGAGGCATCACACTACCTGACTTCAAACTATACTACAAGGCTACAGTAACCAAAACAGCATGGTACTGACACCAAAACAGAGATATAGACAAATGGAACAGAATAGAGCCCTCAGAAATAATGCCACATATCTACAACCATCTGATCTTTGACAAACCTGACAAAAACAAGCAATGGGGAAAGGATTCCCTATTTAATAAATGGTGCTGGGAAAACTGGCTAGCCATATGTAGAAAGCTGAAACTGGATCCCTTCCTTACACCTTATACAAAAATTAATTCAAGATGGATTAAAGACTTAAATGTTAGACCTAAAACCATAAAAACCCTAGAAGAAAACCTAGGCAATACCATTCAGGACATAGGCATGGGCAAGGACTTCATGTCTAAAACACCAAAAGCAATGGCAACAAAAGCCAAAATTGACAAATGGGATCTAATTAAACTAAAGAGTTTCTGCACAGCAAAAGAAACTACCATCAGAGTGAACAGGCAACCTACAGAATGGAAGAAAATTTTTGCAACCTACTCATCTGACAAAGGGCTAATATCCAGAATCTACAATGAACTCAAACAAATTTACAAGAAAAAAACAAACAACCCCATCAAAATGTGGGCGAAGGATATGAACAGACACTTCTCAAAAGAAGACATTTATGCAGCAAAAAAACACATTAAAAAAATGCTCATCATCACTGGCCATCAGAGAAATGCAAATCAAAGCCACAATGAGATACCATCTCACACCAGTTAGAATGGCGATCATTAAAAAGTCAGGAAACAACAGGTGCTGGAGAGGATGTGGAGAAATAGGAACACTTTTACACTGTTGGTGGGACTGTAAACTAGTTCAACCATTGTGGAAGTCAGTGTGGCGATTCCCAGGGATCTAGAACTAGAAATACCATTTGACCCAGCCATCCCATTACTGGGTATATACCCGAAGGACTATAAATCATGCTGCTATAATGACACACACACACATATGTTTATTGCGGCACTATTCACAATAGCAAAGACTTGGAACTAACCTAAATGTCCAACAACGATAGACTGGATTAAGAAAATGTGGCACATATACACCATGGAATACTGTGCAGCCATAAAAAATGATGAATTCATGTCCTTTGTAGGGACATGGATGAAACTGGAAACCATCATTCTCAGCAAACTATCACAAGGACAAAAAACCAAACACCACATGTTCTCACTCATAGGTGGGAATTGAACAATGAGAACACATGGACACAGGAAGGGGAACATCACACACCGGGGACTGTTGTGGGGTGGGGGGATGGGGGAGGGATAGCATTAGGAGGTATACCTAATGCTAAATGACGAGTTAACGGGTGCAGCATACCAGCATGTCACATGTATACATATGTAACAAACCTGCACGTTGTGCACATGTACCCTAAAACTTAAAGTACAATAATAATAAAACTAAAAAAAAAAAATTATGTTTTTGACCATATAATATATACAGACTCTGTGATTGAAATGTATGATTTTTTATTTAATCTTTAAAACAGTCCTGTGAAGCTGGTATTTATTTTTATGCTTATTTTTATTTTTTGTTTGTTTATTTTTTATTTCATTTTTTAGATGTAAAAACCAAGATCCCAAAAGTAAGCTATTTGCCTAAGGTTACACAACAAGTAAGTGGCAGAGCAAGAATTCAACCTTCAAAGACTCTGTGTTTTCTATTTAACTATTCTGCTTCCCAAAGAGTCACTGAAACTCATGAAGATTAAGTAATTTAGCTAAGATTGCACAGGAAATAACAGAACTAGATTTTAAAATAAGTTCTGGCCCTAAAGCCACTGTTTTATCCAGTACAGGTGATGATTGACAGCAACAGGTGTATTGCCGGCAGGTGTATCCCTGGGGCCCCCGCAATTGGAAGAATATGAGCTCTCTGAGTGAGGATGCCAAGATACTCATGGCCTTTGAGGCTCTCTAGATGTCCCATGAACATGACGGTGCTCTTTGAATGGTAGATAGTTCTCAATTTAAAAAAGAAAAAAGAAAAGAAATGCCCTGCCATTAGATGACTTGACCTAGAAGTTACTCCCTAAAAATTATCCACAGGTCATCCCATCTACCTGGGGCATGGTGTTATGGATGTTCCTTGAACACGTAGAGCTGCCTGAGTGTTTGCCCAAAGAGAACAGTGGCATCACTCACCTTTGAAATACAAAAGAGAAGCCGTTTGCTTTACTTAAATCCTGAATCTTTGATCATCCACATCAGGTGTCTTTGATGTTGGCTGCAATCTGTAATTGCTACAAATTAACACAAAGGTAGGAAACAGGTTAAAGAGGCACGGAGAAAAGAAATAAAAGTCTTACATCTGAACACAGGCACCTTTTTTTCTACCCCCTTTCTCCTCCAAAATGAGGCTTGTTCACTGTCTCTTCCTTCTGCTAGAAGTTTCTTGAACCTATGACTTATCTGCCACATACATTTAATCATTTTAGGGTTCATTTAGACTCTTAAAAGGAGTCTCGAGTATAGTAGGCCTTCAATAAGTATTTGTTGAATAGATGAGTTAGAGACCTAATTATTAAGTTGATAACCATTGGTTAAATTTCAGGTGCCAAGTCAGCTACAGACTTCCCATCCTGACTGCTCACCATGTGGACCAGGGTAACTTCAGCCAGAGAGTAGCATAGGGTGTCCTGATGTCTGGCATGCTGCCTGGTGGGCAATCCTCCATCCATTACGCTGTTGGTTCTTCCATGTGGCCACCGGTCCCCAGTCTAGGGAGTGCCAGAGGCCAAGGCAACCAGGAGCAGCTGGGGCACCTCCCAGGCCAGCCTGTCCCCTTCCTGCCCACACCAACCAGGCAGCCTCTGCCTCCTGCCCACTGCTTGCACCAGCTTCTCTACCCAGAGAGATGACTGCATGGGCCCTTGGATTCCACAGGCAACTCAACTCAGGACATTTGATAACCTTAGCCACAGAAGTGAAAAGAGCAAGCAAAGAGAGAGGTGGCGAAGGAGAAAGAGAAAGAGGAAATGAAAAACAGACATTGGTTTATAAAGAAAAAGAGTTTCTGAGGAAGAAAAATCAAGGACAAAGTGAGAAACTCTTCCTTCTTACAATGGATTTTTCCCAAACATGTTAAATTCTTCTCCAGAAACTTAATTGAACTGTGACAAAGAGGTCTTCATGAACTTTGGAGGCAGACAGACCTGGTTTGGACTCCTGGTTCCAGCCTCTGCTTGCCCTGTGGCCTTCACAGCCTCTCTGAAGCCATTTCTTCCCGCCCGCAAAAGAGGAAAATAACCTGTAGAGCAGCTGTGAGAATTCAGTGAGAGATTGAGGGTGAAGAGTCACTCAATGAAATATTTTTTCCTCTCCTTGCTCTCCCACTAGCCCTTTCCCCTTCCTTTGGTTGGACTTGGTTGTTTCCATTGTGGATTTGTCTGTTTCCGCTACCTCTCGGAAGCACCTGACCCTGGATTGCAAGCTCAGGAAAGAAATCTACTGATGAGGCCCCCGGTGATTAGAAGTGATCACAGCCTGAGCGAGCAGTCAGCTGAAGACGTTCTGGGCATACATCTGCCTTCAGTGCTGCAGCTCATCCCAGGAGTCTCGTGAGAGATAAATCAGAGGGAGGGCAGAGGGGTGGGGGGCCAGGGTCGGGCAAGGAACAGAGGTATGTGCAGCCTCAGAATACACAGCTCGTAAAGGAGGAAGAGGGTGGGAATCCCTGCATCTTGTATGTGCTCACGACAAACGTCAAGGAGGAGGAAAGGGGAAGAATGAGATGGCACAGGCACACACATGTGTGTGAATGCAAGCCTCCAGGACACACTGGCCGAGGGTGTGGGCCCAAGGGATTTTCCCTGCAGTCCAAAGACTGGGCTCCATCCCACTTCCACTATCCTGAGGCTCTTTTCCCTCAGTGGACTTGGTCTCCTCATCTGTAAAGGAGGAAGTCAGAAAAAGGGGCTCTCGTGCCTCTTTGCGCTCTGAGAGTCTACCACATAGAGACCCCTTCTGTCCAGGACCCCAGATCATGGTGCCGAGGTGACCTTGATAATGTGCTGGGTCTGACTCAGGAAAGCTGGAAGGGTAGGGGGCCAGAGTGCCCATAACACAAAGCATCAGTGGGCGATGGGCAAGACCGACCCAGCGCTGACAGCAGCAGATGTGAGGCTGCTGAAAACTTGGGTGCTTACACGTCTGGTGCCAAATCTCCTGAACTCCTTGCTTCCTTGTGCCAGAACCCATATTTTACTGAGAAGCCAAAGCATTCAAGAAAGTCAACCTCAGGCCTTCTGTGCCCATGCCTCAGAGATGGGAAAAGGCCCTGGATGAGACTCCAGAGCCCAGCAGGGAAAGCCAGCATCCTAGCAAGAGCAGAACAATAAAGTTAATCATAGCCACCTCCAGTCATTTGTGGGGAGCACGGGAGAGAGGCTTGCATTTCATTCTCCCCACAGCCCCGTGAGGGAGGTGCTACTGAGAGGTGAAGCCAGCTGGACTTCTGGGTCAGGTGCGGACTTGGAGAACTTTTCTGTCTTACAATCCTCTTACAAGAGGATTGTAAAATGCACCAATCAGCACTCTGTAGCTAGGATTATAAAACGCACCAGTCAGTGCTCTGTGGCTAGCTAGAGGTTTGTAAAATGTGCCAATCAGCACTCTGTAAAAACACACCAATCAGCTCTCTGTGGCTAGCTAGAGGTTTGTAAAATGGGCCAATCAGCACACTGTAAAATGGACCAATCAGCACTCTGTAAAATGGACAGATCAGCAGGACATGGGCGGGGACAAATAAGGGAATAAAAGGTGCCCCCCCCACCCCCCCACCTCCACCCCCACTCCTGCCGCCAGCCAGCCACTGTGGAAGCTTCCTTCTTTTGTTCTCCACAATAAATCTTGCTGCTGCTCACTGTTTGGGTCCGCACCACCTCTAATAGCTGTAACACTCCCCACAAAAGTCTGCAGCTTCATTCCTGAAGTCAGCGAGATCACGAACCCGCTGGAAGGAACCAACTCCGGACACGCTATTACTATCCTTACTGTGCAGATGAAGAAACTGAGGCCCCTGCAGATGAAGAACTTCCGAGGCCCCAGACGAGGGCTGTGTGTGTGTTGTGGGGGCAGCAGTGATAGGCGTGGATTCCAGGAGAGGAAGTGAAGGACACTTTTGCTTCTCCTGGTGCGAAGTGGGCTTCTGCCTCTCACCAAGATGCTCCAAGTGGATGAATCCTCCCAAGTAAAAAGAATGTCTGGATGCAGGGTTGCCAAACCAGGGCAAGACCCACATCAGGGCCCAGCCATTTGTTTGTCCCAGTTTGTCATGGCCACAGAGCTCGCAAAGGGCTTGCTCAGATGGTCATGTCTTCGAGGTAGTCAGGGCAGATGGCCACTACTTAGAGGTAGTCAGATAGGATTTCTGGCTCTGGATGGGGAAACTGAGGCTCAGGGGGTGGGGTGGCTTGCCCACAGTCACCTGGCTGGCTGGCTGGCGTGAAGCAGGGATGAGGACCCCTGGGTCCCAGCGCCAAGAGCAGCACCGTGGCCTCTGTTCTGCACCATGCCTCTCTTACAGCAGGTGCTGCCACACCACCTTTAATCGTGCGTCCCCCAGAACTCCCTGACACCGCCACAGAATGTCCCCTGGGCAACCTAACGACTCCCAGTCTTGGCAGACAGACAAACCAAAATGCAGCAAAGGTCAGAAAAACTTTCTGCTCCCCTGTCTCTCTCTTCTCACAAGCTCAGCCTCCTTCCCTGACACCCTCTTTTTCACCGTCCCTAAATGTTGGGAAATGACATTGAGGTCAGAAAAGGGAAGTCACCTGCCACGTGACTTCACCCACTGAGATCTGTGGCTCAGGCAGGCATTCTGTGCCAGACCGCCCAGAGATCAAATGTCCACTCCTCAGGAGCTGGGTGACCTTGGCGTGCCATTTAAGCCTCAGCCTCAGTTATGTTGAATGTGAAGCAGTAGAGTAAGTGTCCTCCTCACAGTGCTGTGGTGAGACTTCCGTGAGGTGAGGATGCCTCTTTAAGTATCACCTTGATATGGATGATAATTATTGAAGCCAGCTCATCAGATAAATCTCACTTGGTTTACAAACAGGAACACCTTTGCTTTTTTTAAAATTCTCAACACTGATCTCCTCTCTGCCCGTGATATATATAGATACAGTTGTTTTCTTTGGTTACTTTTAGATATTAACAGTTTTTGTGTGTAGTAAAAATCTGGAAAAGTCAGGTAGAAAATGTTCAGTCTAGGTCAGGATCAGTGGCTCATGCCTGCAATCCCAGCACTTAGGGAGGCCGAGGCAGGTGGACCACCTGAGGTCAGGAGTTCAAGACCAGCCTGGCCAACATGGTGAAACTCCATCTCTACTAAAAATACCAAAAATTAGCCAAGCATGGTGGCGGGCTCCTGTAATCCCAGCTGCTCAGGAGGCTGAAGCAGGAGAATCTCTTGAACCTGGGAGGCGGAGGCTGCAGTGAGCGAAGATTGTGCCATTGCACTCCAGCCTGGGCAACAAGAGCAAAACTCCATCTTCAAATAAATAAATAAATAAATAAATAAAGTTCAGTCTCTTATTTGAGCTGAAGCTCCTCCCTTCCCTATTCCTGGAAACTGCACTGGAGAAGGAAGATGTGGTGGCTTTCCTCATTCTCCTTGTATCACCTTCTGCCCTGTTCACTCCTGCTGCACCTGGTTTGTCTAGGAATGGGACAGAGGATGGGAGAGAAGGAAAATAAGGGTCAAAGAAGTTATCAGCCGGGCGCAGTGGCTCACGCCTGTAATCCCAGCACTCTGGGAGGCCCAGGTGGGTGGATCACACAGTCACGAGATCGACACCATCCTGGTGATGGTGAAACCCCTTCTCTACTAAAAATACAAAAATTACCCGGGCATGGTGACACGTACCTGTAGTCCCAGCTACTCAGGAGGTTGAGGCAGGAGAATCGCTTGAACGCGGGAGGCAGAGGTTGCAGTGAGCCGAGATCACACCACTACACTCCAGCCTGGGCAACAGAGAAAGACCCCATCTCAAAAAAAAAAAAGTTCTCATGAGTGGTATGGTTGCAGTCTGCCACCGGTGCCCTCTGTAGGGGTTTTGGGCGCCCTGCCCTCTGGCTTTGGGGACCTCTCCACATGATGTCCTTGTGCAGGGAAGTACTTTCAGGCAACTGCCTCACCCCTCCTTCCAGAGCTCACATCCAGTGGCACAATGCATGCAACTTCGTTTTGTTGGGGTCCTTCTTGCATGGGCCCCTTTCCAAATGGCTTCAATCCCACCACCCTCTTAAGGCACAGAAAAATTCAACTGGAATCTGGAAGGGCCCCTCCCCCCGCCCTCCCTATTCTAACCAGACAGGCAGCTCTATTTACTTCCAGCCTTTAGATGCTTTTAGGCAAGGGTCGGTCCCTGCCCCTATGCCACGCAAATTCTGGAGGACACAGTGATCTCTCAGCACAGCTCTGTCACCTCATTCTATCCCGTGTCCTGGAGTCCACAGGTTCCTTTCCCTCAGCTGGAAGAGAGTGGTGAGCACCCCCTCCCCTCTCCTGATTAACATCCTGTTGCATTACTAATAGGCACATTGTCTAAGAAGCCATTTTATTAGCCCATCTTTCAACGGAGTCGGGCTGAGCTTACAATCTCACGAACTCAGGAAGAACATTAGGAAGCTGCAAGCCTCTCAGAAACGTGTCCTCATAACTGCTCTGACACGTCCAGGAGCGTCTCTCCAGCCAGGATCCATGGAATGAGTGCAGCAGGCTGGGAGAGACAGATGAAGCTGGTCTCCTCCTCCTGACAGGTTGTGCTCCGTGTCTACAAGCAGAGACGGTCCTGGGCTCTGGCATGTGAGGACAGAGAGCCCAATGTCAGCAGCAAGACATGCTGGAAACTCTGTGAGGCTTCATCTGCCACAGCACACCTGGTGGTCCTCACAGAGGGACCAGGCCTATGCTTTCCTCCTGTGAAGCAAAGGAGAGAATGGGGACTAAAATGGCAAAATGATGATGATGATGATGATGATGATGATGATGATTGCAGCCACAATTTGCTATACTCTTACCTTACATCAGCAGGGGTTACGTGTACTGCCTTATTTAATCTTTGCAGCAACACCCTGAAGTGGTGTGGCAGACAGAATAATGGCCCCCAAAGATGTTCACATCCTAATCTCCAGAACCTGTGAATATGTTATATTACATGGGATGGGGGAATGGTGGATGCAGGGAGGCGGTGGTTAAGGCTGCAGAGGGGATTAAGTTTGCTAATTAGCTGACTTTAAAATAGAAAAATTATCCTGGATTATCTGGATGGGTCCAATGTAATCATAAGGATCACTAAAAAGGAAAGAGAGAGAAGAATATCACCATGATGCAATGTGAGAAAAACCAGACCAGCCATTGCTGACCTTGAAGATGGAGGAGGCCATAAGGCAGGACACAAGGAAAGATGGAGAAGCCAAGGAAACGGCTTCTCTTCTGGAGTCTTCATAAAGGAAATCAGCCCTGCCAACACCTCGATTTTAGCCCAGTGAGACCCGTTGAGGACTTCTGACCTCTAGAACTGTAAGATAATTTGTTTTGTTTTGTTAGCCACTACATTTGTGATAATTTGTTGCAACAGCAATAGGAAACTGATACAAATGGGCACTGTTTTATCCAGTTTCAGATGAGAAAGCTGAGGCTCAGAGAGATTAAGTAACTTCCCTAAGGTCACACAGCTAGGAAGGGCAGTGCAAGAATGGGACCTAAGGCTGTCTGGCTCCAAATCCGGGGCTTTCAGCACTAGACTGTACTGCACTTTGATGAGGGCTGCAGTGTGCCCCCGCTGCACACCTGTCATCTCACTGAGTCCTCACAGCAAGCCCACAAAATCAATATCATGAACCGCTTTCCAGATGTCGAAGCTGGAGCCTCAGAGAAGTGAAGAGATTCAGTGACCTCTCACAGCCAGAACATGGGAAGAAGGGAAGCCCCTGTGATTTGGTTTGAATTTGTGTCGCCTCCCAAATCTCATGTTGAATTGTAATCCCAGTGTTGAGGGAGGGGCCTGGTGGGAGATGATTGGATCAAGGGGGCTGACTTCACACTTGCTGTCCTCGTGATAGTGAGTTCTCATGAGATCCAGTTGTTTAAAAGTGTGTGGTACCTTCCGCCTCTCACTTCCTCCTGCTCCAGCCATGTAAAATGTTCCTCCTTCCTCTTTGCCTTTTGAAACGATTGTAAGTTTCCTGAGGCCTCCCTAACCACACTTCCTGTACAACCTACAGAACCGTGAGCCAATTAAACCCCTTTTCTTTATAAATTACGCAGTCTTAGGTAGTTCCTTATAGCAATGCAAGAACAAACTAATCCACCCTGCCTGTTGGGTTTGGGGGTACCCGTATCAGCCCCCCTCTGGCATTCTCCTCAAGCCAAGCCACTTGTTTCATCTGGGCAACATATACTAAATGGCCTACTATGTGCTGGCACCATGAGGGGTCCGAGACCACAGGCCCCGGGTTCTCCACAATCTAGGCTTTCCTACATTGCAAAGGAAATGTCTGCTGCCTTTTTCCATTCTCAGCCTCTGCATCTTGGCTCTAGTATCTGAATCACGGTATCCCACAACAGGTCATGGAGCAGGGCCTCTTATCCTTCTAGTTCAGTTTACATTAGCCCAAAATTCTGGCCCAGAAGGTAAGCTTCTCAGCTGCTGCCATGAGCCTGGTGGTCTCCGGACAGTGGGATCTGATTTTGTTGCATCTGTGTGTTTTTAGGTTCCCTCCCCACACCCTCATATGCAACTCCTTAAGACTTTCCAAGGAAAAAGGATCTGTGCTATTAGCCTCCATGCCCTTCACTGATGGAAAATCTGTCCCTGCGCTCTACCCCAAGGATAAGAGATGCTGGCAGCAGAGGCAGCAGTGCCAGAGAATAATGTCCCTGTAGTGGCTGGACATGAGATCACTACGACAGATGTAAGGTGGTCCTGGGTGGTTTTGGCTTTCCCAGTTGATGCACCCTGTGCAGGCTGTTTGTATTTGTACTCCTGAAAAGTGATAAGGAGGGTCATTCGTTGGCGGGAAGCCCACCTGGCAGATGCCTAACGGGTGGACACTCCTCCTGTTCATCATGGATCTTCAGACCCTCAAAGCTCCAGTGTCTGTGATCAACTGGAAAGAGGCTATTACAAATGACCAGGCCCTCTTGGTCTTCATATCTGGAAAATCTGACCTGGGAAAAGGATTGTTGACTTCCACTCAAAGATGTGGAATCTCCGGACCAAGGAGAGGTCAGAGAGAGGAACCTTACTTGTTCATGAAAAGAAATCCATTGTCATTTATCTGTCTACTGCTTGACGTGCCCCAAAGACCTAGTTTTTCCAGATAAGATAATGTGGTGGCCAGGACTCAGCATTCCATGCCTCTCCTTTTACCTACTTAATCTTAACATTTTGGTTCTAGATTTGGGTCCTAATTCTGGCAAAGAAAAGTAGGGAAGGGGTGGAGGTGCTCATCTTTTTTTTTTTTTTTTTTTTTTTGAGATGGAGGCTTGCTGTGTTGCCAGGCTGGAGTGCAGTGGCACAATCTCGGGTCACTACAACCTCCACCTCCCAGGTTCAAGTGATTCTCCTGCCTCAGCCTCCCAAGTAGCTGGGATTACAGGCACCTGCCTGTAATTAGACACCGAGCTAATTTTTGTATTTTTAGTAGAGACGGGGTTTCACCATGTTGGCCTGGATGGTCTTGATCTCTTGACCTCGTGATCTGCCCGCCTCAGCCTCCCAAAGTGCTGGGATTACAGGCGTGAGCCACTGCGCCTGGCTGGTGCCCATCTTATATAACAGGAAAACTTAAAGAAATGCTGAAATAGGAGACACTAGAAATGGACCAACATTAGGAACAGCCTGGAGGGAGAATGAGAGGAGAGGGCAAGGTTGACAATCTCTTGCAGATGATGGACAGGTCAAAAAAGTGAAGATGGGAAAAGATTTTGACATCCACCCATCCATCCATCCACAGAAGTTTAATAAGATCCTCCTCAGTCAATTCAAACAAACTTATGAAGGGTAAGGCCCCCTCCTTGGTGAAATACCAGTGATCCTGCCATTTGAAGAGAAGAGCCTAATTACAAGCTTATTCTGGGGTGCACAGGAGAAAGTGCTATGATTTGCCTTCATTTTTACCTGAAAGCTTAAATAACATCAGTCTAATCCATCGTTTGGTAAACAGGTAAAATAGGCGCAAGTCTGAAAAGAGTAAGAGTCCACCACTGAGGCAGTTCTCATGGTCTGGCCAGGGTCAGGGGATAATCTTCCTTCCAGCAAGGGGTTTGCTGTGCAGGCTCCTGGAGGTGAAGGCAAGAAGGAAATGGTTAGAGCTCATAGAAGAAGAAGGCAGCATCTAAGGATTGAGGGATCCAAAAGAAGAAAGAAAAGAATTTGCTGAATGAGCAAAGGTCTTTGGAAGAAAAACAATAATAAAAGAGGACAAGCAAGAGAAAGGAAGAGTGATAAGGAATTTGTTCAGTGGGGTGAAGCATCCACCCAAGAACCAAGTCACTAAAAAAGCCAAAGAGAAGCTTCCCAAATGGAGAGAATGCTGATGTAGGGAGAGCAGACCACATGCTTCAGCCTAAAGGAGTAGGTACTTGTCAAGGCCGTGGTTGCAGTAGCCCCTTTGGGAGTGGGTAAGCAGCGCAGCTGCTAAGGCAGTGGGATAAGGGAAATTACCTTTTTTTTATTTTTTAGAGACAGGGTCTTGCTGTGTCTCTCAGGCTGGAGTGCAGTGGCATGATCATGGCTCACTGTAGCCTCAACCTCCTGGACTAAAGCAATCCTCCTGCCTCAGCCTCCTGAGTGACTGGGATTACAGGTGCTCATCACCATGCCCGGCCAATTTCTTTTTAGTTTTTGTAGAGATGTGGGCCTCGCTATGTTGCCCAGGCTAGTCTCGAACTTCTGGCCTCAAGTGATCCTCCTTCCTTGGCTTCCCAGAGTGTTGGGATTACAGGCATGAGCCACTGCCCCAGGCTGAAACTACCATTTTACCAAATGGCACCAGAGAGCCTCTTAGGGAAGGAACCATCTTTATTTATAAAAATACCATCAGAGTTTCTTAGGTGGTACAATGTAGGATTGTGATGGACTGGATTGGAAGGAGACAACAAAGAGAGAGGTAAGCTCCTTAGCTAATAAATGCATGGAAATGGAAATGTAGAGAAGAGGAAAAGGCAGGAAGGAGAGAGGAAGCCTAGAAACATCACCAGGGGCTTCAGTTGTTAGAAATGACTGAGGGACAGGAAAGGGGAATATTACATTTTAAATGATCGGTTTGCAGTTCTGTGACACTCCTCCCCTCAATGTGCCCTCAAATCACAAGGAAAAATCTATGATGTACCTCATGTGAGCTGCATCTGGGAGGCATGAAAGTGCAAAATGGTGGGTCAAGAAGAGCCTATGTTCCTTATCTGGGTTGTAACCAAGGTGCTATTAAAGGCCCAGGGTACTAAATAGATAACAAGAATTATCAGGTCCTACAAAAATCAAGGTGCTGAGCTAGACTGGCCTCAGCCTTACCCCAGGACAAGCCAGGATTTGTGACTATTTCACCCAGGCCTTAAGACAGTGCATCTCAAACTCTCATGACCCAGGAAATTATCTGGAATTCTTTTGAAAACCCAAATAGGAACCCACTCCCTGGGCATCTGATTCAGAAGGTCTAGGTGGAGCCCATGAACTCTCATTTCTAACAAGTTCCCAGCGGATGCAGTTGCTGCTGGTCTGGGGACTACTCTGTGAATGGCCATGCTTAAGAGACAGAATGACCCAGACTCTCCCAGTAAGCTCAGGATCCTTCTTTCCTGTATCTACCTCTCTTGCCAGGTAGCCCACTGCCCTGTGAAGGTTCAGTACCTAGACTTTCTCATTGTAATTGATGGCTGCCCTACCCAGGAAAGGAAGGAGGGCCTGATGAGGGATGGTCATTGGGTCCACCCCTCAGTTCCATGGAAAGCAGCCACGCTAGCTCTTGAACAGATAAAAATGAGAAGTCACCAGCACTTTCCCCACCACTCAGCATCCTATTTGCCAATTGATTTCTCCATCCTTTTGACCTAAGTTGTGATCTCCATGAGGGCAAGGTCTGGCACATAATAGGTGCTTAATAAATGCTTGGCAGGTGGGGTGGGGTGAGTGAATTACCCCCTCAAACTCCTGAACAGGTCAAACATTCCACCTGGGCCAAGGTGGGCAGGAAGATTGGGAGCTGGGGATGGAAGCAACAGGGCGGCCCCAGGATCAAGGTCATCCGCCCTTTAGACTTCAGATCCCCTGGTCTCTGGCTGCCTCCCTCCCATTGCAGAGCCTCCAGAGTCTCTGGGCTCCTCTCTCCAACTCTAGGCCTAAGAATGTGATTGTGTTGGCAAAGGTGGAAGGTGCCATCTCGTGGGAGAGAAAGAGGAGGAGTAAGATGGGGCCCCGACCAGCACAGGGAGATGAAAGGAAAGAAACAGCATCTCCCCAAGGCGACGGAGGCTGTCTTGGAGCAGATGAAGCAGAGTTTGTGAGGGAGGCTACCCCCCAGCCCTTCACCATTCTCCCATTCTGCCTCCTCCCCCACTATCCACCTCCTACTCAGAACCAGTGACTAATTGCATCGCATTTCTCTTTGACTTGCGTCACCCAGCAGAGAGCGTGTGGTTGTTTTTACAGCTTATTCTTTCAGGGAATCTAAGTGACATTTTTTAAGTGCTCTTCCCCTGCCTTGGAGCAGCACACCCTCCTCTCCTCTCTCCCCCTCACTCTCTTTTTCTCTCCCCCTCACTCATTTCCCTCTTCCAGGGGCTGCTGGCAAAAAGAACAGCTCAGAGGGCAGAGGGCAGGCCTCCCAAAAGCAGCCGAGAGATTCTCCTGCTCCCTGGCCCTTGGGAGACCTGATGCAGGAGGACCCCACAGGAGATACCCGTTCACCCTGCAAGAGAGGGCCCATGCTGAAAGCCATGCTGGAAAGCTGTTCTTTCTTCCTTCCTTCTTTCCCTCCTTCCTCTAACCTTTCTTCATTTCTTCTTTCCCCCCTTCCTCCCTTTCTACAATCCTTCTTCCCCTCCTTCCTTCCTCCCTTCCTTCTATTCCTCTTTATATCTCCTCCTTCTCTCCATCCCTCCTTCCTTCTCTTCCTCATTCCTTTTTATGATCATAGCACTGAGTACCTGCTAAGTGCCAGCCCCAAGTATGGAGTCACAGGCAAAACAAACCCAATTTCTCCTCTCCAAGTGATGAATGGAGTAGGAGGTGCATTGTTATCAATGAGTAAACTGTTACAATGCAATGAGTATATCCTATACTCTGGAAGGTTATAGGGGTCTCACATTGCATAAAGCAGGCACCAAACCTAACCTGGGGGAGAAAAGATGACCGGGGGGACTTCTGGGAGGTGATGTTATGAAATGAGGATGGAATTTTGTAGAAAAAGGGGTAAAGAATAGAGAGAAATAAAGCAACAAGTGCATCATCATGGTTCAAACACAGTAGGAAAAGCATGAAGTGAGACCTCCAACAGCTCACTGTGAGCTATGCCATCAGGCAAATCGCTCCCATCCATGACTCTCAGGTTTCCTCCTTGGTAAAATGATGGATTTGGACCAGTTCACCTCTAAAATCCCCTCCAGCTTTAAAACTGATAGTCAGATCTTTCATCATCAAAGAAAGGTAAGCATCGCACTATGAAGGACAGCTGTTAGTGAAAGGGTCAGTGGGCTTGAAATCTGAGGACCTACGTTTAAATCCAGGCCACTTGCTGCTTGTGTGACTTGGGCAAGTAGCCTCAATCTCCTCATCTGTAAAATGGGGATAAGAATGTTACCTGTCATGCTGGATTATTCGTAGAATGGTATGAGATAATGCATTTGCAAGAGTATATTGCACACAGAGTGACTAAGTTCTGAGCTACCGTTGCCAGGGGTGTGTCTCTTGGCCCACGCAGATGTTAAGGACCTAGGCATCTCTTTTTGTTTGAATTTCAAGCAGGGATTCTTCCCATGAAAAGAGAAGAGATGCTTAAAACCCCAAATCCTAATAGTCAGAGAGCATGGGAAAAGAGCCACCAACAAAACATTGCTGACCCCAAAGGGCTTTTTTTTTTTCCTGCCAGAAGAACCTCTGACAGGGACAGGAAATAGTAACATCACAAGACCCTCCCCAGATCAGAAAGACTTCCCACTCCAAATGCCTCAAAGAAAGAAGCAGACATCTCAGCGCAGAGCAGACTATGATGGACAAGAATGCAGAGGGGCATTTGGAATAAAATCCAAATCAGACCACAACTGTCTCAAATCCACTGAACTAAAAGACTTACCTGCCCCTTAGTGAGGAGGTGCAGAGACAGACGGACATCAGGACCACTGATGCTCTCTCTGCTTGTGGAGATCACTAGTCAACAGTCACAGGGGTGAGCCCTTCCCAAGAAATACTTTGGGCAGCATCAAAAGTCTCCAATAGAAGAACCCTTGGTACCTGCACATACCTGGGCTAGTGGACCCTACCTGACAATTACAGTCAAGGTTCCAGTGCCAAGAGGGAGCAAAACTAGGCAAGCTATGCCCTTCCTGAACTCTGTCTGGGGATGCACTGCTGTTATGAATATCTGGCGTAGTGACTGGCACATGACTGCCCCCCAAATGTCACGTGTGCAATATCTTACTGTGAGCAATATCTATTATTTGCAAAGTGATTTTTCATCCATTATCTCCTTTAATCCTTACAATAACCCCACAAGGAAGTTGATATAACAGTGCTCATTGTGGTAGCCAGGAGTGCTATCCACCGAATATTTCCAGTTCTCCCCGCTTTCTGGGCACATGGTAAAACTGCACTTCCCTGCATCCTTAGAGTTAGAGGTGACCACATGACCTGCTCTGACCAGTGAAATGTGAGCAGGATCATGTGGTTACCTCCAGGTGGAAACTCTAAGAGCCCTTTTGCCTTCATTTTCCCCCACTCCCCCTGTCCCACTGCCACAGAAATTGGCAACATTTCTGATGGCAACTATTTTGTCAGTCTGAGTCCTTAGAATAAAGACAACATGTAGCGCAGCTTTTGGTGGCCCCAGGATGGACATGAAAAATAAATTAGAAATAAAACTTTGATGTGATAAGCAACTGAGACTTGGGGGTTGTTTGTCACCACAGCATCAGCCCATGCTGATTGATACACTTATGTTACAAATAAGAAAACGAAGGCTGAGATAGGTTAGGTGAACTAACTTGTCTTAAGTAACACAGCAGGACAGTGGCAAACCAAGGATATAAAGGGTGTTCTTTCCGACTGTAAGTTCAATGTTGCAAACCCATCTTGAACTCAGCCCCTTTGGAACTAGAACTACAGAACGTCTTTTGTCTTCATCATTAATCCCTATTCGCAGCTTCAGGCTGAAAAAAAAAAATCACACAAGATGAGTCAGTTCATGAGTATCCTCACTGGGTTGAAGCTTCTAAGAACCTTGAAACTTCTCAATTACAGTCAAAGCTCTTGCCATCAGCAAACAGGTAAGGCCCTATGCTATGCTTCCGTTTCTCTACTAAGGGCAGAATAGAGAAGATGGCTTGGGTCATCAGCCCTTTCTACTTTCCTATTTGGGGCTATGAGAGGAGACAAGTACAGGCATACCAGAGCAATTAGGTGATGGCTTAAGCAGGGGAGGCCAAAAGTCCTGCCCACACAAAGAATTACACCCACATTAGCTGCAGGCCATGCTGCCAGGTGGTGGTAGAGAAGCCTCAGAGGTCTGGGAATTCTGGAAATAATTGTCAGTGGAGCTCAGTCATCGGTGAAAAGAAGTGAATGGGGCCTTAGAGGTACAGCCATGTCCAGCATAGAATTTCCTCTAAGAAAAAGAATAGATCCAGCTCCATCACCTAGAGGTAAAAATAGCTCAGTCACTGCTCTTGGCTTAGGCTGCTAGCCTAAGCCTTTTAATGGAGGTTTTGGGTGCACCACACAGCCAACCTCACCCTAGCCCAGGCTTGCATAATGGTCTCCTGGGCAGCCCGTAAGGCCTGTGGTCACTACACAATGTCCTTCATAGGCGCCTCTGAGTTGGCCCAGCCTTGTCCAGCAGTTTCAATGTGCTGGGCCTCAGGGCAGGTGTGGTTTCTTGCTTCATGGTGTCTCAGCTCCCCAAAAGGAGATCCAGGATGCCCAGGACAAGAAAGGGTTCCTGTAAATTGAGCATTTACCAGGTCACATGCATTGCCCTGGACATTTTACTTAATCATTTAGACTTAAGTCATTTAGACTTCACAGTCCTTCTGTTGGACTGATCCTGTTCCATTCATTTTGCATCGAGGAAACTGAGACTCTGGAGAAAAGCACCATAGCACAATGCCTGACAAGTATTAAATACTCACATAAACAATAATTCTTATTATTACCAAGGTCATCAACAGTCATCATCATCATTGAGAAGATCCAGACTTTGAGATCATCTCAAAGATCCATCATTGAGAAGATCCAGACTTCAAATCATTCCATAGTGTCTCCAAACCCCTTCTTTTAGACATCAGAAAACTCTTTAGAGCAAAGTTTATCAAACTTTGATGCAAATCAGAATCACTTCAGAAGTTCTGAAAAAAAAAAAAAAAAACACAGATGCATGGGTTCTATCCTAGTCCAGATAAGAGTAAACAGATTTGGGGCCCAAGTTTTGGTATGTTATTGTGGTTTCCCAATAATTCTAATATACCTCCTAAGTTTGAGAGCCCTTAACTTAAATAGAAGAAAGTTTCACTGTCACCCACATACCTACCCTCAGTCCCAATACCTCACTCACTCTCCTATGCACTGGGATGGAGTCTCTAAAGTCTGAGATCTCCTGCCTTAAATCCTGGATAACTAATCTTTGACCATTAGTTCCCTAAGAAAAGTGGTGTGGGTGGCGGCTCACACCTGTAATCTCAGCACTTTGGGAGGCCGAGGTGGGTGGATCACAAGGTCAGGAGATCGAGACCATCCTAGCTAACACAGTGAAACCCAACTCTATTAAAAATACAAAAAATTAGCCGGGTGTGGTGGCGGGCGCCTGTAGTCCCAGCTACTCAGGAGGCTGAGGCAGGAGAATGGCGTCAACCCTGGAGGCGGAGGTTGCAGTGAACTGAGATCAGGTCACTGCACTCCAGCCTGGGCGACACAGCAAGAGTCCATCTCAAAAAAAAAAGAAAAAAGAAAAAAAAAGTGGTATGGGTGGTTGGTGTAAGCAGCCTCTAAGATGGCCCACAGATTTCATTGCCATATCTTGGTATTCACACAGTGTAATCCCTTCTCCTTGAATGTAGTCTAGACTTACTGGCTTACTTCCAACAAATAGAATGCGGCAGAAGTCACGGAATGCCACTCCTAACACCGGGTTATGAAAAGACTGTGGCTCCCATCCTGAGTGCCCTCTCTTGCTCTCACACTTGCTCCTTCTGAAGGAAGCTTGCTGACACCACATGAGCTGCCCTGTGGAGAGGCCCTCGCAGTGAGGAATTGACATCTCCAGCCGACCTCCAACAGTGACCCCAGGGCTGCCAACAGCCATGGGAGTGAGCTTGGAAGCGAATCCTCCTGCATCAAGCCTTGGGGTGGCCATAGCTCCTGTCGGCCTTGATGACAGCCTGTTAGCCTGAGCTAGAGAGACCTGGATTCCTCACCAACAGAAACTGTGAGATAGTAAGTGCTTGTTAGATAAGTCACAGATTTTGGAGGAGATTTGTTAAAAAGGAATACATAACTAATACGATTATGCTTGTAGGTAAAGAATTAAGGTAGGTAGAGCTGTTGCCCTCAAGGATGCCCATATCTGAATCCCTGGACCTCTAAATATGTTACAACGTGGCAAAGTGGACTTTGAAGATGTGATTGTGTTAAGGATTTTGAAATGAGATTTTCCCAGATTATCCTGGTAGGCTCAATGTCATTATAAGGATCCTTAAATAGGAAAGACAGGGACGGAAGAGTTTGAATCAGAGACACAGCAGCATGAGAAAGACTTGGCCCACCATTACTGACTTTGTAGTTGGAAGAAGAGACCATGACCAAGGAATGCAGTCTCTAGAAGCTGTTCTTCCCAGGGGCCTCCAGAAGGAACATGGGCTGTAATGAAATTTTGATTTTAGCTGAGTGAGATCTATCTCAATCTTCTGACCTCTAGATATGTAAGATAATTTGTTTTAAGCCACCAAGTCGGTAGCAATTAGTTATAGCAGCAATAGGAAACTAACACAGGCATGAACAGGACACTACTAGGAAGAGTTTTTTCTGCACAAATACAGTAGTGCTGACATCCCTGTAGGAAGCTAGGCTTTGATGAGGCAAGTACAGTTATTGGGATAAAGCAATAGGGTTCATGAGAATAAGGATGTCACTAGTTTGCCCCCTTAGGAGAACCCAATTGGAATAGTACAGTGTCTTAGCCCCGGAGCATTTCCCTAACGTACCCACCAGCTGTCCCACAAAAGCATGCCACAGACTAACCCCTTTGGAGGGTTACTGAGAGGGTGAGATAATGCAGGACAGAGGCAATCCTGCTTGACATGTCTATAGCGTCATCTCCAGGGACTAGCAAAGCAGAGAGCTGCCTACACAATCCCCAGTTGGCCTTCCTACTGGTATCACACACTCCCATCTCCTTCCCACCACTCAACTTCCAGAAGATAGAGGTTGGGTCAGGAGTGATGAGACAGCATTGGAGAGCCACTCCCCACAACCGCCCCTGGACCTCAAAGCCACTAAAATGTCCATGGCCAAATCTGACTTTACTCAAACAAGTAACCTCCCCACCCTGACCCCAGACTACCCAAGAGTCTACCTACTGAATTTCTATTATAATTAAGACTTCTCACTCTACATAGCTCATCTAATTTTGTCCCTGGTGAATCAGTGTAGTAGCAACTGAGAAACCAAGGCTCAGAGAAGTTAACTGGTTGCAAAGCCAAAGCTGGAATCTAGATTTCCTGATTCCAGTCCTACATCCTGTCCACCAAACCACACTTTCCCCCACTTTTAGCAAAATAACTCAAAATAAAATCTAATCGCCAGGGCTGTGAGACAGACAGAACTAAATTCCAAGGCTGGCTCTGTCACAGAATTCCTGTCATTTCCCCGAGCCTCAATTACTCCATCCCTGAAATGAAGATCTAGTGGGAAAACATGAGACTGAGTCTGTGATAGTGTCAGAGAGCTGAGGAGAAACACAGAAATACCCAGAAAGTCAGTAGCCACCCCCACTCAAATTTCCAGACCCAAAGCAGGAAACCGTGAGAAGAAGAAAAAAAAATTCTCCAATTTTTTTTTTTTCCACAACAAACTTTGAAAACTAGAATGTGGGTGTGAGCATTACTTTAAGGATTTTTTAAGTGACACGTGGATCACCTGTCAGGGAGCCAGGACCGGAATGCTGGTTTTAATTACACCGAATATTTCACTTTCTTATGCAGAGGCATAATCAATTATCTTATTTAAAGGCATTACGATAATGTGTGTGTAAAATGGAGCCATTCCCTGTATTGCATTAGATTCTGCTAATTATAGGAGAATGTTTGGAGCTAAAATGTCAACTTGTCATCCGGATGGCTTGTAATTCAGGATTTGCATTCATAGACGGGAAGGGAACTCTGATAAAAATTGCATTCAGCTCGAGCTCGTCTGGCCTCTACCTCACAGGCTCCAGCAGCAAGGAGGGAATTGATCTCTGCTCTGCCCCTGCTCCTATCCGCAGGATAGTGGGCTCTCCATCCTCAAGAGGGCAAGGGAGGGCTGTAGGAGCAGCGGCAGCAAACCACACCAACTACAAAAATGGAAACACAAGATCCCTGCTGAAAACCTACCCACTCACCTCATTAGTTTTCTTCCTAGTAACAGAGATTCCAAACGCGGTTTGTAAAGAGATTAGGTTCCTAAGAACTGACGGTCTTTGGCTTTCTTGGGAATGTCAGTTGGATTTAATTCAATTCAACAAATATTTCACTGCCAAGTGAGGGCCTACTGTGTGCACCATGCCAGGTGTTTAGTGTAGAGGGCACTGGTTCATAGTGTGGGGTCTGGAGCAGACAGCCTGCATCAGCCTCTGGAACTTACTAGATGTGTGCACTGTGAGTCAAGCTAACTCTCTGTGCCTCTGATTCCTTGTTTGTAAAATGGGGACAGCAGGGTCATTATAAGGATGAGACAGATGATGTCTGTGAAGTGCTTAGAAGGAGACTGATGTCAGTTAAGCAGTCAACAGACCTACCTGGCATTGTAGTCATGACCATGACATATGCCAGCTCCAGGGGAAACAGACATTGAACAAGTAGGAGGGATCCCCTACCCTTCCAGGGGTATTCACCCTAATACCCCACTTTCGTACAGCCACTGACTTCATAATAAGCTATTTCACCTCCTGTATGTCACTGTATCCTCCCCAAACTCATATGATTATCCTCCCAAAACAACAAAAAGGACCTTTCAGAGCAATGAGGTGAGTGATTTCCCTCTTTCAAGATAACGCTTCTGCCAAGGGGAAGCAAGAATAACAGCCCCTCTGGACAGAGGAGGGAATCCGTCCCCCAGTTGAATTCTCTTCTCTCCAGCCCATCTGCCCAACTCTTCCCAGCTGCTGCACACTCAGCCCTGAGTACAGAGGACCAGGGCTGGGATACATCAGGAGCCCTTTCGCTGATAGCAACTACAGGATGAAAACAATCTGCATAAGCCAGCCAGTGTCAGCAGGACTGGGTCAGCTGGGGCCAGGGTGAGCTGAGGCCAGGGTGCCTATGGGAGAGGTTTTAAGATCCAGCCTCCCTCTCCACCACCTAGGCACCATTCCCAGGGCCACTCTAGGTCAGCTGGCTGATTCCTAGGCCACCTCGCTTTGTCCTTTTCCTCTCCCCAACCCTCCCCAGGACCCCAGCCAGCTTTCTTCCATCTATATGCATCTCAGAACTCCCTGAGCAAAGCTTTGGACTTTTCTCCAACTGCCCAGTGCTTCCAGAAATCCTCCTTCCAGATCAGATTTCACACCTTCATGCCTGGCCTCAGGGCTCAGTGACTTGGACTGTGTCATTCTTCCTGGTTGGAGAGCCCAGCCATATGGCCTTGCCCACCTGAACTTGCTCTGCTGCCCTCATGAGTGACCAACTCAAAACAAAGTACCCAAGACACCAGCTTTCCCAAATGCCTGTCAAGACCAGGTTACTTCAGCCTCCCCACCACCATCTTTCTTCAACTGCTCTTAGATTTCCAGGAAACTTGTGAGGTTGGATCAGTCTCTGCAGCTCCCAAGGAGAGTGACCATATACCACGCCCCCATTCTATCTTCCTTGGACTTTGCTTTTTAGTGGGATCCTGGTGTCTAAGAGCAGAACCATATCTGGAGCACCCCTTTTTTCTGGGAGTTAGGCTCTTACTCTCCAGCTTTAAAGCTTCTTGTTTTGATTTGTTTTAATAAATGTTTCTCCTTTAAAAATCTTGCATGCCAAAAAAAGGACAGGATGTTTATTATAGAAAATTGGAATGTCCAAAAAAGTAGAAGGAAGGGGGAAAAATCATTCATTAATCCTCTGCCAGGAGGGCACTGCAGTTAGCATCTCCTTGTTGAGTCTCATAGTTGGGCTTTTTGAAGTTGAACCAAATCATAGACTGAGAGTTGAAAGTAGTTGCAGCTCACAACACTGTGGAAGTGTGGGATCCAGTAATCTATGAGACCCACCGATGTTTCATATTTCCTCCCCAAATAGAGGATTTCTTGAAGGTCTAACCCCCTATAGACTGAATAATAATAATTATTATTATTATTATTATTTTTTGAGATGGAGTCTCACTCTGTTGCCAGGCTGGAGTGCAGTGGCGTGATCTTGGCTCACTGCAACCTCCGCCTCTAGGGTTCAAGCGATTCTCCTGCTTCAGCCTCCCGAGTAGCTGGGATTACAGGCGCATGCCACCATGCTCAGCTAATTTTTGTATTTTTAGTAGAGACGAGGTTTCACCATGTTGGCCAGGATGGTCTCTATCTCTTGACCTCGTGATCCGCCTGCCTTGGCCTCCCAGAGTGCTGGGATTACAGGCGTGAGCCACCTAGTGCCTGGCCTAGACTGAATCTTTATGAGGCCATGCAGGGTGGCCACTTGGACGTTATTTCAACTATACTTCACTTTGGTCCCTGGAAAAACCCCTAATATCTATAGCCCTGTGTCCCTAACCTCTGGGTTTCAATGGTTCCCTGCTCCAGTGAGCTCCACATCTCCAGCTCCAGCCCTGGCCCCTATCCTAAGCTCAGAGCCACATACCCAACTACATCCCAGTGTCTCCTGCTCACACCCAGTGGCTCAAAACTGAACTCACTCATCTTTACCCTTCAGACTTGCTCTGCCACCCACCTCCTCAGCAGCATTATTTACTAACTCATCGAAGCTGGCAACCTCCAAGTCATCTCTGACTCATCTCTCTTGCTTGTACCAGTAATTCATCAAGTCCCTTTGTTTCATCTCTGAAATGTCTTGCACATCATTCCTCTCTCATCTCCACCACCACTGCTGAATAATTTCATGTCTTCTTACTGTGGCAGCTGACCTTCCTAACCGACCTCACCCTCCTTTCTCAGCCTCATTGACAGTGCTTATCTTCCCAGGCACCTACTATGTCCCAGGCACTTTTCACTGATCACCTCCCAAAGACAAAGTACTTATTGTTGGCCCTGTGCTACATTTGAGAATCCAACACTAAGCATCTCAGTTATCTATTAACAAGTAGCAAAGAATCCCAAGACTCAAGGCCTTGAAACAAGGGTGATTTTTTATGTCTTACAGTCTGTAGGTTTACAATCTGGGTGGTTCTTCTGCAGGTCTTACCTGGGATCACTCATATGGCTGCAGTCATCTGACAGCTTGACTGGGGCTGGATGTTGAAGATGTCCTCATTCCATGTCTGGCAGTTGATGCTGGCTGTGAACAAGGCACCTTGGTCTTCCTCCATTTAGGTTCTCACCTTCCAGTGGGCTACACAGGCTTCCTTTCATGGTGGCCTCGGGGCAGCATTCCAAGAGAGTGGAAAGCAAAAGCTAAAAGGCCTCTTAAAGCCCAAGCTCCAGAACTCTCCTAATGACAATTCTGCTCTACTTTATTAGTCAGAGAAGCCATAGGCCAGCCCAGTACCAAGGAGATAGAGAGATGTACCTATTAATGGGAGAAGTGGCAACATCCTGTTGCAAAAGGGTGAGGACACAGGGAGGCCTGATTCACTGGGAACCATTGTAATAATGAGCTACCACACTACAGAACTTGTCCACAGTCATCCACTCAACTTGAAAATCCCAGGATATAAACCTGAGTCTTCTGATTCCAATGTTCTCCCATGTTCACATTTGTTGCCAGACCTGATTCCCACCAAGAAGCAGTCAGCAGTGGATGGGTCACCGTGAGTAGTCACTTGATCTGTGCTGCCCTCCATCCTGGATGAAAGTTGCTGTCAACTGGATCAGCACCACCTTATCTTCCAGTAGTTCTGGCTTTGATAACAGCTGCTCATCCCACCTTCCCACTCACCATGTCCAGCTTGGCTCCGGCAAGCAGCATAATGCAGGACTCGAGAACTCCCCCAGGTCCCCAGACTCCATTAAGAAGCTGATTAAAATTTGATGCTCCCATTTAACACCTATTAGCAAACACAGTGCCCTCATGCTAGGAGAGAGAAGTTGGGAGAGGGGCCCTCCCCAGCTCCCAGCAGCACCCTTTGTGCCAGGGTAGCAACCATTAGCTGGAAGAAAGATAAAGAAGAGTTGGACTGGGTGTGGAGGGAGGAAGAGGTGGGGGCTGTGTGTTATTTACAAAAGATCACCACTTCCTGAGCCCCAAAGTGGGACTGTGAGCTTGAGTCCTCAGTGCAATTGTCCCACAGTGGACAGTGGAACTAGGCCAGACATGAGAAATTGGCATCCAAGAAACTGCAGCCCAAAGGGATCATGAGGGGCCACTGTCTCTCCCATCACCTTCCTACCAGGCAAAGTCTAAACTGTCCAAGACCATGAGAAGATGCATCACGGGAATGCATGTAATCAGGATATCAATGCTGTATTTGAAAGACTGAATCTCTGTTCCCAAGGTCAGCTGTGGGAATATGCCTCAAAAATCCCCAAGAGGAAGGAGATCCAAGGGAATCGATGGCAGTTTTCCATCCCTTCATTCCTAGGCAGAATGATTTAGAGGCTGAGCACATCCAATGTGGGGTAGGAGGGAAGAGATAATCAGACATATGTTGACTGAGCACTTACTATGTACCAGTCCCTGGCATGAAGGGGGACTTACACAGAGCAGGAAACAGAGTCTCTACCCTCAAGGAGTGTATGATTTCACTAAGACCACAGGTGCACAGACACCTGCAGTTAAGTAACAATACAAGGTGTTCTTTATATATATTTTAGAGACAAGGTCTTGCTATGTTGCCCAGGCTGGTCTCAAACTCCTGGGCTCAAGTGATCTTCCCACCTCAGCCTCCGAGTAGCTGGGATTACAGTCATGAGCCACCAAGCCTGGCCAAGATGTTATTAGAAGGAGCACAGAACTAGAGTCTGAATCCCAGGATTGTCACTTACTAGCTCCATGAGAAACTTCGTAAAAAACAAATACAAATTTTACGCTCCTGGTGAATGCTTAGCAAACACAATGCCTTCCTGCTAGGACAGAGAACTCAAAAGAGGGCTTCCCTGGTAACTTTGAAGGTCAGGGTGGTGATCATTACGAGGAGCCTAGCAAGTCATGTTTAATCTTAAGCCTCAGCATCCTTATCTGTAAAATGGGGATGGTGACACCCACCACACAGGGCTGTTAGGAAGACTGGGTGATACAATGCCCATGAAAGTACAGTGTCCAGTAGCTATTCAAAGTCAAGCCTTGTGATGACCATGACAAGTGTTAGGAGATGAAGCCACCCTTCCAGGTTATAGAGCTTCCTGAGGTCAGTGAAGTAACATGGAAATCAAGGCATCTTACCGTTTATCAGATTAGCTTTATTCCCCACAAGGCCCCCTCCCTGAGATACAAAGCCCTTCTGGTCCCACCCTCTAACTATGGCCCTCAGCACATCCCATAACAGGCGTTTTCACAGCAGAGCCATGACAGCCCCCAGGGGAGCCAGGATGACCAGGGGCCCCCTAGGACCCTTGCCCATCATGTGGACATTCCCTCCACACACTCACCCCAGCCCCTCAGAGTCTTATGTTAATCAATGGCTCCCCTTATCTCTGGCTCCTCTGTGTCCTTTCCTCCATCCAGCAGTCTTTTGCTTTAGGACTCAATGCCCTTGGCTTCCCTTTGAAGCCCTGACTTTCCCCATTTACCTAGAACCAGCCCTCAGCACCAAGCTCCAGAGGGTCCTGTGGACTTCACACTATCACAGGATGGTAGGGGAGGGGACAGGACAGCCAAGGAAGACCGGAGGGGGCAGGGCCCAACGGCACCTTGAAGACTGCACCTCCCTGGGGTTATAGAAAGGGTGGATGGTGGGGGGCTTCTCAGCAACTGTGCCTCACTGAGGGCTAGGGCAGCAAAAGTGTTTTGAGGATGATATGAAGTAAACTTGAGAAAGAAGACTGGAAGCCAGGGTGGCTGGGCCCGCCCTGCCTGCTGGGACCCAGGTTGTGGTTGTGATCTGGAGACTCTGTTGACTCACAAAAAGTTGGGCACTTTTAAGCAGTAGAGGGATGGAATCGAATTAATGGTTTTGGGAAGGTGCCTTGGCAGGGGTCAAGGAGGTTCCTTTTGTGGGAGGACAGCTCTGTATGCAGGGTGACTGGAATCACTCCCAAGGCCCTGCTGCAACTTCCCAACTAGGCAGGGGTTTCAGAAAGAAAGACCACACAAAAGGCAGTGACATTGTTTGCTAGAGTCTCTGAGCCACACCCTTGATTCCTTGCTCTGGAGTCAAATCCAGTTCCCACCCCTTTCCCTCCACCTCTCATGGCTTGCTGTGCCATCCTCTGCAGCCTCCTGGTGGCCACAAGAATGTCCTTTCTGGCTTAGGGCCCCCCACACACACTGACAAACTACCCCCAGCAGGGCATCAGGTTGAAAGAGATTAGAGTTGAGAATAATTAACCCAAGATCGGAGCTCCTCTTTGTCACTTACTAACGGTGCAGCCTGGGCAAATTGCTCAATCTTTCTGGGCCTTGGCTTTCTCATCTGTAAACTGAGAATCATAAACTCCCTTTGTAGGATAGTGGTGGGATTAAATGAGATAACGTATCTAAATGTATTCCCATTGAAGTCAAATAAAGTCTAGAGACAAATCTCTAAAGTATAAATGTTTTGTTTTGGGAAGCAAGAATTGCAATTTAGGGCTTACACACAGACCGGGTGGTCTCCAGTATGTCCACAGAACAAAGAGAAGGTTGAGAGTTTTATTAGAAAGAGAAATTTTATGCATTGTTTTGAAAGAAAGCTCATTGGCTCTAGAGAAGCCTTTTGGGAGCTGGCAAGCTCTGATTGGTGGGTGATTGTGGTAAGTAAAACCAGTCTTAGAGTCACGGCAGGTTGTTTCAGCAGTTACTAGGCAAAACTGGCCTTGGGGTCTCAGCAGGCCATTTCAGCAGTGGCAATTGCGGAAATTTTAATTCTTGGAGCCGGTGTTCCGTGCCCCGAGTACTTTTTTCCCCTGGCTCCTGACTCTGATTCAGTTGAGTATGACAAGAATGACCCAGTTTGTATAATCAACTTTCACACTCCTAGCCCAGTGCCTGGAACACAGTGGGCCCTCTCCCCTCATTCAGATGCATCATTAGATACCCATTGGTCATCACAGAGAGAGCACATAATGGGGTGCCTAGTCCATAAACAGCACTCCATTGGGAATCTGTGGCCTTAGAGATAGCCTCTCCTCCTCTCTGCTGCCTGTATTTTCTGTCTCCTGTCCCCACTGCACTGCCTGCATCAGGCTCTCACATGTCATCCTTTCAATCTGTGGGGACAACCTCTCCCTGGTCCTCTTTGCCATGAGAAAAGTGAAGAAACTGCCACTCCAGCCCCCAGAATGTGCTCAACTCCGTTTCATGGCTTATAAAGGCTTCTCATTCCCACCCTAACCTGCTCTCCAGCCCAAACACCTTCCCACTTTGCACCTATAATCCAATCACTCCAAACTCCCCACCATCCCCCAGATACCCTGCTTATGCCTCCATGCCCAAGCAACTGCAATTCTATCTGCTTAGAAGACACATCCCTCCTTTCACCAGCACTGGCTCCAAGTGAAACCTTGAATACTCAAGACCCAGATCCATGCCACCTCCTCAGCAAAGCCTTCCCTGGCACCCCTAGTAGATGCCATTGGTTTTTCTCTATGCCAGGGGCCTGCAATCTATGGCCCACAGGCCAAATCCAACCCACCATCTGTTTTTCTACAGACCGTGAGTCAAGAATGGTTTTGACATTTTCAAGTATTTGAAAAGAATCAAAATAATAATATGCCATGTCATGTGAAGATTATGTGAAATTCACGTTTTAGTGTCCATAAATAGTTTTATCAGAATACAGCCATGCATAATCCCTTAGGCATTGTCCATGGCTGCTTTTGCACTACTACAGAGTTGAATAGTTGCAACAGAGACTGCATGACCCACAAAGTTTAAAACATTTACTGTCTGGTCCTTGACATAACAGAAAAGCTTGCTGATCTTGGCTCTAGGATGCTACAATTTTTATTTCAGATGCTCTTGTACCAGGATCTGTCTTTTCTGTGGATGATGAACAACTCAAGGGGAAGACTTGTTCAACACTGATCTTTGGGCCTATTCCAGCTCCTAGCAGTAGTAGACGTTCAATATTCTGCTCCCAATGGTCCCAGCTCCCACAGGCAAGTCCCAACGCCTGGGATCTGGTAACATCCACTTCTCTTTGTCCCTGCAGCCCTATTGGTAGGGCCTGCTGGAGACACTTCCTGAAGCATCATTCCCCCTCCAGAAATAGAAACTACAGCCTAACAGAGTAAGTTGACTTGCCTAAGGTCATGCAGTTAGAGATTCAAACCCAGATCTTTCCCTGCAAACTTAACACTACCCTCTCATCCTTCCCAAACACAGCCTGCCATGCAGAGGCACCAGGATTGCCCCTGGGCTCTGAGGAGCTGAAATTCTTTCAGTAGCAGAATCCCGGGACCAGAGGCAACTCCCCAGGAATGTTTGTTGCGTAGGGTTTATAAGCAGCATTGGTCTAATAAAATAATTTCTGAACATCTCACATCCCCTAATTACTTGTCACAATAATGTGAGGCATCTCCCCGTGTGCTTGTTTTTCCCTTTGCTGGCACAGCGCGGGAGCTCCTGGGCCCGGGAGGCGGAGATAAATATAGCCGCTCATTTACTCACCAGTTGAGTTGCCTGAATGCACAACAATACACGTCACCACCCCGACACGTGCAGAGCCCATGCACACGCGCATGGAGAGTATTGCCGTTTGGACCACATGGCGTCACTGACACTTCCTGGATCAACCCTAACTGAGAAAGGGGCATGAACTGGTCCAACATGATGCCAACTGGCCAGAACTGGGACCATTCTTTACTTTAGGAGTTACTGGGAGGCAAATTTGGGTGTGATAGAAGGAGGAGTTTTTCTAAGGATGAAGCACTATCAAGGGTACTTTTTCACTAGGATAGGACAAGTTGGCTTTTCAGGTCCCCACGGGTCTTTTTGTTGTTGTTGTTGAGACGGAGTCTTGCTTTGTTGCCCAGGCTGGAGTACAGTGGCATGATCTAGGCTCACTGCAACCTCCACCTTCCGGGTTCAAGCAATTCTCCTGCCTCAGCTTCCGCATGCCACCACACCCAGCTATTTTTTGTATTTTTATTAGAGACGGGGTTTCACCATGTTGGCCAGGATGGTCTCGAACTCCTGACCTCGTGATCTGCCCACCTCATTCTCCAAAGTGCTGGGATTACAGGCGTGAGCCACTGTGCTCGGCCAGTCCCCACAGGTTCTAAGTCTAAGACATTCTGTACTTAGGAATGTTCAACTCATTTCTCCTCAGCCTCCAGGAGCTCAGGTTGGAAGCACAGAAGAGCTGGGTGGGGCTGGGGTGTGGGAGGAAAGCAGAGCTCTTACACAACATTTCTGCAGTGTCCTCAAAGTCAACCTGCCACTTCCTCTTTAGGGTCTGATGCTGAGTTCAGTCCCCATCTCTGCCTCTCAGGAGGATCAGTAGCAGAACCATGAGGTGGTCTCAAATCTTTCCTTTTTGGGTCTACATTCTTATCCCTCCTCAGCTGCCCCTCCTGGTGCCCTGTGTCTGCCCTGACTCTCTAACACCAGCAACCCCTACTAAGCCTTTTCCAGAGCATTTATTTCTCCATATAATGGTCTGGAGACCTCAGATAAAATGCTCAAAAATGTGTGTGTGTGTGTGTGTGTGTGTGTGTGTGTGTGTGTGTGTTCCCTCCCACCGTATGAGTATACTGACAGAGCTATTCCCAAATTTTCCAGAAAACAGTTCCACCCCAGTATCTTCTAGACCAGCAGAAAACTGCTTCCTGCAGGCAAATTCTCCTAATCCTCGTGGTCTTGTTCAGAGGGTCCCTCTCCTTTGCAAGGTTGCAGGTGGATACAGAACTGAAATATCTGGTCAGGTGGCTTTTGGCCAGCTCATCCCAATATAGGGGTTCATCCCTGGGGTCACAGGACTCCTCTGCTTTCTGAAGTCATTCTGGGAAGCACCAGGGCTTGTGTGTGTTCACAGCACTGACCTCAGAGCCCAGTTGTCTCAGGTGTGCTACAATGCCTTTGCCAGACATGAAGATTGATTGGAACAAGCCTTGGACAGGATAACAGTAAGTGTCCCTTGGAGCAGACAGAGAGGCCAGGTCTCTGCAGTGTAGATGTCTACCTTGGAGATTCTTTGATTCTCAGCACCTCTGCTCAGCCACTGGGGACCATCTGAGGTTCACTCAGTCATTGGCTTTTCTCTCATTGGCTCTTTCTGAAAACTGCTTTCTTTCTTGCCATTCCCTTCTCTGTCCCCTTCTATCCACTGACCAAGTTGAAGCTTGCTGCAGTGCCTTGGCAAGCCTGGAAACCAAATAGAATACAAAATGAGCCTAACATGGCTCATGCCTGTAATCTCAGCATTTTGGAAGGCTGAGGTAGGCAGATTACTCGAGGCCAGGAGTTTGAGACCAGCCTGGCCAACACAGCGAAACCCCATCTCTACTAAAAATACAAAAAATAGCTGGGCGTGGTGGCGGGTTCCTGTAATCCCAGCTACTCGGGAGCTGTGGCGGGAGAATCACGTGAACCCAGGAGGCAGAGGTTGCAGTGAACCAAGATTGGGCCATTGCACTCCAGCCTGGGCAACAGAACAAGACTGTCTAAAACAAATAAAAAAAATACAATGAGTCCAACTTGGGTAGAAATTGCATCTCTACTGAGTGTTAGCTATGGAACCTGGTATGCACCAAACCTCTTCTAGGTTCAACTTCTTTATCTGTAATATGAGGATGGTAAGATCTATCTCTAATAGACAGCTGTCATTCTCGCCTACCCAGCAACGATGCTGCCATCATCTGGTGTCAACACCATGATTTTCCTTTGAGGAGCCCATGTCATTCTCACACCCAGTCCATGTGGTTTTCTAGGGCTGATGCTCTCATTGCCAAAAGTGGGCAGCTAGCCCTGGATTGGCCAGTGACAGTACTACAACCTTCTGGCCACAGTATTTGGTTCAGGAAATGTCATTTGACCCAGGCAAAGCCAATGAGAGTCATCCCTGGATTTTTGCTAAACCTCTGTTAGCTTGGGAATTTCTACAAAGGCAGAATATTAGTCTAGAGCTGCTGATGGCCACCTTTGTCCCCACATGAGTTATGCCCATCTGAGAATGAAGCCAATACAAAAGAAGACAGAAGTGAGAAACAGAGAAATTCCTCAGGACATTCTTTAAGGACCTGGATCTAGCCATGTCTGATGTTCATCCTTGAATGACTGAGCCAATAAACTTCCTCTTTAGTTTACGCTAGTTTGAGTTGGGTTTCTTTCAGTGGCAACTGAAACTCCTGACTAATACACTACCTCAAGGCTCTTATCAGAATCAAATGAAACAGCATATACAATCACCTAGCAGACTGCTGGTACATAATAGGAGCTCATTAATTATTAGTCACCTTCCCAACAAGAGGAGGCGGGGAAAAGTGCCAGTGGACACAAGACTGAGAACACAACAAAGATGTATAATCAACAGAGCAAGAGCCTGGAGGAGCCAAGAAGGGATGAGATCAAAGCACGGTGGCAAGTTTGGACTGAGCAGAGAAAGAGACACTTCTTCCTTGCAGGCAGCGAGAGGAAACCCTGGGAAATGAAGAAAGGCTGAGGAGGGGAGGAGGGATGTTGGGGGACTTCACAGCAGGCTGCTTATTCCCCTCGAGTTTGGAATTAGGGTGTCCTCTGCAGAGTCAGGTCCATGAGTAAACCCAGAGCCTTGAGGTTAGTAGAGAAGGGCTGGATCAGCAGCTGTCACTGTTTAGCAGGAGAAAATGGGAGGTTGCTGCATAGCAGACGGCCTGCTGCCACTTCTGGGGACCTAATCCAGAGAGACTCATGCCTGTTTTCCTGTCATGTTTCTTTGGCCCTATTTCTATCTACTATTTGGGTCTTGAAAAGAGGATATTGTCATGCTTCCCAGGAAACTAGCTCAGGGACCCAAACCCAGGAACCTTCCACCCCCAAAACATACAACCCTTATTTTGGGGGGAGCCCTGTAGAGAGTCCAGCATCCCACCTGTCCTGATTCTGCTAGAGAAAGAGATTTCTTCACAATGGAAGCCATTCTTTCCCTTAAGTTCTTTGCTTCTGGGGCTCACTTTGCCTTCAGTAATCTCTCTCCACTCCATCCTACACACCAAAGACCTACACTACTCCCAGCCTGTCCCTCTGAGGTGACTCATGGTAATCCTACCCAGCACCCAAGGCCAGACTCAAGGCAAATTGTACTCAATGCCCAGTTCAATCTCTCCTTTCTGCCTCTAAACCAAGCTTGGCAAACTTTTTCTGTAAAGGTCCACACAGTACATAATTTAGGCCTTCTGGGCCATATGGTCTCTGTCACAACTAACTTCTCAACTCTGCAGTTGTGGAACAAAATAAGCCATAGACCACATGTAAACAAATGAGCATGATGTGTTCCAATAAAACTTTTATTTATGGACATGGAAATTTGAATTTCATACAATGCTCATGTGTCATGAAATAGTATTCTTCTTTTGTTTCTTTCTAAAACATGTTAAAATGCAGCAATCATTTTTAGCTCACAGGCTGTACAAAAACAAGCGGTGGAATAGATTTGGCCCAAGGGTCATATTTTGCCAACCCCTGCTCTAAATAACAACAGCAACGGCTGCCGTTGTTAAATTCCTACTCCACACAAGATCTTGTACTTCTGTTTCCTGATTTAGTCACCACTTGAGCTTTATTAGGTCAGTTGTGAAACGGGAAAAGTTTCCTTATCCCCCTCACAGGGCATGCCATCAGGGTTTGGCTCACTTCAGTGCCCCACTGCTCATATCTCTAGGGGGAGCAGGCAGCCAGGCTGGTTGTAGGGAGCGTGGGCTTTGACCCCATAGCAGCATCTAGGGGTGAATATTTAAAGGTCCTGAGGCCCCAGTGGGCATGTGTTACAGTGTGCTCTTTCAGTTTAGCCATCCGCAGGCAGCTCGTGTTAATCAGCCCAATTAGATCCTCTGCCTTATTGCAAGGACAGAGGGCTTTCTGTATCCCAGGTTCTTGCCTTAGTGTAACGGAAAAATCAGATCACACATGGGCTTGGAGAATGAGTGCAAGGTTTTACTGAATGGAAGTAGCTCTCGGCAGACAGATAGGGAGTTAGAAGGGGGATGGAGTGGGAAGGTGGTTTTCCCCTTGAGTCAGGCTGCACAGCAGCCGGACTCTTTTATGACCGCCCCAGCCAAACTCCGCGTTGTTCCACCAGTCGATGGCCTACCTACATCTACCAGTGCCTGTCGGTGTGCTTTTCCTCCGGAGTGTTCCTCTTGATGTCCAGCCAGTTGTGCCTCTGCCCACTAGGGTCTCAGGGTTTTTATAGGCACAGGATGGGGGTGTGGCAGGCCAGGGTGTTCTTGGAAAATGCAACATTTGACCACGAAAGCAGAAATGCCTGTCCTCACCTAGGTCCGTAGGCCCTGGCCCGGGAGTGGAGCCCTAGCCAGGGACCACACCCTTCTCCTCCCAGCACTTCCCTGCCTTCCTCCCATATCAGTAGGATTATCTCCATTTTCTAATGTAGAAAATTAAAGTTTCAGAGAGCTTCTGTGACTTGCCTTAGACTATCACACCCACTGGTAGGAATGCAGGTTCAGAGTCCATCTGCCCCTGAAGTCTATCTACTTCCCCACATACTTTCCAAAGCCTCTCACATCTCTCTAAGCCCTCCTCCCTGCCTTGCCTCCTACTGTTCTGATTTGTAGGCATTTGTAATCCTCACTTAATTCCCCTACAGAGGTATAAGCCACCCAAGGGCAGGAATATGTCTAATTTGTTCCCCCTTTTGCTGCCTAGCCCTGTGGCCAGCCCATGTTAGCTGCTCCCCCTGTCCCTCCTCCTTCTCCTCCTCCTTTTCCTGCTCCTCCTCCTCCCTCTGCTGCCCTAGCCTGCTTCTACAGAGCCTGCTGGCACCTGAGCTATTTCCGGGGCCTTGTAAACTTTCTTTAACTTGGGAAGCCCAGAGTGGTGCTAGAAACCAGCAGTGCAATTACAGGGCTTTTAAACTGCCAGGCTCCTTTGTGTTCATTCCCCCCAGGGGCCCCTCAAAGGCTGGGATTGTGTTAGGTTAAGGAGGGAGGAGGTGCAATTGCTCATCTTCATCAGGGCAGAGGAGATTCCAGCTAATGCAGCAGCTGCTCACTAGGGGCCTGAGAGGAGGGGCAGCCCAGGAGGACAGCTCTATCCTCCCACGATAAAGTATCCAGGATTCTATACCTCTAAAGTTGGAACCTGGAAGTGGCCAATTGGAGGTCTCCAAAGGACCAGGAACAGCTGGGTGTGGGGTGGGGAGGCACGGACCTCAAAGTTAAGTTCATCTCCTTGGCAGAGGAGCCTGGAATTGGTCCTGCCTCAGTCCCCAGCTGCATCTCCAGAAAGGCACCTGGAGCCCCAGGCGCGTATTTGTTCATTAGATAGCCTGTGATATTGCAAAGCTGCTCTTGACTCCTGTGTCTGTCTTCTTCCCCTCCAGCCTGTAGCTTCTTGAGGCTCATAGACTGTGACTTTTATGTCTCTAGAGTGGGTGCTTAACTAATGTTTGCTGAATGAAGAAATGGCGGCTGGGCTTGGTGGCTCACGCCTGTAATCCCAGCACTTTGGGAGGCCGAGGTGGGTGGATCACCTGAGGTCAAAAGTTGGAGACCAGCCTGGCCAACATGGCGAAACCTCGTCTCTACTAAAAGTACAAAAATTAGCCAGCATGGTGGTGGTGGGTGCCTGTAATCCCAGCTGCTCAGGAGGCTGAGGCAGGAGAATTCCTTGAACCCAGGAGGCGGAGGTTGCAGTGAGCCAAGATTGCACCACTACACTCCAGCCTGGGCGACATGAGCAAGACTCCGTCTCAATAAATAAATAAATAAATAAATAAGAAAAGAGAAGAAATGGCACAGGAGAAGCAGGTGCAGTCTGCAATGCACGGGGTAGAAAAGGGGTTCTTGACACGTCTACCTCACTTATGGCCTGGTATATCTTACTTAGGCTGAAAACTGCTCAGCAGCTCACCACGGTTTTCAGGGGTAGGCAGGGCAATGTATGGTGAGGAATAGGGAATTTGGCAAGCAGGTAGCTGAGCTCACATCTTGGCTCAAGCCCACCAGGCACATCCTGGAACTTTAGGGCTGGATGTGGCCACAGGGACGACCACTCTGCAGCTCTACCGTGCCCTCTAGGATTGGCAAATCTCCACCACCAAGAGCTCGGCCACTCCCAGGGCAGACAGAAGAGGCTGCTCCTCCAGTTTCTGGAGCTCCTTTCCTGAAAGCACAGTACGTTAGAGCTGGAGGGGACTTCAGAGCCATTCTAGACCAACCTTCCCATCTAAATAAAAAGTGCAGGAAATGGACACCCAGAGCTCTGACGCATGGCCTCCTGCTATCCTGGCAAGATTGCCAAAAGTGGAGCAAGAAGACCTCCCAGGCCCTGTGTCATTGTGGAGGAAGGTGCGCTTTGTCCCTCAGGACTTGGCCTTCATCCTTCAAAGGGAGCAGGCCCTGCTTCCCCACAGAACTAACAAGATTCACAGCCAAACAGGCTTTTTAACCCTGTGGGGTCCACACAGAATAGGTGTGGTAGGCAGATGCCCAGACAGCCTTTCCCAGGCCTGTCTGTGCATCAGAAGCAGCTAGGGATCTTTTTATAAGCCAATTTCTGGGCCTTTCCCCTGACAGTTCTGCTCCCATGGGTCTGGGGTAGGCCCCCACAATCAGTATTTTTACAAGCCACTCAGGAGATGCTGAGGCAGCCACTTTAGACCATTGTTTAGGAAGAGGAAGCTCTGGATTCACATCTTTACTGATAAGTGATTAACAGCCTAGAAATGCCAAGAGACGCAATGCTAAGAAACTGTCCTTCCTCAGCCCCTCTCCCAGCTTCGGGTACATCTGAATGCATCCAAGGTGTGAAGGGACAGGTAAGGAGATCCCTCCTTAAGCTCCCCCTAGCTGGGGAGGTGATGTCCTTCAGAAGGATGAAGCAGGAGCCCTCTGAAATTGCACCCTCTGGGGTGACTGAGTGGCCCAGCTTCCACCCTTGAGGGCTCTGCCCCCATGGCAATTCATGCCCTCCATACAATGAGGGGGGCCTAATCCAGTGCAAGGCCAGGTGCTGGGCCAGGGAGAAAGGACAGAGGAAGCCCCTACTAAGCCTGTCTGAGTAAGTCTCAGTGAATACTCACAACCATCCTATTAGTGTTCTATTATTATCCCATTTTACAGGTGAAGAAACTGAGGTCCTGAGAGGCACAGTGGCTCTCTCGGTCATCCAGTTGGTAGGCAGCAATGCCCATAGTCCATAGCTTCTGACCCAAGACCAGTATTCTCAGCATCCCACCGTGGCCTGAGACGGTGGTCACCATTCTGACTGCAGGAGATGACAACAAACTAGATGCTCCCCTCCAAGGGAGACAGCCCAGTAGGCTCAGAGATAGCCAAGAGAGGAGAAAGGAGGCCTAGGGGTTCTAATCCCAGTGGAGCTTAGAAGGACAGCATCTACACCACCCCACTCTGCCAAGTCCCAGCCACCAAGCCAAGAGGAAAATTTTGCTGATGTGGTGTACCTCCCCACATCCGGCCACGGACCAGGGGAACAGATCGAGCTCGCAGACCTAAAGTGCTAGATGAAAGCCCATTAATAAACCTTCTGGCAAGGCCCAACCTTATGTTCAAGGGTGCGCCATTCATAAATCTCTGCGGCGTGGTGCTCAAGCCTCTGCACCACAGCCTGCGGGAAGGGGAGGATCTGAGCAGCCTGCAGAGGAGGCTTAGAGAGGCCCCAGGACAGTGTTGAACCCTCTGAGGGTCCTTAGAGCCTGTCCACACCTAAGTGCTTCTCTCCAGACTCAGCAGCAGCAGGAACTGTGGAGGACACCTGGGCTATTCTTATCCAGGGCCCCCAGGTATTTTACACCTGGGAAGTTTCACAGCTCGGGGTTGAGAAATATCCCTGCCTGGAGCTCTGGCACCTCTGGCAGGTGCCAGGCTGGTCTTTTTGTCTAGAAAATGGACCAGGTGACAGCCAAGATCCTTGCAACTCCACTATTTTAGGATGCCCATGAAATCCTAATTGTGAGACTCAGTTTCTCTTTTGGAAGGCTAAGGAACAAACATATATGGAATAACCACTGTCATTCAGGTACCCTACACACTCTACCTCAGTGAATCCCTCAATAACCAGCAAGATAAGTCTTGTCATGACTCCCATTTTGCAGAGGTGAAAACTGAGGTTCACAAAAGTAGAATTAACTTCCCCGTGGAGCTATTGAATAACAGACTTAACGGCTCACATCCTTTTGGAACGTGGCAGGATGGAAGTAAACAAAAGTAACACAGAGGTATGATTCAAACTCAGGCTGCCGGGCCAGTAAAGCCCTTTGTTGTCTCCTAACTTCTTCTACACTCATCGTTCTCAACAGGAGCAATGTTGTCCCCCAGGTGACATTTGACATTTTAGGTTGTCCCAGCTCGGGAGGAAGATATGCTACTGGCATCTAGTGCATAGGGGCCAGGAATGCTGGTAAGCATCCTACAGTGCACAGGACAGCCCCACCACAAAGAATTAATTGACCCAAAATGTCGATAGGGCCAAAGTGGACAAACCCTGCCCTAGAGCCCCTGTAGACCGAGCAGACTCGGCCCTGGGCTTCCTGCTGTGCAGCACCTCTCAGGAAGGGCCAGACAGCTGGGGCAGCAATCTCCAAGGTACCCTGTAGAATACTGGGTGGAAACAGCTGTTGTGGGGGATAGGGAATGGGGGTGAGGACTTGTTCAAACAACTTTGGGAAACAACAGATTCTGCGAAACCAAGATGTCTTTAGTGGAGGACTTCTCAGTGTGTTTATTTGTGTGACAGTCAGTTCTAGATGTCAACTTTGTTTGTTTGTTTATTTTAGAGACAGGGTCTCACCCTGTCACCCAGACTGGAGGCCTCAAACTCCTGGCCTCAAGCAATCCTCCTGCCTCTGCCTCCCAAAGTGCTGGGATTACAGCTGTGACCACCTCACCCAGCTAGACGTCAACTATAAACACAAATCTAGGTGTTGTCATGAAGGTATTTTGTACATGTGATTAAAATTCATAATCAGTTGACTTTACATAAGGGAGATTATCCTAGATAATCTGTCCCCCAGAGGGACTAAGAAGCCTTATCTTATTAGACACAGCTAATAAGCCCCAGTCCCCTGGGAAGGGTGACTTTACATAAGCGAGATTATCCTGGATCATCTGGGTTGGTTTGATTTAATCAGTCTGAAGGCCTTAGGAGCAGAGCTGAGGTTTCCCTGAAGAAGAAATTCTGCCTTCAGATAGCAGCTTCACCCCATGGTCTAGAATTCCAGCCTGACCTTGGGACTTCAGACTTGCCTGGCCAGCCCCCACAATTACATAAACCAATTCCTTGCAATAAATCTCTTAATATGTATTTCCTACTGTTTCTGTGGCTCTAGCTGATCTCTGCCTGATACAGTCTGAATCATGACCTCCAAGAGTGGAGTATAGATAAGTTTATGACAATTCCCAAACTGATTTGGCCAGTGGGAGTTTGAATTTGAGGAGCATCTCACAGGATTCACGTTCAGCAGATGCTTTCTTTCTCTCTCTCTCTCCAGCAAATACCGATGTAGGCAGACTGAGCAAGTCAATCGTAAAGGAACTTTAGCCCAGCTTTGGAGCCTCGTGTCAGGAGTGCAACCATGTGTTCCCACTGTGGGCAGAGGGCCCTCAGTACTACCGTGTTGTCTGACAGTTACACAGTCTTGGATACTCACAAAACACACTCCTCGTATCAGTGCTGGGGTCATGCAGGACTCACTATGGTTGATACCTCTTGCGCCCAGACCTCTGCTCTTGGTCGCTGTCCTAGTCTGTAAAGCAGAGCTAATAAGCCCCAGCCCCTGGAGAAGGGTGTAACGAAAAAACGAGATTTATGCAAAGTACCTGGCACACAATGGGTGTTCACCCAGTGCCAACGCCCTCCTCTCTCCTCCCCTTTGACGACAAGCTGTGCTAAAACAGGCCTCCTACTATATAAGGAATAAGCAATGTTTTAAAACCACTCAAAATGTTCAGCTGTTGCCAAAAGATGCTACGGAGCTCTCCCTAAGCCCGTGGCCCACCCTAAATTTAACAGGCCCATGTTTACAAACCCAAATCCATGCATCTCAGAGGCTCCCACACATATCCTAGCTGTCCCTCCTCAGAACTCCGTTTGGACAGTCTCTGGCAGCATCGCCGGCAGCTGCTGCCTCTCTGGGTGTTCCTGACACTCAGCCTGGGCCCCCGGCAGCTACTCATGTGTGGGAGAGCAAGACGGAATCAGAAGACCCTTCTGCCACCTGAAGACCACCAGGGCTCCTGGCTGGAGAGTTCAGGCCAGGGCTCTGGAACCAAGATGTAAGAAACTCCAGCAGCTAAGAGCTGGGGAGCTGAGCATAAGCCATAGCTCTGGCCCCGGCTTTATCTTTCTGTCCTTCACTCTTGTTCTGTATGCACTCAGACTCACACAGCCGGCCTCTCATCTTCCTACAACTCAGATATCCTGAAACAATCCAATCACACTGAACACAGCCCAGAACCAGGAAGGAACACAGGCTCCTTGACTGGACAGAACATAGGCAGGGCTGATGCTCTAAAGCTCACGCAGCTTGCACAAAGGACAGCAACACAGCCCTCGCTTGGACCCTATTTATCCTTCCTTACAGCACTGGTTCTCAAACTTTAGGGACATCTGAATCACCAGGACAGCTTGTTAAATACATGGTCCCACCCCCAGAGTTTCTGATTCAGCAGGTCCGGGACGGGGCCCAAGAACTGGCATTTCTGACAAGTTCCCAGGTGGAGCTGCTGCTGCTGGGGTAGGGGCTGCACTTTACAGAGTGCTGCTTTACAGCTTGGATAAGCCAAGCCAACTGAATCAGTACCTGATTAGAATGGAATCGCTGAGCGTGTGAATGTTGGGGGCGGGGCAGATGCTGATAGTGGTGAGGCCTGCCAATGCCAGGCTTACTGACAGCTGCAGGAAGTGACAGTTGATAGCCCGAGAGCACAGAAAGAGACAGCAAACTATAAAAAGCAGACATAAGAACTCAAAAAGCAAAGCAGTCTGAAGCCATCTCAGTGCGATAAAATTATTACATACCCCCAAATAAATCCTGAGGAAGCCCTCTCTCTAAGCATCCTACTGGCATGTCAGTCATAGCGAAAGACCCTGAAATATGACGAAAGCGATACTTACGCTGCTTAGGAGGGCAGGGAAGTATATAATTAATTTTCTAAAAATCAACATCTAATTTGTTGGCAATAAAATCATCTGGGTGTTTAATGGATGATAAACTTGGCAATATGAAAATTTGTTCTCTGTGGACTAATTTATTTACTCAGTTACCTAGAATTTTACTTCATGTGTACATCTGTCGTGTGCACCTGTGTGTACATGTGCACCCACACGGACACACAAGTATATATTTTGTATAAATGCATTCACTACCACTAATTATTGCTACCCATTCTCAGGTCTCGTCTTAAGCACTCTTTAATCCTTAATCATTCTGGCCAAGTTAGGACCCCAACTGAAGCTCTTTTAGATGGACTATTGCATCTTTAATTGCTCCAACTCTGTCTTCCTCGCCAGACTGTGAGGAAATAGGGTCATGACTGCCTGTTTTCCAGCCATTTCCCTAATAGAGTAGAACATAGTAGGTGCTCAGTACATAGATGTGACTGCAGGATTATTCACATACTTGTTGATTTCATGCACTCACCGCCCCCCTCCGCCCCCAACACACACACACGATCTCCATTACAAAGACAAAGAAAATGTAGGTCGAGGAGCATAAGTACATGCTTGGAGGCAGCCCCACACTCTGCAAGCTAGTGTAAGTTGTGCTTATTCCTGTTAGCAAAGGATCTCAGCAGTTCCTCTGGAGACAACACGGTCTCTCTCAGCTCCTGGTTTTCATCAGGATTTGCATATTCTGGGCAAGGCGGGGACATGAAGGAGGGTGCACACTCAATTAGATCCTTCCTCTCCAAGTCTCCACCCCTTGACTGTTCCTAATGAAGCCATCTTGTATCCCTCCGTCCCTCACACCCGCCACCAATACACACACCCTCTTCATTCTCTCACCAGACTCATCACCCTGAGAAGGTCAGGGCGCTGCACTCTGCCCGGAACACCAGCAGATCGAAAATGAAGCACAAAACCGACTTAAGAAGAGAAAACCGTACTTTCCATAATTGATTCATCTGCCTATAAATAAAGAGCATTAATGAGAATCAGCCTGAGCTAATCATTAGCAGGAACCCCCTATGGGGCTAGTGGGGGAAGGTGGGGAGAATCGGCTCCTGCCTCACATAGCTGATTGCATTAGTCAAGCAGGATTCAAGGACATTGGAAGACTCCCTGCCACACTCCCCTACCTGATGACCCCATCTTCCTCCCTCTCTGCTCCACTGCAGCCAGTAAGTATATGAATCCACTCCTTGAGAACTCAGCAGAACTTCCTAAGCCTGTGAAGAGCCCCACTAATATAGATGTGCAAGTGTGGAATAATTGAATAGCATAGCTGTTGTCACCCATGAAGGTAGCTTTCCTCATTTCTCTTTGGTCCAAATTAAAATGGACTATGATTCTCCCCAAAAACTTCCATCCAGAGGTTTTTTTCAAAGGAGAATAGAACTTTCTGAGGCAGTCATTTTTCTCATTTATCACTAATATTCCAAAGGCACATTTCCCAGACAGACTTCTTCTCCCTTATCTAAATCAGGATACACTAGATTATGCTGTGGTAACAAACTTCCCAAAATCTCTTGGACTTTCAGTGAAAAAGGATTATTCCCACTAAAGCTGAATATCTGTCATGGGTCAATTATGGTTCTGCCCCAAGAACAGAGCTGAAGGAGCAGCCTCCACTAGAGATGGCTGCCATCACAGCAGAAGAAAAGTGAATATGGCCAAAGCACACGCTGCTTTTACAGCTTTACTGGCTAAAGCAAGTCACATGGTCATGCTTCAGTTCAAAAGGATGGGGACATATAATCCTCCCCTAGGAAAGAGAACTACAGAGAAAAACACCAAATTTGAGTGAACATAATCGACCATAACCCTGGACTTCTCAGCCTTTCACTGTCCTTATAAAACATTTATAAAGTCATTACCAACACCCTTCGTCTCGTTGTCACCTCAGTACCGTCATTCTCCATCACCGCCACCACTTTCACCAACCTCATCACAACTGCATCAGCATCCTCATCAACGACACGATGTCATCCTTACCACCTGTCTTTACCCGGGTTTCCTGGAGGAGAGAGCCTGCCCAGGGGAGAGGCTCACAGGCTAACGCTTTATTGGAGAATGTTTATCAAGGGAAAAAGAGACTGAGGCAGGGAAAGAGGAAGAGAAAATAAAAGTGAGATGTTTAACAAAAAGGGGCTGTTTCAGAGCAAGTGCAACTGATTGTTCAGTCCTTCAGATCATCTTCTGATCTCAACAGTTCATCTGTTCCCTCTCTTAATAGTTCATTCATGAAGAGAAATGGAAAAATTATTATTTGCTGCCTCTTTACTGGTCCCAGCTCCCACTGATCAAAGTCGACTCTATAAAGTATGTACTCCACTGCTCTTCTATGACATGTAATTTGGTCTCTTCAAGCAACCTCAAGAGAAGCCCAAATTTCTGGGAGTCCAGGGCTCTGGCATAGCTTCCAATCTGGCCTGGTTATACAATACTACCTGCTAGGATCCTCCATCTGTAGCAGTGCTAACAGCAGTGACAACAGTCTGGCTTTAGTGCTGTGGGAACAATAGTGTGAGCTCTTGCTAAGGCTGCTCAACTGGAAAGCAAGGCAAGTGACCAAGACTGAGATAGAAGAATATGTGGCCACATGGACTTGGGGTGGCACACAAATTGAATCCAGTACAGTCCACCCCTTGGGCCTTTCGCATCTACCCATAGCCATCTGTAATATATGGATCTCATATCAGAGAAAGACACCTTCCATTCCTCTCCAAGAGGGGAGATGCAAATCCAAGTATTCAAGGTGTTGTCATATGCATTTTCCTAAAAAGACTTAAAGAAGGTGGCTTTGTTCATTTTCTGTTGTTAGGACACTATAGACAAGATAATTTATAAAGAAAAGAAGTTATTTAACTCACAGTTCTGGAGGCTGGAAAGTCCAAGATCAAGGTGTCAGCATCTGGTGAGGACCTTCTAGCTATGTCATAACATGGTGGAGGACATCACATGGTGAGAGGGCAAGAGCATGTCCACTCTTTCTCAGGTCTCTCTTTCTCTTCTTATAAAGCTGCCAGTCCTATCATGGGGGCCCCACCCTTATGACCTTATCTAATCCTAATTACCTCCTAGAGGCCCCACCTCCAAATACCATCAACATATGAATTTGGAGATTGTTTCTGACATGAAATTTGGGAGACATATTCAAACCATAGCAGAGGGCTAGCAAGCCAAACTTGTTACATCTGTACCACTGCAACTGGTCCTGGGGTTGTTTTAGCTGCTATTCATCCATGCCCTCATCCGGCATCCATTTTGACTGGTCTCTGTTTCTTCTCTAGTGGGAAGACCTAGATTTTCATTCCCAAGGGGTCTAAATCCTTGGTTTCCTTGACCTTGTAGAATCATCATTGTTAGAACAGTCCACCAGTAAAGCAGCAGCAAAATGTGCCCCCAGTGAATCTTCTCAGTTCCTAACACACACTTTCCTGTTCCCGTTGTGTACCAGCAAACCAAGTTTCTCATGGTAATGAGTCAGTTATCCCCTACCCAGTAGTTCCTTTCTTTTCCTCTTGGCTTCACTGGCATTAAAAGCCCAACATTGCCAAATGGTAGCTGCAATTTCTAGCTAATTGGGAACCTTACTGTGCTCCCTGAAAATCACAATTCCCTTCAATCAGTGAGCTCTGGAACTATGAACTGATATAAATCTGGAAATTAAGTGAAGGGCCATGATTTTCCACTCTTGTGGATGACACCAACTGCCCAAGTTGGCAGCTCTGACTTTTTCTGCATCTATTGAGTTGTTCCTATGGTTTTTCGCCTTTTTTCTGTTCATGTGATGAATTAATTGGCTGACTTTCAAGACAATCTTGCTTCCTCGAAATAAGCCTCTTTTGGTCTTGATATATTATTCTTTGTATATATTGCTGGGCTGAATTTGCTAATATTTTCCTCAGGATTTGATATTTTTAATATTTGATTCTATATTCATGACAGATATTGGTAATTTATTTCTTTTTAATGTCTTTGTTCATGTTGATATAAACAAGCTGGGAAGTGTTCCTTCCTCTTCTGTTGTCTGAAAGTGTTTTTGTAAGACTGCTATATTTCTTTCTTAAATACCTGTTAGAGTTCACCAGTGAAGCCATCTGGACCTGGAGTTTTCTTTGTGGGAAGGTTTGTACATTTACACAGATAGTTACCATTTCTAGTGCTTTTCATTTCTTCCTAAAGATTTGAATTTCCATCTGATGTCAATTCCCTTCACCCTAAAAAGGTGCCCTGAGCATTTCGAGGTTTACTAACAGTGAATTCCATTTTCTTTTATTTGAGAATGTTTTTATTTCACCTTCATTCTTGAAGAATGTTTTCACTGGAGAAAGAATTCTGAATTGACCTTTTTTCTCAATCAGCTCATTACAGATGTTTTCCCACTATCTTCTGGCCTCTATGGTTACTGATGAGAAGTCAGTGGGAATCTGAATCATTGTCACTATGCATGTAGTGGATCATTTCTCTGTGCCTGCTATCAAGATTTTCTCCTTATCTTTGGTTTTTAGAATTTTGACTGTAATTTTCCTAAATGTGATTTCTTTGTATTTATCCTTGGGATTCACTGATCTTGAATCTGTGCATTTATTCCTCTGCCATTATATTTTCAAACATTTTTTTTCTGCTCTCTTTTCTCTCCTTGTGGGATGCCAATTCCACCGATGTTAGACCTTCTGATGTTGTCCCACAGGTCCCTGATACTCTATTCTCCTTTTCATTCAATCATTTTTGTCTCTCTACTTCAGATTACAGAATTTCTATTCATTTGTATTCAGGTTCACTGACTCTTTCTTTTGTCATCTGCATTTTCTTTGACTATTTTCTAATTCATTGATTTCTGCTGTTATCTTTAATATTTCCTTTTCTTTTTTATTTAATACATATATTTTTTTGAGACAGGGTCTCTCTCTCTCTGTCACTCGGGCTGGAGTACAGTGGCATGCATGATCACAGCTCACTGCAGCCTCAACTTCCTGGGCTCAAGTGCTCCTCCAGCCTCAGCCTCCTGAGTAGCTGGGATTACAGGCATGAGCCATCGCACCTAGCTCTATTTCGTTTTCACTTCTAAGTTTAGGTCTAGTTCATGCCTTTTCTAGTTTCTTAAGGTGGAAGCCAGAGCACTGATTTTAAATCTTTTTTTATTAGTATGATCATTTCAAGTGATGATGCTTTATCTTCATCCCAGAAATTTTATACGCTATGTTTTCAATATCATTTAGTTTAAAGTACTTTCTAATTTCCTTTATGATTTCTTTCATGACCTATGGGTTACTTAGAAGTATATTGTTTAATTTCCAAATATTTGGGGATTTTCCAAATATCCTACCATTATTTATTTCTAATTTAATTTCATCATGCTCAGAGAACATACTCTGTATTATTTCATTCTCTTAAAATTAATCAAGATTAGTTTTATGGCCAAGTATATGTTTTAGCATAGTGAACATTCCATATCCATTGGACAAGAATGTGAATGTATAATTCTACAGATGGTGGGTCTTTTCTATAATTGTCAGCTAGGTCAATTTAGTTCATAGTATTGTTCAGGTTTTCTTTATAGTTACTGATATTTTATTTACTGGTTCTAAGAATTACTGCTGAAATAATATTAAAATCTCCAACTATAACTGTAGATTTTTCATTTTCTCCCTTTAGTTCCTGTCTTAGTCTGTTTTCTGTTGCTATAACTGAATACCTGAGACTGGTATTTGTAAAGAAAAGGAATTTATTTCTTACAGTTCTGAAGGCTGAGACGTCCAAGGTCAAGGTGGGGCACACCTGGTGAGGGCCTTCTTGCTGGTGGGGACTCTCTGCAGAGTCTAGGCTGGCATAGGGCATCACATGGCAATGGGGCTAAGCCAGGCTAGCTCAGGTCTCTCCTTCTGCTCCTATAAAGCCACCAATGGCCCACCATCTTGACCTTATCTAATCCTAATTGCCTCCCAAAGTTCTCACTTCTCAAATACCATAGTCAGATTTCCCACCTTCTTAATATTGTCACAGTGGGGATAAAGTTTCAACCTGAGTTTTGGAGGAGACAAGCATTCAGACCATAGCAGTTCCAGCAATTTTTGCTTCATGTATTTTTGCAGATTGTTATTAGATGCATAAGCATTTAGAATTGCTATATCTTCTTGTTAAATTGCTCCTTTTATTGCTATAAAATGACTCTCTTTTTCTCTGTAGTACCCTTTAATTTGTCTAATGTTAATTTATTCATATCAGTCTTCTTATACTAAATGTTTACAATTTATATATTTTTCCATCCTTTTACCTTCAATCTGTCTATGTCTTCAGATTTAAGGGGGTTTCCTGTAGATGGCATATAGTTGGGTCTTGGTTTTTTTTGTTCCTCTGGTGATCTCTGTCTTTTAATTGGAGTATTAATCCATGTACATTTAACAAATTTATTGATATGGTAGATTTAATTTTATCTTCTTGTTATTTTTTGCTATTTGTGGCCTCTGCTTTTGCTTCTCTTTTCTTCCTTTCTGTACTCTCTTTTGAGTTAGTCAGATTTTTATAACATTCCATTCTATCTCCTCCATTGGCATTTAAGCCATTTATCTTGTTGCATTACTTTTTAGTGGTTTCCTTAGGATTACAATGCACTTCCTTAACATATCACAGTCTACTTTGAATTATGCTCTTTCATATATTAAAAACTTTTTAAGAGCAAAATTCCATTTACCCCTCCCAAACTTTGTACTATTGTTGTCATATATGTTTCTACATATTCTTTCCTGTCTATAAATTTCCTTTCCTCTACAATATATGTTGCTATTATTTTCACTTTAAAGAATTGTTTTTAGGCTGAGTGCAGTGCCTCACGCCTGTAATCCCAATACTTTGGGAGGCCAAGGGGGCCAGATCACTTGAGGTCAGGAGTTTGAGACCAGCTTGGCCAACATGGTGAAACCCTGTCTCTACTAAAAGTACAAAAATTAGCCAGGCATGGTGGCATGCGCCTGTAATCCCAGCTACTCGGGAAGCTGAGGCAGGAGAATCGCTTGAACTCAGGAGATGGAGGTTGCAGTGAGCCGAGATCACGCCACTGCACTCCAGCCTGGGCGACAAGAGCGAGACTACTCCATCTCAAAATAATAATAATAATAATTGTCTTTTAAACACTTCTTAAAATAATTTTATATTTTCCAACATTTTAACCACTTCCAGCACTCTTCATTCCCTCTTATAAATCCAAATTTCCACCTGCTATCATTTCCCCTTAACTTCAAGAACTTCCTTTAGCATTTCATATAGTGTAGGTCTCTTAGCCTTCGTCTATCTGCTATCTTTATTTTTGCCTCCATTTTTTTCATTTATTTTGTCTTCATTTTTGAAAAATTTTTCCACAGGATATGGAATTCTCAATTGACAGATTTTTTTTTTCTTTCTGATTTTAAATATGTCATCTCATTCTCTTCTGGTATGTTTTCATAAAAAGTCTGCTGTTATTCCTACCCTTATGCCCTGGATGCTGCCTTTGCACACTTTTTATCTGACTGCCTTTAATATGTTTTCTCTAATCTATTGATTTTATTAGATTGACCATGTATGACTTTCTATTTATCTTCCTCGAGGTTTGCTCTACTTTTTCGATCTGTAAATTTGTTGTTTTTGATAAAATTTGGAAAATTGTGGTCAGTATTTGTTCAACTATTTTCCCTACCCCATGCTCCTTGTATTTCCATCATCCTTGTATTTCTGGGACACCAGTTACATATATTCTATATTCCTTAGTATTCCTTTCAAAGGTTATTGAAACCCTATTCTTTTTTTTCCCCATTTTTTTTCCTCGCTCTCTGTTTAAATAATTTACATCAACCGGTCTTCAAGTTCACTCATCTTCTTTTCTATTCTGTCCAATCTGCAGTTAACTTGATGCAATAAAACTTCTATTTCATATATTCCATTTTTTAGTATTGGGATTTCCATTTGGTTCTGATTCACAGTTTTTATGTCTCTCCTGAAATTTGCCTTCTCCTCATCCATCATGTCCATCTTTTCCTGCAGACTTTTCAATGTATTCATCACAATTATTTTAAAGTCCTCACCTTCTAAAACTGCCACCTGGACCAGCTGTGAGTATGCTTCCGTTGACTGGTTTATCTCTCGTCTATAGGTCCCATTTTCCTGTGTCGTCTCATGTCATACTATATCTTGTACAGTGTGGATGACAGGTTGTAGAGACTCTGGATGCTGTTGTCTTCCTTAGAAGAGTATTGATTTTTATTCTAGCAAGAAGCTAAATTATAGGCAGATAACCTCAATCTTGTGGAGTCTTGATTTTAAGTTTTGTTGGGGTAGGTCTTTTTGTTTTTCCCCTCATCCTAAGGAGTAGTCCTTAGTCCTTGCATATGATCCTTACTCCTAGGGTTTGGCCCTTCTGGCATTTTAACAGAAAGCTTTGCCGAGCCTCCCTAACTTGCCAAAACTTGAACTCTAAATTGTGTGTCCACAACCCTGGGGAGTTGCTATAACATCCGATTAGTAAGATCCCTGGGACTTTCTTCTGGGGTTCCTTGGAGTCTTGCCCCATGTCTTCACAGTGTAGGAGTCAGCTAAGGATTTGAGGGAAGGTCCATGCAGATTCTTGAGTGTCAGGTGAACCCCATTCTGTCTCAGATGACTCCCTCTTTTCCTGGACACCCACCCCCTCAATTTACAGCCATTCTAGTCACTCTGTCTACTCAGTCTATTAGGAATTCTGGATTCTCTTTTTTTTTTTTTTTTTTTTTTTGAGATGGAGTCTTGCTCTGTCACCCAGACTGGAGTGCAGTGGCACGATCTTGGCTCACTGCAACCTCCGCCTCCTGGGTTCAAGTGATTCTCCTGCCTCAGCTGCCCAAGTAGCTAGGACCACAGGTATGTGCCACCACGCCCAGCTAATTTTCCTATTTTTTTAGTAGAGATGGGGTTTCACTATATGTTTGCCAGGCTGGTCTCGAACTCCTGACCTCAGGTGATCAGCCTGCCTTGGCCTCCTAAAGTGCTGGGATTACAGGCGTGAGCCACCGCACCTGACCAGGAATTCTGTATTCTGATTTAGCTCTACTCCCATACATTGCTTCGACGGGGAATGCCTTCAAGAAAATGTCAGACAAATGTGGGTTTTGCCTAGGGTATTTGCCTTATTTCATGGGTGGTAGCCCCTGGTTTTTCTCACTCTACTGTGCCTTCAAATAATTATTTTCAGTATTTTGCCAAAAATTTAATATTGTTGTCAGTGGGAAAGTTTATCTGGCATAAAGTCCTCTGCCATTACCTGAAGACAGAATTCTCTTGAAATATTTTTATTATATAAATCGAGCATCATCCTACTCAGTGGTCCATATATCTCACCACTCGAAACCCAGCTCTCCAGATTTCTGTCATTTATTTGCTGTACAAAGTGAAGTTAAATCCTTCCAGGTGAATCTATTTTGGTTCAAATTAGCCAGAGCAAGTCCTGTTGTTTACAATCAAGGGCTATGACTAATATGTAGGGCTTATGTTGACCTAGATGCTGCTTAAATCCTGACTACATGAATAGCTTCCAAGACCTCTCCACAACCACTGGCCATCCATGGCTCTCTGGGAAAATATCCCAGGTCACTGCCACCTTTAATATATATTTTTTAAATTAGCATCTTGGCTTTAAATATTTTACTTTCATGATGATTATATTTCTGAGCATGGTTAACTATATTCCTTCTTGATACCATTAGTCATTTTACCCCTGGTTTAGATACAGCTTCACTAGCCCCTTTACTCTGCACCCTTATTGGACAGAATTCCTCTCCTTTGCATCAGTTCTGAGGGTCTATAACATCATCACCAAACCATCTGCCTCACTCTCCACCCCCATACACACCATGCACATGCCCATGCCCACACACAGACACACACGTCTTCCATAGCCAATAAAGGCAGAAGTTCCAAACTTTCACACCCCTTCCTCCCAATGACAGGCAGAGAAGAATTCCAGAAAATTGATAGAGGAGAAAAAGAGATGTATATTTGGAAAATGGTATATGACACCAGAGGCAGAAGTCAGGAAAGAGGGACTCTTATGAAAGCAAGGAAACTGATCTGGGGAATTTCAACAAGTCCTCATGAGTTCATGTGGTTGTGCATAATCCAATCATTTTCAAAATTCCAAACAAAATGCCACACTTATTAATGAGTATGTTATTGACCCTTTAGTTTACTCAGTGAGGACCAAATTCATAAAACATTCATGCTCCATTATGCAGGATTTCCTCTGCCTCTTTGAGGTGGATCTTTCTCTCCTGGGAGAGGCTAAGAATGGAAAATTGGCACAGTTTCTTTCAAACTGAGTTTCTGGATCACTCTTTCTGCTAAAGTCAAGAAGGGATAAAAAGAAGAAGGGGGCCTGGCGCAGTGGCTCATGCCTGTAATCCCAGCACTTTGGGAGGTCAAGGTGGGTGGATCACCTGAGGTCAGAAGTTCAAGACCAGCCTGACCAACATAGAGAAACCCTGTCTCCACTAAAAATACAAAATTAGCCGGGTGTGGTGGCGGGTGCCTATAATCCCAGCTACTCAGGGGGCTGTGGCAGAAGAATCACTTGAACCTGGGAGGCGGAGGTTGCAGTGAGCCGAGATCACGTCATTGCACTCCAACCTGGGCAACAAGAGTGAAACTCTGTCTCAAAAAAAACAAAAAGAAGAAGAATAGCTTTTGATAGTAGGAAGATGCAAAGTTAAGTCTCCACTGAGCTACCTACTAGTTTCATGGCCTTGGGAAAGTCCATCTTTAGTAATAATAACTAATACATACAGAACATCAAGAGCTGTGTACTACTCGAATGCTTTACAAAGCTTTATTTTATTTCATCCTTATAACTACTTATTTATAAGTAATTATTTAGGTAAACACTATGGTTATTTTTCTTTCACAGATGAGAAAACAACATTGCGACATGTCCTCTGAGCCCTATTGAAATAGACAGCTCTTAGTCATGGTGTTTGATCCCTGGTTTGATGAATGGTGTGCTTCAGGTGGAAGCAGCAACAGGGTTTCAGCTATAAGTCTCATTGTATGGTTGGACATATCTCCTCCTGTGTCAATTCCGGCTTTGTGGCTTTCAAACTTGGGTCCTGGAACTTCTAGAAATTCTGTAAGCTTGTTAGCATACTGTATTCATTTTCTATTGCTGTGTAAAACATTGCCACAAACTTAGCAGCTTAAAACAACACACAGTTATGATCTCACACATTCCATGGATCAAGAGTTCAGCACACTTTAGCTACTTCCTCTGATCAGGGTCTCATTGAAATTAAGATGTCACCTACCTGTATCCTCATCAGGGACTTGGCTAGGGAAAGACCCACTTCCAAGCTCTCTCAGGTTGTTGGCAGAATTAGTTTCCTTGTGGCCTTGTGACTAAGATCCCCATTTTCTTAACTATCAACCAGGGACCCCTACCAGTTCCTAGAGACCACCTTTAGGTGTTTGCCACATGGCCCTCTCTACAATATGACAGGTTGCTCCTTTACGGACCACAGAAGAGCATCTGCTATTTCTTCTTGTATCTTTTAAGGTATAGTGTGATTAGGTCAGACCCACCTGGAATAATCTCACTTTCGATTAATCCAAGTAAATTGATTAGGGATCTTAATTACTACAAAATTCCTATTTCCATATCATGTAACATAACCAAAGGATATTCGGTCATATTCAAAGTTCTGCCCACACTCCAAGAGAGGGATTAGACAACACATATATACCATGGGGGAAGAATCTTGGGAGCCATTTTAGAATTCTGACTTCCACATATACTATTTTAACTCTGTTTCTGCTTAAATTTGGCAAAATGGCTCTGTTGTCTGCAATTGAACCCTGAGCAAAAATAGATGATACAAGGAGCAATAGACCTTTGAGGAAATGAGACTCCAGGACAGATAGGCTGTCTAACCTGAGAGGGCGAGGATCCAGTTCTCAATAAAGAACGTGATATTGCTACTCTAAAACACCTAGTGACAAATTTGTTTCTTATATAACCTGTGTCTACCAGAAATGAAGAACATAGAATGAAGACTTTGGTAGTCAGAGCGGCAGCTATGGTAGAACATTATCAAAGGCCTGAGGAATATAAGGACTGGGGAGTAAACTACTGATTTATAACTGCACTAGTAAGCTTAGAAGATAAAAATGAAAGGCTGGGGTTTTAAGTTTTCAGCTCAAAGTATGGTTAGAAAACCAAGGAGTTTCTACAACTACTGAGAAAGAATGAATCTCTTATCTCCAGCAGGGCTGATATAACTAAAATCAGACTCAGAATCTGGTGGTTTGTCAAATGACATTAGTGTTTGAACCCAAAGCCCTATTGTGTCTTTTGAAAGGACAGTTGTTAGGAAAAAGAAGACCCCAAGAACTGGAATAATGATATTTTGGAAAATCCACATGGCCCTTAGGACCCTAATCTCCAAAAGCCACGGAGCTTCCTCTTTCCCTGTGTCATGAAGCTGGTTCTACCCTGTGTAAGTACCCTGTAATTACCTCACCTGAGATAGTTACATTTTAAGGATTCTCTTTAGGACCTATGTCTATCCTCTCATTGCCTCCAGACCTATCATGAGGGTGAAATCACAGTATTCTCTAGGAGGTCAATTACAAAGTTATGCTTGGCAGAAGGTGGCCAATACATCAAAAGAAATGCAGGACTTTGCCATGTACATCGTCAAAAATATGCGGAGGGAATTTTGTTTCCAGGTAAGATGATGTAAGCACACTGTATTCTGTATCACCCAGTGAATATACATATAAAACCTGGATCGAGTGCAGGGAGGTATCTGAGGTCTCCGAGAAGTAAATACTAGGCTGGGTGCAGTGGCCCATGCTTTGTAATCCTAGCACTTGGGGAGGCTGAGGCAGGAGGATCACGTGAGGTCAAGAGTTCAAGACCAGCCTGGGCAAAAAAGTGAGACCCCCCCATCTCTACAAAAAAATTTTAAAACAATAATTAGCTGGGCATGGTGGCCGATGACTGGACCTCTAGCTACTTAGGAAGCTGAGGCTGGAGGATTGCTTGAGCCCAGGAGTTCAAGGCTGCAGTGAGCTATGATCACACTACTGCACTTCAGCCTGGGCAACAGAGCAGGACCCTGTCTCTGAAAAAAAAAAAAACCATAAAAATAAAAAGTTGAAGGTGAGGAATTAGACTAGAACTCAAAGAACCACTGAACTGATGGTGAATATTCTCATTTTTCTCTGATATCCCCCAGCCTAGACTCAAGAGACTCAGAATCCTAAAAGTAGATACCAGGCGTGGACAGAGAGCTCTCAAGGAGGAGCCCTCTGGCTCTGGCTCAAGGAGCAAGAGAGAGAACTTCTAATGCTCAGAGAAAGTAGAAAAATTCTCCAGTTTTTTCTTCCTGTTTTTCCCTCTTCTGACCATTCTCTCAGGCTTCAACTTCCAGGCAATCTCATAGGGATAGAACAGGAAGTGATAGCAGGGTTTCTTCAGACTCTTAAACTTTGAGGAAGGGAATCTTCATCTCCAATTTGAGGAATCATAAACCCAAGAGAATGAGGCAAGCCCTGAAGGTTGTTTGTCTCTCTTTTTCCTTCCATGGCTTGGTTCCAGATGTAAGTATAGTTGCAGGAAGTACAAGACAGAGTGAGGGTGTTTATGGCCTCAGTTTTCTGGGTAGAGGACCAAAAGGAGAAATACCCGGGACATGGAAAATCTCATAAAAATTACAGAGAGGGAAGAGCTCAGAAAAGTAATCCTATAAAGTTGTTTATACACTATGGGCTCACCCTTGAGCCCCACATGTGTAGATCTGACGCTAAACAGCGTACCAAAAACTGAGTCACAAGACAGACCACCGCCCAGACCCCAGGCTGGCCATGGGTGACACACAAAAACAGAATCAATGAGCACTACAAAGACTTTGAAAACCCAACTGACATTGAAACTACAACTCACAGAAGGTTAACTGGAAGTTGCAGCCTGAACCCAACTAGGTCAGTTTACTGCTAAAAGTATCAACATTCTCCATAGGATTTAAATAAGACCCAGAGTCTCCCAACATCATATTTAAAATATTCAGAATAAAATTAAAAATTACTCGGCATAAGAAGAAGCAAAAAAAAATCCCAATTCACATGGGAAAAGACAATCAACAGATGCCAATGTGGAGATGTCTCACGGATGTTGGAAATATCAAAGACTTTACAGCAGTTATTACAAAAATGTTTAAGAAGTAAGGATTTGCCAAAATAAAAAGATGGAAAGCCTCAGCCAAGAAATAGAAAACATAAAAAGGAGCCAGATAAAAAAATTTTAAAACTGAAAAACACAATTACACAAATTAAAACCTCACTGGATGGCTCAATAGCAGAATTGAAAACAGGCAAGTTTATCTATAAACTTACCTATATGGATGTGTGGAGATCCAACAAGATAAAGCTATTGACTTATACTTTAATTTACTTCTGATCAAAATCTTATCAGGAACTTTTATAGATTTAGACAAACTAATTCTAAAATTGATATGGAAGGCAAAAGAATTAGAACAATCAAAACAATTTTATAAAGAATAAAGTTGTGGGAATTACAATAACCAATTTGAAGACTTGCTATAAAGCTACAGTAATCAAGACAGTACAGTATTGGTGAAGGGACAGGCTGATAGGTCAATGGAACAAAATAAAGAGACTAGAAGAATCAGCATGCATATAGGGAAAGCTGATTTTTGACAAAGGTGCAAAGCCAACTTACATGTGAAAGGATTTCTTTCAACAAATTGTGTTAGAACAACTGGATATCCATGTGCGAAATGAATGTCATTCTAAACCTCACAGCTTATTTTTTTAACTTAAAATGGATCAGAGATTTAAATGTAAAACTTAACACTATAAAACTTTTAGAAGAAAATATAAGAAAAAATCTTTGTGATTTTTAGCAAAAAGTTTTTAGACATGACACCAAAAGCATAATCCTTAAAAAATAAAATAAAATAAAAAGTTGAGTTTGTCTACATTACAACTTTTTGCTCTGTGAGAGGTATTGTTAAGAAAATGAAAAAACAAGATACAGATTGGGAAAAAATACATTCAAGTCACGTATCTGACAAAGAACTTCTATCTAGAATGTATTTTTCTTAACTCTGAAAAACTCAACAGTAAGAAAACAGACAACCCAACTTCAAAAATCACAAAATACTTAGATAAAGAGGATACGTAAGTGGCAAATTCACACCTGAAAAGATGTACATCATTAGCTATTAAGAAAACACAAATTAAAATCAGGACAAGATACCACTACACACTTATTAGAATGGCTAACATAATTTAGAAAACTGACAGTACCAAATGCTGGCAAGAATGGCAAGCAACTGAAACTCTCATATGTCGTTAATGGGAATGCAAAGTAATAAATTCACTTTGGGAAACAGTTTGACGGTTTCTTATGAAGCTAAACATACACCTACCGTATGACCCAGTAATCCCACTGCAAGTATTGAAATAAATCCCACTCTCTAAAGAAACGAAAACTTACATTCACACAAAAACCTGTACATGAATGTTTATATAGGAGTTCTATTCATAATCACCTAAAGTGAGAAACAACCAAATGTCCTTCAAAGAGGAACTGGGTAAACAAATTGTTGCATAACCATTCAATGGAATATTCAGCAATAAAAAGGAAAGGATTACTGATACACACCAATAATATGCATGAATCTCAAATGCACTGTGCTGAACGAAAGAAGCCAGTCTCAAAAGGCTGCATACTATATGATTCCATTAATATGATATTCTCAAAATGGAAAAGCTATAGTGATAGGGAACAGGTCAATGGTTTCTGAAGGTTAGGAGTAGGACATGGGTGTAAATACAAAGAGATAGGTCAAGGGAGTTATTTGGGGTGATGGAATAATTCTGTATACTGATTGTGGTGGTAATTACACAAATCTATATGTGTGTTAAAACTCAGAATTATACACCCCAAAAAAGTCCATTTTTCTGGTATGTTAACTTAAAAATTAAAACAAAATTTATAATGAACTTGTGTGGGAATGAAGTCTCATAGGCCTGGAACAGGGAGAAAAGAATATAATTTTAAATCAGGTTGCATTTTCAATGTGTGAACACCTACCAGAGATTCTAGGTTCAAACTACTGACTCAAGCAACTGTGAAGTGTTCTATTTATTTACTTAGTTGGTGGATTGAAAACTAGAGTCAACAGTAACCTATATGAAGTTAAAATGTCAGAAAGAAGTTGATATAATATAGAGGAAAGAATTAAGCTGAAGAGAGAAGAATTTAAGAGCAGATTTATCATGTGTTCACAACCCCTACCCCAAAAATAACCTCCGAGAAGTTCAGATGACAGTCTCTTCACCATAAGATTGAGAAATATATAGATAACAGAAGCACCAGCATCCTTTAAAATCACATTCATAGCTAAATACTATAAGTAGAGTACAAGGATAGAAGGTGCTGCCATTATAATGAGCTCCTAGATTTAAGTGACTGATGGAAACTCAGAATGACAAAGTTCTAATGGATGTACTCAACTACCAGAGAAAATGTAGATGTGGTTACCATAACAGGTAGCAGGGCCAGAATAACAAACAGAATGATCTTACCTCTATGGATCTTTGGAGATAATGAAGCTTCTATGACTGAAATAAATGTGCTACCCTCTAAGGTTGTACATGATGTGCCTATCAAAAAAAAAAGTGCTGGACTTGGTAAGCAGAAGGTTGATCTGAACCACCATTATAGAGACTCACCACCTGTCACTCAATTCCCAGACATGAATCAGTTTAAAAAGTCAGAGCCTTTTCATTGGAGATTGGGTACTCTCGAAAAAGGATTAGGTAACAACATCACAAGCATGTACTATAAATCTTTCATTGACTGTTACCAAAGGCACATGCAAATACTTTTCAGAATAATTGTACCCTGGGGAAAAAAAGGAATACCTAGAATTTGGGGGGGTTACTTGACCCTGACTCTGAGCTAACACTAATTCCTGGCAACATAGAACATCACTATGCTCTACAGCTAAGATAGAGGCATTTTGAAGCAAGGGTTAAATGAAGTTGGCTATGAGTCCCACCATGTTTATTTCACCAGTTCATGACTGTGTAGTTGAAATGAGTAACACACGACCACAAAATCCCCATGCTTACTCACTCTATGACCCATTGAGTAAAAGCTAGTTTGGAATAAAGATCAAGTGAAAGTCCTTAGAACTCTCTTTACTTAAAAGAAAATGGCAAACATTCATTACTGCATTCGTGACGGCATTGCAAGGATTAATGCCATTATCAAATATTTGAAAGGTGGAAGTCCCATTTAATTCTCTTATTTGGCCTTTGTAGAAAATAGGCAAATCTTAAACAGTAGGTTGTTGTAAGTTTAATGACCCCAAATGAAGTTGCCATTCCGGATGTATTATATTTACTGGGTAGCAATTAAGCATGGACCCTGGCAAATAGTATTTGAGCCATTGATCTTAAATACATATTTTTCTCTATCTCGACAAATAAAGAATTCCAGAAGTGCTTTGCTTTCACCTGGCAGAGCAATATATCTTTACCTTCACTTTCTTATATCAGTGTTCTGCTGTGGACAGACCTATACAAACCCTCAAAGTCCAAGGAAGCTGAAAGGCTGAAGAAAGAGGCTGACAAATCTAGTTTCTTAGAAAGAAACATTTAACGGGGACTTATTAACAGAAGCCATGTCTGTGTCTCAGGCAGTAGGAAGATGGTGGATCCCTGCACCATTATTCCCCAGACCCAGGGCTTATATACCACAGGGAAAGTGTGACTCTGAAGGGATGTGTAAGACAATTGAAGTATCAAGGTTGTTTCGACCTGAGGGCAGGATTTATGGTAAGTAGGTGCTCTTGCACAAGGAACAATAGACAAACCAGAAATCTTAGAGGCTTTCCTGGAACTGGGGTTAATCAGATGTCAACATGGCAGATTAGTATCCAAGATGGAGTTGCTTTGGCCTCCACAATCAGGGATACAACAACTTCAGACTCTGTGCAACATTTAGTCCACAGGGACTTTGATAATCACATCTTTCCATAGAATATCACGTGGGACCACTACATTAATGACATCATACTGATAGCAGCTGGTGAACAAGACGTACCAAGTCGTCTGGTTGGATGGGAGAAACACATGCTTACCAGGTTATAAGAGATAAATTTCATAAAAATTCAGGAATGTGCTACTTCATGAAGTGTCTGGGGTCCAAAGTTTGGGTTGTATCATGCCAAAATGAAAGTCACATTGTTGCACCTTGCTTGACAGTTCTTTTTTTTTTTTTTTTTTTGAGACAGAGTTTCACGCTTGTTGCCCAGGCTGGAGTGCAATGGCACGATCTCAGCTCACCGCAACCTTCACCTCCTGGGTTCAAGCGAGTCTCCTGCCTCAGCCTCTCGAGTAGCTGGGATTACAGGCATGCACCACCATGCCCAACTAATTTTGTATTTTTAGTAGAGACGGGGTTTCTCCATGTTGGTCAGGCTGGTCTCGAACTCCCGACCTCAGGAGATCTGCCCACTTTGGGCTCCCAAATTGCTGGGATTACAGGCATGAGCCACGACGCCCGGTCAACAGTTCTCTTTAGATTTGGAAGCAACATTACACATTTGACTGAACTTCCATGCTCATTTACCAAGTAACCCATAAGGCTGCCAGCTTTGTGTGAGACATAGAGCTAGAAAAGGCTCTGTCTGCAGTAGGCTGAGGATGCTGAGACTAGGCCTTCATGACTTCGTAGATCTGTGCCTGACTGAAAGCCATGTAGAGCCTATGGCCAGCCCCAATACAAGAACCATAGTTAGGGCCTCTGGGGTTTCAAAACAAATCAGTGCCCTGTAGGTAGGCAAACGTACTCTTGAGAAACAGCTCCTGGCTTGTTATTGGCCCTGGAAGAAATGGAATGTCCAACCATAGTAAAACTAGTAGCCTTGCAATTGGCCTGCCCTTAGTAAATAGGGGATTGTCAACCACCATTAAGGTGTATCCAAGAGCACTTCATTATCACATGAAAGTGATATGTAATGAATAAACTTAGCAGATCCAATAGATTGTAAAAATTGCATGGCTCACCTCCCAGGGTGTCTATTCTTTCCACATTTCTATCTATCTCTTCTTCAATTCATGCCTATATCCTTAAGAGGAATTCCACATGACCAGTTGACTAAAAAGGTAAAAACTAGCATCTGATTCAAAAAAAAAAAAAATTTACAGAGACAGGATCTCACTATGTTGCCCAGGCTGGTCTTGAACTCCACAGTTCAAGCAATCCTCCTGCCTTGGCCTCCCAAAGTGCTACAGTTACAGGTGTAAGCCACCATGCCCTGCCAAGCACCTGATTTTTAGACGGCTTTGCACAATATGGAAGCATCAGATTCAAATGGACTATAAGTCCACATAGAAGTAGTCCAACAGAACAGGGAATAGAAGAAATATCTCCCAGTGGGAAGACTTTTCAGGGGATATCTCATGCTCCAATTTGTTTGGAAAGATAAATTCCCTGCAGTGTGAATCCTCCAGGACTCATAAGCAATGGCTAATGGTTTGATCAGACTTGGAGGTACCAAGATTGGCAGACTGGTGACAAGGAGTATTGGAGAGAAGGAAATATGATGAACCTCTCAGAATAAACAGTATGAGAATACTTTGTGTTTCCTGCAGAAAATGAAGTTCACAATATTTGGGTGAATAAAATAAGCTGTCCTATGAGTGTCAGGGAGTCTTTCCTCAACCATCTCTATGTTTGCTCTAAGGGCTCATGAAAAACATGGCCATAGTGACAAAGCTGGACCTTATGCATGGGCTCAACAACATGGACTTCCCATGACTAGGATACTGCCACTGCTGAGCACATAACTTGCCAGTAGCAATGACCACTTGGGATGCCTGGACAAGAGATATATCTCTGAGAAAACAGCCTACCACCATTGAGTAGACTGATCGCATTGGAGTCAGTCCTTCCCCAATAGACACTTAATCTAGATACGGATTTTTCTTCTGTTATGGGCTGAATTGTGTCTCCCCAAAATTTATCTGTTGAAGCCCTAAACCCCAGTACCTTAGGATGTCAGTAAAGTTGGAGATATAGACTTTATTTTTTAATTTTAATTATTTTATTTTATTTTTTTAGATGGAGTTTCACTCTTGTGGCCCAGGCTGGAGTGCAATGGCGCGATCTCGGCTTACTGCAATCTCTGCCTCCCAGGTTCAAGCAATTCTCCTGCCTCAGCCTCCCGAGTAGCTGGGATTACAGGCGCCTGCCACCATGCCCAGCTAATTTTTGTATTTTTAGTAGAGATGGGTTTTCGTCATGTTAGCCAGGCTGGTCTCAAACTCCTGACCTCAGGTGATCTGCCTGCCTCAGCCTCCCAAAGTGCTGAGATTGCAGGCATAAGCCACTGCACCTGGCCAGACACAGATTTTAAACAGGTCTATATCTCCAAAGTAAGTTAAAACGAGGCCATCAGGTTCGGTCCTAATCCAATCTGACTGGTGGTCTTAGAAGAAGAGGAAACTTGGACATATGGAGACATCAGAGATACACAAGCACAGAGGACAGGCCACATGAGGACACAGTGAGAAGGCAAGTGTCTGCAAGCCAAGCAGAGGCCTCAGAAGAAACGCACGTGCCAACACTGTCGTCTTGGACTTCCAGTCTCCACAGCTGTGAGAAAATAAATGTCCGTTGTTTAAGCCACCCAGTCTGTAGGATTTTATTATGGCAATCTAAGGCAAACTAATACATCTTCCTCTCCCACCGATTTCTGAAAGCCACAGAATTCATGGACTTACTGAATGCCTTATTCAAAATGTTGACATCTCTCACAACATTGCTTGTGACCAGGGAACAAATGTACAGGAAAAGAAGTATGGGGGTGGGCTGATGTGCATAACATGCACCGGTCTTCCCATGTATTCCATCATCCAAAAGCCACTGGCCTGAGAGAATGGAGTGACCCCTTGTCCAGTATGAAGACAGGACCTGATGAGGTTGAAGTGTTGCCCTACAAAATGTAGCATATGTCTTAAGTGAACGACTGCTGTTTCACCCCCTAAAAATAAGAGGTAAAAATGGGAGTATCCGGTGGCTCATGCCTGTAATCCTACCACTTTGGGAAGCTGAGGCAGGCGGATCACCTGAGGTCAGGAGTTCAAGATCAGCCTGGCCAACATGGTGAAACCCTGTCTCTACTAAAAATACAAAAATTATCCAGGCATGGTGGCGTGTGCTTGTAATCCCAGCTACCAGGGAGGCTGAGGCAGGAGAATCTCTGGAAACCGGGAGGCAGAGGCTGTAGTGAACCGAGATGGTGCTACTGGCACTTCAGCCTGGGCAACAGAGCAAGATTCTGGCTCAAAAAAAAAAAAAAAAGAGTATCTTCTCTCATAATGATACCTAATGAACAACTTGCTAAATTTTTGCTTTTTGTGACTTTTGGGCTCTGCTGGTTCAAAGACTTTGAACCCATGGGAGGGACACTTTTACCAGAGGACACAATAATGAGGCCACTGAATTGGAACCTGAGACTCCCGCCCGGACAGTTGAGATTTATCATCCCCTGTTGGACAAAATGACTGATCCAGATTATCCAAGTAGACTACTGTCACACATGTGAGCAGAAAGGACTATTTCTGTAAACCAAGAGATTCTCTGGGGCACCTCTAAAACTGCCATGTCTGGTGATAAAAGTTAATAGAAGGGGCCAGGTAGGGTGGCTCACACCTGTAATCCCAGCACTTTGGGAGGCCAAGGCGGGCAGATCACTTGAGGTCAGGAGTTCGAGACCAGCCTGGCCAACATAGTGAAACCCTGTCTCTACTAAAAATCCAAAAATTAGCCAGGTGTGGTGCTGGATGCCTGTAATCCCAGCTACTCAGGAGGTTGAGGCACAAGAATAACTTGAACCCGGGAGGTGGAGGTTGCAGTAAGCTGGAGGTTGCAGTGAGCTGAGATCGCACCACTGCACTCCAGCCTGGGTGACAGAGCAAGACTCAGTCTCAAAAAAAAAAAAAAAAAAAAAAAAGTTAATAGAAGGTAACTTTCAATCCCATAACGGCAGAGCGATTAAGTATTCAGATCCCCCAGGAATGAAGTTTGGGTCATCCCTCTAGATAAAGAATCATGCCCAGCTGGCTCACTTGCTGAGGACAAAGGGAACACGAATGGGTAGAAGAAGGACATTATAAATAACAACTGCAGCCTCGTGACCAGTTGCAGAAAAATAAGTTCTGCAGCATAGACATCGACTATCCACATTTTCTTCTTCGTTTGCTGTGTCATGTATGTATTTATGTCTATTTAATACATTTTACTATTTTATTTCTTTCTGCTTTTCTGCACTATTTTATGTAGTCTGTGTGGGTGGTACTTAATCTTACAACCTAGTCCATAGACTACAGAATACCAATGACATTATGACTGAGATAGACGAGAAACGAATATCACCCAGAAAACCTGAACTTGGATCTGGATGCCGCAGAAAAACAATGAAACTTGGAGTCCTTCCTTTGGGGTAGTGCATTTTCTTTTGTACGAGTGATCATTGTATTCTCTCAGGCTAGCACAGGTTACTGTTACTATTACAGCTGGTAATATAAGCATTAAAATGGGGCACATAAATGTTGACATGCAGCAAAGGGGTGGATTGTAGTGACATCTCAAATTTTTGAATACTTCCACATTGTAAGTCCTACCTTTGCAAGATATCATCTAAAAAAAAAACTACATTTCTCAGCCTCCCTTTTCAGTAAGGTACAGACATAAAACTAGCTTCTTTCAATCAGAGGCATCAGCATAAAACTTAGAAAGCAGATGGGAGAATAGTGAGGTGAACGGTGAGACTAGTGGAATCATGCAAGTATGCAGTCTTAGGCAGTTCTGCAGGAGCTGTAACAGAAGTTCAGTGCAGTGAAGGTCCAGTTTGTGTTTTCATAGGAGTTGAGCAGTACGTCACAGCATCTGCAGAATTTCCAGATGACAAAATAATGTCATCAGAATTTTGCTATATCCATTTCCATTTCTAGACCTAGCTTTTATCTGCACTGGATTCCTTCTGAAGTAGGTTCTTTCCCTTGTAGTGGCCCCTGGGAGCCCCAAACCCAGTGAAAGAGAGTTTCTCTTTCCAATCATCAAGAAAAAAAAAGTCCCTGGACTGAATCTCATTCGTGCAGTTTGGGTCACATATCCATCACTGAATCGATTGCTGTGGCCAATGAGATTGAATATGCCAGGCCCAGGTAATACGCATCCCCTGAACAGTCAGATCAGGATGAAGTCTGAAAGGGAGACTAGATCCGTTTCAAGTAGTTCATCACCCAAAAGCAACTAGCCTTACAGTATGGCGGAATGACCTGGTGAGGCTGAGGTACTGCCCTACAAAATGTAGCATATGCTTCAAGCTAGTGACCACTTACCAAGGGTAGTCCTCAAGCTAAAATCAGGATGTTACCAAAGAAAAGGAGGAGGAATGATGGGCAGGCAGAAGCAACAGTGGTCCACTACATGGCAAGTTCTGGCTCCTCCCCTGGGCTCTGGTAGGATGGTGACTAAGAAAGCCTGCAGCTGAGTCCCTGACTCTTCTTGCCTTGTGACCCTAGTGGCACTTTCAGTTTGCTGAACTAAAATTCTGAAGGTCTGGTTTCCAGATGTGATGTCTGTGAACTGGACAATCTCCCTTAACTTTTTTGAACCTCCTTTGGGCCATTTTTTGCCAAATGAAGAACTAATAAAGCCTGCCTTGTGAAAATTCAACAAGATAAAACTCATAAAAACCACTTTGAAATCTGTAAAGTACTCCACAAATGTAATGGATCATCTTTACTGCTCCAAGGAAACCAGAGATGAACTGAGCCTAGCTCATCCTGGTTAGGAGGGGGAAACTATCCCATGGATAAAGGGCAAATATGGGAAACTGAGGTTGATGGACGGCCATAAGGCAAGTGGAGTGAGAACTAGGGCCACTGTCAAATGCTCTTCACCACACAGATAAGACCAATCCACCTCTTTCCGGGCTACTGAGCTCATACCCCCGCTTCCCTAGATAATAGTAAAAATATCTGCTGAGCTGTGACCAAAGGCTTAAACTGTAAATATGTTTGACATAGGATTCCTCACTGAGAAAATTTCTTCTAGGAAAATAAATGGTTAGGAAAGCAAAGATTCCTGTGAAAGAAAATGTATTGCAGCAATTATTGGGATAACAAAAGTTTGAAAGTAGCTGCCCTGCAATAAGAAATTGATTATATAATTACACAAATTATGGTATTATCTCTTCAGTGGCATGCTAAGAGTAAAATGATGATACAGATATTACACAGAGGAAGAGCCAGGATATAATAAATGAAAAGAGCATGGACATTATGATCCCGTTTTTGTCAATCAAACCTATAGATGCATTCATGTGCACAAGGAAAGATTGAAAAGATACATAATAGTTACATCACGCATTCCTTTAACTTCTCTGAGTTAAACTGTGCAATCCCCAAGATGTGTGGGGTGGTGGGGGGCGGCGGCAGGGAGACAGAGAGAGAGAGAATAATTTAAAGCGTGCAGGAGATCTGACCTGACACTCACTGAACACATGAGTGAGATGAGGACACAAGAATGCTGAAATTTCAGTCCCTCTCAGTTCTCATTTGCCTTTCAGAATGTGAGCATCCTCCCATGCTGAGTATGATGCTAATGTTTCAAGATGTGTATTTTTTTTATACAACCTGTCCCCTAAATGCAAGCCAGCTACGTTTTCTAGGGCTCAACCAATGAAGCAGTGATCAAGTTCAAGCCCAGAGGAAAATGGCTGACTTGTACGGATGGAAAGATGCCGCGTCCTCTCCTAATGCGGCCCCTTCCTGAGAAATTGTCCACTGTGGTTTTCCTCCTGACTTTAGATCCTGACCCCCACCTGTGGTTCCCAAGAAGCTCCTTCCCAGCAAAATGTATACAGTGGTGACCACTGGGTGAAGCTGTTTCTTTTCTCTTTATGACAAGCTATATCTTCTAATTACCTAAAATGAACATGTATTAGGTAATGTATTTTTAAGGATAGCTAAGACCTCCTGCTCTAGTGGGGACTTAACAGAGTACCCTCTAGAATGTTCCATTTAGTTATCCCAGCTTTGCCAGCACACAAGAGCAGCTTCCTGTGAAGACTGTGCAGAGGCCACTGTCCTTCCTCTGTGGCTGGCAAGGCTGCTCTCTCCTCTTCTCTCAACCCTTATCACAGAGAATCTCCGTGGCTGATAGCATTAGGCCGGGGCCGGGCAGCCCTGGATGGCTGCAGGCCCCAGGGTGCCAGGCAGCTCGGGGCCATCTCCGCCCATCGCTCCCAGGCTCCATCAACCCTTGTTAGTCCTCATTACCAGCCTGAGCCCAGACAGGCTGCCTCCACGCTGGGTCCTTGATTTTTCTATTTGGAGAGGGTTATTCGGGCCAAATCTCCAAATCAAGTTATGCCCCTGACATCTTAGATTTGCAGTGCTCTGACAGCGCCTCCTCCCCTGCAGCCCACCCTCAGTCCCCACAAGCTACAGATGGTCACCGGCAGTGTATAAACCTATCTTGATCCCCCTGCAGAATATAAACTCTCTCTCTTTCTCCCTCTTTCTCTCTCTCACACACAAACACAGAGACACACACACACATAAACACACACAAATCCTCATATACACACAAACACTTCCCCACAGCCCCACAAATGCACTCTATCACCCATACTCACTCAAATAAGCGTCCATGAACACCCACACCCTGGGGTCCTCAAAAGTCACGAGAGACCCAGATCACTTACAGTTTTGAGGTTTCCAGCATGTTCAAGCATGACAAATTGCTACAACCGTGTTTCAAAATTTGTAGCTCTTTTAAATGTTTACATTTAACAAATTACCATCGTGTGTTTTAAACGCGAGATAATTGTGTTATCCACAAAATAATTAAAGGATTTATGAACAATTAATTCTTAGGACATGGCAAGCAGCAGCAGGCTTCGGGAATGCATTGTGCTTAGGGCTGGATGATGAATGTCCTCCCCTCGCCATCTTGTCAGCTTATCTCTCGGACTGCATATGTAACCTCATTTGGGGACAATATCAAGAGCCCACATCTGAAGCCTTCTGTGAGTGTGAGGCCCAGCCAGTGGCTCCTGTCAACCCCTGAATGCACACTCACCATGCACGCTCACCAACAAGGCCCTGAGCCCCCACACACTACCACCACATACCCACCCTACCTGCAGGGGGAAAGCCAGAGTCCTGGGACTCACTGGTAACCTCGGTCATCCCTTGACAGTCATTGGAATGTCTCAGAGCTGGGAGGGATCCTCTGTGCCATCTGATCCAGCCCTTTCAAGGCAGAGGCTTCTCCTATAATGCCCCCGCGGTGGTTGACCACCTGGCCCAGGCTCGAGCCCTTTCAGATCCTTCCCGACTCAGCAGCGTGGACTGGTCCTAATAGGAAGGAATGTGAAGTCGGCCATCCTAGGACTTCCACTCATTAGCATCCTCCTCCTCTTCTATACAGTAACCCTAGGATTCAGGAAAAGCGCCATTCAGCCTGCTCTTCTCTGGGACAAAGTGCTTCTGTTCTGTCCACCTGTATCTTGAAAAGTATTGCCTATATATGTGCATACGCACACACACACATGCACATGATTACTAGCTCACATACACATATACACTCACACGCTCATACCCATACATGTACACACACACTTTCAAAGACTGCCTTTTAGGGCAAGACCCTGACCTTGAGAGGCAAACCACAGTCTGAAGCCCTCTTTCATTCCCTATTAGTGGTGGCTTGAAAAAGTCATCTGTCTTCTGTAAGCCTCAGTTTTCCCTGTATTTAAAGTGGATCCAAAAGACATCTGCCTCATAAGTCACTGGTAGGATCTACTTGAGATCTTTGTAAGAGCCCCCAGCAAACCACCCGGCACACAGTTTCTTTCCTATCTTCCTGTGCTTTTGGGAAATCCTTGCACTGACCACGCCCAGTCCACTCCCACCATCATGACCACCAACTCAAACATCCAAGCAGAACACGAGGGCTCTATCATCCTAAGTCGGACTAGATGCTAGAAAACACGTTGCCACATTGGGCAAAGTGGGGTCCTGGATCCTGCCCACCTCACCTGCTTTCCATTTACCTCCACTTCTTCCTTATGGCCTAGTTTCACGTCTCACTGAAACCCCTGCAGCTCTCAGCCCCCTGCTGCCTCCCTAGGCTTCACTTTTGCTCTCTCTCATTGGAATATCTTCCCTGTCATCTCCCAATTCCTCCCACCAACAGATCAGGGAAAGCTTCCTGGAGGAGGTGAGTCCAGGACTCAGTCTGGAAGAATGAGCTGCATCACTAAATATCTGCCTAACTCCTATTCATCCCTCCAAACTAGTGCCTGACCCCTCCCCCAGAAAACCTTCCCTGATCACCTCACCTCCAGCTAGTTTAGACCATGCATCAGTTAGCACTTTCGTTTTCTGATTGCAATGAGTGTTTTTGTTTGGGAGTTGAGATACGTATCAGAAAATGAGTGGAACACTCAAACTAGATAGTTGAGAAGAGTTTAACAAAGTGATTAATTTCAAAGGCAGGGTTTAGGGAACCCAAAAAGAGACTGCATCATACATAGGACTAGAAACAGAGGGCAACCTTAACCACCCATAGGCCTAACTGGGACAATGGGAGGAGCTGCTGGCAGAACCAGAAGATAATGAGATGAAACGGCAGGGCTGGTGGTGGTGAATGTCAGTCAATGTCAGAATGATGTTAGGATCAGAATGTTTGTTCAATGTTAACATTTTAATTAAAACTTTTAGTTGATTTTTCCACATTTGTACATATTTTGTATTTGAAAGGTATTAAGGTTTTAGTTTCACTGATTATTTTAAAATAAATTTTAAATACTTCATTTTTAAAAACCAGTATTGCCAGGCGTGGTGGCTCATGCCTGTAATCCCAGCACTTTGGGAGGCCGAGGCGGGTGCATCATGAGGTCATGAGTTCGAGACCAGCCTGACCAACATGGTGAAACCCCATCTCTACTAAAAATACAAAAATTAGCCGGGCATGGTAGCGTGCGCCTGTAATCCCACCTACTCAGGAGGCTGAGGCAGGAGAATTGCTTGAACCCAGGAGGCAGAGGTTGCAGTGAGCCGAGATCACACCACTGCACTCCAGCCTGGGCAACAGAGTGAGACTCCATCTCAAAAAACCAAAACAAAACAAAACAATAAAAACAGGATTAATGCTCGCATTTCAGCAACATATGAATAAATATTCCAACATAGCATTATCATTCTGTTCTGATGTTGAAACTCAGTACTCTTTTGGTTGTAAGGGATAGGAAACCCAGCCCCAAACTGGCTTGAGCAAAAAGGGAATCTGTTACTTCACATGTATGAAGATTCCAGTGCGTCGGCTAGCCTCAGGCCTAGCTCGGCGCAAGGGCAAGAACAGTATCACCAGGACCTGGGTTGCTCAGTCTTTCAGTCAGACTCAGTTCTCCTCCATGGGTCCCCTTTATGCTTGGATAGGCCATCCCTCAGGGTCACCCAGAGACTGCAGCAGCTCCAGACCTCACGCCCGTTCAACTTCACATCGAGCTGGGAGGAGCTGCTTTCCCAGAAATCCGCAGGAGTCCTGCTGCCTCCCATCGGCTCCAGTGGGCTGTTGTGGCCATCGCTACAGCAACCCCTGAGTCCCGCATCATAAGCCGCATCACTGCAGAGCCTGGGGTAAGCTCAGCTTTCTGTGAAACATAGATTGAGGTGGGAAAGGGGTAATTTCCCCAAAGCGTAAGAAACTACCCCAAGAAGAGAGAGCTGATGCTGTGTGACGAAACAACACGTACTCACCTCAGATGCGCCCCTCTGTGCTTCCATAGAATTCCAGACTTCTCTCTTAAATGACTCCCTTCACGCTATTAAAAAAAAAAAAAAAAACTGGTTGGGGGCGGTGGCTCACACCTGTAATCCCAGCACTTTGGGAGGCCGAGGCGAGTGGATCACTTAGGGTCAGGAGTTCAAGACCAGGCTGGCCCACATGGTGAAACCCCATCTCTACTAAAAATACAAAAACTATCTGGGTGCAGTGGTGCATGCCTGTAATCCCAGCTACTCAGGAGGCTGAGGCAGGAGAATCACTTGAGCCCGGGAAGCGGAGGTTGCAGTGAGCTGAGATCATGCCACTGCACTCTAGCCTGGGTGACAGAATGAGAGTCTGTCTCAAAAAAAAAAAAAAGAAAAAAAAAGTTCTTAGGCTAAACTCCTAGAGGACAGGGACTATCGGGTATTCCCAGTCCCAGGAAATGCCTGGCGTTCCATAGTTGCTCCATAACTGTTTGTAGAGTGAACATCTGATTGGCAGTTCCAGATGACGGTGGCTTGCCTGGGGACCCTCTATCTGACAGGCTGATGGGCCAAAGCATTGTAGATACCCTCTGGGTTCTGAATGCAGACCTTAGTGTGTCTAGGATTGCCTGGAGAGCTTAAAACATAGATTTTAAAACATAGATATCCTGGCCCCACCCCCAGAGATTCTGATTCAAAAGGCCTGGGATGGGGCCTGAGACTCTGCATTTCCAGCAAGCTCCTAACCACTGCTGATGTTACAGGCTCTGGACCACACTTTGTGTAGCAGTGCTTGAGAGAACCCACAAAGGAAGCCCAGAGATTCGGGGAAGAGCCTTTTGCTGGCCAAGACTCAGGCTACCCTGCATGATCAAACAACCCTATTCGAAACCATGCTCTCGTGACTGCTCTATTAACCGAGCATGTTCAAACAGCCTTGCTGGATGGGGCTCGTAATGAAAGAAGTAGACTTTTCAGAACTATCTAGTAAAAGATTTATTCAATTAAAGTGATTCCATTTTTAAAGATATTTGTCCTTTTGTGAAGGCAAAGCCATGCTTTTCTAATTAAAGGCTAATTGTGGGCTAGTATGCAGATCTCACTGCTTTCAGCACAGTGAGGCAGAGGGAGAGGGAGAGTCTGATGGCTGTGCTGGAAATCTCAAGAGTGAAGAAAAGATGCGCACTTTGTCCCCATCCTTCAGAGGGCCTGCAGGATGAAGCTTACACCTAGTGTCTTCATTCATTCAACAAGCATCTTAAGCACTTTAAAAGAGGGGTATAAAAACACATATGTAAACCTGATCATGTCATTTCCCTGCCTAAGACCCTTCAAAGTCTCCTGCTTGCATAGGATGAAGAACACAATCTTTAATTAACATGGCGCATAAGTCCTGACAGGCCCCCTCTTCACCTCTTCACCCTCATCTCCTATGACCTGCTCCCTGACTTGGAGGCCAGCCACACTGGACTTGTCCCTGTCAGTTCCTCTGATGCACCTAGTCTGACACAGACTGAACTGTGCCCGCCCCCGGCCAAATTCCTAACTATCAATATGACTGTATCTGGAGAAACAGTCTTTAGGAAGTGACTAAGGTTAAATGAAGGTCCTTAAGCCAATAGGACTGGTGCCCTTAGAAGAAAAGAAAAAGGAACCAGGGGTACCCACTTAAGAGAAAACACCACATGAGGACACAGTGAGAAGGTGGCCGTCTGCAAGCCCAGGAGAGAGGGCTTCACAAGAAAGCAACGCTAGCATTTCAGCACTGCATGAATAAATGCTCAAAGTGTTACCATTTTGTTCTGATACTGAAAATTAGTACTCTTTTGCTTGTAAGCGATAGGAAACCCAGCCCAAAACTGGCTTAGGATGCCATCCTATGGCACCTCGATCTTGGACTCCCAGCCTCAAGAACTGTGAAAAATCAAGTTCTGTTGCTTAAGCCACCTTGGCTGTGGTATTTGGTTATGTCAGCCCTTACAAAGCCCTCACACGTGCTGTTCCCTCCTCCTGAAAGACCCTGCTACCCTGCTGCGCTCAGCCAGATTAATTCCTCTACTCAACCTTCAGACCTCAGCTGAAATGTCACCTCCTCACAGAGACCTTCTCTGATCACTCCCTACTCAGTCTGTTCATCTCCTTTACAGAACCCACCAATTAAACAGATTTTAGATTCCAGAAACATACTCAAATACAAATGAAAAATAAAGCTCATGATCAACACAACCTTCCAAATCAGTAGAACAAAGGATGCAGGATTCAGTAAATGATGCTGGGATAAACTGAGTCTCTAGTTAGGAAAAAAAGAAAAGTTTCATCACAACCTTATTCTTTACCCAAAAATAAATTCCTGATGGAGGCAAGGTTAATGAACCTTGGAAGTTCATGAACTGAAGGAAGGTTTTACATTCTTGGAGTTGAAATAGGAAACCACACACCCACCCCCTACCGCCTTTTTTTCTTTTTCTTTTTTTTTTTTTTTTTAGATAAGGTCTCACTCTGTCACCCAGGCTGGAGTACAGTGGCACGATCTTGGCTCACTGTAGCCTCAACTGTCTATGCTCAAGTGATTCTCCCACCTCAGCCTCCTGAGTAGCTGGGACCACAGGCATGCGCCTCCATGCCCGGCTAATTTTTCTTTCTTTTTTTTTTTGTAGAGACAAGGTCTCACTATGTTGCCCAGGCTGGTCTTGAAACTCTTGGACTCAAGCGATCCTCCCATGTAAGCCTCCCAAAGTGCTGGGATTACAGGCATGAGCCACTGAGCCCAGCCAGAAAGGCCTCTTAAAAAATACAATACAAACCCCGAAACTCTAATAGGAAAGATTGATTACACTACTAACTTCACAAAAAAAAAATGATAATTATAAGAACAGTAACAAATTAAGGGAAATATTTGCAACATATATTAAAGACAAAAGGCTAATTTCTATTATATATAAAGAGTGTCTACAAATCAATAAGATCAAGAGTCCAGTAGGAAAATGTGGATAAGAAAAAATAGTTAACGGTAACTAAGATAAAAATGAATTTTTAAACACATAAAAAGATTTACAAATTAAAATGAGATACCTCTCATTTTTACCTATTATGTTAGCCAAGTTGACAAAGCTTAATAACAGATTATTAGCAAGAATGTGAAGGAACTGACACTCTCACTCATATGCACTCTCAATGCATGTGACCTTTATGGAGGCAATAAAACATAATATTTAAAACGTGTGGAGTCTTTAATCTAGAAATTGCAATTCCAGAAAATTATCCTATGGATAGGCTTACACATACATGAAATGATATATGTATAAGAATATTCATTGTGGCATCGTTAAAAATCTAAAAGACTGGAAACAAACTATCCTTCAATATCAGGCTGGTTAAATATATTGTGATACAGTCCATACAACTGAATATCATACAGCCTTTAAAATGAATGAGGCAGTTCCCCTGAACTGATAAGAGTGTGCTCTAAGATATATTGTTATGTGGAAAGGCAAGTTATTGAAGAGGGTGTATATCATGCTAGAACATGTTTAAAAATTTAAAAATATGCGTGCATATACTTATATGTGCATTGATTAACTTTGGAAAGGAACGTAAGGGACTGGTAACCAAGGCCGCCTTCCAGGAAGGGAGCTGCAAGGGGAGGCAGACTTCTTTTTCACTGCATAATCCTCTGTAACTTTTGAATTTTGTATACTACGTATCAAAATGAATTTCTGATTAAGAACAAATGAATTAAAAGCCATTTCACAGAAGGAAAATACCAAAAGGGGAAAAAAGCAAAAACAAAATGTTACCAATGATTGTGCGGTGGTTCTAGGGACGCCTTTACTTTTTCTTCGTATTTTTCTATATTTAACTCTATTTCTTTAGTGAACATGTACTGATTTCAAATGGGGAAAAGAATCATTTTTTAAAAGCACTGTCGGAGTCACTAATCAGCATCTTTCCTGTTGAGCCGCATGTGTTCCCAGCTGGAGATGGCATGAAATCCCCCGACCACATCTGTTAATCCTGAGCCATCCCTGTAAAGACCCTCCCAGCCCCTGCATGTGGCTTTAGGGAATCAAGTCATCGCAGCTGCTTCATTGGTCCTACTCCAAGCGTGCTGGAGGCGGGACCTGTGCCTGAATGACAGCAGAGCTCCAACTCCAAGAGGAAGGGAAGAAGCACAGCGACCCCTGCAAACTTGGAAAAACCACACACACACACACACACACACACACCAGTTAACATTTGAGCAGCACTCTAGAGTTTGCCAGGAGCATCTTATACATTTTATTTGACTCTCACAACTGCCATGAGATGCAGCTCTGAGGATTCTCCCCCTTTTGAAAGCTAATGAAACTGATGTGCTGAGAGGGAAAGTGACTCATCCAGGCCTCCACAGCTACATGTTCTTGGGTCAGGAGTTCCATACAGATATTCTAGCTCCAAATGTTCAGCTCTCTCTTCTTCATTAAGTTGTTGTTGTGGACACTAAATAAGCTCACCAGAACTGAGTGTCTCTTTTTTTCCTGGGCACACAACTAGATAATATTTCCCTCCCCCTCTTGCAATTCAGTGTGGTCATTCAATTAGTCATGGTTTTTTTGTTTGTTGGTTTTGTTTTGTTTTTGCTTTTTTTTTTTTTTTTTTTGAGATGGAGGCTTGCTCTGTTGCCCAGGCTGGAGTGCAGTGGTGCGATCTTGGCTCACTGCAAGCTCCGCCTCCCGGGTTCACGCCATTCTCCTGCCTCAACCTCCCAAGTAGTCGGGACTAAAGGCGCCCACCACCATGCCCGGCTAATTTTTTGTATTTTTAGTAGAGACAGGGTTTTACCATGTTAGCCAGGATGGTCTTGATCTCCTGACCTCATGATCCACCCGCCTCGGCCTCCCAAAGCGCTGAGATTACAGGCGTGAGCAACTGCACCCGGCCGGAATTAGTCATGATTTTTTAGTATGATGTTCTGACATCCAAGACCTGGGGAAACTGCCCCTCCCAGAGTTGGCACATTTCTAGAGATAGTGACCCTCCCAAGAGTACACCTTTCAAATGCAAATTACCCAATCCAAAGCCCACACCCACAACACCTGCCCTCATACTCTGGGACACTATTTCCCTGCCCTACTTACCCCAGGGTCAGCCATCAGACAACTAGGGGCAGCCCCTACCCCCCTGAGTCTCAAACTAACCAATTCTAAACCTGCTTACCCTGCCTTCCCCAGACAACCTCAGTGAAGGTTTCCCCACAGTTCCCCTCACTCCCTCTGCCTCCTCCCACATGTGGCCCTGCGTGGCATGGCATGCCCCCTTCTTATCGGGAACTGTCAGTAACAGATTCTCTTTTCAGTGGTAATTGCCTCCTGATCTGTTGGCCTCACTGTACATGAGCAATCATAAAACTTACATTTTAAAATAGTTATGAGGCTAAATTTCTAGCCAATGGAAGGTGAGCAGAATTTCAAGATGTCACCTCCAGGGCTGGCCCATGAAAGCCTCCCATGCAGGTTTCTCTCTCTCTCTCTCTCATACACACACACACACACACACGTGTGCATGCACAACTGGCTGGATGTACAGCATCCAGCGAAACGTTTGCAGGTCCTAGGGATGATGGAACTACAAAAGGAAAGGAACCTGAGTGCCCGAATTACCACATGGAAACCACCTGCCAAACACCCAAATCACACTCATACCTGAACAAAAAGTAAACTTCTATTGTTTTAAGATACTGCAATCTTGAGTTTCTCTGCTACACCAATGGCACTACCCTGACTAATTCAGTTGCCAAAACATGCCTTTGGTGACTTCCCCCTCTTCCCATAGCCCTCCTTGTCTCTCAGACTCCTTTTCTTCATTCTCCATTTCCCCAAGGCCTTGGGGCTCTACAGTTCCCCTAGATTGTCGAAGGCCCTCTAGAAGAGCATCCTATTCTATCAAGTATATTCCTCCAAATTCAAGGAATTCCACAAATGTCTCCGAAGTGCCTACCTTGTTGCAGGGCACCGAACAGGATATGAGATAAAAGTACCAGGCCTGTGGGTGGGCTGGGTACCAGCTACTGGAGGTGAGGAGCTAGGCTGGCTCCAGGGACACAGGGATGAATCAGAGTATTTGCCACTTGTATTACAGACTCTCCTCATTGCTAGGTATGCAGATTTCAACATCAAAGAAAGGAAGGGGAAGGAGGAGAGACAGAATGAGATTGCAGTTAACTGAGACTCAAAGAACCAGGACAAGACCAATTAGGGGCCCCAAGGGGAACCAGGGAGTATCTTGAGAACCTGGGGTCAAAGGGGAGGCACAGGGACTCAAAAAGCGTAGGTAAGAATGCTGAAGACAGGGAGCACTCATGTTCCACAGGGTTTTGAAGAAGACCCTAGAGCTATTAGCCTTCTGTTTCTCAAACTAAGCCTCCACTGTAAACACCCCAGAAACACCCACCAGTGGCTCACCTCTTCCCATTGTCCCTCATCAGGTGAGAGAGCATTTGTGTCTACAGCTCTGGGCCTGGGCCCTGGGCTCACTGGACTGCTGAATGCACCTCCATCAGTCACGCAGCCCCAAGGGGCACACGTACACATTCAGCAAATGTGCAGGGCTTGCTGCAAGGACCTGGGGAGGCAGCATGTGTGAGACACTGCCTTAGTCAAGCATCACTTGGCTGCAAGAAACAGGGACCCCCCCCACCACACCTCTTCAAATTAGCTCAACTAATAAAGAGTTTTATTGAAGGGCTACCAGAAAAACTCGAGAAGATAGCACGAAGTGAAAGTAATTCTCACAGCAGCTGGAAAGTCATCTGTGCTTCCCTCTCCCTCCCACCCACCTCTTTCTGGGAAGCGCCATCATGTTTCCAGTTCTCTCTGTAGAAGGGCGTCATCTAGGTGCTGTCATTCTGGTTCATCCATAACTTAGGCTTTCCATGGCTTCCATGAGCCAGGCTCACTTGGCCTCAACTCCACAGGGCGCCATAGCGCAGCCTCCCAGCTCACCAACTCATTCTCTCTCATAGTCTTAATTTCAAATTCTTAAAAGAATTGATCTGATTAAGGAACTTATCAAACCAGATCATATGTCCACTCCCGGTATCATCAGCATGGAAGAGAGAGCTGCCCTTCCAGCTGCTGGGAGCCCTGTCAGATGAATAAGCAGAGTGTGTAGGCAGAGATACAAACTCCCTCACAGAGCCACTGCGGACCAGCTCTGGCTCTCTGAAACCTCATGGTCCAAGCTCTGGGAGAGAGTGTCTTCCAGCAAACTCCAACAGGGAATGAAAATGAGACATCAATCCTATTTCCCAGGGAGGAACCATGAATCCAAGGCAGAATGACCTATGGCAGGTCAGGAACTCAACTGGGTCACCATGGAAGCAATTGTCCTGACTTCACACAGATCCATCCCATCCTGTGTCTCCCACTGACCCAGACCATATACCAGCATCCTTGCTCCCTAGGCACTTATACGCCAACATACACCATGCTGGTCTAAGAGGATCTCATGTATTGCAATGCAAAAATGCAGAATGTAAACAAACCTTGTCCCATGGTGGCAAAAGAAACGCAGAGACCTGGTTGCTTATCCTGATCCTGAAACTAGCTTGCCAAGTGAAGGCAGACAAGCCACTTCCTCCTCCTGCACTAGATGACCTCGATTGTCTACCCTTCCAGCTCTGACCTTCCTTGGCTGAGGGACATCTCAGGCAGGGCTAGTGGCATAGTATGTGAAAAGGAAGATGGTTCGTGCTTTTTTCTGCTTAGTTAGAAAAGATTCTCTGGATGAGGCCAGTTCCCAGAATTGCTTAAAAGAGGGAAGGGAGAGGGCAGTAGACTACAATGGAAAGAGTTTTCAGGCCTGGTGCCACTTGGGAGAAAGGGCTGGGTCATTGTCATAAGACAGGTACATCTGACTGGGCAGAAGATTGGTTTCCTGTTGAAAGATGTTGGTCCTCATGGCCTTCAGCAGGTGTAAGTATGCATATGGAGGAGCTGGAGCAGTGTGGGGGCAGCCAGAAGGTAAAATACTTACTTTCTGTGATCTTCTCTACAGGGTCTCCAAGGAGCCTCTTGGGGGATTCTTCAGGGCATCCTGGTGTGAGTTATAAGCATTTCTGTCATAAGGCACAGAAACCTCACCGAAATTATCATAGTCAAATGATAATTCAGTGCCACATGTAGCTGAAAAGTTCAGAGGTAGGTCTGGCTTCAGGCATGGCTGGATACAGGTGCTCAAAGAGAATCACCAAAACCTGGTTCTTTATCTCTAAGGCCCATTTTCTCTGGATAGCATTCATTCTCAGAAAGACTCTCCTGGTATAACCACAAGATGACTGCAGCAGCTCCACCACATACCTCCAGGTTTAAGTCCTATGAGGAAGTGTGAGTCAGCTTTCCTAACAATCCAACAAACAAAAAACCCAGAACTGAATTTCACTGGCTCTGACTGGTCTCCCTTGAATTATGTACTAGTTCCTGAACCAATCACTGTCAGCAGGGGAATGGAACGCTCTGGTTTTATAAGTCTGAGCCTTACTGTATAACCCATGGGCCAGGGGTGGATCCTGCTCAACCACATGGGCTGAGAGAGAGAGAGAGGTAGATTCTCAGATGCTATTACCAGGAAAATCAGGAATGGGTGTTTGGAAAGCAAATTACCCATGATCACTATAGCAGGTTATCCTAAACTGGGACTATTGCTAACAGTACATTTTCATTGCAGATGTAAATTCAGGTGGAAAAGACCTCCATTTCAGCTATATACTGACATATCTTATCCTCCTAGCAGGGGAGGATTTTTTTTTTAAGTTCTGGGATACATGTACAGAATGTGCAGGTTCGTTACATAGGTAAATGTGTGCTATGGTGGTTTGCTGCACCAATCAACCCATCACATAGGTATTAAGCCCAGCATGCATTAGCTATTTTTCCTGATCCCCTCTCTCCTCCACCACCCCTCGGCAGGCCCCAATGTGTACTGTTCCCCTCCCTATGTCCATCTGTTCTCATTGTTCATCATTCTACCCCATGAAATGCTAATACAGGGCCTGTCTGGTACACAGTAAGTGCTTAGTACCTGCTTCTTGAATTGAATATCTGCAATGGAAAAAATCAAAATGAGCACTGCATGCAGCATCTTATATAATTTGCCAAAAACTTTTGTATCCATTTTCTAATTTCATCTTCCCAAAGCCCTATCAGAAAGGCATTATTAGCCTTACTTTACAGGTATGAAGATGGAAGATCAGTCAACTGGTAAGTGACTTGTCCAGCTGGTGAGTGTTGGAGCAGGGTCTCAAACCCAGGACTTTTCAACCTAAAGTATGGGTTCTTTCCTCTCCACTGTACAACCAACCAGTCAAGAAAGGAGAGGACACCAGCACCAGGGTTTGGATCCCTGCTACCCTAGCCCAGAGAGATTCAGCCACAAGAAACAACTTCCCATCCACTAAGATGGCCAACGGGGTCTCTTTTCCTAAGGATCTGGAGATAGTCCTGTTCCCATATCATGTGTCCTGGGGACACAGAGCCTTAGGGGCAGGAATAAATGCTGAGATGAGCACTGTGGTGCCAGGCAACCTGATTGATCCTCTGCCAGAGCCCCCAGCCCCTGACAACCTCCAGTCCTCTACTAAGGCTGGGGCCAGGGCTGAGCTGAGTTCTGAACATCATTTATTGACACATAAAATCCAAAGGTTTGTTTCTCCAAGGTTCCGCTGAGCCTGCATTTTTTAAATAACTACTCCAACCACTGAAAACATGCCTGTCCTTTTGGTTACTGCCTTTGAAAGATTTGATATATTTTGGAGCATTTGTATACTTAATATTTTTAAATTGAATTTAGAATTTTTACAGCATTGCTATTAAATATGTGTCACCTATTTTGAACTGTATATAAAAGTGTTTATAAGAGCGGTGTGCATTTCCCAATATTTATTTAATCCTCTAAATTAACCTTTGAATGTCTTGCAAAGTGCCTTGTTAAGCATGTCACTTTTTTCTCTTAACACAGTGCATAAAAATATTCATAAAATTGCATTGTTTTTGAGCATTAATCCACTTATCAAAAATAGGTATGTGGTTGTGTTCGTTTATTTAATTAATTGAGGACTTTAAATTTTCAAAAAGGGTAAAAATGGCCAACCAAATGTAAGATATCTGAGAAGCCACAAAGGAACTGCTTATCCAACCTTAGAGAAACAATCAAACTCTAACGCTGACATGAAACAGACACACTAAACACGGACAGAGGCTGAAGGGTGGAGAAAAAAGACTAGGAGTTGGAGTAAAGAAAATGCTGCAACTAACTGGACAAAGAGAAGTTCCAGATATGCAGCACCAATGAGCTATATAATGAGCATGATCTGGCCCAATGCAGGAAATATGTAACCAATACAATCATCACAGTGAACTGGAATACTATTCACCTCTCACTCCCCACGTTGCCCTCCATACTCAGAAGAACACGTTCTTGTTTTTTTAGTGATCAGCTACAAGCCCCAGGAGAAATCTTTTGACAGAACTTCAAATCCTAGAGAATGATATGCTCTGTCAAGAGTTTGATTATTGGGCTCATTACAGGTTTTATTTGAGAAGAATAAGATTAACTATTCACAACAAAATGGATGAGAAAATACAATTTTATTAATAGCAGTTAAGATCTGTTGAAATTAAGTGTGTTGCACTATGTATACCTCATTTCCCATCAGGTCCTGCTGATTTGCTGCCTTTTAGGTACTTTTTCGAGCTGTTTAGTGCCTGTTGGGTTATGTGACATCATGACTGACGCCTCAGGCTCTCACTAGACTTGGAGAAAGGGCAGCTTGGCATAACACCCAGAGCACTGGGGTTATGTACCACATTGACCTTGGTAATTTGGACTCCTGGAATGATTAGTTTCTTTAAGTTCATGTACACACACACACACACACACACACACACACACCTGGCAACCTCAGGATTCTTTCTCTTCTGTCCACCAGGAGATCCCATTCTCTTTGTACTCAAGGTAAGACTTGCTAAGATCCAAAGACTGGACTTAAGTAGTTAGAGGGCTGTCAACTATGAGCACCAATGGCCTTATCAAGCAGCTTGTTTGTTTGATTGTTTGGTTGTTTGTAGAGATGGAGTCTCACTATGTTGCCCAGGCTGCCTTGAACTCCTGGGCTCAAGCAATCCGCCTGCCTCAGCCTTCCAAGTAGCTGGGACTCGCACCCAACTTATCCAGCAGATTCTTAACATTTTCCCCTATCACAACACTTGTGAAAGATGTGAAAAACTCAAGCATGGCATACTCTCTTCATACAGGCAGATCTTAACAAAAACTTCTAATCATTTTCCAAGGAAGAAAAATATTACAATAATTATCAATAATACTAAGGGCCACAAACTTATGGCCAATGGGCTAAAAGCAGCCTATCCCACAGAAGCATTTCCTTTGGTCTGCATAATATTTCTTAAATATTTGACTTTTTTTGCTATCTTGAAAATGGGATGGTTTTACACTAAAAGAACAGTGATCTGGGCTTCTAGTTAGTATACACAAGGTCATGAAAGACAGTTACTCCCACCATAACACTGAGAAAACATCAGATAAACTGTAAAATCATGTTTTGTAAACCCACCAGAGAGCTGAGGATGCAGAGAAATCTAAATAAACTAAATCTTAGAGAAAGAGAACCCTTTCATAATGGAACAGAGACCTATGGCTGCTTTTATTCTTGGGGATATGGGCAGACAGAGACACACACCTGCAATAGACTGGGGTGCTCTGCTGAATGAAAGAGAGCTGAGAATGACAGACTGGAGTTTGATTGAGCCCTCAAAGTAGATGGTGCTCACTAGCCACCGGTTCTCCCCCATGGGACTTCAATTGAGTATGCAGTAACTTATGGACCTGGGCTGGAAACCAGAGCAAGATTTCTCCCACAGAATGGAAATCTGGGGGCAGGCAGGAAGTCAAAGAGGGAGAGAGAGAGGTCGTATAATCAGTTTAGATCCCAAGGGTGAGACCTGATCCCATCCACAAGACATTTTTGAAAACAATGAAACCATTGAATGAAACCATTGTTTTTGCTGCTAAAAGAAGAAAAGACATCACTTTTCTGGGGGTAAATATTACCTACTTCAGCTTCTACCCTGCTTTTGTATACAATGTCTAGCTTGTGATCCAAAGTTCTAATAAATGCAAAGAATTACAACTGTAATCAAGAGAAAAATAGTCAATAGAAGCATACGTACAGATGACCCAGATAATGAAATTAACAGGCAAGAAATTTAAAAGAGCAGTTACAAATATTTTAAGTTACTAGGAAGTATGAATATAATGAGTAAAAAGATAATATCATCAGAGAAGCAGAAACTTTGAAGAAGAATTAAATGGAAATTTCAGACCTAAAAAGGTAAATATCTGAAATGAAGAAGTAACTTAATAATGAGCTGGACAAAGCAAGGATCAGTAAGCTCAAAACCAGACCAATTAAAAAAATAGCAAAACTGAAGCACAAAGAGAAAAAAAAAAATTCTTAAAAACCCAGAACATGCCATCAGAGTACTGTGGGGAAAAAAAATCAAACGGTATAATACAAACACAACTGAAGTCCAAAAAGAAGAGAAAGATAATTGAAGCAAGATAAATATTTAAAAGGATAATGACCCAGAATTTTCTAAATTTTATGAAATATATCAACCCACAGATTCAAGAAGCTCAGTGAATCTCAAGTCAGATAAATACATCTAAGCATATTTTAGCTAAACCACTAAAAACCAAAGATGATGAAAAAAAATCTTCAAAGCAGAGGAAAAAGAAACATTAAATCTAGAGGAATAACCATGAGATTTACAGATTTATAGCAAACTTCTCAACAGAATCAATGGAATTCAGAAAATAATAGAGTTATATTGTTGAGACCCTAAAAGGGAAAAAAACTGTCACTCTATAATTCTATATAGTGTGAAAACATAATTCAAAAATAAAGCAAAATAAAGACATTTTCAGAAAAACAAAAGAAGAGAATAATCATCACCAGTAGACTAAACTAAAATAAATACTGAAAGAAGCTCCTCAGGCTGATGAACATTAGGGAGGCCAAAACTTTCAGGAAGGAATAAAGAGCACAGGAAAGGGGTATTTGCAAATATATATACATAAACCTACTATTTAAAGCAAAAAATAACATTGAAGTGTTAATCTAATATCATGTCTAGAAGTAAAATATATGAAAAGTAGCACAAATGGTAGGAGAGGAAATAAAAGGAATCATATTTTGTCAGATTCACACATTGTTAAATTGTATTATGGTAATTAATACTAATTACATGATTTATTAAATGTGAAAAGTTAAGATGCATATTATAATTTCTAGAATACATATTTTAAATAATATACAAAAGTACAGCTTCAAAGCCAACAAAGGAATAAAGTATAATAATAAAAAATGCCTGGTTAATTCAAAAGAAGGCTAGAAATGAGGAACAAATATATAAAAAGAGATGGGACACATAGTAAGAGGGTAAACTTAAACCCAACCATATCCTTAATTATACTAACCAGACACTTAAATTTTTTTAAAAAGAGGTTGCCTGTTTGGATAAAGAAAGCTCAAATTATGCTGCTTGCAAGAGACATACTTGAAATATAAGGACACAGTTTGAAAGTAAACAGATTGAGAAAAGATGTCCCGTATAAATGCTAATCAGAAGAAAGCTGATGTGGCTATATTCATTTATATAAGAGACAAACAGACTTCGAGATAAGGAGTGTTAGCAGAAACAACGGGGACATGTTATAATGATAAAAGGATCAATTCATCAGGAAGACCTAACACTCATAAATGCGTACGCACATAACAACAGAGCTTCAAAGTACATGAAGCAAAAACTAACATAAGGGAGAACTGAACAAATCCACAATCACCGCTGAGGATTTTAACACAGCAATGAATAGAACAAGTAATCAAAAAACAAGTATACTGAAGATTTGAACACTATCAACTACCTTGACCTAATTGATATTCATAGAAAACAATATTCAACAACTTCAAAGCATACTTGTTGTTAAATTCACATGGAACAGTCACCAACATAGTCTATATGCTGGGACATAAAGCAAGTCTTCATAAATCTCAAAAGAGTATGTTCTCTGACTACAATGGATTGAAACAGAAATCATCAACAAAACATAACCCAAATAAAACATATATATAATACATAGATAAAAAATATAAAATAATAAAAGACACTTCAATTAAAAAGGAAAAAGAAAGGCAAGGAATTTAAAAGGAACTTTATAAAAGAAGATACTGAATGGCCAATAAATATATGGAAAGATGCTCAATCTTAGTATTCATCAGTGATATGCAAATTAAAACCACAGTGAGGTACCACTACATACACACTAGAATGGCCAAAAGTACTCATGAGGATGTGGAGGCACTAGAACTGTCATATATTGCTAGTGAGAGTATAAACTGATACAACCTTCATGAAAAATTGTCAGTTTCTAATCAAGTTTCATATACGTATCCTATAGCCCAGCAATACTAGTCATATATATGTATCCAAGAGGAGTGAGTGCACGTATCCACAAAAAAGGATCATACATGATGGTTCGTAACAGCTTTATTTCCAATAGCCCAAAAGTGAAAACAATCCAAATATTCTTCAATAAGAGCATAGATCAACAAACTGTGATATTTGCTATTACTCAGCAATAAAAGGGAATAAACTGCGAATACATGCAACATGGAAAACTCTCAAAAGTATACTGAACAAGGGAAACTAGACACAAAAGAATACAGACTGTAAGATTTTATTAATAGGAATCTGAAGATCAGACAAAGCTTATTTATGGCTATAGAAATCAGTGGTTACATGGCCAGGCACGGAGGCTCATGCCTGTAATCCCAGCACTTTGGAAGGCCAAGATGGCCAGGTCACTTGAGGTCAGGAGTTCGAGACCAGCTTGGCCAACATGGTGAAACACTGTCTCTACCAAAAATACAAAAAAATAGCCAGGAATCATGATGCATGCCTGTAATCCCAGTGATTCGGGAGGCTGAGGCAGGAGAATTGCTTGAACCCAGCAGGCAGAAGCTGCAGTGAGCTGAGATCGCACCACTGCACTCCAGCCTGGGTGACAGAGCGAGACTCCATCTCAAAAAAAGAAAAAAAAAAATCAGTGGTTACCTTTGGGGGAGGGGGCTAGCTGTTGACTGGGAAAGAAGAACAAAGGAAATTTGTGGGTGGTGGAAATGTTCCATCTCTTTATGACGGATGGTGGTTACACATGTAAAATGTATACATGTGTAAAGATGCATTAAGATTTGTATGCTTTATTGTATACAGATTATGCCTCAAAAATAAAACCCTATACATATCTGGTTTCTTTGGAAAACATGAGAAAATCAGCCAACACAGGGCTCACACTCTCACATGGTGACAGTTGGCTGGAGGAAGGTACATGTCACTTCAACACAGACCCCACCACTCTCTATTGCCCACTCCCAGCCCATCACACTCATTTCTACCCCCTGCCTGGCTCCATACTGCCCAGGTCCAACCACCCTGGCACATTGGTCAGGCTGGGAGTCCTGAATGAGAGTACCACAGCAGCCACCCAGCTCAGACTGCCAGCTAGTGGACTAATCAGACTCTTGTTTTCTGGCTCGCATTTGGAAATTGTTCTTCCTTTATTCTAAGCCAACGATAATTCAGTGGGGCAGAAGCCTCAAAAGAGAGAGCTTGAATTTCTGAATCATAAAGACTACTCAAGCAATTAATTGGAAAAACTAAAAGAAACGAGATGGTATTTGCATTCCAAGCTGGTGAAGTAGGTCATATTGATTACATTTTTTAATCATTTGAGTAAATCATGTGCAAACTCTATTTTAAAAGTGATAGACACCTTTTTGCCTCAGTTCAGAGTACAGTTACAGGGCTTTACCTTTGTCTTGTGGCTGGGCTGGGTGACAATACAGGGAGGGAATCTCACAGAGTAGCTGACAGTAGTATGCCAGGCATCACACCCACAACCCAGGGCCACTCAGCTTCCTGACCTGGAACCTTTGGGGCTGCAGACTTGTGATATTCATACAACTTATCTGCTGGTCTGGCACAGCCTTGACCTATCAGAACTGATACTGGCCAAATCATGGAGCAGAGTCCTTATAACTCTCTCAGTTAATGGACCAGTGGGAAGTCTGGGAAGATCACAAGGGGAGAAACCATGACTAACAGAGTAGCAGGAGGACTCTTAAGGCATTGACCAGCCAGAATGAACATTTTTAATATTGATTATGCGGCCTCATCACACCAGTGGGTGCTGGGCCAGAGCTCTGTTAGAATCAGCTCACCCCAACTCTCGAGAGTCAATTGTGCACACCTCTTCCCAATTCTGCATTTAGTGACACCATAATGATGGCTCAAAAATCAGCCATGGTGGGAATATTTGCAACATGGAGATGGACAAGTGAGTGCCACAAAACAACACACCACTCCCACCCCCACACTTCCAAGAGCCTGTTTACCTGTACACAGCTAGTAAAGACTCAATATCAGCTGCAACCCCACTCACACTCAGGACAGTCTCTGCACTCAGGAACCCTGGTGACAGGCAATCCTCTAAGGGCTTTAAATATAAACACTCATTTAACCTTTACAGCAACCCCACAAGGTACATCCTATTAGTATTCTCATTTTACTGATGAGGAATTGAGGTACAGAAAGATCAACTGACTTGCCCAAAGTCACACAGATACTAAGTGGAAGAGCTGAATCCAAACCTGACAGCCTGGAGCCCGAATCCACATGCTTCACCCTACACAGCACTGCCCTTCTTTCTTCTTCCCCTTTCAAAAGCTTCAGTGGGTCATGAATACAGAACCCAAATTACCAGCTACAGAAAACCTGATTTCCCTTTTCTCAGAACCAGGGAAGGCCCATTGCTCAGGCCTCACTTCTTCAAGAGAATGGGAGATGTGTGCACCTGATCTTGAGAAAAATTCCCCTCCCAACACCCCCACCCCAGAAATGTGCCTAATGATGCCTTTTAAAACGCAAGGTGGTTTTCATTAACAAAACAGGTGGACTGTCCACACGCAGTATTATTGGTAACGGATGGTTTTCTGCCTCCTGGCTCTAGCTGCCTGGCCCTGCCCTGCCGTCTGCTCCCTGATACTGGGGGTATAAACCCTCCTGGCCTTCTAGGCCTGTTGGAAAATGCTGGCCTGGCTCCAGGCATCAAAAGCACATCCGGCCCTTGCCCCAGCCCTGCACGGGGGCCTGAGCAGGCCTCTGGGAGATCCTGGCTAGAGGCATCAAGACCAGATGGCCAGGGAGATTACTACAATTTGATTTCCACATAATCCATGAACTTGGATAAGCAAATGTCTCTTCATATGCATTATCTTGTAATCCCAGGGAGGGCTGTGCAAAGCAAAGAGCCTGGTTCTTCCGCCTCCGCAGGCCCAGCATGCTGGGTAATCCCTGCTCTACTGGACAGGGCTTCTGAAAGCCAAGCAGCTCTGCCAGGAGGCTAAGGAGATGCTGCCTCCAGGGCAGCGCTGGCTCCTTGGAAGCCTGGTATTTGAGCACAGGGAGGAGACCCTGGGCTCCCAGTGGCTCCCAGAAAGCATCAGGGATTTGAAACGCTGTCGCCAGGCAAACCCCACATGGCATGTGGGCAAAAGCCCAGGCTGGGATTCAGGACTCCTGGAATCTCCTGCCTTTGCCTCCACTCTTTGTGAGGTCTAAGACAGGTGACTTCTTGTCTCTAAGCCTGGTTATCCCCAAATGTAAAGCAAGAAGCTGGAGGCAGGTTATTTAAAGAGTCCACCTTGCTTTGCTTTGCATGTAGCCATGCGTGAGCACAGGCCTGGATTGCCTCCCTGTCACATGTCAGGAGCTGCTAACCCAAGACCATCCTGAGGCAGGCGCCCCACCCTACTGGCTGTCTCCAGTACCCCAAAGTGCCCTTCATGAACCTGGTCCCTGGCTCACGAGGACTAGATTTAAGTCCCAGCTCTGCCACTCACGAGAGTGAGGCGGGGCCATGCACATCACTTCCACAGCTCCACGCTGCCCTTACTCCTAGTGAGGTTTATACAACCCTGCTTTCCTCCGGCATCTTGTGAGAGTCACAAAAATTAGGATGCCAGACTACAGAGAGAATCTAGCCTCTCAGCCTACTCAAAGCAAAAGTACGTTAAACTGAATCAAATACATGGGAAAACAATAGGATGTTGCTGTTATTACCTTTTTTCCTGGCTGGGTCTACCCTTTCACATTTCACCTGTCTTGAATTCCCACACCCTCTTCATGACTCTGCGTAATCCCATGAACTCACCCTAATGTGTTCATGACTTGGTTGGTGACTTCTGCCTCCCAATATAGCTGCATGTTTGCAGTGGCCTTCAATGCCTTCACTCAATTTGTAATAAGCAGATGGTCACTCCGTGATGCTCACATGCCAGGAGGTGTGAGGGAAGAGGGAACGTGGGCTTCCGGACCGGCAGCACAGCTTTCGACTTGGAGCGTCTGGGACGTGTATACATTTGTGTGTGGCGCCACCCTGTGGACACCACAGGTATTGCCTGGGACCAACCCTGATTGCCAACATCAGCCTCTGGCAGTCCCCACCAGGATTGTGGAGGCAACTTTCTTATGTTGTCAGTGAAAAACCCGAGGCCCACATGGGGGTGGATAACTTGTTCAAGATCAAACAGTTCCTTAGGCATTCTGCAAAAAGGAAGAAGTGATCTGTAATAGCACCTCATAATTCTATAAGCATGAATGCTGAGGCAGAGAGCAGCTTGCCCAAGTCAGTTTCAAAGCTAGAAATTTAGATTTGAGGACCAATCCTCAGACCATACATGCACCTAAATCTTTGGGGAGAGAGACGACCTCATTCTTTCCTGTTTATCTCAGGTAGTAATAGTCCCCTTGCTTCTGAAGCCACATCTGGTCTACTATTGCAAAATCTGCTTATGCCTGATGCCCCTTGAAGTTTCCACAAGGGCCTGACTCGAATGAGGGTTCACCCTCCACTCTCCAAATGGGCTCTGCCCAAGACGACCAGTGTCGTCACTGTTGTCATTTGTAATCCATCTGGAGAGGGATGAAGACGTCCCGGAGCCACTCAGTTCATGGGCTCAGGGATGCAACAAGCTCTATCCAGAAAAATTCTAGAACAGTGGGGACTGGTGGTAGGGGGGACAGGGGTTGTCACTGTACTCATTCATTCAACAAATACTGAAAACTCTGTACCAGGATTTGGTCCAACAGCAATCTGATCACAGTCGGAGGAAAGGTTGTAGGTCAGAGTTGAGACAATTATTAAGGTGAGCTGTGGGCGTTGGCTGAGCATCAGTCAGGGTCCAATCAGGAAAAACTCAGCCATGCCAGGTAGTTCAGAAGAATGAGTTTAATATAAGGAACTAGTTACAAACGTGTTGGAAAGACTGAAAAATGAAAACAGAGGATGGTGGAACACCCCAGAGATTAGCAAGTTAGAAGTCACTGCCACTCCCAGGGCTGGGGGGACAGAGGAAGGACGTGGTGCTCCCAGGAGCCTCGACTACCTGCAGAAATTTGAATCATGAAGGCAGCTGCCAGCAGAGCTGGGCCCAGAGTAGATGCTGGATTGCCACACACAAAAAGAATGAGGAGAAATACCTGGCTGCTCCTCCTTTCAGTCTCTTGTTGGTACCTCTTATGGCCAAATCCAGCTGGAATCCAGTTGGCAAAAAAGTTTAAGAAATGTAATTTGCAGGCCGGGTGCGGTAGCTCACGCCTGTAATCCCAGCACTTTGGGAGGCCAAGGCGGGCAGATCACGAGGTCAGGAGATTGAGACCAACCTGGCGAACACGGTGAAACCCCGTCTCTACTAAAAATACAAAAAAATTAGCCAGGCGTGGCAGTGGGAGCCTGTAGTCCCAGCTACTCGGGAGGCTGAGGCAGGAGAATGGCATGAACCTGGGAGGCAGAGATTGCAGTGAGCCGAGATCCCACCACTGCACTCCGGCCTGGGCGACAGAGTGAGACTCTGTCTCAAAAAAAAAAAAAAAAAAAAGAAAGAAAGGTAATTTGCAGTGGTTAACACCCTCCCCAACATGCACACACACACATATGCATTACAAAACACAGCAGGGAAAGGCTAGGGAATGGGTCTGAGAGCAACAGGCAAATGCCCCAGTGTGTGAGGTGCATGTTCAAGCCTACATGTGACGTGAATGTTCAAGAATACGCGTGTGTATTATATCAGCTTCAAAGGTGTGTCGGCAGTGTGCATGTGTGTGTTTTAGTGTGACCGTTCAAGGATATGCATGTATCAGACAGAGAACAAGCTTTATACCTGTGTGTGATAGGAACAAACACCCAAGTGTTTGTGTGTGATGCGAACATTCAAGACTATGTGTATGTGTGATGAGAATATTTAAAGCTCTTGGGATACGTGTGTGTGTGCTGTGAATATTCAGGAGGTGTATATGTGATGTGAATGTTCACAGCTGTGTGATGTGATGTTCATCCAAGGTGTGTGTGTGTGTGTGTGTGTGAAAGAGAGTGTGTGACAGAGAGTGTGTGTGTGACAGAGTGTGTGTGTGACAGAGAGAGTGTGTGTGACAGAGAGAGAGTGTGTGTGTGTATGTGTGTGTGTGAGAGAGAGAGAAACTGGTGAGAAGACATAGGGATGGAAGAACAGAGTGTACAGAAATGTTCCCTATATCCATAGAAGGAAATGTGGCCATTTGTCTTCGCTGGGGACAGAAATGCATACTAAACTTTTCAGGCTCACACGCGCATAAAGAATGGCTAAGAGAATGGTGTTCAAAGACAGCTGTGCGTGAGGTGGGACTATAAGAAACATAAAATTTGCCCTAATAAACAGACTTTTTCATCCAAATGAGTTTCAAAGTAGCCACCTTAAAAAGTTAAATTTTTACTGTATTGATGCAGCCATGGCCCAGTAAAATTTTGGGGTCTGCTTTCACAGTCCATCTTGCGCCCAACAAATAGTCTACAATCATTACTCATCATCACATATTCTTATTGGCTCAGGCTAGAATGACCCAACTTAATCACTTAATCATTCATCATTCCCATTGTTGGCTTAAGAACTTCTCCAAAACCCAAATCTCTCTCTTTAAAAAAAAAAAAAAAAAAGGGAATTTGTCCCCCTTGAGGCTAAGCTTCCCTTGCATGTACGCATTAAAATACAAGCTTCATTGCTTGATAATTAGCTGTTGTGGATGGCAGTGTGCAGGGAGCTACAGAAACTACTGGGAACCAAAGGAATACTGTGGAGTCTACAGAATTCCATCATACACACATTTAACTTTTATAAATTCGAACTATTACAGCAAGAATTTTAAAGGTGAGACAAATAATACTGTAAACAGTGCAAGTATTTTCATCCACTATTTTCTTCCATGGGCTCCTGCTCTGGAGTTAGCCTCGGATGGATGAGGCAACTCCATCTAGGACCTCGAATGTCTGTCTTTGTGCAAACATCTCATATTTGGTGTAATTCAGAATCCTCTTCATATTCTCCCAACCCGCTCCATTCAAGCCTCTAAGGGATGGGGCACAGACCTGCAGTCAACGGCCCTTCAAGGACAGGGATAGGAATCTTAGTATTTTATACATCATGGCCCCGAAACACAAGCCAACTGGTTAATCTTGTGCTCCTCCAAATAAATCATGATTGGTTCCACCTCTAGAAGAAACACTGGCCATGTTAGATTCCCGGAGAGACCTGGCCAGTCACCAATGTGTTACCTTTCTAAAGGATATTTCCATGGTAACTTTAGTCATAGATGATTTGTGACCTATACAGTGACTTTAGAATCCAGCCCTCAGGTTAGATGTGATTCTGCACAAGGCATCATGGAACTCATTCTCTTGCCTTCAGACAAAACTACTCTTAAGCTGTCTTGGACAGTTAAGAACCTAAAACACTGTAAAATAATTCCCATATGCACTGCCCTCCAGCCCCACAGAGCTTCTTCCAGGCCTCTCTGGGCTTTGTGCACGTGATTCCTACTCTCTTCTATTCCCTGGCTCTCTCCCCTCTATTCTGAGGCCTGCTCTGAGGCCCTCACAGGGTTGGTGCACAGCACAGCTCCCTTTGGCTTGTTGACAGGCAGGGTTCCCCCACCACCCTCAGCACTAAACTGAGGATGTTGGCCAAGAGTATTTTGGTCTCCATTTTATTCCCAGTGCTTGGCTGTAAAGCAACCTCCTCCACAAATATTTGTTGAAGGGTTAACTGGGATGTTTCAAGAATTCTCTTTATTTGAGGTTTTTCCTTGTCATCAAGATTTACCGTCTTGTAGAAAATGTGGTGAGGTGATTGACAAAGAAACTGAAAAAGACTAATCTATTGGACTACTCAGAACTGACCTTATTTTTAATGGCATTTGTTCTTGTTTTATTTTTAATACTCATGGAGATTCTTACCCACTGTTACCAATTAGCTTTCCCAAATTGTGCTTTAACTGTTGATTTTTGTACTAAGAAGTAGCATCTTCAAATAAAAACTCACTTTAATATTTAATAATCCTAAATGTCAAGGAACTCTTCCCATGTGTAACTTCTCAAAATTCCTACTGTTGCATTTTAAAGCTTGCTTACTTCCTCTAATTCAGACCAAGATGACTAATGGACATCCTCTGTGTAAGTAATATACACACTCAAAAACCATGACTCTCACCATTCCCTTCTCCAAGTTCAAATAATTCCAATCCCTTCAGCCTCACTGTTCTCCATGTCAATCCTCTTCATATTCTCACAAATCACCCCAGTTCAGGCTTTCCAAGGGGTCCATGAGCCTGCAGTAGATTGCCCCTCCATGACCAGTTCAGGAATTCCATGATACAAAGGCAGGGGTCCAGGCAGCATGGGACAATGGATGGCTTTAGAATCACATAGCTCTGGGTTCAAATCCTGGCTCTACCAAGCATTGACTGAGACCTTCACAGGGTCTCCTCCCCTCTCCAAGCTTGTCTATGGATCTAAAAATGCCACACAAGACCAACGTAATTCTTAGGTGAGTCAGATTATGTTGTGGACATGCAGGCCTAGCACAAGGCTACATGAAGTGGTCCTAACACATGGCAGTCTGGGTGCCCTCCCCTCCCAAGGGCATGGTGTCCATCTGTGGCACTCCCTGGAGCTGATGCATGGGGGTGGATGGCCATGAGTGCCCCACATCTGTCCTGGTTGGCTGTCAGCAAGCTTCTGGCTGCTGCTTAACCCCAGGAGACTGGGTGCTGGGGACTCTGCTCAGCCTGAGATAAGAAGCTTCTCCAAGGGCAGCAGCCTAAGGCCAGGCAGGTTTCCAGAAGGTTTCCAGGTTTCGTGAAGGTTTCCAGAGACAGCCTACTTCTGGAAGAGCAGATGCCAGGCAAACCCTGCCACCTTGTGGTGCTCATGCGTATGAGCCCACTCCAGCTGTCATAAAGCCCCGCCTTCCACTCTGGGCTGCCATCTGGTTTCTCGGTCTGGGGATATCCTCTCTCTCCTTTTCTCAGCCTGATCTACCCCAAGGCTTTCTGACCTGGAGGTGTGTCCCAAACCCCTTAGGCCCAGGGTGTTCTCAACTTTGTCTATTAGCCCTGTCATTCCCAAAAGCCCTAGCCTCAGTGCCCTCATCTGACTACATTAGGACAGTTTTCCCCTACTGGGCCAAAGGAGAAACTGGGAGTCTCTCTCCCCCACCCACCTTAGCCACTCAGCAGCTACTTGGGGCCTGGTATCTGACACTCGGGCAATCAATGCTCTGTTTGTACTGCCAAAGCCTCTGAATAAAACCTGGGGCCAGCTTCTCAGGCCCACTTCAGAGTGGCTTAGTAGGGTAGCTGGGATGTATGCGTGCACATGTGCACCTATGTCTTGCTCTAGGCTAGTAAGACCCTCCCTGGCAGTGCCTATCTCCTGACTTGCAGGGGACCTTCCAGCCCCAGCCCCTCAGCTACAGCAGTGATTCAGCTATCTGGATCTATCCCTGAGCCTTTAACAGCACCTATTCCGACCACAGAGAGAACACTTTCCTCCTTCGCTTCCTGTTTTAAGCACCAAAATGCCAAGACAGGTGAAAGGCGACTGATAGCCTAAAGTAACTGGCCATAATCCAGGCCCGATGTGCTTCTAGAAAATAAAGCGGAGAAGGGTAGGGGCTGAGGCTACCCTGAGATTTCAGGCAAACAGGCTTTATCTTGCTATGTGTGTTTGAAGCTTAGCGATCTGTGAGCTTTCAATAATTGGGTTGCTGACCTTTCAGCGGCACTCCTTTTCCCCTGTTGGGGTAATAGAACGGGTCAGCAAATCCTTTCTGTTTTTAGTGCCCATAAGCCTGTGCCTAACAGTGGCTCTGGATTTCCTGGCCCAGGGTGGGACAGAGCTAACATGCCCAACCAGCTGGATGAGGCTGGCTATGGGACTTACCTGCCATACAACCATTGTGTGTGGCATTAATGGATGGAAACCATTAATGTCCAAGTTACTCACATCCCTCTCCAAATAGGTCAGAAATGCTTGGTTGCCACAATGTATAACTTAGAAAAGGTGAGAATGGGAGTTGTAAAAGCTAAAGATGTTACAGCTAAATGAAGGAGCAGAATTCAGGAGCCTAAGTATGTTGGAAGGAGGGAAACATTCGCTGAGTGTTTATAACAAGCCACACGTGGTGCTAAGTACTCTCACATAACTTACCACATTACCTGAGAAGAAGTATCATCTTCATTTTATAGATGAGAAAGGTAAAGTTAAGAAAGGTTAAGAACTACCTTTGTATACAGGTCTAGGTTTGAATTCTGGCCCCACTTCTTACTAGGAAGTAACTCAAAGTAAGCTAACTAACTTGAGTTTATTTCTCATGTATAAAATAGGGATAAAGATGCCTGCCCTGCTGGTTTAAATAACAACGTAGCTTGTAAGTAAGGGCACTCACAAGGCTCTTGGCACTCAGGAGTCACTACGCTGTCATCAACAGTAACAGTAACTTAACTGAGGTCATAAAAACTCAAATCCAGGTTTTCTGACCCCAAGTCCAGTGCTCATGGGGAAAGGAGCTAATCTGCACATAGTTTCTGAAGTCCAGTAGGTACGGATGAACATTCGTAACCCCAAAATCCAAAAGGCTCCAAACTCCAAAACTTTTTGAGGGCCTCAATGACACCACAGGTGGAAAACTCCACACATCAAGTACTTAACACAAATTTGGTTTCATGCACAAAATTATTTAAAATATTGTATAAAATTACCTTCGGGTAATCTGTGTATAAGATGTATATAAAACATAAATGAATTTCATGTTTAGATTTGGGTCCCATTCCCAAGATATCTCATTATGTATAATGCAAATATCCCAAAATCCAAAAAAACCTGAAATCTGAAAACACTTCTGCTCCCAAGCATTTCAGATAAGGGATATTCGACCTGTATAGGAGCCAGATTAACAACTAATTATCCTATAAATTGTTAAGTGTAGAAGCACATACAAGGCATAGAAATGGCCCAGCAGGAAGTAACCCTTGAAAATAAGTTACCAGGAAAACAAGTTTGTAAGCAGGGCAGTATTTTCTCTGTAGAACCCGCAAAGGTGAAAGCCAGGAGACCAGAAATCATTTGGGAAAACAATGACCAAGAGGCGAAGGCTAAACCTTAACAACTGAAGGATCCTTTCAGTGAACTGGGTGGTCTGTTGTACATGTTACACACACACACACACACAGAGGCATTTCTCTTCTTAGGTTGTACAAACACACTTCAAACTGGAACTCCTAATCCCCACAGCACCACACACATTACGCTGTCCTCCCACACTGAGAACATCGCATCTTATTTTGTTCCCTGGCAATCTTCCCCCAAAGGATACACTAGAAACAATTTTTTGGTCATGTTTGGCAGCCGGTAGAAGATTCAAGCTGGCACTCAGCAAATATAGTTATTTATACTATAATGCTAAAAATCTTGCATTCTGCAATATCACACTCCAAAAATAACAGAAAAGGGGGTTGGGGCAGACCACTCAAAACCTATGGAATTCTGTAACCAGAGCAATAACAAAAGAGAATGAAGCCTAATGATGATGCTAATGCAGTACCCCCACCACCTGTACACCAATCCCCAGCAGCCTTAAATCCTGGGGCTTATACTGCTTCCTGAGATGTAGGTCCTTTGATATGTAATCTTAGCAGAGATGCATTCCATCAAAATTAAAACTGTGATCCAGGACAGGGCCTTCTTCATCAATTTTTTAAAACAAGGTGGGTGAGGTGTCTTCACAGCTTCTTCCATTCCACTCACAGTTTCCCCTGAGAGCTGAACATCATGGAAAGGCTAGCAGTGCTTCTAGAAGTTACTAAACCAGCCCCTACTTGCAATAAAGGAAGGCGCTTCTAGAAAATTTTCAGCTTTTTTCTTAAGCTATTCAATCTTGTCCCTGATCATTTAAAAATATTAATGTTCTGCAGAAAAATCTAACATAATTTTGGGTCATTCTGACACCATTTATCTATTTCCCAATTGCACATATGCTATTTCTCACCAAAAAAACAATGTTGTTACAGACATGCATGGTCATGAAAATAGTCACTTCACTCTGGTGATTCCTTCCCTTCTAGGTCAGAGGTGCCCGTGGCCCTAAGAATATGCAATACAGTTCACACACAAGTCACTCCAAAACCCAGAAAGTGCATCTTGGCCCTGTGGCTGCGCCCAGGCTTCACTCCAAAGGCACCACTACAGCTCACCATCAGCAAGCCTATGCCAGGAGACATCTCCCCTCAGTCATGGAGGGGAGAGCACACATGCAGGAGGAAAAAGGTTAGCAGAGGAGTATCAGGCCTAGGCCCCTCAATTTTGATTAAGAAAGCAATTTCCCTGATCCCGGGCAAGAACACAAGGCTGCAGCTGATGCAGAAACAGAAATCCCATCTCATGTGCTCACAGCCTGTTTAACCCAGGCCGTCTGAGACGAAACCAGGAAGCATCTGATGGGAATCCAGGACTGCAGACTAAAACCACTATTCTGGGCAGACAAAGGTATGCCTGAGAGTTCCCCATGCTCTGCCACCCACTTAACAAATGTTTACTGAGTGCCTCATATGTGCCAGGCACTGGGGACCAGTGAGGACCCAAACAACACACTGAAGAGCCAAGAGCCCCAAAGAGGTGAGGGGCATGGGGTCAGCATTCTCCTCTAGCACCAACAGGCACATGCAGTATGACTCTAGGCTAAGTCACAACCTGGCCGTGATTCCTCCATCTGTAGAATGGAGATAAACTAACTGCACATTTCACATGACTGTTTCAAAAAAGGTTAAGACATGACTCAATTCTTTTTAAAATAAAATGCTTTTAGGAAGGGGGGGAAAGAAGGAAGGATTATTTCCCAGGCTAGATTAAAACACCTTCATATCAAGTGCAGAGGGAAGGAAAAACAAACTGGAAATGGCTAAGAAACTATATAGAACTAGTTTTTTCCCAAGGGCCTAGAGAAGCTTTCACAGAACTCAAGGCTTTCGGGAAGTCAATTCATTTCCTTCTGTCCTTTCTTCCTGGGCCCAGTAACTCAGTGATGCACTGTAATATAATCCAGTACTCAATGATCACCTGGGAAAAAAATGGAAAGACACCCTAAGAGATGGCTCTCTTCACTGGGCCATCAAAGGGCAAATCAGCCGAGACCAACACAGTAATAGACTCGTTTATTTCTCAGAATTTAGTTTGCTGCTTGATATTACCTGCAAGTGTGAGGCAATCACACAATGTCCTTGAGGCTCTAATCCCAGACTTGTCTGAGCACCGTCCACAGGCAGCTCGGCCCATCAGAGGTCCGAAAGAAACCTCCTAACTTGGGCCAGGTATTTTGGTTTCAAATAGTCACCCAGCTCATCTTTAGTGACCCACACATGATGGCCCTTATTCCCAGCCTGGGAAAAGTCTCCAGTTAATAGCAGTGCTTTGAAGAAGAACACCTTGGCTCCGAGGTTACTCTCTGTCCGCACTGCCTGGGGGAACTTGAATGTGTAGTGCCCACAGGGTGCATTTCCTAGGAACTTGGCTTCCATGCTGTTTTCTGAAGAGGGAGGAAAGAAAAATCACAATTGGAAGGTAAGGCTACAGCCATCTGTTTACTCTGGCTCCCAAAATTATAGGGGGTCTCTGCAAGATCTGGCCCTGAGGTAAAATCAATCCCTAGGAATAGGACTAGAGCCATTCCTGAACAGAGCCTCCTCCCCTCTCAATCCAAATGCCTCCTGGCCCATGGAGCCCAGATTCACCGGGCTCACTCCCATGTGCCAAGCTACTGTTTTTAGACTGAAAGTCAGCAACACAGTTACAATCACACCTGGGAGTCAGAGCACCTAGTTCCTACATTCAGCCCAGTCGCTATGTGCTGGCCAATCAGCCCAGTCGCTATCTGCTGGCAAATCAGCCCAGTCCCTATCTGCTGGCGAATCAGCCCAGTTGCTAACTGTTGGCGAATCAGCCCAGTCGCTATCTGCTGGTGAAGGACCAGGACATTTGGTCTGTAAAACAAAGTTCATCCACCTTTAAAACGGGTGTCACCTGGAAAGCATTAAAAAGGACCCCAGTTTTAACTCCTACCAAGTGAAAAAAGGCATAAACAAAGTTAAAGACAAAAACAGATGAGTAGACAGTATCTGTAATCTATAACTAAGGGTTAATAACCCCAATCCAGCATTTCAAATGATGGGGAAATGATGGACTAATTACTAAACGGCATCTGAAGAACTGATTAGCCAGATGGGAAAAACCAAGCTGGATTCCATACTCAGTCCTCACAATAAAATTGATACCATATAGATCAAAGATTTAACAATAGACATTTTAACTTTTCATAAAAAATTTATTCATTCTGGATGGTTGTTTCATGGACATTTAATATTTTCCAATCTTCTCTGTATTTTTTTTTCCCAAGACAGAGTCTCGCTTTGTCACCCAGGCTGGAGTGCAGTCGTGCAATCTTGGTTCACTACAACCTCAGGCTCCTGGGTTCAAAGGATTCTCATGCCTCAGCCTCCTGAGTAGCTGGGATTACAGGCATGTGCCACCACACTCAGCTAATTTTTTTTCTGTACTTTTAGTACAGACAGGGTTTTGCCATGTTGGTCAGGCTGGTCTTGAACTTGTGGCCTCAAGTGATCCGCCTGCCTCGGCCTCCCAAAGTGTGGGGCGTATTTTCTAATTACAATAAAAACATATGAGCATTAGAAGAAAATGCAGGATGCTTTCTTAAACCTTAAGATATTATTTGAGAGGGCAAGGCCTTTCTAAGCAAGAAACAAAATTTTTAAGCCCAAAAAACAGAAGATTTATATTTGTCTACATAAAAATTAAATCTTTCTGCAAGGAAAAATGAAGCACAAAAAAAGTCAAAGAGAAAATGACAAACTAGGAAAAATATTTTCAACACATTCAACAAAGGAATATCTTAAGGTATAAGAAGCACTTAAAAATCAATGCAGATACTCAGGAAGCTGAGGCAGGAGTACTGCTTGAGAATAGGAGTTTAAGGCCAGCCTGGACAACACAGCAAGATTCCATCTCTAAAAGAAAAAAAATCAATGAGAAAAAAAACAACAAATTAAAAAGAAAAATGAACCAAGCACATGAACAGTTAAGCTCACATGAAAATAAATATCACTGGCCCATAAATACATTAAAAGGTGTTCAATCTTATTAATAATTTAAAGAAATAAAGTTAAACAACAACATATATCATTATTGAAGTTCAAAAACTTAACTGTACACTGCTTATGAAGGATAAGGAAAAAACCTGTACTTTCACACATATTTTGGAGGGGTTATAAATTAGTATAAGTGCTATTAATTGGCAAGAGGTGTCAACTTAATTGCACATGCCCTTTGACCTAGCAACTCCAGTTCTAGACTTTTATCCTACCAGATATACTAATTTGCCCATGTGAGCAAATATGAGCATACAAGGATATTCACTGCAGCTTTGTTTGTAAAAACAGACTGGCTAAACAAACTGCAGTACATACATATTATAAAATAGTATGCTGGTGTTAAAAAAAGCTTAAGATAGGTCCTAATAGGCTGACCTGAAAAGATGTTTAAAAGCATATATGAGAAAAAAGGAAGGCACATAACAGTGTATAAATATGTTCCCGTTATATGCAAAAAAAGAAAACAAAACATTTATGCATCTGTATATGCATAGAGAATTTCTGAAGAGATACAGAAAAACACTATTAATAGAGGTTGCTTCTGAAAAAGGAAAATTACATCTTACACTACATTTACTAGACACCGATAATTTTTTTACCACATACGTGAATGGCTTTTCTCATACTAAAAAAAAAAAAACACTACTAGCATTAGATGAAAAATTTATAGTGTGAGCTCACATAAAGTAAAAAACGTTAGCAGTGGGTATCTGTGAGTGGTGGAATTGTATTGGCATATTTCTTTACACTTTCCTGAATTTTCTAAACTTAATCCCATAAATGCATGTTACTTTTCTATAATCTGGAAAAGATGGATTAAAAATATAAACAAATTAAAAAGAAAAAACAGCTTATTACAAAGATGAGCGAACGATCTAAATAGGCAGTTCACAAAAGAAGAAGTACAAACAGCCAATAAACACATGAAGATACTGAATCTCACTAGCAAACAGGAAAATGCTAATCTGAAAGAGATCATCTGACTCACTAGACGAGCAAAATTTTAAAAGCAACTATTTCATGTGTCAGTGAGGTTTAGACAAAGAGGCACTCTCAGACACCACTCCTGGAAAACGTCAATTGTTATATACATTCTGGAGGGCAACTGGGCTGCACTTACCAAAAACTGAAGTCTGCACATCTTTGACCCATTAATTCTACCGCTAGAAATTCCATCTTGCAGAAATACTGGCAGTGTGGAGCCAGAGGGGAGGAAAGGAGCGCACTTTCACTTTTAAATATACAGTATATACTCTTACATTGCTTGAGTTTTTCTTTGCCATTGTATATTATTTGTCAGTTTAGTAAATTTGTAATAAGTCAATACACTATTTTATATGCATCTATTAAACATAAATGTGTGTTTTAATATATTTGATATATTTCCTTTTACATTTACTTATTACAATGGCAATGTTTAAAGGAAAGCATAGTGCTTGGGTAGAACCCCTTTCCTCACTGCAAACAGAAAGGGGAGCTGAGCAAGGATCAGTTGTGAATGTTTGACGTTAAGAGAGGTTGAGCATCTGGACACAATGATCCTCGCAAGAAACTCAGCTGCTGACTCCTATGTGATGGCTGAGGAGACTGAGAAAGCAGCAACCTCCTCTCCTACCATATTCCATTCTGTCTTGATGTCTCTCCTGCAGGCCACACAGGCCCCTTGGGAGAGTCAAGGAGACACACACTGGCTACCAACATTTCGTTAGCAGGTACTTGTGCTGATGGGAGGGCAGGTAAAGTGGCTGTGCACCACCAAATCCATTTAGTCAACATTCAACAAATGCCTATGTGCCAGGTACTTTGCTGAAAGCTAGGATCAGAGAGAGGAACAGATACTGCCTATATGTTTAAGGAAGTCAAAATTCTGACTAGGGAGAAAAATGCGTTAGTAAACAATTATAGTGCAATGGCATAAGTGAAAGAATGTATTCTCCACTAGAACACAAGCTCCTAGGGAGTAGGGTAGTGTCCTGTTCATCACTGAGACTCTATATGTCTGTTGCATAAATGGAATAAGGACACACACCAGTGCTATGGGAGCCTAGAGAGAGGAGTAGCTCTGTCTTCCTGAAGGCTCAGGAAAGGTTTCACCACATAAGGTATAATGTATAAACTGTCTTAAAAACTGAGCAGTCAGGCCAGGAAGGAGTAAAGTATTTCATCAGGGACCAGCAGGCCCCAAAGCAGAGACACATGAAAGACCATATTATTCAAGGAATGCAAAAGGTTTGTTAAGTTAGAACTTGAATTTTACATTAATGAACAGCAAGACGGCAGACTGATGAGACTGGGATCAGGGCAAATAAGATTTGCAGGCCATGCTTGACAGTTAGAATTTTTATTGGAAACCTTTTAAGAATTCCATGCAGAGAAGTGACAAGGGATGTGTGTTTCAGAATGCTCATTTTGGCAGCACTGAAGGGCACTCCACAAAACCAAGGTTAAACTTACTGGGCATCTAATTCAATAGCTCAGTATAGTACTTCTCAACCACTGTAATTTGCTCCCTGGGTAATATCTGGCCATGTCTAGAGATATTTTTGGTTACTGAACTGGGGGTGGGGTCAGGGGATGAGGTAGTGCTACTGGCATCTAGTAGGTAGAGGCCAGAGATACTGCTAAACATCCCATAACACAAAGAATAGCTCCCCACACTTATCCGACCCCAAACACCAATAATGCCAGAGATGGGAAACCCTAGTCTAGTGAGAAGTGAAGAGGGTCACAGCTAAAGCTGTTAGAACAAAGAGGGGACTATTTAGAACAGATCACGAGGGACTCAAGGACTTATGGATGTGGGAATGAGGTCAAGGACAATTCTGAGGTTTCAAGTTGAGTGAACAGATAAGCAGTGATGGCAATAAGCAGTGCTGCAAAGATAAGAAGACAAGCAGGCTGAGAAAATGGTAGAAATATCAATTTTGAATGTACTAAATTTTAAAATCTCAGTGGAACAAAGGATTCTCACCTGGTCTAAAAATAAAAATAAAAAAATAATTTAAAAAATCCTTACCTGGGTTTTTCTGGCTGAAATTTTTATAAACTTCAAAATTTCCATTAACCTTCCCACCCCCACCCTTAATCCAATTCCCCAGTCAGCCTAAAAATCCTCTGGCTGAGTCTGAAGTGAATTTTGTGGAATTTAGAGGAAGGCAGAAAACCCACCTGAGAGTGTGGCCAGGGTTCGTTCAGCTGTTCCTCGAAGGGTCTCCCCAGGCTGCCACTCTGCCTGGGGCAGTATCCAAACATCCTGGTCTCCAAACTTCTCTCTGACTAACAGGACAAGGTTCCTGTCTAGCTTCCGGTTCAGGGATGTTCGGTCATTCTTTTCATCAGCTTCTACAGCAAAGGGGGTCAGAGGAGGTAAGAAGACTGTGATCTGCCAGAACCAAGAAACCTGGAGTTTTACAATCTTCCTTTAAGATCCACAATCCTTGCCCTCAAAGAGCTTAGAACCAAATTACACCTCGACCCATCTCTCTAACTCTGACCTCTTCCAGGGAAGAGTCTCACAATCTTGAGGAAACTAAAAGGTAAGAAATCAAGAGGTAAGCTTCTTTGAACAGCAAACCATATTTTGAGTCTTCAAAAAAGAAACAATGATCATACTAATTCAAACACAACTACTTCATTGGTTTTGATACTATTACTGACTTAACTAGCCCCTACTTTCTCTGTTCTTCAGTCTTCATCTGTGAAACAAGGAAAACAGAACTCAATCTCCCGCTTTAAGAGGGATTTCACATAAAACACAGGAATTAGTGGAAAAAGGCTTCATTTGCCCCACTCTCAGTCTCAAACTTGGAGTTAAACACAGATAACATTCACAAAGTTTAACTGAGAGAAAAGGCTATTCCAATACCCTTACCTCTCACCCGAAAATAAGACAGACTTTTTAAGTCGTATTATGGTAGATGTGAGCAACAAAGAAAAGAATATGAAATTATTTGTTACTTAAAACACAAAGCAGGGGCCAAGCAACTGTCTTTTATTTGGGAATCCAAATACCCCTTTTCCCTTCCTTCTGGCTGGCCTAAAAGGATCACAACCTGTTATGCGAGCTCCAAGTTTGAACTGTAGAAATTTCTGCTCCCACATATCTTCCAAATCTTGCGCCAGCAATATATCCTGTTCATCTTCTTCATCATAAAGGTCAGCTTTCTTCTTTGCCAGTCGCTGGTTTTCATCCAGAGCACGAAGCTCGTGGTCTGAATACAGGCTTCTCTCTATCTCAATCTGGGAAAATTCAAAGGGCAAAAAACTACCTTAATCTGGCAAAATTAAAAGGAAAAAAAAAACAGGAAGAATAAAACAGAGACATGGCACACTTGGCAGGCTCAGAAGTTTATCACCCAACATAACCAGATACACAGTCAAAACACCATGCAGAAAGGAAATGGAGGAAAAAAAAGGTCCTCTGAACTTTGGGCTTGAGTTACATTTGCCAAAAATGTTAGGATGTCACTGGGGGTCAAGAGTGCTACAAAAACAGAGAGCTGGGTTGGGCAATGCCTGCTGACTCACCACAATCCAGTCATGTCAGTCTTTGATCAGAATCTCACTCACCAAGGACTTTCCTGTTCAGGGACTTTCAAGACGTTGTTCCTTCTTCCTAGAATGTTTTTCCTCACATTCTTTCTTCTGGGAGAGTCCTACTCATCTTTCTGATTTCAATTTAAATATGACTGTCTCAGAGAGACATTTCTCATAAAGAGAAAAACCTGTATTCAGAAAGTCTGAGACATTCCTTGACACTCACCATAAAATCAAAATGTGATGTATTTGTTAAACACTCTTATAGTGCCTTGTGTTTTCCTTAACAACACTTATCAGGGTCTGCATTTAGTTGTATGATTATTTGGTTACTGACTGATCCCCTCACTCAACTAGACTGAAGTACTCTGAGAACCAGAGCTACTCCTGCCTTATTCATTACAGCATCTCTATCACTTAACATACTCTCTGATGCATAGTATGGGCACAATGAACATCTGTAGGTTGAGTAACAAATATTTGTCAAGCGAGCGAGTAAATGAATAAATCAAGCAAAAAGCACAGAAGAGAAGTTTATAGTTCTCAACAGACCAAGACAAAAACATCTCGGATTCTGAGGAAACATATCACCCTTCAAACACTTTCTGTAGCGACTTCACACCCTCACAGCCACTATACTGTTTTTGCCCATGCTTCCTCACTTGCCCCTCACACAGATAGCCCCATGAGGTAAAACAGAGTAGGCTTATCATAGGCATCTGACAGATGTGCCCACCGCCTCTTGTATTTCCTTCTTAACATTCATCACATCACAAAGACTTTCTCCCTCCAGACTTGTAAGCTCCTAGTGACACGGACCGATTCTTGTTCACCACAGGATCCCTATTGTGTTGCATGAACAAGAAGTAGAGTATCTCCAAAGAGTTGTCTAAGGTGACAATAAACACGGCCAATGAAAAGAAACCACTTTTTGTTGAACATCTATGTACCAAACCAAGTCAGTAAGGTAGGTACCATTCTGCGGATAAGTACCGTATACTTAAGTTCAGAGAGGTGAAATTACTCCCTCAAAGTCACGCAGAATAAACGTCACTCTGAACCCTGCATCTCAGTCCCACCTGCTGCAGTAGAGACGCCATCTCTTCCTGCAATGGGGTCAACGGCTTGGAGACTACAGGTGGCCGCTGCAGGCACAACGCGCCCAACAAGCGCCATGGGGATCCGTTGCTTGAGGGTGCGGCTGCAAGAGCCAGGCTGCGAGAGCTTAGACTACCGGCCCAGAGCCTCTCGAACCGCCGCCAGCCCCCCGCCACCCCTAACAGCGTCCGCCTTACGGGCGCCGCCATCTTTCGTTCTCCCACAATGCACCGCGGCTCCCAGGGATCCCTCAGCCGCGGGAGCGGCAAACTAGGGGAAAGCTCAGTCCCGGAACTGCTAGAACGAACCATTCGCATATGGAGGGGTGACCCAACATCTCAGAACATTAAAAAAGGGAAAGAATCCCCTGGTGAACTACAGTGAAAGTCTTATTGAGCATTTAAATGGAAATAAAAATATTCAGTGGACCTAATGAAGAGTAGATGACTTTCCCTTCTGTCCCCTCCCCGACAGGCACTCATGGTACCGGCGCCGGCGCGCTGTGACTGTCGCTGCAGACGGAAACTGACTGGGGTCAATTCAAGTCATGCAGGCTGTGAGAAACGTGGGGTCGTGGTTCCTGCGGTCCTGGACTTGGCCCCAGACAGCCGGGTAACAAATGACTGCCCCCTCGAGCCCACCGCCACCTCCAGGACTATGCTCCTACTCGTGTCCCTTGAGCCACCCGGGCCCCAGTGACCGTTAGGCCGTGGCCCTCACCGAGCTTTTCTTCCCAGCAGGGTCGTGGCCAGGACGCCGGCCGGGACCATCTGCACAGGCGCTCGACAGCTCCAGGACGCTGCGGCCAAGCAGAAAGTTGAACAGAACGCGGCTCCCAGCCACACCAAGTTCAGGTGAGCCCCACTTGGACCAGCCCTCTGGAGACCCGCAACCCCTGACTCTTGCCCGACACCCTCCAGAGTCAGAACCAGTGAATTTTCAGCTATGTCACTTGCTATCCGTGGGACCTTATGCAAATAAATCTGAGCCTCAGCCTTCTCATCTAAAAATGCGGATAATGCTGAGAGTGGTTGTCAGAATCAGATGAGCCGTGGTACAGAGTTAAATGTTCAGTGAACATTCGTTAAATCAGTGAGTGAATGTGAGATATCCATAACATGTATCAGCGTTCTTTTCTTCTGAGATGGAGATCTTTTCAGACCAACAACCTTCCCTGCCTCCAAAACAAAATGGGGAGGTGGAGGGCGCTAGCGATGGAACAGATGTTCCTGCACGTCTTACGGATGGTCTAGGGTGGGTTTTGTGCTCAGCCCTAGGAACTGGCATCTTGCTTCCCACCAGTGCCACCACCTCTGTATGCTGTATACACATCCACTTAACTTCACATCCATTTAACAAACATTTACCAAGAATCTACTATGAGTGAGACACCATGCTAGGTGCCGTGAATACAGATACAAAAGATCATTCCTCCCCACAAGTAGTTCACAGTCTTTGAGGGAAGACAAACATGCAAACATTTTAACCATAATCTGCTCAATAGTATAATGGAGGTAAGCATTGGTTGGAAGTATGAAATCATAAGTGTCTAACTCCTGGCCGGGTGCAGTAGCTCCTGCCTTTAATCCCAGCACTTTAGGCGGCCGAGGTGGGCGAATTACTTGAGGTCAGGAGATCGAGACCAACCTGGCCAACATGGCGAAACCCCGTCTCCACTAAAAGCACAAAAACTAGCCAGGCGTGATGGCTGGCACCTGTAATCCCAGCCACTCAGGAGGCTGAAGTAGAAGAATCGCATGAACCCAGGGAGCGGAGGTTGCAGTGAGCCAAGATCACGCCACTGTACTCCAGCCTGGGTGACAGATTGAGACTCTGTCTCAAAGAAAAAAAAAAAAAAGAATAAGTGTCTCATTCCTGAGGAAATCAGGCAAGACCATGGAGAAAAGAACATGGAGCTCAGAAGTGAATGGGAGTTCATCTGGACAAGTTGAAGTGGGTCATTGGAGACAAAGGTAACCATCTGTGTAAAGGCATGTGGTATGAAAAAACATGGTGTGTTCAGGTGTGTATGTGATGGCAGATGAGGCCAACAAGACAAGAAGGAATCAGAATGCCAGGGGTCTTGTCTGTCACACTGGAGCTTTTACGCTGTCCCCACTGAAGGCAGTGAGGAGGTGCTGAAAGCATCTAAACCAAGATTCTGTTGTAGTCATTTCTTCAACAATGCCAGGCACTGTTCAGAGTGTTGGGGATATATCCCTGACCAAACAGACAAAAAGCCCTGCCCTCATAGAACGTAAATTCCAGTGGGTAGAAGACAGTAAATAGAAAACAAGTAAAATGTAGGAGTATAACGGTTGGAAAGGGGAAGTGGGGGTCAAGCAGGCCTGCATAGCCACATTCTGTAGGACTTTGTAGGCCGTTGTGAGGACTTCAGCTTTTACTGTGAATGAAATGGCAGGCCAATGGAAATTGCTGAATAAAGGGTTGACATGATCTTGCTGACAAGGTCTTGTAAGCTCTTTGGCTGCTGTGTTGATATTAAACCATAGGAGAGCAAGAATGGAAGCTGGGAAAAGTCCTCTAAGCAGTTAGAAGACTACTGAAATAATCCAGACAAGAAACAATGGTGGCTTGGACCATGGTTATTGCCATGGAGGTATTATAAATGGTCTGACATATTTTGAAGGTAGAACAAGCAGGATTTGTTAATATACAGTGTGAGAAAAAGGAGCGAAGGAAGACCCCAAATTTTTTTGGCCTAAACAACTGGAAAGACGGAGTTGTCATTGATTAAGATGGGGAAGACTGCAGGAGTTTGGATGGGAGTTGTTAAGGTTGAGATTCTTAATAAACATTCAAGTGGAGATACAATGTAGACCATTAGAAATGGAGCTCAAGGGCCGGGCGCGGTGGCTCACACCTGTAATCCCAGCACTTTGGGAGGCCGAGGCAGGCGGATCACCAGGTCAGGCATTTTAGACCAACCTGACCAACATGGTGAAACCCCGTCTCTACTAAAAATACAAAAATTAGCCAGGTGTGGTGGCGTGGGTCTATAATCCCAGCTACCCAGGATGCTGAGGCAGGAGAATCACTTGAACCCCGGAGACGGAGGTTGCAGTGAGCCAAGATCGTGCCACTGCAGTCCAGCCTGGACGAGACTCCATCTCAAAAAAACAAACAAACAAAAAAAGAAATGGAGTTCAAGAGTCAGACTTCAGACTTTAGCTAGAGATATACAGTTGGGAGACATCATAGAGATGATATTTAAAACCATGAGATGACAAAATCATTAATACCATAAATGTAGATGAAGAGAAGAGGTCCAAGGACTGAACCCTGGGGCGCTTTCACATTTAGAGATTTGGGAGACTAGGAAGAACCATCAGAAGAGACAAGGAACTTCCAGAGAGGTAATAGGAAAACCAGGAGAGAGCATTTGTTTTTTAATTTGGCTCAAGGTGGGGAGATCAGCTGTGTCAAATGCTGCTGATGTGATAGGTTGCTAGATCAATAACAGAATTGCCTATTACATTTAGTAATGTGGAGTTAGTTGGATTAAAGCATTTTTGGTGGAGTGGTAGAGGCTAATATCTGATTGAAATGGGTTCAAGGAGAATAGAAGCAGAGGATAGGAAGAAACAGCAAGTATAGTCAGTACCTTAAAGTTCCTTAAGAGGGCTCTGCTATAAGGGAATAGAGAAATGGACAATAGCTCCCAGGAGGTGGGTTCAAGAGGTTTTCGAGGGTTGTTCTGTTATTTTTTCAGTTTGGAACATAACAATATGTTTTGCCATTGGGAGCAGTGCAGTATAGAGGGGAAAAAACAAGTGATACTGGAGTGGAAACATTGCGGGAACAGTGTCCTTCAGGGGCTAATACACAAGTGGAGCACTGTAACAGGAGAGAGCGCAAAGGCTGTGGGCACAGATGTTCAGTAGTGGGAGCTGGGAGAAAGTCTGATTGCTTCTATTCCCCTGTGGAGGTCATCCGCTCAGCAATGAGGAAGCAGGGAGTTGGAGGTTAGAGGAGACAAAAGAAGCTATAAAAGAGTCATCTAGGAGAATGGAAGGATAATTGAACAGGGTATGTGCTGTATGATTGCGAGGCAGTTCTAATCACTTCTAAGGTCAAACCCACAGGAAAGAATATAGTTGTAAACTTTGAATACCAATGTGTTTTTGTTTTGCCTTTTAAAATACCTCTAGAAAAGCAGGTAGGGCTGGGGCGAGAGTAGTCCTTAGATTATAATATAATTTCTAAAATGGAATCTATTGTATTTCAAGTGGCTGTGGTGGGTACAAACATGAATCTGATATGTGTGTGTAGGCCTAGAGGAACAGCAAGTTTATTTCCAGCTCCATTGCTGAAGGATGATTGTGTGTGTTCAAATTTTAAAAAGCACAGCTTGGTGAGCAAAGCTCTAGACTGAGACAGATCTACTAGGTCCAAGGCTTGGCTTCTCTTGCTAACCCTATTTCCCTATTGGTACCTAATTTTCACCATCTGAAAATAAAAATCCTTATTTTCCTTAAGGATTTCTTAAGGCATTCTTAATTGTATTAATAAGTTAACTTATTAGAGATGATAAGTTAGATGATAACTTAGCTAGAAATAGCCAGAAGACAGCTTGGACTAAGACAGTGGAAGATCTTGAACGCAACACAATGTGTTCACATCTGATTCTATTGGGACATTTGAAACATTGATTTCCATACCCCATCCAGAAAGTTCAGGGTGAAGCTTAAACATCTGTATGCTTCACAGCTGACTGATGTTCAGCCTGCATTGAAAACCACTGGTCTAGGGTAGAGGTTGGCAAACTATGGTCGACTGGGCAAATCTGGCCAATTGCCTGTTTTTGTAAGTAAAGTTTTATTGGAACACAGCCTATTAATTTACTGTTGTCTGTACCTGTTTTTGGGATATAGTGGAAGAGTTTAGTAATTGGGACAGAGACCTGTTGGCCCGCAAAGCCCAGTATATTTACTATCTGGCCCTTTACAGAAAAAGTTTGCTGTCCTTTATTCTAGGGGATTCTGGGTTTTTTTTAATGGTAATGATATGAGTATTATTTTTGTCTCATTTTTTGCAATGTAGAGTCCAGATATTGTCTATGGTTGATGAAATAAGAAACAGAGGTTTGACTGTATTTTTTAAATTGTGGGAAGAGGAACCTACAAAGGATCTGAAAATAATGAACACGGGTATACCTGCAGGGACAAGGAAGATGGGGAGTATGCATGAAAATCCCTTCTCATAGCGGAAAGTCCCCAGATGTGTCTGAAGTCAGCAAGTCAAGAAACAGCATCATAAACACAGCAGTCACACATGCAGTGGTGGCACCAGAAGGACTGAAAAGGAATGGTGGGGGCAGCCACTTCAGAAGCAGCAGGGGGCACAGAGCTGTTATTTTTTAACCATGTGGTGTATTTCTTTGATTTTTAAAAAGTCGAGACAATTTTAAATAAAATCTTTCTTCTAATTGCAGCATTTACCCTCCCATTCCAGGAGAGGAGAGCTCTCTGAGGTGGGCAGGAAAGAAATTTGAGGAGATCCCAATCGCACACATTAAAGCATCCCACAACAAGTAAGTGGGAAGGGAAACACTGGGTAGGTCTAGCGTGAGATTCTTCCCACTTCACAGGGAAAGTCAGGCTTGGCCCTGAATACCCCGGGGTAGAAGTGAGGGTGCTAAGTGCTGCATGATGGCGCTAATGTAGGGCACCGTCTTCCTCCTCACTTGAGGAACCACCTGCCATCTTACACAAGTTTCATAAAAATGTGAAATAGGGTGGGCATATCCTAGTTATAAGAATTCTTTGCTTTCCTTGAGAATAGTGTTTCCTGGTTTTGCTCAAGAGTTGGAAGGAGTGTATGAGGGGCATATGGTCCCACCATGAAGGTGTTTATTAAGTGTTGCTGATAGGGAATGGATGATATATAAATTAAAAGATATGATTCAAGATATTAATATGATTTATTAATACACTAACCAGAATCTAGACCTCTAAATAGATATTGTCCCTTTAAAGTACTCACCACTCTGGGCCACTGTGCACTGGCCTCCACCTTGTAGAGCTAAATGTGGATGGTGAGTTTAAAGTGACAAGACTAGTGTTCTTGTGTGGCTTACAGACGGGGACAGTGCCAAGGGAATTCCCAAACATATGCTGCCAACAGAAGCATTGCTGGTATTAGTGACAACTTTACAGGTTGGCCCCCACTTGGAAATGAGATCAGTATTTGGTCACAGCCAACCACCCAGCAATTTAGAGGCCAGCACAAGAGACTACAGTCATGGGCTAAAGTGTGTGGCACAGATGAAATGCTATAGGATTCACTTCAGCATTTGTCAGACAAATGTAAAGTGGCAGCAATTGGATTTCTTTTTCTTCCCCTCAGACTAATAAGGACATAGGCTAACTGCATTTAAGTGTCTATGGTCTACTCTATACAGCACTGTTTAGGCTGTCACAGAGACAAGCAATTATGCATCTATTCAATATGGAAAACCCTAGAAACTCTGGTAGGGGGAATGTCAGAGCCATAGCCAGGATAACAAGTGGATGGCCCAAGCCTGGGGCTGACTCCAGCAGGCCTCCCCTTCAGTCACTTCTCCTGCCTCCTTCTGTGAGCTCTCAGAGCTCTCCAGACCAGAAATAGGGTGATGATGACTAAAGGGGAAATCAAAAGCATATCTGAGGATTTCTTAAGGCATTCTTAATTGTATTAATAAGTTAACTTATTAGAGATGATTAAGAAAAAGTTGTGGGTGGATGCAGTGGCTCACACCTATAATCCCAGCACTTTGGGAGGATCACTTGAGGCCAGGAATTTAAGATCAGCCTGGGCAACACAGTGAGACCCAGTCTCTACAGAAATACAAAAATTAGCCAGGCGTGGTGGCATGCACCTGTAGTCCCAGCTACTTGGGAGGCTGAGGTGGGAGGATGGCTTGAGCCCAGGAGTTGGAGGCTGCAGTGAGCTATGATTGTGCCACTGCACTTCCAGCCTGGGCAACAGAGTGAGACCCTGTCTCACAAAAAAAGAAAAAAGAAAAAAAGAGAAAAGTTTTACTTGTTTAAAATAATTTTTGATCATGGAATATAGTGTCATAAGCATCAAAAGTATCCAATATGAGGCCGGGCGAGGTGGCTCATGCCTGTAATCCCAACACTTTGGGGGGCCAAGGCGGGCAGATCACCTGAGGTCAGGAGTTCAAGACCGGCCTGCCCAACATGGAGAAACCCCGTCTCTACTAAAAATACAAAATTAGCCAGGCATGGTGGTGCATGCCTGTAATCCCAGCTACTCTGAAGGCTGAGGCAGAAGAATCGCTTGAACCCGGGAGGCAGAGGTTACTGTGAGCCAAGATCGTGCCATTGCACTCCAGCCTGGGCAACAAGAGCAAAACTCCATCTCAAAAAAAAAAGTAGCCAATATGGTAATATTGCTAATATTTTTTTAAGAGTCCTTCTTTTAGAGCTATGTACTGAAATATTTACAGACAAAATGATAGGTCTGGGATTTGCTTCAAAATAATCCATTGGTGAGGGGAGTGGGGTGGGAATAAGGTTTATAGATGAAACTGAATTGGATATGAGTTGATAATTGTTGAAGCTGGTTGATGAGTCCATCAGATTTCTTATGTTATTCTCTTCACTTTTGTGTATATTTAAACCTTTCCCCAATACAGTCATTTTCTGGGTGATACTTAACTAACTACTCTCAGATTATGGAGCGCTCTTTAAATTATGTGACTTACCAGTTTTCAGTCAGGTTTAGGGGAGAATTCTGACCTTTCCTGATACTTCCTGTAGGAGTTCAAAACATGTTCATCTGAGAAGCTCAAAGTAGAAGCTTTGAGTAGAACTGAATTCCTTTTTCTTTCTCACCCAGGCTTCTAGGGGCATAGATTAGCTCTCTCTTATTTCCCTGAAGAAGAGTTGTATCCTATGTGCTTCTTCTACTTTTCTCAGCACACAGATCCAGGTAGTCTCTGCTAGTAATGAGCCCCTTGCCTTTGCTTCCTGTGGCACAGAGGGATTTCGGAATGCCAAGAAGGGCACAGGCATCGCAGCACAGACAGCAGGCATAGCCGCAGCGGCGGTAAGTGTGTGTTCCTTCTGCTTCCCTCTAGTGTGTGTTTGCTTTCTGCATGGCTCATCACTGGGTGGAGAAGCCTCACTATACTACCCATTCAGAAGCAAGGGTTTGTCATGGCAGCTTTGATGCCCTGATTGGAGCATTGGTTTGAAAAGGTTTAGTGAAAGGCTCCTCTTTTTTCTTTCTCTCAGCTTCATTAGAGGTGAAGCCCCTGTTGGTTCATTCTAGGATGTAAGAGCCAAGATACCAAAGGCTTGAGAACCAAAGACCCCCCAATTTAAAAACCGTTAGCCAGGTCTGGTGGCACCTGCCTGTAGTTCCAGCTACTTGGGAGGCTGAGGCTGGATGACTTGAGCCCAAGAGTTTGAGGCTGCAGTGAACTATGATCTCACCACTGCACTAAAGCCTGGGCAACAGAGAGAGACCCTGTCTCCAAAATAAATTAAAAATAGGCCAGGCGCGATGGCTCACAGTTGTAATCCCAGCACTTTGGGAGGCCAAGGCAGGCGTAAGAGATCGAGACCATCCTGGCCAACATGGTGAAACCCCATCTCTACTAAAAATAGAAAAATTAGCTGGGCGTGGTGGTGCGCGCCTGTAGTCCCAGGTACTCGGGAGGCTGAGGCAGGAGAATCACTTGAACCCAGGAAGTGGAGGTTGCAGTGACTCGAGATCACACCACTGCACTCCAGCCTGGTGACAGAGCGAGACTCCATCTCAAGAAAAAAAATAAAAATAAAGACCAGTGGTTTGGGGTTGGGAGAGATATGATAGTCTATTTGGAGAGGACATAGTATCGTGGGGACTCATGCAATAGCAATACCAGTTCCAGTGTGAACTGTCGTAGACCTTTTTTAGAAGCAAATTGGCAAGGTGCTGCTATTGGTATAGTTATTGAGCATCTACATGTGCCAGACACTTTACATTCATTATCTTGAATCTTCAGAGACCCTCGGTATTATCCACATTTTCATAAGCCAATTGAGATTCAGAGTGTGTGACTTGCCCAGAGCCATGCACCGATTCAGTTCACTGATCGGAACCCAGATTGGTCTGGGACCAAAGCCTGCACAATTTCTACTATAGTACAGGCCTTACAAATGTTCAGACTCTGCCAAACCAGATGTATTTCCTGAAGGAAAACCTTGACCTTCAAACAAGGGAAGGCACCCCAAAATATTGATTGCATGTACTATCATCAGAAATCAAAATGCTGTAAATGCCCAACCATGGACAGATCATATACTATGAAAAGAAGTATGTCACTGTTCACAGTGGCTTCTGCATGGTGAGTCATGAATGGTTTCTGTATATTTTCCCATTTTTACAATGAACTGCCTTTATTATCAAGAAAGAAAATTTTAACTCTAACTGCTTAGAGATTTTAAATGATAATACTTTTAAAGTGGGTATTTAGGTTCAGCCTTGAAGCCTAGGGTGGCGCCTCATGGTCTGAAATTCTGCATTTGCCCACCTGAGAAAAACCTGAGCAATATTTAGAAATTTCCATTAGGTGGCGGTGCTGTCCTAGGCTAAACAGATCACAGTCACGTGAATTCTGCAACCTGCCAAATTCTGTGGTCTCTGCTGGCGCCTGTCCTCCACTATAGCCATCTGCCCTTTGCCTCCCTGTTTACTTCTCTGGATGCCCTTTCCCTGAGCTCACACACCCCTTGCTCTAGGAGGCAGTAGCAAGAGATTTGGATGCAGTAGTTCTCTCTCCGGGGCACTAACCACTCATTGCTTCTCTCCAGAGAGCTAAACAAAAGGGCGTGATCCACATCCGAGTTGTGGTGAAAGGCCTGGGGCCAGGACGCTTGGTAAGTTACAGTGATTTCCATAGTGTACTTGCCTCCTAGCAAGTGGGAGAATTTGGGGCTTGAGAGCAGAGTGCAGGGAGAGTAGAAAACACCTTTTAGTGGATTTCCATGTTTGCTTGAAGTTCCCGTCTGTTGTTTCTATAATTGAGCAAGCCTAGATCACTTAGTATAATTCATCAGACACTGAGTGCCTGCTGCGTGCCACGCACTGGGAATGGGAAGGTGGTTCCTGGGGGAACTGTCACAAACAAATCCCTCAGGACAGACTGGTGAGCGCAGTGGTAAAGCATGTGCCCAGATCGCTGGGAGCCCATCAGGGGATCCCGAATCTAGCAGGGATAATCTTTCCTGATGATCATTAGCACAGATAATCTTTAGCTTCCTCAAAGAGGTGACATCTCTCTGACTTTGCAGGAATAATGAGGTATCAGGGAGGTGGAGGCACAGCAGGTAGTGGGGGACATTGCAGGCAGAGAAAACTGCCTGAGTAAGCTACAGAAGTATGATACCCAAGGTGTGCCAAGGTCTACAAGAAGTCTTTGTTCGCAGATCGTAAAGTGCAAAGTGGAAAGTGGTGGGTACGATTTGAGAGGGGAACAGTGTGAAAACCTGGTGAAAGGGTTTGGGTGGAGACCTTTGTGAGAGTAGAATAGGATTGGGATTATAGGTATCAAAGCCAGTGAGCATCTCACCCCTCCCTTCCCTTCTCTACGCCACCCTGTCCCTCTCCGAACCCTGCCTGGAGACACTGGATCATCATTTCTGGGACCATGTCATTCTACTTTTCCTTCTGTTCCTTCCAGTCTGCCATGCACGGACTGATCATGGGCGGCCTGGAAGTGATCTCAATCACAGACAACACCCCAATCCCACACAATGGATGTCGTCCCAGGAAGGCTCGGAAGCTGTGATGGGAAGGAAGCCTGCACTTGGTCCTGACCTCAAGCCTCAGCTCCAGTGGGACCTTGTAAAATGCTCCCTGTCAGAGCTCTCCAGAATATGCTTGTTGGAGAGCCTTCAGGCAGTAAGGGAGAGTTTTGCCTCCTTACACAGTGGCCTTTGCTTGCACCTCCAGCTGGAGATGGGTGTGCCCCAGAAGTAAGCTTTGCATCTCACAAGAGGGGAGCTACAGGGGCAGCCGTGGCCTAGGCCCAAACTCTGCTCTGAGAAAATAAATATCTGTACCATCTGTCATAATTTTGAGATTTTTGCTTTCAGAGTTACGTAATTCCTACTTCCTCTTGAAAAAGAGAGTGTGAAATGAGGTGAGACCTCAGATGAAAGTAAAATATAAATGTGAGTTGCTATTTACCAGACACTTCTGGTTTCAGATATTTCTTTTCTAGCCCCTTACCCAAGATTTCTAGAGCTAATCCTAGCAACTTTTCTTATTAATGACTTATAATTTGGCCCCAAATTGGAGCTTTTTGCCACCTACCTCTGGATTCTGATGGATTTCGCCATTATGGGCATGTTTAAAGTTAGCCCTAAACACAGGATTTTCTACAAGTGGACAGTCAAACTCCCCACACTAAAGTGGCAGTCATCGTTTACACTCCATGGGCTTCAGCAGTCCCAGCACTAACGAGAGAGTGCCCTAAAAGCGGGGAGGGTAGAGTTGTACAAAACATGATTCTTGGCCAGGCACGGTGGCTCACACCTGTAACCCTGGCACTTTGGGAGGCCAAGGCGGGTGGATCACTTGAGTCCAGTTAGAGACCAGCCTGGGCAACATGGTGAAACCCCCTCTCTACTAAAAATACAAAAATTAACCAGGCATGGTGGTGTGCGCCTGTAATCCCAGCTACTCTGGAGGCTGAGGCATGAAAATCGCTTGAACCCAGGAGATGGAGGCTGCAGTGAGCTGAGATCATCCTACTGCACTCCAGCCCAGGTGACAGCGAGACTGTCTCAAAAAAATAAATAAATATAAATAAAAATTTAAAAAAATTAAAAAAAAAACCTGATGATTCTCTAGAAAATAGGGTGGATGGCAGGATGGGCTTGAGTAGAGTCCAAATCTAGAAGTGCAGAAAGCAAGTTGATAAGGAACCTGGGTAGTGCTGGCAGTGGGGCACAACTCAGGACCCCCAGGCAGGACTGACTGCTCCTCTGTTGAGGCTCTAGGGTTCCTGGATATGGCACAGAGGCCAAAGGTGGGGGCTCTAGAGACACGACCAGAGAGTCCCCTCTTCCACAGGCAAAGACTAAGGGTGAGAGTATCACCAGAAGCTGAGAAGGAGTGGTCAAGTACACAAAAGCACTGTTCCTCCCAGATGAGTGCAGGAAGGGCTGCTGACCAGAAGGGGAAGGCACTGTGGAGTTTTACTTCTGTGTCCAGCCAGCTAAGTACTGTGATCTCCCTGAACTCAGTATAGGAAAAGACACAGATGCCCCCTTAAATAGGCAAGAGGCTGTGTTAGGACAAAGAAAGGAGGAAGATCATGAACCAAGACATGAATTTAGAGGAAAAATGCCTCCCTACTGCCTTCTCTTTAGTCCTTAGCAGGTCCTATGAAGGCCATCTTGTGACAGTGACCAAAGAAGCCCAACCGGAGGCCTCTTGGATCAAAGCCACTGTCGGAAGGAATTAGACTGTTTCACCGCAAAACTACATATAAACACAATGCATTAAAACATGGTGCACTTGAATATTGCACTTTGCGATTTGATATGGTTTGGTGGACAGAGGGCCCGTAGCCATCAGACAGTTCAATCAGCGTCTGAGCAGGAAACAGCTCACAAGGTTTAAGAGAAAAGCTCAATGAAAGCTCTTTGCAGAGGCATGGGTAAGATTAAGGAAATAAAGAAGGTGGACTACAAAGCAGCTGCCACCCTAGGCTAGAAGAGGCAGGGAAAAACAGTTCCTAGAACCTGGCAGGAGCTGCCACAGCAGCAGAGTGCAGCTCTGCTAAAACCATGGCCTGAGGGAGAGGGAAGAAATACCTGGCTGTTCCCGGCCTGTAGTCCCTTGCTGGGGTCCCCCTTGGCTGATCCCAAAAGGAAGCAAAAAGGAAGGGAACTCAGTGTTGTGGTACTTGGAGGCTCAGCCTCCCAGGCTGCAGAGTGGATCTGGAGGGGCACGTAGAGGATAGCAAACACAGGAGGCTTCTGTGGCTTCTATAAGTCCTCCATACACCATAGGTTTTTATTTTGGTTTTGGTTTTTGAGTCTCGTTGTCACCCAGGCTGGATTGCAGTGGTACGACCATGGCTCACTGCAGCCTCAAACTCCTGGGCTCAAGTGATCCTCCAGCTTCAGCCTCCCGTGAGCATCTGGGACTACAGGCGCATGCCACCACACACGGATAATTTTTGTATTTTTTGTAGAGATGTGGTCTCACCATGTCGCCCAGGCTGGTCTTGAACTCCTGGTCTCAAGCAGTCCCCCCACCTCGGCCTCCCAAAGTGCTGGGATAACAGGCATGAGCCACTGCGCCTGATACACACACCATAGTTTTTAAAATGTTATTTTACTCACAAGAGGGCTTTGGAAAGGAAGATCCTGCCTAGCAGAGCCTACATGCGCAGACGGGACAGAGGACCCTTAAGGATCAATGGTCTTGTTGCCGGAAATGGATGTCTGGCGCAACCCCCGGAGCTAGTTTTGGGGAGGCCGCCTTGTTGACTGTGCACTGGAAAATGCACGTTGCTTTATCGTGAGCTCTCGGTGCACAGTGTTGTTTCCAGGCTTTGAGTGGCCAATAAAGCTGGTGCTGTCTTAAACTGTACTGTCTCTTAATCATTTGTCTTGGCCTCTCAAAGACTGACCTTCCCACCCCCATGAGAGACCAAGGCACCTTAACCGAAGGCTGACCAATCTAGGCGGTGATTATTTACCTAAAATGCTGGACTGCCCTGTCCCTGCTGCCACAGCCCATCTCAAACAGCAGGTCTCTCCTTCCTGAGAAAACAGGTGGAATGTGTGCTTGCACTTCCCACAGGCGGAAAGATGCAAGCCCAGCATGTGGGTCCCAAGTATTTGCACAAGCAGGGTGTTGGCATCAGCTTGTGTGACACACTTTGTTGTCTTCTGGCAGCAGATCCTCAGATTATTTCTACGGATGCATCTGCAGCTTTGCTTCTAAGGCTGGCTGCACAGGACTGGCTACATAAGGAAAGCCTGTCCTCCTACACTAGCAAAAAAACAGATGCAATTTCTTTCCTTTCAGCATAGACGTGACATTTTCACATCTTTCTGCCAAGGCTATCACCTGACACCGAGATGTACGGTCACTGCCAAAATAAGCCTGTTTACCACTAGAGTCCCTGAATGCTAGCAGAATTTCACTGGCACCTTGGGAGAAAGCATTTACCAACTCTATTTGCCTGTAACCTGGCTCTGACATGTCTCTTTAAAAAAAAAAAAAAGGCATATATACCTTCCTGCTGGACTTTATTCTTTTTCTCTACTCATTTTTCTCCTATTCTGGAAAGACACATTGCTTTTGAAACCTGGGTACTATCAGCCTAAGGTGATGAAGCTGTCACTTGCCAAAGCAGAAATTATCCATTCACCAAATTAAGCCAACATGGGCTAGTCCACAAACATGGAGGCCAGGCACTGGGGGAACAGGGCTGGAGTTCACGCTCTGAGGAGGCAGGACAGGTATGTGGCTGAGTTAGAATGGAATTCCATAAAAGAGGCACAAATGATATTGGCGTTGGAGTGAAAGACCCGTCCCCTCAGCTTCAGGGCCAGAAGGGAAGTCTTTGTGGAGGAGAAGGCATGCAAGAGGAACCATGGGCGAATGAGCATCCTCAGGAGCTCAACACAGCATGCAAGGCTGAGGGGTGAGAGGTCATCAGGTTCCTGGTTCCCACTGAGTTGACACAGTGGGTCACACGGTTCGGACTGGATAGGGAGACTGGATGGAGAGAATAGTTTACCAGAGGATTCAAGGGAAAGGAAAGGGTCATAAAACTTGCAATCAGGCCAGGTGCAGTGGCTCACACCTGTAATCCCAACACTTTGGGAGGCCGAGGCAGGCGGATCACCTGAGGTCAGGAGTTCGAGACCAGCCTGACCAACATGGAGAAACCCCGTCTCTACTAAAAATACAAAAAATTAGCCCATCGTGGTTGGCGCATGCCTGTAATCCCAGCTACTTGGGAGGCTGAGGCAGGAGAATCGCTTGAACCCAGGAGGTGGAGGTTGCGGTAAGCCGAGATCACGCCATTGTACTCCAGCCTGGGCAACAAGAGTGAAACTCCGTCTCAAAAAAAAAAAAAACAAAAACAAAACCAAAAAAAAACTTGCAGTCACACCAAGGTTAAAGAGCAGGCTCCACAAATGGGATGGACAAAAGGAGGTGGGTGTGTAGACAGCTGCAGTCAACAGGAACTTCAGAGTTAGAGATTCAAGAGAGAGCTCATTCACAGGAGAGGAAGTGAGGCACATGGGTGTCTAAAATACCGTCGAAATACAAGTCACTGAGGTTTAAGTCAAGTAATTATGTGGACAAAGAAACTTACCTTGATGCTGAAGCCTGGAAGTAGATGTCAGGGAAAAGGTTAGAGAAGTCTATGAGGTTCAAAGTCCCTAAACAAAGTGGAGTGGCCCATAGTGTAGGAAGCAGACCAAGAATTCAGGAAGGCAGAAGTAATAGATCGTATGCACTTCAAAAGAGAAGGGCTGTCAAGTGGGGGTGGTGGAACAATATCCCTGGAGGGGCTGAGGAGGGGGGAGCATGCTGACGCCTATCCCTGTCCACTGGGTGGGAGGTAGGGGGTGGCATGCACAGTGCTGGAGAAATGATGGTGATGAGGCTGTCTCTCCTCAGTAGACTGAAGGTGTAGGGACCGTGCTGGGAAGGGAGCGGCTGTGGACGCAGATGCCCAGAGCATGGAGAATCAGAAGAGCCTCTGGGGTCCTGGAGGTGTGGGGCCAGAGCCCCTCAGGAGCCAGGAACTGGATTGGAATCTATATCTAATACCCAACATCTACTCTGCTTCCACCCTGACTTTATAACAGAAGAATTTCAAAAGCTCAAAAGCTGTGAAATGATGTTTAATCTTACTAGTAATCAAGGACATAGAAGCTAAATGCCTTAACATCATTCCCCAAATGTAGAGATGCCAATCAACGCCATAGCGGGATGAGACAGACCAGGAAAACTGAGTAGGGAAAAGAAGATGGCCAAGATTGTAAATGCAAGGAAGAGAGACTGTGAAGGAGGTGGGACAGAGGGCTTAGTCGGAGTGCAGGTTGCTGTCCAGAAGTCTGATAGGAACTCTACAAGATGAGGTGCCCCTTATGTTTAGCCACATGGAGGTCATGATTCACCAAAGGGAGAGAGGGTCAGAGACAGTGGGAGGTGAAGAAATAGAGGTCGGGCCAAGAGTGCTGAGTTTTCTAGTAAAGTCTGTCTCGTGGTGATGGAGAATAAATGGGATCAGCAGTTTCCCCTGCACCATGATGGACCAAGAGTCGGGGTGTGCAGAGGAGACGAGAAGAGGCTTAGAGATCTGGAGAAGCAGACCTCAGCCAGGTGGCTGTCTCCCCTCTGAGGGAGATAGCGGTGTGGGACCCCAGGGACAGGCATGCCCATTGTAAATTGGGAACAGCAGTGTCTGATGTGAGCAACGTGGGCACCAACAATGGAAACAAAATGTCCTTGGAATCAGTACACAGGGAATGTTTCGTGTTCTTTCCGACATTCTACACCGATTGTTCTGAAACAAAAAGTGTGTGCTCTCTCTCAGCTCTTACTGGGGGAAGGTAAATACCTAGAGCCTCTTCAGAGGGAAATTTGGCAATATCTGTCAACACAAGATGCAAAGACCTGTGGCTTCATCATTCCCTTCTAGGAATGTATCACATAGAGACAGCATCGCTGTCCACTAGAACTCCTTGCACAACAGAAATGCCCTATATCTTCCCTGCCAGAATGGAAGCCACTAGCCCCACATGGCTCTTAAAATGTGACTAGGAACTGCGTTTTAAATTCTATTTAATTTGAATTAATTAACTTTGAAATAGCCACAGGTGACCAGCGAGTGTGGGACCACAAAGCTATAGATATTCTTTCCCATGTGTACCAAGTATGCAAAGATATTTTTGAAGGTACTGTAAAAGATTGGAACCTAAATGTCCATCAATAGGGGGCTAGTTAAATTACAATACAGTACATCCAGATAATGGAATGTTGGCCCTGAAACACACCAAGATGCTTTGCGAAGTGAAAAATAAACGAGTGGGGGCAGAACGTTGTGCACAGTGTAGTTGCTAATTTTTGTAGAAAAGGAGAAAAGGTGTGTACATACATGTTTGTGTATGCATTCAGTATCTGGAAAGACATATCCCAAACTGGCAGTGTGCTCAGCTCCAGGGAGGGAAACTGGGTGACAGAGTAGCAGGTGGAAAGCAGACTCAACTCTTTACCTTCTTCACCTTTAGAAGTAGGTGCCATATTGATGTTACTTATTCATATTAATTAATGAACCAATTAAAATAAAAATAAAGAACTTTTTAAAAAAATGTATAGATGCTGCAGTCAGGCATTACATAAATCATCTGCTGAAATGTGCACATAACTTTTTTTAGTATATATTTGGACACACACAGACCCTGTAACACTCCCCATCTCCACTGTTGGTCCAGTATTTGGGGGAAGACATCTGATTTGGCCCTGAAATTTGTTCTCGTAATTAATCTGGCTTCTCTCTGCTGCCCACCCAGGTTCAAATAAAACTATGCACATGCTCCCAAATTAGCATAACAAGTCTTGCCAGAAAAGTCAGCCTCGGTGTCATTATTGCTTGGCTGGGAGGAGGAGGCAGAGAGAGCAGGGCGATCTGTTTCCATAGTGCCCTGCGGCAGCTTAACTGCCTAGGATTTGCGTAATCCCCTTGAACTAAAAAGAAATGTCAACTGAGGGGCAGCATGGTGTCACAGGGGGCCCTGGCTGGGAGGACACCTGTTGTCTAGACCCAGCTTGAGCCCAGACTCAGCATGCAGGCTGTCAGGCCACACTCCCTCCCCAACACGAGACCTCAGTTTCTCCCTCAGGACCATGAGGGGGTTGAGTGGGACGCAGCTCCAGGATCTAAGGAGCCTACAGGTCCTTCATGGCTGGGAAGAAAGCCTGGATCCTGACTCACTAAGCTGCTCTGAGGGAGAGCCTCAGGGATGCTACACAAGCCAGATTCTATGCCCCAGGGAATCTAATTAGTTCTCCCCTAGACTCTAGGCCAGGCCCGCTCCCTGCTGATGCCCCCCACCTGCCACCCTGCTCAGTTGCCCATTCCTTCTAGCCTGCTGGGCTGAGAAGAGCTTAGGCTTTGGAGTCACAAAGACCAGGGTTTGAATCTCAGCTCTACTGTGTGACCTTGGAGGAATGGCTGCATCTCTCTGAGCCTCAGCTACTCCCGCCTTCACAGGACTGGCAGGGGGATTTGTAAGGCAACTGTGTACTCTGCTCGGGCACAGCGAGTGTCATCCAGGCTGGCCCTGCCTTTCCTGCCCTGCCCTCCCAATCCTCACACTGCTAAGGTGGCAGCTTCCATCCTCGCAGGGCCTTGGCTGATTCTGTGGGGCCCTGGCGGGGAGCACAGTGGTGAATGCAGATGCATGCCCATCTGGTTGCTGCTGTTACAATTATTAATTATTTTCAAATATTTTTCCTGTAATTTTAATCAGAAAAGTCCTGTGGGAGCCAATCACTCATCTTCCTAATTCCTTAAATTCATCCAACTGTAGATAAAGCCAGATCGTTTAAAAAAAAAAATTGCAGCCAAAAATGAAATGAAATGAAAACGCCAAATGATTGGAAAGTCTATCCCTCAAGAGTCTTTCTTCCCTCCCTCCTTCCTCAAGCATCTATCAACACTCAGATTCAGGATGTCTAAGCCCTAGTAACCGGCCTGAGCCGCCTAGGAGGCTAGCTGGGGAGACAAATTCAGAAAAAGTCCATTGTGACACCACTGAGTGCTACCACAGAATGGGGACACCTGTGAGTGAGTGAGACAGCGCGTGCCCTAGAGTCTGTGTGTGTTACGGTGGGGATGAGAAGATGAATCAAGGAACACTTCCTAGAGGAGGTGACACAAGCTCAAAATCAGAGTAAGAGTTAGGAGGCAACTATGGGTGATGAGGGGTGAAAGGGGGAGGTTGCAGCAAAGAAGATGGCATGAACAAAGGGTAGAATGCAAGGGATCCTCCTTCCTCGACCTCCAAAAGTACTGGGATTACAGGTGTGAGTCACCATGCCCAGCCTTAAATTAAAGATCTTGAAAGCCAGGCACAGTGGTGCATGCTTGTAGTCCCAGCTGCTCAGGAGGCCAAGACAGGAGAATCACTTGCACCCAGAACTTCGAGTCCAGCCTAGACAACATAGCAAGACCCCCATCTCTTAAAAAAAAGAAAAAGAAATATAAGGGCTCTTGAGATGGGGAGATTATCCTGGATGATCTAGTGGATCCTAAATGGAGTCACAGGTATTCTTATAAAATGGAGCCAGAAGATTTGACTACATAAACAGAAGAGGAAAGGCCATGTGACCACAGAGGCAGAGACTGGAGAGATTCAGCCATAGGCCAAGAAATGCCAAAATCCACCAGAAGCTGGAAGGGGCAAGAACAGATTCTTCCTGAAACTGTGATGGTTTGTTGCCCGTTTTGCACAGCAAGTCAATATGCCGAAACACCAGGTTGCAGTAGAGAAAGGAGTTTAATCACAGGGTCACCGAATGAGGAGATAAGAGGAAACCTTAAATCCATCTCCCCAGTGAGTGTGGGGCTAGGGTTTTTAAGAGTTTTGGAGTGGGCCGAAGTGTGGAGATCATTGATGGGTGGAAGAGTGCAGGGTGAAGTCACGGGACAAGGAGATGAAACAGCTGAATTCTCATGCCGATCCCATTCCTGTGTGGGGGTCTTCAAACTCATTCCTGGAATTCATGGCCTGGAAAATATCTTAAGCCATCCTTCCACAAAAGCTCTATGATTCTAATGTCAGAGATCCTGTCTATAGGAACAACGTGTATGCAATCAATTCTTAGTCTCAGAATCCTAATGTCAGATATCCTATCTGTAGAAACGATGGGGATGCAAATGGTCAGTAACCAGCGCTACATGACTTTTAGCAACAAAGAAGAGGGCCAAAGAGCAGCCTGATCAATGCTTAATTCTAACTATATTTCTATCCAGAGCTGGGCGGGCAATTCTTATCAACGCTGTAGAGACAGTTTCATTCCCTAGAGCCTCTGAAGGAAGCATAGCCCTGCTGCCAACTTGATTTTGGCCCAATGATACTGATTTGGGACTTCTGGCCTCCAGAACTGTGACAGAACAAATGTCTGTGGTTTTAGGCACCCAGGGTGTGGTCATTTGTCACAGCAGCCACAGGAATCTAATAGAGGTAGGAGAGAATGCTGGAGAAGTCAGTGGGGATGGAGAGAAGTTGGGGGTGGTGCATATAGAAGAGGAAAATGGGCAAGGCTGGGGTGGACTGCCGGTGGGATAAGAGAGGGAGGGACAGCCAGGCATCCGGTGGCCTCATAACATCAGAAGGGCCCTATACTACTGGGGCACCAGGAGGGCCCTCTGCAGGCTGTAAGCAGCGTGAGCCTCTGAAAGGTTTTAACAGGGCTGTGCCATGGTCAGAGGTGTGTTTTAGAAAGAGCAGACTGGGGTCTGGGGCGCTGGATGGACGAACTAAAGGCACCTGGAGTCAGAGAGACCCACAGGAGGTCATGGCTGGGATCCAGGTGAGAGATGAGTCTGGCAGAAAACAGCCACAAGCAGGATTGCAGGCAGGGCAGATTCTAGGGAGGTTTAGGAGGCTGTCTTAGTCCCTTTTGTGCTGCTATAATGGAATACCACAGACTGGGTAACTTATTTCTTACAGTTCTAAAGGCTGTGAATTCAAGGTTGAGGGACCAAATCTCATGAGGGCCTTTGTGCTGTGTCATCCCATGGAGGAAGGTGGAAGGGCAAGAAAGGGGATATGAGAGAGAGAGAGAGAGAGAGAGAGAGAGAGAGCATGAGAGAGAAAGATAAAGGGCATGTGAGAGAGAGAGAGAGAGAGAGAGCATAAGAAAAAAAGAGAGAAAGAATGCAAAGGCCAAATTGGATTTTCTAACAATCCATTCCATGAACTAATCACCTCTTAATGGCCTCACCCCTTAATACTGTCACAATGGCAATTAAATCTCAACATGGGTTTTGAGGGGACATCCAATCCATGGCAGAGGCAAAGGTGCCATTTCCGGGTGGAGGAGAGGGGAGAAGTACAGAAGCGGCTGCAGGGGCGCCACCAGCAGAGCCTGTGTGGGCCCCGGCTCAGGGATGGGACTCGCCTGGGCCTGATCCTGAGCCCTCTGAAAGGGCGGGGGAGCTTCCGTGCATTGTAAGGACCCCTCTCCAGACCCCTCAGCTGTGCCAGCCGGGCTGCATCTGGGAGAGGACACACAGGGGATCCTGGTGGTCTCGTCCCTGGGAGCAGGCAAAAGCACATTTCTTGTCCTGTTGGGATTGGGATAATTGGGGCATTAACGGAAATGCATTTCTCACCTATTTTCTGTCTGATTGAAAACTCTGCAGTCATTTAGAGCTCTCACACCTCCTCTAATCAGAGCTCACTTCGCTCAGACAGAGGCAGAAAACTGGGTCACACGTGGACTCCAAAGCCTCCCAGGATGCGACAAGCCAAAAGTGCAGCATCCCCCACCTCCTCTGCTCCCTGCCACCCCAGGACAGAACCACCCTACCCCAGCCCCTCAGTGAGCACACACTCTGTAGCGGGCTGAACTTGGAGTACCAACAGGATACCCTTTATTTTTCTCCCATCACTGCCTCCAATCAGCTTCCTCACATCTCCCTTTCTAGACTCCTAAAGCTCCATCTCAGGGAGACTCTGTGGCTTTCTGGTTACTTTTTCTTCTTTTAATAGAGACGGGGTTTTTCCATGTTGGCCAGGCTGGTCTCGAACTCCTGACCTCAAGTGATCCACCTGCCTTGGCCTCCCAAAGTGCTGGGATTACAGGGGTGAGCCACCACTGCACCTGGCCTGGTTACTTTTAATTCCAAGAATAAATCCCATTTGATAGTTATGACTCTTCTTCAGAGACCTAAAAGTCCAGTCAAGTCTATAATAAAACCTCAATCTCACAACCCACGTGCAGCTTCCCCTCCTCATCTTCGGGCTTTTCCAGGTCTGGGATCGCAGAAGATGGAACTGGGGGAGAGTCAGGTTGTTTTGCTCAGCAGGTGCTATATGTGAGGCTCTCTTGGCCAACCCTGGCAGTTACACCTCCTTTACTCCAGGGGGATTCTTTCATGGGCCCTAGAGTGAGCTCTCTGGAGACTTGCCCCACCCATCATCCATGCAGAGACCTCTGCCCCAGGCCTTTCTGAGGGGGATATGGAGTTGTACTGCCCAGACCTCCTCAAGGAAGCACCTATCACCCAGCTACTGGGAGCACTGTCAGCACCAGGGACAGCCCAGGCCACACCCTTCCAATGGCATGACCACCAACAGGGGGCATCCCTGACAGACAGTTTCAGCTCCAACTGAACCCCCCAGGGGCCTGCAGCACAACTCACCTTCTTCTTCCGCCTGATCCCGCTTCCTCCTCTTCCTCCCACAGGCATTGATCCTGGGGTACTCCCCTAATCTCCAACACAGAGCTGTCTCCAGGTCGCCTCCAAACACAGCCCCTTCTCTGACAAGCCTGAGCACTCTGCGCTGCCTCTCCTCACCTGCCTCAGCTCCTGCCCTGTGGCCCACCCCATCCAGCCTCCTACTGGGGGGACCCCTGAGCCCCATTAGGTGAGAGGAGTACCAGCAATGTTGGCTCAAGCCCAGCTCCCTTCCCACTGAGCCCTGCCCACTGAGCCCTGCCCACTGAGCCGCAGGAGCCTTGGGGGCCACCACTTGCTAGGAGCATAACTTACCCAGCCATTGCCGCTCTCTCTTTGCCCTACCATACAGGCTGCTCCTCCAGCCTTCCACTTCCAGGCTTCTCCTGGAAGAAGCATGCTCCATTATCTACCTGCATGGTGACGCCCCAACCAAGTCACATGAGGCACCATCAGTGCCTTGCTCCCAAGAACTCTCTTGTTAAAGTCTGCTTTAGAGGTGGCACGGAGTAGGCTCACAGGTTTTCTGCAGCTCAGCAAGCCTTCAGCCAGATCATGAGACATCACCCTGCACCTGTGATAGGCTCCACACTCTACAAGCCAGCTGCCCTTCACTTGACTTCCAAGCAGGGGAAAGCAGCTGTGGCTGTATATGATGTCTCACGAGTTGTGCCTGCACAAGAATTGGAAGAAGAGTGGCAGAGACCAGCCTCATGCCCCACCCCCACCCCCTGCCCTTGGTCATCTTGGGTTTTTTTACTTTTTAGTAAAGCATTTGCTTACTCCCCACTCTTTTGTTGGGGAGATGGTGGATTTTTCCATAGCAGCTTTGTGGGTGTTGAGAGGTGGCTGTGGCAGTGGCCATGAGAGCCTCTCCATTGGGGTCAAGAAGCTGAAGGTCGCCCGCCCCCACAATCCCTCCTGAAGCCCTGTCTTCCTGATGGGGACCAAGGTAGCAGCAACCTAGGGCATCTGCAGGGACACTCTGGACCCTTCCAAGGATATGTAAACACCTAATATCCAGTAACAAATCCTTTTCCACCTAAAATAGCCAGAGTGGTTTCTGTTTCCTGCAACCGAGAGTCTGACTGGTGCAATACACCTTTTCAAAGTCTCTTACTTGGCCTGGAATGGGTGGCCACTGTTGGATTCATTTTGCTGTCCTTTATTAAGTCCTGTCTGGAGGTGACTAGCCCTTCTCTTACCAGCCCTTCTCATCCTCGGCTGTTCACATGAATTCCTAGGGACCCTTGTGAAAATGCAGGTGCTGATTCAGTAGGGCCTGGGTGCGGCCTGAAAGTCTGCACCTCTAGCAAGTTCCAGGAAAGGCCTTTGCAGTAACCCTACCCTGGACCTGCCGAAAAGCACAGCGTTAGACTGTGGACCCTGTCTCAGCCTCCAGGAGCTCACAGTGAGTTGGCTCCCTAACTGCACGCAGAGCTGGCTGGGCAGCGAGAACACGGGCCACCTGCCTTCTCTGCACCTTGTGACTGAAGGAGAAGTCCAGCCTCCCAGGCACAGGGCAGCAGTGCTTCCTGGGTGGGCTTGTGATTTCTCGAAGGACCAGCACCTCAGGAGCACCGAGGAGCATGGCAGTCCCTGTGCTGGGGGCAGAGATGGGCAGGGACCAGGGAAGGAAGTCCTCTGAGGGTGGCAGCTGCTGGGCTAGGCCTTCTGTGGCAACAAGTGGGCGGAAGGCATGGCATGAATGATGCGCAGAAGGCCAAGAAACGCATTGGCTGTGTTCCAGGAGCCAGGAAACAGCCCTCCTGAGTGATCCGGGCAGGATGGGGCGGAGTCAGTGCAGGTGCGGGCTGAGGGGAAGGACTGGAAACAGGGCTGAGGCCAGGCAGTGAAGGGCCTGCAGAGGAGGCTGGGGCGTGCCTAAGGGTCCTGAGCAGGGCTGTGATCAGAGGCATGGCAACACTTGGAGAATGGAGAGTGGACAGCAGTGAGGAGATGGTGGCCTGGAGAGAGTGGCCTGTGGGACAGAGGCACAGAATAAAAGGGCTCTGAGTTCATGTGTCCTCCCACCAGCCTAGCAATGGGAGCCAGGACTCATGGGCCTTATTAACTATATTTTATAAACTGATCCATTCACTCAGCCAGCTTTTGTGTTTTTTCAAAAGTTAGGGCACTAAATATGGCAACAGAAAAGAATATGTTATCCATCCATTTAGATTATACCATAAACTTGTGCCTTTGCAGGGCACATTGAAAATATCCAGCGTGGCACTCAATATATGTGTTGAATGTGTCAAATGAATGAGTGAATTTATAAAACTAGAGCAAGTTGCCATGGGTGTGGGTCTTCCGGGTTGTCCTGGTCATAGGCTGTGGGGCTGGCTGGCAGCCTGTTCCTGTGGGACCACCCTCTCTACTCCAACACACCCAGCGCAGGTTTAGCAGAGTGGTCACTGATCACTAGAAATATATAGATCTTCTTACTGAATGTCTAATAAACAGCTCAACCCAACATGGCTAAATTGCAACTCTTGGTTTTCATCCCATCCCCAGAAAATCCTTCCTCTAACCCAGTCTGACCTAAGGTAACCACTTACTGTCAGGCCAACAGACTTTGCAGTCATTGACTCCTTTTCCTTCCCCCTGTGCTGAGCTCATTGACTTGTCCAGTTGGCCCAACCTCCAATATATATCCCAATCTGACTGCTTCTCACCATTTCTCCTTCTATCACCCTACTCTTGCCTGGCCCTTTGCCTTGGCCTCCTAACCACCTTATCCTCCAAGCACAGCTCCATTTTGCCCCCAACATCCAGAGTAATTTTTTTTTTTTTTTTTTGAGACAGAGTCTCCCTCCGTCACCCAGGCTGGAGTGCAGTGGCGTGATCTCGGCTCACTGCAACCTCTGCCTCCCACGTTCAAGACATTCTCATGCCTCAGCCTGCTGAGTAGCTGGGATTACAGGCGCATGCCACCACGCCTGGCTAGGCTTTTTTGTATTTTTAGTAGAGACGAGGTTTTACCATGTTGGCCAGGCTGGTATCAAACTCCTGACTCAAGTGATCCGCCCACCTCACAGTGTTATTTTTAAAGCACAAGTCAGATCATGTCACTCGTTAGTTTTCTTGTTTATGTTCTGTGTCTTTGGCTAGAATGTAACTCTATGAAGGCAGGATTTGTGGCTTTGTTGTAGCTGGAGCCTAGGAAAGTGCTGGGTAGGTGCTAAATGTGTGTTGATGGCCTCACTGAACAGGAGAGCCTATGGCGGTGGCTGGAGTGGGGGCCTCACCTCTAACCATGTCAGCTGCCCAGAGCTGTCCTGACCTGCCCCACAATGCAGAGGAGCAAAAGCCCAGCTCCAGATTCAGCCATGTTCCAGAAAACGGCATGGCAACACTGGCATGCATTACAAAATGTGACTTTTAAGATGGTTTTCTAGACTGTTTCTGGAGAAACATCCCAAAACAGTAAGTGAACTCTGGATTAACAACAAGATGAATGACTAAAATGATATATGGGGTGGATTCTACAGTGTTATCTAGAACCCAAAACATTAACCAGGGTCTGATTGTGAAACGACCATAGTGATATCTCCAAAATGTGACAAAATAATTTAGAAAAGTAGAGATATTTTTTCTTTTCAAAAAATAGGTGCTTTAATAAACATGCATTGAATAAATTGCTTATATAACAACAAAAAAAGATAATATGTCCCACATGTCATTCTGAGACACACTAGAATGGTTCCAGAAGCAGTATTCTGAAAAGGGGTCACTACAAAATCCCGGCATTTCATCCACCTCACGGTGTTACCATATATTCCTCTGGCTCCAAATTACTCAGATATTTACTTTATTGTTGTATTATTTTGAATGTATTGTTGAGAGCAGCATCTAATCCTTTGTGAAATGAGGCAGGAAACAGAAGGCAGACATAACAAATGAAATCAGCAGACTCAAATCACGGGGGATGTAGAAAACATGCAAGAAGGAGAATTGAGAGGAGGGGAGGAGAGAGATCACTGACTTCACGTGCCAGCTACAGGCCCATTGTCCTGGTTTACATCTTCCTTTCTAGAAGGGAGGTTACAGGGGGTTCTCTGATAACTTATAAAATCTTTCGCTCTCCCAGCTCTTCAGATTAGGAGACACTTGCTGGGTGAACCGCCTGGCCATCGAGAGGTGGGAGATTCCATGGCCTTAGTAATGGTTGTGTCGCATCCCGCTGCCATGGGGATGGAGATTAGCAAGCCCTAAGCATCCAGGGCTCAGAGTTGCGGGAAGGGCCAGGCAGAAGGGCCCGCCGTGCGTCTCCACCCAATGGTCCCTGAGGTTGCTGGGTACACTTAATCCCACTGTCACCACGCACTCACCACGGGGGCACACAGGCAGCTCTCCCCTGCAAACAGCAGCTGGTCGGGGCTGGGCTCCACGGCTGCCCATCTGCCACCCACTCTCCTAGATGCGAGGATGTCTCTAAGACAGGCCTTATCCCTCGGAGCATCTCATTCAGTTCCTTCTGGTTTGGATCTGTGGCTCAGATGGGGATTTTCCCTCCTTCCCACATGGCTGGCCACCTGCATGCAGTGTGAGTTCCAGATAAACCGTCTGTCCTTCCCTACCCCATACCCTTCCCCAGTGCCTCATGTAGCAGGGTAAAGATGACTGAGCTGCAGACTTAAGTCTTTTTTTTTTTTTTTGAGACGGAGTCTCGCTCTGTTGGCCAGGCAGGAGTGCAGTGGCGGGATCTCCACTCACTGTAAGCTCCACCTCCTGGGTTCACGCCATTCTCCTGCCTCAGCCTCCCGAGTAGCTGGGACTACAGGCACCTGCCACCACACCCGGCTAATTTTTTTTTTTTTTTTTTTGTATTTTTAGTAGAGACGAGGTTTCACCATGTTCGCCAGGATGGTCTCGATCTCCTGACCTCATGATCCGCCCACCTCGGCTTCCCAAAGTGCTGGGATTACAGGCATGAGCCACCACGCCTGGCCTGAAGTCTAAGTTTGAATTCTGGCTCCAGCTTTGTGACTTTCAGAAGATTACTTACTTTCTCTGTGCCTGAATTCCTTATCTATAAGATGAAGACAGTAACAATAGGCATTTCAGAGAGTTGAGTGGATCATAACTGACACACACAAAGAATTTTAGCACAGTGTCTGGTTCAAGTGCCCAAGAAGTGCTCACTGTTCTTAGCTCCCCTGCACTCCCCCTGGATGGGGCTTGTAGATGCCTGCTTTAACTCAGGGCCTTCAGCTCCTCTGTTTGCACTCTAAGGAGGCCCAAAGGAATAGCTTTAGAACCCTCTTCAGAAAGTGTCCTGAAAACTATGAACGGACCTTAAGAATCTAGCGGCAAGACTATAAAATGAAAGGCCTGCACGCTAACTGTGACCCTGTCAGTGACTCCCTTGTCCTTGTTCTCTTACTGGTTTCCCAGTCTATGCAGTGGGAATCCTTTTGCCTAACCCTCATCACTCCAGCAGTAGAATAATTTTTTATGCTGTTTCCAGATGTGATCTGGAAAACTCAACTTTGGTACTAAAATACTAGTATCTGGGGGCTGCTGCCCTACAAAGGGAGCTCCCCCAGGCTATCTGTGTGGCACGGCTGGCTCCAGAAGTCTGGCACAGGTGGGCTGATTGGCAGAGCCTCAGCAGCAATGCCCCTGTGAGGGAGGCTGGCCTTTGCTTCCAGTTAGAACTCAGAAAGTGTAGGACCACACAAACCCAGAAAGAGGTTCAAATGCTATGGGAACGAATCAAATGACAACGTCACTCAAAGGGTCTGAAAAATAGAACCATGGGGGTGAGCCCACTGAAGTCACTGTATGGGTGAACCAAGGCCCTGGACTGGAAACTGCTGGGAGCCTGTGAATTAGGTGGCCTCGGAGACCCTGCAAGCACTACTTCAGTGTGAGGTTGCAGTGTAAGTCTGCCTGCAGTTCTGTGCTACCTGCAGCACTGAGTGGCCACAGCCCAGCCACTCTTTTGTATTTTCTGAGGAAGGTGTGGAGAGAACACAGCCTTCCACCGTCTTCCTCTGCACTTCCACCCCCAAGCCAGAATCCTGTTGTCCTGTGGCTCACACAATATAAAAAACACACACCTAGAAGGTGTCTGCAGGCTGAGACAGGCCGGTGTTGCCAGCACAGCAGGAGAATTGAGAGGTGGTAGCTTCCTATTTTCACTTCATCAATAAGCAGCAGCTGGAATGGAAGCCAGACCAAAGGCTGTCATCTCCTATAGTCTCTCCAGAATGGAAAAAGCTAGTACTTTCTCACCATGGGTAGAATGACTTGAAAATGCCAAATTAACCCTTCAAACATGCACTTGTGCCCAGCCTGACTGAAGGAGAGGCTCTCTGGAGAGGGCAGCCTAGCCTGGCACTTGACAAGTGCTTTCTGTTGTGGATGGCTCACTACATATTAGACCCTGGCCAGACATGAAGTCTCTCATTTCATCCTCAAAACAACACTCAGCAGTCAGTATTATTATGCCTGTTTACAGATGAAGAAACTGAGGCTGAGACAATACAGCAGGGTCAGAGAGCTGAGGAAGCATGGAGTCAGAATTCTAGAGACCAAATCTTAGGCAACTCACCAGCCTCCCTCCCTTGGTGAGTGTGATGAATTCTGTCCCTCCGGCACTCTCCCTCTCTCGCTCCTACTCCCCTCCCCTCTGCTTCATCTGGGCATTGGGTCACAGAACTCCTCTGCCTCAGGTTTGCAGGGGTCCTCGCCTCCTTCACTATCCAACCTGGCCCCAAAGACAGCATGTGCTCATGACAACAGCTCAGGCTTCAGAATCAGACTCGATTCAAATCCTGATTTTACATCCACCGTGTGTATTATTTAGGGCAAGTCTCTGAGCCTCAATGTTCTCATCTGAAAACAGGAATATTATTGTCTCCTTCACAGAGCTGTCGTTTAGATTGATGGAAATGTCTGACGACTCCCTAGGACAGGTGCCCAGAGAGGGCAGCAATGCAGGCACGTGACAGTTCTCAACAGAAGCTTCGGAAGCAGAGACCACGCAAGCTCAAATCCTAACTCTTCCACTCAGTAACTGAGGGCTGGTAACTGAGCGGTCCAGAAACACCTCCTGATTTACTTCATGGGGTTGCTGTGAGGATTTCAGCAGTTAATACAGTGAGAACACCATGCTTGGCACACAGTTACTGCTCAAAACACTCCCCTGGGTGACTCGGTGGCTCTCATGATACCAGTTGCACGCTCTGCCTCTGGCTCCTCAAGCTTGACCTCCAGTCTCGAGGTCTGGCTCTCCAGGTTCATTACCTGCCTCTCCCATGCATGTTCCCACTGGCTATCTTCTCATGAGCACCACAAACCGTGTCCGGCATCTCTCCTTCCCAACTGGCCTCTTCGTGGCTCCCCAGTCTTGGCTGGGCACCATCTTCCCCCACCTGCTGACTCACCCCTGACTTTGTCCTTCCCTTGGTCGCCCGTGTACAACTGCTCACTCTCTATATCATGCCCATCCATCCCATCCTCCCCATCCCTTGACTGCTGCCAACCCACCAGCACTCCTGACCATCCACCCTGGGGCACAGGGCACTGAGGCCTGGTCAGGTGTAGAGGGGACGGTACCCTAGGCTGGGACAGGCCACGTGCGATAGTGCCCAGCACACTGAGAGCTCCGTCTGAGAGGCAGCAGCTTGGACGGAAGCTGAGATCTCTGCCAGCCAGGTTGTCCAACAATAGCTGTCCCTGATTGAGCACTGACTGTGCCAGCACTGTGCCAAGCCTCCGCTGATATTATCAAGTCCAGCTGCCAGTTATAAGAAGCTAGTGAGGGTGGGAGAAGCAGGAACAAAGTGGGCAGAGGAAGCAGTAAGAATGCAGGCTGAATGCAAACAGCAGAGGCCGAACTTAGGGCAGTTTCTGCACCTCTGAAAGTCTGTTCCTCCCTTTCATCAGGTCTCCCTTGCCTACAGGGTGGGAGGGAGGAGTTCAGGAGTCTCCTACGCATAGATGATTTACTTCCTATGTGACTGGAAAGGCCTCTTTTCTAGACCTCCCTGCTTCCTGCATCAAATCCATTCTGTAGCCAGGGTAATCTGAAAACACAAATCTGACAAATGGCTTCACCAATTAAACTCTTCAAGGACTCTCTAAACGCAAAAGCTCAGAAGGCTGACAAGGCTCTTCACGATCTGCTCCCCACTGCCTCCCTGGCCACCCCAATGGGGGCACTTAGCTTTAAGCAAGGTTTTGTTTGCTGGTCCCCAAGCATGCCAAACTCTGTCGTGCCTCCATGCGTCTGTACCTCACTGCCTCTGGCTGGAACACCCTTCTCTTCCCATTCCTCCACCTCTCCCCTGTTGTCATCAGGCTAACTCCTCTCATCCTTCAGAATTTTCACCTCAGGTGATATCTTTGCCAGAAGCCTTCCTCAACCCCCCAGTCTAGGTCAGATACCCAAGGTCTCTGTGCTCCCCCAAACCTTGTGCAACTGTCACCTAATTTCAGTGAATCCCCCCAGCCCATTTACTTGTCTGTCTCTGAACCTGGTCCGTAAGCTCAGGGAGTCCAAAGACCACACTGTATTGATCTTTTTAGCCTAGTGCCTAGCTCAGGGCCAGATACTCAAAAGAAACTCAATAAATGTTTGTGGAATGAATGAATAAATACGAGGTGGCCCCTGCAGACACAGCCATGCTCACCATTGTGGCTAGAGAAGGACACAGGAATCTCACACTCAAACAGGGTTGAAGGAGTGAGGAGGGGACTGTGTAAGCTGGAGAGCACACATGCTCAGTCTAAAGGGGGCCCCGATTATTGGCATGTGGGACTGTTAGGCTTCCTGACAGCAATCATGAAAAAGCAGGATATTCTTTAAAACTTCAAAACTGCAAACATACCAAATAAAGCATGTCAGTGTGCAGCACCTCATCTCAAGGCCTCCAGTTTGCAACCTCTGCAGAAGCCCTTGGGAGGAACCAGCCTGGTCTGAAGTCTAGTCTCTGAGCAGCCATCTCTCAAACCTGGTGAGGAAGGCAAGTTCAGACTCACAGTGGTGGCTGCTTTGGATATCTGCCATCACACTCTCTCTTTCCAAGGGCCCTAGTTAGCCAGTTAGCCAGTCACCTAGGATGAGGCTGAAGCTCCCCTTGCTCCTCTTGCACAAGGTGGTGTGGTGCCAGGGCCTCCAATACCTCCCCTCCCTAGTCCATCCTGAAAGGCAGGCCTCCCAACTGGGGCTGAGGTCATTCCCTCTTCCTCAAAGTCTCTCAGCTGTACCTTAAAATCCCAGTGGACTTTTCTGGGCCATGTTGCTCGGTCTGTGTTATAGCTGGTCACATTCTGTCTGCTCTAATCATGAACCTGAAGGAGAGGCGTGGTGGAGCTCCTGAACCGCTAGTAGGCAGTTCAAGGATCAAGAGGTTCAGTCCCACAGCTGGCAGGAATAACAAGTTCAGACCACCCTCTTCTGAAGAGTTAGCCCCAGACCCAAGGACACCCCTGCCTCCACCCCAGGCTATGACAGCAGGTGAACTGGCTACCCCCTCGTCTGGAGAGAAAGGGCCCTAGAGCAATCATGTGAGTACTTCATGTTGCTAGGGAGCAACAGGCAGCAGCTGGCTGAGAAATAAGTCGTGTCCTTGGGAAAGCATGTTCCTGGCCACTAATTAAATGCTGCTGCAGCATCTCCTCCTTCAGGGAGCTATAGAAATGTGCTGAATTAATGCAGATGGGAGCAGCTGGTTCACAAGCCTGCTAAGCCTCCTCCTGTCTCTGCGCAAAGGAAAGGCTCAGGGGGCAGGAATGAAATTGCTAAACCCCTGGGAGGCTGGTAAAGAAAATCTGGCCTCAGACTACTCAGTTCAACTAGCCCACAGAGTGTCTACCTAATACCACCTCTACTGCTGCAGGTGAATTCATCTGTTAAATACTTTTAAGAAAATCTCATTAAATGCCACTTCTGGGTATATGCCCAAAATAATTGAAAGCAGGCTCTCCAAGAGATAGTTACACATCTATTGTTCATCACAGCACTATTCACAAGAGCCAAGAGGTGGAAGCAACCCAAGTGTCTATTGATGGGTGAATGGATAAACAAAAGGTGGTATCTACCCACAATGGAGTATTATTCAGCCTTAAAAAGGAAGGAAATTCTGACACACACTACAACATGCATGAACTTTGAGGACATGATGCTAAGTGAAATAAGCCAGTCACAAAAGGACAAATACTAGTATTCCACTTATATGATTAATAGAGTAATCAAATTCATAGAGACAGAAAGTAGAATGGTGGCTGCCAGGGTCTGTGGGGAGGGAGAACGGGGAGTTGTTGTTTAATGGGTATGGAGTTTCAGCTTCGCAAGATGAAAGTTCTGGAGACTGGTTGCATAACCACCTGAATGTACTTAGCACTACTGAACTCGCAGTGGTATTACACTTAGAAATAGTTACGATGATAAATTTTATGTTTTTTACTGCAATGAAAAAAATTTTCTTAATTCATGTTCACAGTGAAAAAAAATTACAAAGATAAAGGGAAATGTCTATCTTCCCTCACTTCCATGCCCACTTCCCAGAGAAAACCATTAATAGTCTTCTGCATCCTTTCAAAAGCATTCTATGACTCTACAAGCATGTATGTATTTATATGCAGACTGAATTTAAGTTCAGCACGGTTTAGTTTTTTCTTCACACGAAAAATAGCGTCATGCTAAACACAGTTCAACTAATGTCTCAGAGAGCTTTCCAAATCAATATGTACAAATTTGCCTCATTACTTCTAACAGCTCTATCAGATCCCGTTGTATGGCTGTCTGACGATGTATGTAGTCTGTTTTCTACCGATGCACATTAAACAGTTCTCACTTTTTCATAAAAAGTTGCAACGAACATATGTCTTGTTCACATATACAAATGTTTTGCCCTGACACATTTATCATTTTTTTCTTCTGATACCTTTGGTATTGACACATAGAGTTAGAATTTAACTGGGTTAAAAGTTATATGCATTTTTTAACATATTGCTTTTTTGTCTTTCAAGAAATCTGAACCAACTTACTCTCCCACCAACAGTGGGTGAGCACCCTACATCCTTGTCAATACTAGGTCATCAAACATCTTTAACCCTTGCTAATCTGATGGGTGAAAAATAAATATTATAAACAATTGTCGTGTGGTTGTTGACCATGTTTATTTATTTTTTTCTGGGAACACTCTGCTAATAACATAGTCCATTTTTTCTTTTCTAGTGTTCATATTTTTATTAGATATTTATAGGATGTTTTGTAGTAAGGAAATCAATCCTTTGCTGAAGGTGTTGTCGTTTGACTTTGTTTTGTTTTTGCTTTTTTACCACGCATAAATTTTCATTTGTGGGATTTTTATGGGACTTTTCCCCCCTAGAAGGGGCTTTCTCACTGCAAAATTATAAACAGAAACCCAGAAGACAATGGCACCCCGGCTATCACAAGTCCATTTTGCATACTTGTTTTTCTCTGACCTTGGTCCCTGTTGCTTGCCTCTCCCTGAATCCTTCCAGCATGAGAGACACAGAAATGTTCCTGCATCTGGCTCCAACTTTCTCCATTCTGCCTTTTTAGGAAACTCAATATTTTTCCAACATGTTTCTTAACCTTCTAAAATGTATCCCCTCATTTGATAACTAGGTAAACCTCATGTTCTTCTAAGATTTTGAGGGGATGTACCCCAGTTATGAATCACTGCCTTCTGCATAACCTCATCAGACAAGATTGCTTTTCAAACTCTCTGAGGTTTGTAATATGAAAATGTATGCATTTTGCATTTTCCCAATAAAATTCCCAATAAAAAATGTACTGAGGTTTTTTTGTTTGTTTGTTTTTGTTTTTGTTTTTTTTTTTTTGAGACAGAGTTTCACTTTTGTTGCCCAAGCTGGAGTGCAATGGCGCGATCTCAGCTCACTGCAACCTCTGCCTCCCAGGTTCAAGCAATTCTCCTGCCTTAGCCTCCGAAGTAGCTGGGATTATAGGCATGTGCCACCACGCCCAGCTAATTTTTTGTACTTTTAGTACAAACGGGATTTCACCATGTTAGCCAGACTGGTCTCGAACTCCTGACCTCAGGTGATCTGCCCACCGTGGCCTCCTAAAGTGCTAGGATTACAGGCATGAGCCACCACACCTGGCCTATTTTTTTTTTTTTTTCCCAAAGTATATCCCTTTCAGGATTCTGACATGGCTACTATGTCAATCTCATGCTGAACCTACCCTGAGGGTTGACAATCACTTTTCAGATAAACATTTTTAAAAAATTGTTTTAGCCAGAAGGACATTTAAAAAAGAAGATCTGAAAGGAAAACAAGCTAGAGTCCATTTGTTTTTGCTGTTGTTGCTTTTTATTTCAGCAGCTTTTGGGGTAGCAGTGGTTTTGGTTACATGCATGAACTGTGGTGAAGGCTGAGATTTTAGTGCATCTATCACTGGAGTAGTATACACTGTACACAATATGTAGATTTTTATCCCTCACCTCCTCTCATCCTGCCCCTTCCAAGTCCATCATATCACACTGAATGATAGAGGCAATTTATTTTGAGTAATACATCCCTCCTTAAGACAGATTTCAAATTTTGTAACCCCCAACAGAAACTTTTAAAGACTAGGGCAAATAACCCCCAACAGAAACTTTTAAAGACTAGGGCAAAGAGACTGAATCTAAAGATTACCTTTCATTCACTTTTTCATTCCTGTTCAGAATATTCCCATTCCCCAACTTCTCCTTTCTTTCAGTAGAAATATGGCCCCTCTCTATTCTTTCAACAATTAATTAAAACTAAGAGACAGTCTCTCTCTCTTTTTTTTTAGTCTCTTCTTCTCACTCTGGGAAGTTAATGACTACACTTAGAAGAGAAACAGTACTTGGAGACCAGATCTGGGGTCCCAGGAAGCAGAACGGGCTGGGCCAGGAAGAGCAGCTCAAGGTGCAGCAGTGTGGGGAGCCTTCGAGCTCCACTTCTGCTCACTAGAGTTAATGTGTGCTACTGCCAGGCAGCAACTGCTGACAACTCGGCTGGGGTGCTGCAAATGCTCCCTGCAGGAGGTGAAACTTCAGCATCAAAGAATTAATGAAACATTACATGGATAAGCAGTGAGCTTCCACAAAAAAGCCGCCCAACACTCAGCTTTCTGGTTAACTCCATACTCAAAGACTGGTTTCCTGGTTCCCTTACTGATGGTGGGACAGTTGAGAGAGAGGACAAGGCACCTCTTTCTAAGAGAGAGAGAGATCGGCATTCAGAGACATTACCAGACTAGAAAGGCAAAGGTTAGAGCTGTGATTTACACATTCTTCTATTCCTAGTCCCTGGCCCTTAGCAGGTCCTCAATAAATGTATAACATATGAATAAACACGCAAGTCAACTAACACACTAGTGTTAAGAAGGAGAAAGAGGCCAGGGTCACACCTCTAATCCCAGCACTTTGGGAGGCCAAGGCAGGTGGATCACTTGAGGCTAGGAGTTGGAGACCAGCCTGGCCAGCATGGCAAAACCCAGTATCTACTAAAAATATAAAAATTAGCTGGGAGTGGTGGCACATGCCTGTAATCCCAGCTACTTGGGAGACTGGGGCATGAGAATCACTTAAGTCTGGGAGGCGGCGGTTGCAAGAGCTGAGATCTCACCACTACACTCCAGCCTGGGCAACAAACTGAGACTCTGTCTCAAAAAAATAAAAAATAGGCCGGGCGCGGTGGCTCACGCCTGTAATCCCAGCACTTTGGGAGGCCGAGGCGGGCGGATCACGAGGTCAGGAGATCGAGACCATCCTGGCTAACACGGTGAAACCCCGTCTCTACTAAAAATACAAAAAAATTAGCCGGGCGTGGTAGCGGGCGCCTGTAGTCCCAGCTACTCGGGAGGCTGAGGCAGGAGAATGGCGTGAACCCGGGAGGCGGAGCTTGCAGTGAGCCGAGATCGCGCCACTGCACTCCAGCCTGGGCGACAGAGCGAGACTCCGTCTCAAAAAAATAAAATAAAATAAAATAAAATAAAATAAAATAAAATAAAATAAAATAAAATAAATTTAAAGAAAAAAACAGGAGAAAGAGAAATTATGTGGGATATATTGTCAACCTATAATAAAAAATACTTTGCTAAGCCATCCACCTACAAGGAAGAAGATGGATACAAAGACACAAAAATATCAAATTTCCCTATTAATATTTTTAGAAATCAGTAAAATAACCAGTTTAGACCTAAATAAATTCAGAGATTTAAATGAATTCTGACATAGGCCAGGTTAAAGTTTACTTGACATTAACCAGTAATGTTACTTTTAGCAAATTGCTTGATCTCTCTAAGGTCAGTTTCCTTATCTACAAAATAGGAATACTGCATTTTTCAGAGGATGCCATATTGGAAAAAGACACCTTTATTTATGTATGTGTTGGCTATACATTGCTACACAACAAATTACCTCCAAAATTCAGCAGCTTAAAGCATTTATTGGCCAGGTGCAGTGGCTCATGCTTGTAATCTCAGCACTTTGGGAGGCCAAGGTAGGAGAATCGCTTGAACCTAGGAGTTTGAGACCAGCCTGGACAACATAGGAAGGCCCTGTTTCTACAAAAAGTTAAAAACAATTAGCCAGGCATGGTGACATGTACCTGTGGTCCCAACCACTCAGGAGGCTGAGACGGGAGGATCGTTTGAGCCCAGGAGGTCTACAGTGAGCCATGATCATGCCACCACACTCCAGCCTGGGCAACAGAAGGAGACCTTGTCTCAAAAAAAAAAAAATCATTTATTATCTTACACAATTTCTGAGAATCAATAATCTGGGAGTGGCTTAGCTGGGCAGTTCTCACTCAGAGTTTCTCATGAGGTTGCTGTCATCTATAGGCTTGAATGAAGCGGGAGGACTGGATTCCAGGATATTTCATTCACATGGCTATTGGCAGGAAGCCTCAGTTCCTCAGCAAGGAGATCTCTCCAGGAGCTTGCCTGTGTGTTCTTGTGATATGGCGGCTGAATGATTCCAGGGGTGCGGGCGGGGTGCAAAAGCCTAGCCTTGAAATGTCTTTTATAAATAAGCCTTGAAAGTGGCACATCATCACTTCTACTGTGTTTTACTGGTCATGCCAATCAACCATGATATGATGTGGGAGGGCATGAATATAGAAGGTAGGGTCACTGTAGGCCATCTTAGAGGCTGACTACCACAATCTGTCACTCTAAGAACAAATTAAACCATGACAGTGCTTATTGCTTGGAATCATTTTTATATTATATTAACCATGCTTTTTGTTTTCTGATGACTTGACATCTTGGGGCTGTACTGACCCTGGATTGCCCCTCCCAGAGTTTGCTAATTCCTGGAGATAGCAAACAACTTGCCTGAGAACATGTCTTTCATATGCAAACCAACCAATCCAGAGCCCACACCTCAAGCACCTTTTTATAGGGCTCTCACACTCAGCCCTAATCACCCCAGGGCCAGGTACCAGACAACTAGGGATAGCACCTAGACCCCAGGGCCCATCAAAATTCAAATTAGTCAATCCCAAACCTGTTTACCTGCTGTCTGGCACATTAATTTCTGCAGAAACCACAACACAGGCTCTTATCCATGTTTTCGCCTGTTCCCTCTGCCTCCTGACCAATCCAGGTGCTTACCCATGGCCCTGCATGCATACCACGCCTTCAATTACTAGGGACCTATGCGTATAACAAATTTCTTTCTTCGTGACAGTCATTTCCTGTGTGCCTTCCCATAGTTGATTAAGACAAATGCCAGTACCTTTAAGATATACGTATTCAAAAAGCGCTTTTGGCCTTTTTCAGATTTTGTTTCTTATTTGACTTAACCTCTAGTTTCACTTCTTTCTATATTGAATCACATGTCCCTGGAAATTAATCAGCTCCTGTTCAAAGTCAGCAGGAAGCATCTAACAAATCGATTCACATCGCAATGATTAGTCCTGTGCTCTGCATGAATTGTTACACTAGGCCTCTCACTACATTAAAACTTCTTCCATTTATTCCAAAGGATGGGTCAACTTCTCCTTTAGTTGCGCCTTGTTTGCTGTTTGATAGGCAATCCTTTAGCATGAATCTCAGCATGTCAGTAAAACTTCATTTACTAGTGGGTATCTTTCTTTCTTAGTTCCAAAAAAACACCTCCTGCTTTGTAAAAAATCATGTTCATTCCTCCAATGGCAAATCTGTGCTTTACTAATATCAAATTAACCCCACTGCTCTGCCTTTCTGAGTATAAAAACCACCTTTTATTATACTACCAAATCACAGTATAATGTTTTTGAAGGCATCTTAAAAAGCGCTTACACTGAACACATGTGGTTATCAACAATGCACATTACTCAACAAAAATGATGACAATGGGAAGAGCACACCCAGTTTGCACATCCACAGGCGACGAGAACAGCAATGTTGCAACTGCTGCCTTGCTGACACTGAGAAGACACCAACTTTAAGATACACTCCAGTTTCAAAAACTGCATCTCAAAATTCATGAAATGCAAATACTTTCCTATATAAGGTGCTTGGCATAGCATCTGGCCCATAGTAAGTAAGCTTTTAATAAATGTTAGCCATCAACAACACACCAATAACAAACCTTCAGCAAACAAAGCTCCCTTTAACCAATGTGTTTGGTGGCAAAGCAGGTTAGAGGTGTTCTGGTCTCCTCAGCCTTAGGTATGCGTAGGTGATGCATGGCAAAAGAATGGCACCACCTCAACTGACATGGGTGGGCAGGGGTTGGGCCTAGAGAAGCGGCAAGCTTATGTCAGTTGGTCACTAGGAAATGAAGAGGTACAACCTGGGCTGGGAGCAGACTGTGACACTAAAGAGGCGGGAGACCCTCCCACACAGGCCAAGAGATTTACAGAGAGGGGAGAAGGCAGGGTGCATTTACTGAGCACTTATTATATCAAGAGCTTTAATTAGTACTCATTTAGTGCTCACATCGACCCTGAAAAGTAGAAATTATCCCCATTTTACAGAGGAGAAACAGACTTACTAAAATTCTTATCATCAAGCCCAGGGGTACATCATAGGTGACAGAGCCAGGGTTTGCACCAGGCTTCACATGAAACTTATTCCCATAATTCTATCAGGCACCATGGATAAAGAATCCAAGTCCTACTAAGTATCTCCCTGCCTCCTACACTGGTAATCAAACATTGCCTGATAGGCAAAGACTTCAGAATTTTTTTTTTTCAAACAGAGGGTTATAGCTATAAAGGGTATATACTGAGCAGATAAAAGCTGTAAACAAAATTGCCCTGTGGAACATCAAAATCACTTAATATGCTCAATTGCTTTCAAAGCATGCATTGCAGAGAACCGTTATGCTGATTACCAATAATTATAATCTACTCATTAAGGAAAGTCCCTAAGGGCTTCTACAAAGGAACACTTCATGACTGAGTTTAAGTTACTCTGTGTACTTGAAAATAATGAAGCTACCATTCTTTTAAAAATTATCTAATTTAGGTTTTTCACTCATTTATACTGTGCTTCTCTGCCAAGGGCTCCAAATGAAAGAGGTTTTGCTATCCTTAAATGGAGCCCTTCTCTCAAGGTCCAGAGCAGCTTGGCACTGATAGCTGACATGTCAGCTCCCTGCCAAGCAGGGATGGGAGGAGAGAGGTTCAGGGAAGAATCTGGATCTGAAAGTCTGTCCCTGCTTTTCTTATAATTTTGGTTCCAAAGAACTTGTTTCTCCAGATTCTTGAGATCCATCAGACATTTGTGGAGAGAAGACACTAGAATTGACTAAGAAATGCCTTAAATCCTTTAGGAATAAAACTAATATACAAAAAAACAAAGGCATTGATAACTTAATATAAGCCAAGTACTCAATGAAGTGAGTGCTTCCCCTCTGCTCTCCTTCAGCTGTTGGAGTGCCCCAGTGCCTTGGATCCTCACCTCTTTTACTCTATATAGTCCATTCCCATGGCTTTAAATTCTAGCTATATGCTAATGTCTTTTAACATTATAAATCCAGACCTGACTCCTTTCTTGAGCTCCAAATTCATGCATCCCATGACTTAAAACATCCTCATCTGGATATCTAATAGGCATTTCAAAACTAGCACATCTAAAACTACACTGATTTACACCCACCACCCACCCCACTAACGGGTCTTTCCTCCAAGACTTCTCATATAGCTTCAATATCTATCCATTTATTTGACTCCAAAACTTAGGAATTATTCTCAATTTCTCTTTTTTCCATCCCCCTCTGTTCTGTCCATCTCCCACACATCCGACTTCACTCTAGGGATGTCCCCTGAGCAGTCTAAACCAATCACGATAGTCCCATACTCTTTGCTAGTGATCAGAATCCTTGGCCAAAACTAGTCTGCATGGAATGTCATGTGTCTTAATTCAGGTCAATGGTACAATGAGGTAAAGATTTCTGGGAACATTTCTTTTTTGAGGATGTCAGTGAAGAAACATGTATCCCACATTTCCACTATCCAGTGCCCTATGAGCATACTCAAAAAGAATCCACCTTAGGATGAAGCTGATTTTCTGGATGGAGGGAAGAGGAGGAAAGAATTTGGCTCATAGATGACATGGCTGATTACCTAGAACAGGGGTCCCTGATCCCTGGGCCATGGACCAATACCTGTCCACGGACTGTTAGGAACCAGGCCGCACAGCAGGAGGTGAGTGGTGGGCAACTGAGCGAAGCTTCATCTCTATTTACAGCTGCTTGCATTACTACCTGAGCTCCACCTCCCGTCAGATTAGCGGCGGCATTAGATTCTCATAAGAGCGAGAACCCTATTGTGAACTGTGTATGCAAGGGATCTAGGTTGTGCGCTCCTTATGAGAATCTAATGCCTGATGATCTGTCACTGTTTCCCAACACCCCCAGATGGGAATGTCTAGTTGCAGGAAAACAAGCTCAGGGCTCCCACTGATTCTACATTATGGTGAGCTGTATAATTATTTCATTATATATTACAGTGTAATAATAATAGAAATATGGTGCAGAATAAATGTAATGCACTTGAATCAGCCCAAGCCATTCCCCTGTGCCCAACCTGTGGAAAAATTGTCTTCCATAAAACCAGTTCCTTGTGCCAAAAATGTTGGGGACTGCTGACCTAGAGCATATAACCCTGAAATTCACTCTACATCTGGATTTCCAATTCTGTGAGACAATAAATTTCCTTATTGTTTAAGCCAGAAATTTTGGGTTTTCTGTTTTTGCAGCTGAAAGCAACTTAATAGATGCAAACAAGGGGAAGCCAACAAAGAGGACCAAGAAGCAACAATCATTAAGGCAGGAAGAAAAACATATACTGTCCTAGAAACAAGAGAACCAAGTATTTCTTGGTATAGAGACAAATCAACTATGTCCAATATTGGGAGGTTGAGGCAAAGAAGGACTAGAGGTGACCACTGTATTGGCAACATGAAATCACTGGTGACCTGGACAACTGCAGTTTCAGAGGAGGGGTGGAGACAGAGACTTCTTTGGAGTGGGTTGAGGAAATGGGCCACAGGGAAGTGAAATCATTTAATTTAGACAACTCTTTTAAGAAGTTTTGCTATGAAGGGTAGCAGAGAAATGAGCAGTAATAAAGGAGAATAAGGGGTCAAAGCAGGACTTTTTAAAGACCAAAGATCTTCTAGCAACAAAAATGATTTATCAAGAGAAATATGATGCAAGATAGATAAAATAATTGCAGGAACAAAGACCAGGGTCTTTTGAAAAGCCACAAGGAGACAGGATCCAGTGGACAGGTAGAGGGGCTTGCCTTTTAGAGAAGCAGGGATTATTCCATTTGCTGCAATAGGAGGTAAGGCAGGGAACAAGTACAGATGCAAGTCATAGCTAACATGGTAAAGAAAGGCGAGTTCCCACCTGATTCTATTTCTGCCAAGTGGCAAGATGACCAGCTGAGATACTGGAGGAGTTTTTTAATGTGTTTTTAATAAAAAGGGTGTCGCTCTGTTGCCCAGGCTGGAGTAGTGAGGCTCACTGGAACCTTGAATTCCTGGGTTCAAGCAATCCTCCCACCTTGGCCTCCCAAAGCACTGAGATTATAGGCCTGAGCCACCAAGCCTGGCCTACTGAAGGAGGGGTTTTGAAGTGAGAGGCAAAGGTGCAAAACAGCAATTTCAGAGAGTTGGAAAGTAAACAAATAAGGAAAGTCTTACAATGTTGAAAGGATTGCTCGGCGATCTTGAGTGCCCATTTTAAGTCTGTGGTCATGAATTTAAGAATAGACATGGTTTTTCTGCAGCTATTTTCAGCTGTTCAGAGACAGACATGTACAGAGTTGAGAGTTTTCCAAATTTGCATGAAGGAGGCAGAACAGCAAGGAAGTTAAGGGAGTGATTATCGTGTTAGATCATGCAACCTAGGCTGAATAACGAAAGAAGAGAGGATCTGAGGGTAGGTGACAGCTATGAAGATGCTGGTATCCCAGCAAAAGCTAGTGGTCCACCAAAACTCATTCTCTTTTCTTCTGAATGCAAGAGTACACAGGACACAGCTGGCCAGGCACACTACATTTCCCAAGCTCCCTTGCTTGTTAAGTGGCCATATGGTGAGGACCTCTCCAACGGAACATGAAGGGGAGTGATGTGTGATCCTAATGGAGAGTCTCCTCCACACTCATCCTCTCCCTATCTCAATCCAAGACAATACCACAGTGAATGGCAAAGAAACAAGATGGACGCCACTTGGGTCCTTCAGGCTGTGTGTGGCAGAACCACTCACTGACGCTGAACATCTGCCTTGCACTGTGACCTGAGAGAGAAAAAAACTCCTCTCTTGTTTAATCACTGCATGTGGGGTCTTTTAGCTATAGCAGTTTATCCTTATCCTAACCTGAGTCAGGGATTGGAGGCTTCAGTGGGGTCTAAGATCCTCTGTAGTGGAGGTAGTAAAGAGAGTGAGGTGAAAGGCTAAAAGGGAGTGGTCAGAGTGGGGTGTATGGATTATGAAATTGAAACTTCAGAGGTGGGCAGTTTGAGGTGATAAAAAGATCTAAGATAGGACCAATGGAATGTATGACTAAGGTGGAGGAAAGTGCAAATTAAGTTTCAGAAAAGATAGAAGATTGGCCTAGGATCACACATGAATGAGCAGAAGGGCCCAGATTCCCATTGGGACCTGAGTGACTTCACACTCCATGCTCTTTCCACTCTGCCAGGTCCTCAGGTTCAATCAAACCACCTGGTTCAATGAAAAAGCTGCAGATAAAGTGTTTCTATGAAGAAAGGTTAGTTCAGCCCCACGAACATGTAACACAACTTCTCCTGGGTAATGGGTAGTACACTACAAGAACACAATTATACCCAGTATCTGACTTAATATTGGCTCAACTCAGGATTTACTGACTTACAGGACTGCAAAAGCAATACACATTGAGTAAAGTCCTTAAGATGGGGTTATGCCCAGGTAAACCCGTCATCAGATATCTTCAACTTACAATGGGTTTATCTGGCCGTAACTCCCTCGTAAGTTGAGAAGCAACTGTATTGTTTGTTTGGTTGTTTTTTTTTGTTTTTTGTTTTTTGTTTTTTGTTTTTTTGAGACAGTCTGGCTCTGTCCCCCAGGCTGGCTGGAGTGCAGTGGCGCAATATCGGCTCACTCACTCAAGCCCCACCTCCCGGGTTCACGCCATTCTCCTGCCTCAGCCTCCAAAGTAGCTGGGACTACTGGCGCCCGCCACCACGTCCCGCTAATTTTTTGTATTTATAGTAGAGACAGGGTTTCACCGTGTTAGCCAGGATGGTCTTGATCTCCTGATCTCGTGATCCGCCCACCTCAGCCTCCCAAAGTGCTGGGATTACAGGCATGAGCCACCACGCCTGGCTGAGCATTTGTATTGCTAATACATAATTAGAATCATCATGCTTTGCAACCCTACATTTTTCATGATCTACTAAGTATTTCATCCATCCAGGGGCCCAGTGGCAGCATTCACACCCTCCTGTTCTCCTTTGGATGACCACCACGGACTCACCTGGCCTCTCCCTCTACTCTCTATTCCCTCCAAGCCATCTTCTAGACTGCTGAAAGTTACCTTGTGAAATTCGTATTATGCCTTCTACTACATAAAACCCTAGCAACCTGCACAAGACCTCTCTTCCCAATATCCCCTCAGTCTACCTGTTCAGTCACCTTTCCCATCTCCCTTGCCCCAGTGTATGCTGCAGCTGTATTCGCTTATTTACCATCTTCATACTTCCATGCCTTTGTATATGCTGGGCCTCTCCTTGAAACATCTTCAACCCTTGGTCATACAACACATTCCCACTGATCCAACTCCATTGCTCTTCCACAGTATATTTTTCTTTTTCTGCCCTTCCTTCATCTGTCTCCACTGTCCCTAGAGAGACACAATGAGAGCTGTTATTGTACTGTATTATAATAATCTGTCTATTTCTCTCCTCATCCTTGGCATCCTGACATAGTTTCCACTTGACTCATAGCAGGTGCTCAAATCCTGCACTGAATGCTGAAGGAGACTGAATTTAGCTACTCCATTTTGATCACACTGAAATTAGATGAACTGTTTTTGGTGGGACTCAGGATTTCATATCACATTTCTTATTTTCCCAGAGAAAGTCAGTCTGGATGGCAGAGGAAATACAGGGTCCAGCTGTTTGCATCCATGGCCCCTTTCACAGTCTGCTCTGGAACCCAACATTTCAAAGCTACCTTCAAAGTCAGATGTTACTAAACAAGCCTACTACACTACTGGCGGATACATTATGCAGATGAAACATAAACAGGCTGGCAAGAGTTGAGAATGTGACAGAGGATGTGGCTGGGGCCACCAGGTATTTGTGGGATGGCTGTGATGGCTCAGCCATCCAGGAACAGCCAGTCTGGTCTCTGTAGGGACACCTGCGGCTTGCCAGCTCCCACTACCCAAATTACAGTACGTGCTACACAGTATTTGTTTCTGCTGTGGCCAAGGAGAGCTGCTCACTCTTCCACCTGCATGACACAGATGGTACAGATGGGAGCATGCTTCCACATGAGGATGTGCAATTACACCCAGTTCCTCCAGCTGTGACAATTACCAAGCGAAAACCCGAGGGAAGGAAACAATCCTGGCAGATAACTGTCTTCCCTGCTGGCACTTACCACTTAGTTCTCCCAGGAACAGCTGCTGCATCCATGGCCTCTCATCTCTTTCACAGTCCTTCCTGGAACCCAAGTACTTGAAAGCATTGGGTATGATAGGAACATAAAGCAGTCATCCAACCACATATATTTAAGTATGAAAATACCATGGCTTTATTTTTCTCTTAAAAAGATAGCCGTGCTTATGAGCTAAATGGAAAGGATGTATGTCATTCTCATCAGTAAACAAGATTTAACTGCTGTCAGATGCAAACCATAATGCCGAAGAAGTGACATGAAGGGGATAAAAGTCTAATGCTTTCATCTTCACAGCAATCAAATGCAAAGTAAAGCAAAAATGAAATGGACTTAATTAATGCTGGGCATTCCCACAGGGAAAACGCAAGAGGATATTATAACAATCAGTAGCAGTATTGTATACAATTTAAAAATTCCATTAGGTTGAGCCACCCTCACTCCTCTCTCTGGCTCTCTCCCATCTGAGGTATAGCAGGCTGGAACTAACAGAGCTAGTAGTCGGGAGCTTTTGCTTTGGAGTCCACTGAGATAAGTGAGTGGCAAAGTCTTGGAAGACCAGATAACCTGGCTCTGGTGAGGCACCTACGTGCAGCAGTGTCGCATATGGAAGTTGACAACATACTCAGCATTAGTCCTCTGCACAGAAATAGCGAAAGGCTCAAAAGGGTGAAAGGTGAAGGCAACAAGGCGTCGCACTGTGTGGTTGATGGGGCGGCCCAATAACCCCGCCTGGATCTCAAACTTGAGCAGGCCCGAGTCCCGGGCATAGAACCTAAAAAGAACAAGGACAGAGACAGAGAAAGAGGGGACAGGATTGATATTCACCATCAAACTGAAATCTAGACAGCAGGGGAATGTGGCAACTCATTATTTTACCTTATTAATGAAATCGCCTCTTATATCAGCCCCAGGTTATCAGAACTATAAAATCACTCTGGTATGACCAGCTCATTTAGTGAAGAGTGATTATAAATTTTACTATGTTGCACTGAGTCACTGGTCATTTCTCTTTCCTAAGATGACTCAGTTTTACAGCCTTAATTATAGCCTCTCCGCTTCCAGACGTTCCTGCCTCAAGGTTGTCTAGGCCAGGGCTAAAAATGAAATGCAAGCCACGTGTGTAATTTTAAATTTTCAGGTAGCCATATTAAAAAAATAAAAATAAAAAGGGGAAATTTTAATAATACATTTCATTTACTCCAATATATCTAAAATATTATTTCAACCTATAATCAATATCAAAGTATTAGTGAGATTTTTTTTTTTTTTTTTTTGGAAATCTGGTATGTATTTGACACTTGAGCACATCTGAACTTGAGCCACATTTTAAGTACCCAACTGCCACATGTGGCTAGTGTCTACAATATTGGACAGTGTGGATCTAGGCTCACCTTTGAGTTTTTCATATTTAAGAATAAATTCTTTTAAAAGGTTCTTTTTCATGCACGGAAACAAAATACTAAGTAGTGTTTAATTTTTCTTCTAATATGTGAGACTAAAGATGCTTCCATCCCTCCTAGTATTTAAATGCCTTTGCCATATGCAAAATAAATGCCCTGTGGTTTGGGGAACTACAGATGATTAGTGAGTGGAGGCTGCATGGCTGAGGCAGGTGGGGGTGGGGTGGCAGGGAGGATTCCAGAAAATAAAAAGCCCTGAATTAAAGAGTCCTATAATCTCCTTTTGGAAATTCAATATATAAGCAGACCTAAAGATATTTATACCTTTTGACTCAATAATCTCATATCCAAGAATTTATATCCTCAGAATTTGATTTAAGTGAAATAACTAGTACATGAATAAAGATGACTACTATGGCATTTGTTTTAATGTAAAAATGTAGAAAGAGAATAAATGCTCAGTGATGGGGGAATAGTTAAATAAATCATGGTACATCCATTTCACAGAATAATATGCCTTCATTAGGACTGTAATTGTGAGGACTATGTATAATAACATGAAATAACATTTATAAAATAAAAACAGACTACAAAAAATGATGCTAACCGTGATTACAACTATGTAAATGTAAATATGCATATTGACAAAGACTAGACTGGATTATACAATACAGATATTGCAGGAATGGCATTCTCTCTTCAAATGCTGTTAATATCCTTATATTTCTCATTTTAAATTAAAAATATAGAGAAGAATTATAAGAGAAACCCCTTTATTCAGGAGCAATACCATTTCCAAATTTTAGATTCATCTTCTCCAATTAGAAAGGTAGGAAAGTCAGAAAGGAGAGAGAAATGTATCTCATGGTACTTGACTCATATCAGATGAGGCCCATCTTTTTTATGTATAAAAAACACATAGCCTTACTCCCACAATCCCCAAACACAAAGGGATTATAATTTAAAGTGGGTTGTTTGACCTTCTAAATCTCATTCCCGCTTTACAGGACATATGGGTAAATAGGAAATACAGTAAATACTATCCCAGGGATGTAACAAGCAAAGTCTAGAATTTGGAGAATGCTAGAGGAAAAACAACCTGGTTTCCTCAATAATTTCATTGCAAAGAAAATAAAAGGGGAAAGAAGAACCTACAGAATAAAAATGACTGGCCAGGCGCGGTGGCTCAAGCCTGTAATCCCAGCACTTTGGGAGGCTGAGGTGGGTGGATCACCTGAGGTCAAGATTTCGAGGCCAGCCTGGCCAACATGGTGAAACCCCGTCTCTACAAAAATACAAAAATTAGCCAGGTGTGGTGGCGGGCGCCTGTAATCCCAGCTACTTGGGAAGCTGAGGCAGGAGAATTGCTTGATCCTGGGAGGCAGAGGTTGCAGTGAGTCGAGATCGTGCCATTGCACTCGAGCCTGGGCAACAGACAGAGACTCCATCTTAAAAAAAAAAAAAAAAAAAAAAAAAGACCGAAGGGACCAAATGCAATGCATGAACCTTGTTTGAATCTGATGCAAACAAATTAACTATAAAAAGAATATTTATAAGACAACAGGGATACATAAAAACTGACTAGATATTTGAAGATATTAAAGATTTTTTGTTAATTTTTTAAAGATGGGGTAATGGTGTTACATGTTTTGCTAGGATAACTTGGATTTCCTTTAAAATAACCCAGGACAGTGGTGGGAAGGGGAGGGAGTAGGGGTCGTGATGGAAATAGCTGAAACAGGAGTGGCCACGAGCTGGTAACTGTTGAAATGGGTGATGGGTACATGAAGGTTTATTATGCTCTTCTACTTTTTGTATATGTTTAAAACTTTCCATAATAAAAAAAAATTAACTAGTTTTTGGAACTTGACTCTAATTTCCCAAAGGAAATATTATAAATGGTGATTAATTATACAGACTATGTCACACAGGCACATTTAATACACAATGAGACTGGATGATGAAATATATCTATCATAAAGATCTAACTACCACTGTTTCTGTGTGAAAAAGACCTTCCAAGCTCCAGCCTATAGCCCCAGGAACACACCCCCCTTGAGATAACTCCACTAGTGACAGTAATTCCAGCTCCTCCCCCTAATATTATTACAGCACACAGAACAGGCTCCATATATGGAGTGACAGTTGGGTCTGTGAACTAGACTTCTGTGAGGAAAGAATTTCTTGTAAGACGTCAGTTTCAAACTTCTAACAATAACACAGTAGTCTACATTCCAAAATTCCTCCAAGTGAGGAAGCATGAGTTTCTTCTAAATCTGTCAGCAGTTCCCCAAATTGTCTCTGCTATTTTTTCTATGAGGTAACATGGCGGGATAAAATAATTTGTGTTAGATACATAATTATAAAGTCTCAATGTCAAAAACTATTATGGAATGGTATTAGATTATTAAATGGGAAAGTACAGCTTCCTCCCCTGGATACCTTTAAAAGAGGACAACACTTATCTGAATTAGATGTTCTGATGAGAAGCAAAGAGTAGGAATAATTTAGGAGACTAGCACCTAAATGATCATAGCACTCACTGCATTATAGAAATAGCCTGCCTTTTCAACCTTACCCATGAGTACGAGTCACAGTCACAATCAAATGATGTCCAGAAAAAGAGAAAAAGAAAGCAGGCCATCTTCAGCCCTTGAGCAGTTTGTAGCTATAGCAGTGACACTGTACCTGATTGGGTGATCTCCACAAGTCTTGGGCCGCTCCATGACAGATACCCACTTGTCATCGTAACTGAAGAGAGACAAATCCAGATAGGGGCTACCGCTGTAAGACTGAGCACTGATGGGGAGCTGACCCAGCAGCCGGCGTACTGCCTCTGTGTGCCCTCCATACTTGGCATTTATAATAGTGTCTTTGAACCTAAATGAAAGGACCGGTGAGGAAGGCTTTGTTAGTGAGTACACAAAGCTGTCTTGAATTTTAAATTGACAAATATATGTCTAAGAACAACTCATTCTTTAAATACAAATTAAAACCTAGGTAATGAATTAAGATAGAACTGTCTCTCACACATTACAAGTCTGGCCAGCTACAAATACTTTTAAAAAGCAAAACATATAACTAAAAATGGAAAACAACAAATTACTTTAGAAATGTGTTTGGGTTTTGGGTTTTTTTTTTTTGTTTTTTTTTTTTTTTTTTTGAGACCGGGTCTTGCTTTGTTGCCCAGGCTGGAGTACAGTGGTGTGATCTCAGCTCACTGCAGCCTTGACCTCCCAGGCTCAAGTGTTCCTCCCACCTCAGCCCCCAGAGTAGGTGGGACTACAGGCACGTGCCACCACACCCAGCTAATTTTTGTATTTTTTATAGAGATGGGATTTTGCCATGTTGCTCAGGCTGGTCTTGAACTCCTGGGTTCAACTGATCTGCTCGCCTTGGCCTCCCAAAATGCTAGGATTACAGATATGAGCCACCACACCCAGCCCTACTTTAGAAAAGTTAACAAAGGCTCTACAAACAAGTTTAAAATGAGTATAACTAGTTTATGACAACTATTTCTACTCTTTTCTAATAACAGCTCAACTGAGGAAAAAGGTCAAGAACTTATTTTCCCCAAATAATTGCCTTAGACTGAATTAGGAAGGAGTTACAGAGAACCCTGAACAGAAGCAGCCTCTGACTCTTCTTGGGATCACCAACTTCTAGCAAGCCTTTCACAAATAAATGATGCATTCTTTGTTTGTTTAAATAAAATTTGGAAACTAGCTACCTATATTCCTGCAGAGACACCAGTATCTAGAAGAATAGTAACAGACATAGAGTCATATATCTGACTTATCTTTGAAAATAATAACAGAACAGTTATTTCTCATCACTGTAACAAATGCTAAATTTTATTTTATTTTTATTTTTTGAGACAGGGTCTCACTGTGTTGCCCAGGCTGGAGGGCAGTGGCACAACCCCAGCTTACTGCAACCTCTGCCTCTCCTGGGCTCAAGCAATCCTCCTACCTCAGCTTCCCAAGTAGCCAGGACGACAGGTGCGTGCCACCACACCCAGCTAATTTTTTTTTTTTTTTTTGTAGAGACAGGGTCTCGCCATGTTGCCCAGACTGGTCTTCAACTCCTGGCCTCAAGCGATCCACCCACCTCAGCCTTCCAAAGTGCTGGGATTACAGGCATGAGACACAGTGCCTGGCCACAAAACTAAATTTAATACTCTTTGACAAGTACTTCTATTCTTCTGGAAATTTACCCTAAGGAATCACTCCTACAGGCAGAAAAATCTCTGTGTACATTCATACAGCATTGTTTATAGAGGAAGAAAAAATTAAAAAGCTAATGGAAAACTACCATTTTCAAAGATTATATGGTAACAGGGGAAATGTTTATCACATTTACAAATAAAAGAAGTAGGATACAATACTGTCTATATAATATGGCTAAAAACACAAAGAAAACAAAAACTCACACTTAAAGCAAAGACTGCCAGAAACACATTAAAATGTTAATAGTTGTATAATGACATTTTGAATTTTTTCCTTATTTTTCACTATCCTACAGCTTCTTAGAAAGAATGTCAACTGTCTATCAGTATATATTTTTTAAACCTCTATATTCAAGCATATCATATGGTTCAACAATCAAGGGGATATAAATTTTTTTTAGTCTGGGAGAAAAGTATAATATCTCATCCCTGAAACAAATGGAATAAAAAACTTCAGTGTTCCTAACTTTCATGAGACCACAAAGATTAATTAGTTGAGGGTAATTTTTATTTTCACTATTAACCTATGGTATTAGATGGACATGAACACTTTTCTGCTCCCCCTAAAGAAAGCCTAGCAAGCAACACTGCTTTTCCATTACTCCTACTGACAGTAATTTTCACAGCCTCAGTATAAATCATAAAAATAAATCTTGGGCCAAAGAGAGCTTATTTTTTCCCCTTCATTTGAGCTGAAATAAAAGATCCTGGGCACTTCAGTTTTCAGCAAGACCTGGCACCATCTCATCTACACCTTAGCCCTGCCTGACTCACCGACTCACTGGCTTTCAAAGGTAAAATGATGTGGGCTGGCTCACAGCTTTGTGATGACCACAAATCAAAGCATCTGTGATAATCTACAAGTTGAAACAGTTCCTCTTCCTCCACAGCACCTACCACCTCCACTCTCCATGCTCCCCACTGATTAAAAGCAGTCACTCTCTTTGATGTCTTCACACTTTAGTTCCTGCCTCAGTGTCACTCTGTCCAGCTATACCTCTCTTAGTTCTCGGTAATTTCAAAATCCTCAGAAAGGTTCTTTACAGCACCATAGCCTCCTGCTAGTTCCTTGACCTCCTCTCAACTTCAACTGCTTATTCCACAGTCACACCCTCAACCTCACCATTACCAACGACTGCAAACCCTCTCTAGTCACAGGGTAGACCGTCACGCTCTCCAACCATCTTCTCTCCCATCTTTCCAGCTCACTCCCTCTATTCATCCCAACTTCAGCAATCCTTTAACCCCCACAGGACCTATAATCCACTGATTCTACCAACTTCTTCCCATCCTGCACTCATCATATCCTCTCTTCCTTCCTTCCACATAGATGAAATTACTAAATCACTCCGTTGCACACATCCTCAACAATCTTAAATTCTCTTGCTTTGTGGTACTTGCTTAGAAAAACTACAGCCTCCAGTTAAGCTCAACTCTTCCTATTCCATGCCTGTACTACTTGGTTTTCTCCATGGCTGTAGAAAAAACATACAATGCTCACTTTAAACTTATGGCCATGAACTTTATGTGGGCTCTTAATGCTGCAGGGCACTCATGCTACATTTCCATAGTCCTTCCAGACTCCCATGCTCGTTCATGACTATTTCATCTCCCCTCCTCCATGCTCACTCTTAGCCAATGGCATCGCTTACTTTGTTACTAACAAATGGAAGTTAGCAGAAGATAACTTTTTTAAAGCCTCATCAGCACATCTACCCAACATTTGTACATATATAACTTTCTGTGCTCCCATGCAAGGCAAATCCCTCTGCCAGTGCACTAGCACCCAACCCCTCTCATACACTTAAGCAGTTCTTCCACTTTCCTAAACTGTTTCCCCTTCTCTACAGGATCAGTCCCATCTGTATGCAAACATGCCATTTTTTCCCTCTCATCTAAAAAATAACAAAAACAAAATCTAACACTACCTACCCCTCCAGCTAATGCACCACTTTTCAGCTCCCATTGTAATAAAACTCCTCAAAACACTTTTCCATACTGTCCAACTTTTCTCCTCCCATTCTTTCTTAAACCCACCCTAAAGAGGCTTTCACCCCTACTATCTCACTCAAACTACTCTTGTCAAGGTCACCAATGACCTCCACATTGCTAACTCCAATAAGTTAATTTTCAGTCCCTATTGTACTTGACTCGTCAGGTGGCTGTGACACAGCTAACACTCCTTTGAGAAACTATGAGATATCTCTACTTACAGAACTTTTGATCTTCTCCCCTAAACCTGCTCTACCCACAGGTTTACAGTTTAATGGCAACTCTCTCTTGCAAGCTGTTCAATCCAGAAACATTAGAATTATCTTTGACTTTGTTCTTTCATGGCCCATAGACCATCCTCCATTAATCAATTGGGCTCTAACCTGCAAAATACATTGAAAATATAATTACTTACTATTCCCAATGCTACCACTCTGATCCCAGCCACCACTGTTAAACAACAAATAATCAATCACAGAGGACTTGGTATGTGCCAGACACTCTTCTAGGTGCTTAGGATACATCAGTTGACAGTAAAGAATTTAAATCCTAGTGGCAGGAAACAGAATGCCATAGCTATTACTTACTGGATCACTGCAATAGTCTCTTAACTGGTATCCCTGCTGCCACCCTACCTGCCTACATTCTACTCTTAACAGAAGAGCCAGAGCGACTCTGTTAAAACATAAGTGAGACTACGTCACTCCTCTGCTCAAACATGACACAATCTACCTCATCTATAGTTAAAGCCAAAGCCATAGAATGGCCTTATGTATCTGCCTACCTCCCCACCCCAAATCAGGTCTCTGACCCTATTTCCAAGTACTCTGCCCCTCGCTCACTCCAGTCCAGCCACCCTGGCCTTCTTGTTGTCCCTCAAATGCATCAGATCTACCTCAGGGCCTTTAGATATGCTATTCCTTTTGCTGGGTATATTCTTCTTCCTGCTATCCACATGGCTTGCTCCCTGACTTCCTTCAAAAGCTTTCTCAACCACCACCTCCTCAGTGAAGCCTATGCTGACAACTCTACTAGGAAAACTGGCAATCTCTTCTTAATATACTCAAACCTACCAGTATTCTAACAATTTTATTTTTTCCTTGGACACACTTTTCTTGGACTCCTCCACTTTCGTGCTTCCAAATGGTCTGACAGGTGGACAGTCATTCTGCAAATTCCCTTTATCATTATCCTCAAGACTCTCTTTGCCTCTCTCCAGTGTCAGACTATTTCCTACATACCATTCTTTTGTGGTCTATTGAAGTGCATCTCCATAGGCTTCCTTAGAAAAGGTACATGAGAGGTAATCTTTTCAGACTTCACAGGTTTGAAAATGTCTCCATTCCACCCTATTATTTGGATATAGAATTCTAAATTGCAAATCACCCTTTTCATAGAATTCTGAGGGCATGATTTTAATGACTTCAAGCTTTCAGTATTATTGATGTCTGATGTCATTATGATGACTTATTGTTTTTACATGTGAAATGTATGTTCTTTCTCAAAGTTTTCACAATGTTCTCTTTATCACCAATGTTCCAAAATTTCATGACGATATGCCTCTGTGTGTGGGTCTTTTTCATTGACTGTACTGGATACTAGATGAATCCAGTGGTGCGCTGATAAAGGTTTAATTTTTCTTGGGGGAAAAAAGCCATGATTTGTAGTGCTTCCTGATTTCTGTGGTGTAAATCTTCCTGCCAAGGTACCAATGTGACATTACTCAATGCGCAGTTGCCAAGAGAAGAGCTGTAGCACCTTATTATATAGTATTTACACCATATAGATAAAATAGATGCAAAAACCACAAGAGCCTAAGTAACAGTAAAATCGGAAATAATTTGGAAATAAGTTTTAATAACGACTTTGTTTAACAATCAGCTTGCAAAAATTTCTGAAAGTTTAACAGTCAGATCTCATGAGCCAGGACAAGCCAGCTCCAGAACTGGATGGTCCTGCCAATCTAAAAATTCATGTTCTTCAGTCGTGGGGAAACTATCCCATTATTTCTCCACTTTGTGTTCTCCACTGCTTCTTCAGGAATTAGACAGATATTTGGCCTCCTAGGCAGATACTCTATTTTTTTTTTTTTAATGTTTCTCTTCTAGGTCCCTCCTCTTATCTATTTACTCTACTTTTTTGGAGAGTTCCTCCACTACATCCAACAAATTTTAAATTTCCAAAAGTTTCTCATTGTTCTAGGAATGTTCCTGGTTTTTTTTTTGTTTTTTTTTTTTTTTTTTTTTTTTTTGAGTTGGAGTCTCGCTCTGTACCCAGGCTGCAGTGCACTGGCGCAAACTCGGCTCACTGCAAGCTCCGCCTCCTGGGTTCACGCCATTCTCCTGTCTCAGCCTCCCGAGTAGCTGGGACTACAGGCGCCCGCCATCACGCCTGGCTAATTTTTTTTGTATTTTTTTTATTTAGAAGAGACAGGGTTTCACCATGTTAGCCAGGATGGTCTCCATCTCCTGACCTCATGATCCGCCTGCCTCGGCTTCCCAAAGTGCTGGGATTACAGGCATGAGCCACCGCGCACCCGGCTGGAATGTTCCTGTTTTTATACTTTCAATTGATTCAGCGAATGTAACATTGTTTTTTTTTTTCTTCTTCTTCTTCTTTTTTTTTTTTTTTTTTTTTGAGATAGGGACTTACTTTGTCACCTACTCTGGAATGCAGTAGCTTGATCTCGGTTCACTGCAACCTCCGCCTTCCAGGCTCAAGCAATCTTCCTGCCTCAGCCCCTCCAAGTAGCTGAGCCAACAGGCGCATGCCACCACACCCAGCTAATTTTTTTGTTTTTTCGGAGACCAGCCATGTTACCCAGGCTGGTCTTGAACTCCTGAGCTCAAGCGATCAGTCCACGCCAACCTCCCAAAGTGCTGGGATAAAAGGCATAAGCCACCATGCCAGACCTGTTTCCTTACTCTTTATTCTTTATTCTGTTTGTTTTGTGTTGGTCTCTTTTAGGATAAAGGCTTTCCTTAAATGACTCATGATCCTTGGAGTCCATTTTTATTCTTGAACATTTATTTTGACCTATAAGGGTCCCAATTTCATTGATTTTTACCAAAAGATTACTGGGAAAAGATTACTATAAAATTTAGCATTTAGAACCATGCGTTCACAAGAATTAAAAAAAAAATTTCAGCTCCCTCTCCCTCTCGCCTCCCCTTTCCACGGTCTCCCTCTCCCTCATCTCCCCTTTCCACGGTCTCCCTCTCCCTCGTCTCCCCTTTCCACGGTCTCCCTCTGATGCCGAGCCGAGGCTGGACTGTACTGCCGCCATCTCGGCTCACTGCAACCTCCCTACCTGATTCTCCTGCCTCAGCCTGCCGAGTGCCTGGGATTGCAGGCATGCGCCGCCACGCCTGACTGGTTTTTGTATTTTTTGGTGGAGACGGGGTTTCGCTGTGTTGGCAGGGCTGGTCTCCAGCTCCTGACCGCGAGTCATCTGCCCACCTCGGCCTCCCAAGGTGCCGGGATTGCAGACGGAGTCTCGCTCACTCTGTGCTCAATCTTGCCCAGGCTGGAGTGCAGTGGCGTGATCTCGGCTCGCTACAACCTCCACCTCCCAGCCGCCTGCCTTGGCCTCCCAAAGTGCCGAGATTGCAGCCTCTGCCCGGCTGCCACCCCATCTGGGAAGTGAGGAGCGTCTCTGCCTGGCCGTCCATCGTCTGGGATGTGAGGAACCCCTCTGCCCAGCGGCCCAGTCTGGGAAGTGAGGAGCGCCTCTTCCCGGCCGCCATCCCGTCTGGGAAGTGAGGAGCGTCTCTGCCGGGCCGGCCATCGTCTGAGATGTGGGGAGCGCCTCTGCCCCGCCGCCCCGTCTGGGATGTGAGGAGCGCCTCTGTCCGGCCGCGACCCCGTCTGGGAACTGAGGAGTGTCTCTGCCCCACCGCCACCCCATCTGGGAGGTGAGAAGCGTCTCTGCCTGGCCGCCCCATCTGAGAAGTGAGGAGCCCCTCCGCCTGGCAGCCGCCCCGTCTGGGAAGTGAGGAGCATCTCCGCCCAGCAGCCACCCAGTCCAGGAGGTGGGGGGCAGCCCCCGCCTGGCCACCGCCCCGTCCGGGAGGTGGTGGGGCGCCTCTGCCTGGCCGCCCCGTCTGGGAAGTGAGGAGCCCCTCTGCCTGGCCGCAACCCTGTCTGGGAGGAGTACCCAACAGCTCATTGAGAATGGGCCATGATGACGATGGCGGTTTTGTCAAATAGAAAAGGGGGAAATGTGGGGAAAAGAAAGAGAGATCAGAGTGTTACTGTGTCTGTGTGGAAAGAGGTAGACATGGGAGACTCCATTTTGTTCTGTACTAAGAAAAATTCTTCTGCCTTGGGATGCTGTTAATCTATAACCTTACCCCCAACCCCATGCTCTCTGAAACATGTGCTGTGTCCACTCAGGGTTAAATGGATTAAGGGTGGTGCAAGATGTGCTTTGTTAAACAGATGCTTGAAGGCAGCATGCTCGTTAATAGTCATCACCACTCCCTAATCTCAAGTACCCAGGGACACAAACACTGCGGAAGGCCCAGGGTCCTCTGCCTAGGAAAACCAGAGACCCTTGTTCACATGTTTACCTGCTGACCTTCCCTCCACTATTGTCCTATGACCCTGCCAAATCCCCCTCTCCGAGAAACACCCAAGAATGATCAATAAATACTATTAAAAATTTTTTCAATGTATATATACATTATATTTTCAATGTAGCAAAGTATGATTAGTGGTCAACAAAATATGTTAGCATACAATTCTGTTGGGGAGACAGAAGAGACATATAAATTTGAGAATCAGGAGAAACAATGTAAAATTCCCAATTATGGGTATAATTTGCTGTGAATTTTTCATATAAAATACTTGAATACCAAATTACTACGGTAATTAGCATCCTTTTGTTATATTTTAAAGTGTTGGAATAACTTTATTTTAAATATCAATGTTTAATATACACTGAAAATAGCATCCTCTGCAACTACTTAAATTTAGTAGTAGCAGGAAAAAAAATTTTTTTAATCGACTTAAAAATATGTGACAGTACCCCCAATTTTTCAAAATCTTTTGGTGGTACAGTAAAATTCTGAAGATCACTGAGCTGGAATATACAACCTTTCTCCTCAGTTTTTTCTGGAGCTTTCTGTAATTTTGTTTAATTCCAGAGGTATTCTGAAATAATTTTTGGAAAACAGAGTTCCTTCTAATTCCTGGATAACTTCATTCATTCAGCAAATACCTACAGAGCTCCTCCCACAGGGCAGACACTGGCCTTGGTGTTGTGGATATGGCAGTAGACATAACAGACAAATCCCTGCCCTCATGGAGCTTATAATCTAGTGACTTCTTTGATGTTTTGAGTGAGTGTACCCATCTTTTGTTCTTTTTGTTTTTTGTTTTTGACGCAGGGTCTTGCTCTGTCACCCAGGCTGGAGTACAGTGGCATGCTCATGGCTCATTACAACCTTTGCCTCCCAGGCTCAAGTGATCCTCCCACCTCAGCCTCCCTAGTAGCTGGGACTACAGGCATGCACCACCACACTCGGATATTTTTTTTTTTTTGCATTTTTTGTAAAGATAGGGTTTTGTCATGTTTCCTAGGCTGGTCTTGAAACTTGGGCTCAAGCAATCCACCTGCCTTGGACTTCCAAAGTGTTGGGATTACAGGCATGAGCCACCACACTCAGACTGTTACTTGTTAATTATCTGCTTAATTTTGAAGCAAATTATAAAAGAAAATTCATCCCAAAATGAAAAAAAGCAAAATCTGACCCATGTTCTGCATCTAAAAATTCTTCTATACTGAAGAGATACTAAGGCAGATTTGTGTGAACCAAAGAAAAAGGAAAATGCAAGACGGTTGTCTGAATTCAATAGCCATCTATCTGTAATTGAGTACTATCTTTTTATATGAACATGATGCCACTGCATTAAGATATATGTTTTTCCCAGTGGCAGTAATGCTTATTCTGATTCATCCACTCACTGTGGTCTGATCTATCTTTGGACCTAAAACAGGTATTTTCCATTACTGTCTAAAGTAAGGGAAACAATTTAAGGATGTGAAATATGATGAGGCACTGTCTAACTAAAGTAGGATTTAATTTAGGCCCTTGGCCCAAAGGAACCATTTGTTTCATAATAATGCACTATGGCAATTATCAGAAGCTCTGGCTCATAGGAGGGCCTTGCTGACTGTGGGGTATATATTTAGGGTGACCTAAGTGATTTGTAAAGGGACTCCAGGTGTCAATATCTGTAAATCTCCTCTTTGTGTTGGTCAGTTTTCCTAGGGAAGAATCTCTAACCTCCTGCCTGGAGAGTACAAGCCTGGATGCCATATCTGGGAAGGGGGATAGGACTCTTACCCTTCAGTATGTCAACTTTCACCTAATTCCTGTTTTTAGCATAACACGTCTCATCCCTATTTTTAGATATACCTCATGAACTTGAGACCAGAGCCCATCTGGTTCAATCTGTCCAGAGAATAAACTTCCAGCCTTTTGCAGAGGTAAAAGAAGAGATAGTCACTTGGCTATGTAGACCTAGAAAAGGGATCTAGAGGGTCTGACTGCTCCTTTTAAGAACTTTACCAATCCTCCTCATTTCAGCCTACCTCACAGATACCTTCAGAAGTATTTTCAGAGGCACCTGGGACCTCCAACTTCCTGACCCTTTCCCAAGTTATCTGGTGTAAGGCAGCTTGTTTCTTGATGACTAAGCTCTGCAGCCTTGAGTTTCTGCTCTCTGAGGTATGCTAAGTCAGTTCTCATTCATTCACTGGCTTTTCAGCTTTTAAAACTTTGTTAATATGTCCTATCTCCCATCGTCTCCTCTCCTATTCTCTTTGTTCTTCCAGAACAAAGAGTTCTATACTCTTTGTTTATACCTCTAATGTTTATACCTCTTATTCCTTTATTGTCATTTGAGTGGGACTTAGGGATGGAGCAAAGATAAATACATGTGTTCAACATATCATGTTTAACCAAAAGTTTCTAAAATGATTTTCTTATTCATTCAATAAACGTAAGTGCTTGACAGTGTACCACTGAAGATATAGCAATAAATGAAGACACAGCTTCTGTCTTTCTGCAGCTCACATGCAGTCTAGAAAGAATCACAGACAATGCACAAATAATTCCACAGGTGCTGAGACAGAAAGAAGTTCAGGAAGAAACAAGGGGTTATAATAGGCAGAATAACCAAAGCTATGTGGACAGACAGAATAAGAGGTTTCCTAGAGACAACAGCTATTGGCCTAACACCAATTTTTCTAAAGAAAAATTAAGACTGTTGAGTCTGGTGGAACAGCTTACCGGCGCTGGATCTGCCTTGCAAAATTGTTGCTAGAAGCTGAGCAGGGAAACTGAACTTCACTGTGCAGGGTAGCATTACGAAAAAGGTCACAGAAGTTCTCAAAGAGCTCCAAAAGCTCATCTGATGTATTCTCAAACACAGCAATCACCTCTGTCGTCACCATATTGTACACCACAAAGAAAGATGCCTGCAGAAGAAAAGAGAGGTATGGGACAGCTGAGTATAATGCCACGTGTAGGAAACTTATCACTTATCACTTGGCTGAAAATTCAAGGCATGAATTTTCCAAAAAAAACCAAACAACAACAACAACAAGCAAACACCTCGGCTTTACCACTAAGGTGGAAACATGGCTCCAAGTGGTTCTGGGAAAATAGGAAGCAACAGTGGGATTTATCAACTGAGAGCCTCAATGTTGCCAGATTTCCCACTATATCTGTGCTGCTAGAATTACTGAGATGGCCAGCATATAAGTATAAAAAGGTTTTAAATTTTCATTTCAAACTGTGCAAATTCAATATTTTTCCTTCCAACTGTTTATTCCCTACTCGCTCCCCAACCCACCCTGAAATAAAAAGCACTTCTTAAAATGCCAGATTTAATTTTCTTTCCTGCTGAAAAAGTGATTTGCAGCCTGGAGCTGCCTGTTGGCAAATTATTTTCTCTTGTATGTGTACAGTTGAAAGTTCAATTTAGGGATATTTATTTTTCCCTCTTAATATTTCTAACATGCAGAGAGACACCTTAAGTACATCGTGTTCTAAACTGCCCTGGCAAGTTGTATACAAGCAGGGTACTGCTGAACAAATGAAAAATCAGATAGGCATTTTCCACTTTTTCCTCATAAATGTTCTTTCAGCCAAGAGCATTTGTAAAATACATTTGAGATTTGTAGCAATTAAGATCAGAGGGGGAACCTGAAAAGCATTCAAATGCCATAGGTGGCAGAGTTACTGCTTTTTCTAAATGGGCCCCTAGGTGGCTAGCCCTCTTCCTTTAAACCTCCAGTGATCTGCTCTGCCTAACAAGGAAGCTCCAAGAACCCCTAATTTTTGCTACAGTGAATGTAGCAGTGTGAATCAACTACTTCTGACAGGACTCTAGAAGTTCTCAGACCACTAGGATTAGTACTCCAGCCTCCTATGATTGAGTTTAAATCTCCATTACCAATTTCTGGAGCCATTCGACCCACCTGTTTTACTAGTAATTAGTCCTTCTCAGAGCTTATATTACATGGCTTTTGCAGTCACCTGCAAATTAAATTTGGCTGTAAATTAAAGAGGCTAGAGGGTAACCTGAGAATAATACTCATAATATTACCGAGGCCTTGTGTTTGGATGTACTTTTTACTTATTAATCTTATTGGAACCTATCAAATTAAACTGGGGGAGGAGAGCAAAGGACAACTAGGGCAGAAAGATTGGGTTTAGAGTTACAAACTGTATAAGCAAAGCATAGAACCCTAGTTATGTCATTAGCTACAACTTATTGTAGCTACCAGAAAAAACTAGGCCACCTTTTAGCAAAGAAGAAAAGGATAATCTCAAAGGCAGCAGTCACAGACAACTTATTCCCTCCAAAATAAAAAGGTAATTATAGTTCAAACCTAAACAAAAGATTGATTCATGTCCTTTCTATGGCCCTGGACAACACTTTGATCCTATCAGGGCTTCACCAGAATCTCTCATAATTACATGGATATAGAATTACTCAAACATTTACTAGCCTTCCCTCCAAGGCAGACTGGGAAATAAAGAACAGGAGAGTAGAGAAGTCAAGGACTTGACTGCAATATCCCATGATACATAAGATGAACCAGATGCTCACCCGTGATTGCTCAATGGGTGACTTCATCATTGATAGGGAAGAAAAAAAATCCACAACAAATGATCTCTAACCATATTACTCCCCTACTTCTTTTTAGAACACATAAACTACAATTCGGAAGGAAAATGTTAGAAGATATTTTACCACAGGTAGCTGGTGAGGTTTTAGGACACGATACCCTGTACAGAATCTGTTAATGGTAGAATCAGCTACAGGTCAATAAGAGATACCAAACTCAGTTGACTTCGTGGTTTACTGATTTGCTGGTTGTTCTGAATTTCCAAACTAGTGTCTAAGGAGACAATCTGCAAACAGGAGAATGGGGAGACATAGGTGTAGAAAGGTAGTTCTCTAACTTGGTCAACACTGAAGTGGAGAGGTTTTCAAAGACAAATGCCCAGATTACCCTTAATTTCAACATAGTGTTTCAATCCCCAAATCTTAGCAGTTCTGTGCTCTTTATATCACCTTATTCCCTTTTGAGAAATGCTTCTTCCCCCTACTGAAAGAAAGGCATTCTTCCCCCAAACTGAAAAACCTTTAAGATTTGCTGTCCTGATGACTCTCCTCACGGATCATAAATTTCGGCTTCCTTTTGACCTCTTCACTGCTCTACAACCTATATCCCAGCATGTGGGCAAGGTCAGGGTAAAGTCACAAAACTTAATTCTGCCAAATGAATGCACCTATTAGTTACCTTATAAATAGGACTTTACAGAGAAGTAAATTGACATTAACCATTTAAGGATGAAAGTGGGGTTACTTAGAGAATTTTCTTTTTTGTATGGTGTACTCATTCTCATTGCCAGAACTAAAACAGCCAGACCAATACGTACAATCTTACAAAATCAAGGGAGGTTATCCATAAGTAGTCCAAACCTTGACCTTGTAGCATTTGGGCTTCCATCTCATGAGTACTGAAAATACTCTGCAGAAGAGTTAGGGTAGCAATCAGAGTTGACTATCTTCCTGTCTATTACTTGAACTTTAGCTTCCATTTGTCCAGATAAATACATATGACCAGAGAAAAATGGAGCTGATTTTAAGTTTGGGCCCTAGGATATCAATTCAGACTACGTGAAATGTCTATTTCTGAGGGGTGGGCTATAAACAAACAGAGAAACCTTCCCATTTTGCCAAGGAGATTTGACAAGTAAAAGGCAGGAGTGTACCTCATACCTGTGATGGATCTGTGACTCGCAGTGTTACTACATCCTCACTAGTGTACTTGATAAACAGGTGGTTTTCATCCAGAAGCTGCATTTTCCACATTCGCAGCTGCCGCAGTTGGTCAAAATACTGGAAGAAGCGCCTCTTGGCCATTGCACTACCATCCTGTTCTGCCCGGCGCCACAAATATACCAGCAACCGGTGTTTGAGGGAATTGATGAAAGGATCCCTAAAGGGATTGGCCATGCCTGTCTGACTGTCCCGCTGTACCTCAGGGAAAACAGCTGACACAGTGAGCAGGTCATCCTCATAGCAAAAGCGGCCAATGGTCCGCACATCAATGAAAGTGCCTTCAGGAGTCACCTGGAAGACATGGATGGTCTGTTGTTGCACAGACAAGATGGCCAGGATGTTTTTGTACAAGTACAGCCCTTGGTTGTGTGACAAGACCACCTTGTCACACTTGAACGTGCGTGTATCACATAAGCGGCCAGTGTGAAGGTCAATGATGTGGAGGGAATAGTCTTCTAGAGGGGACCGTGGGTTAGGGGTCACTGATTCACTGTTCCGATATACCTCAAAAAATGGAGGGTGAGGCTCATCTGGGAGGTAGGCAGCTGAGCCCACGATGACACAGCGGCAGTCATCAGTGAAGAGACTACACTCCCGGTTCAGGTGCTCACCATTGGCCGCAACATTGGTAATGTGCAGCAGGACAAAAAAGCGTTCAAAGAGCCGGCCCCGGATATTCACTGACCGCTGGTCATTGCCATTGGACAGGATTTCTCCTTCGTATCCCTGCAGTAGGTCCTCTGCTGCCTGGCAGCCCTGGTACTCATAGATTTCAAGAGATGTCTGGTCTGAAGAAAAAGCAATAAAGTAGCGTCCATCAGGTGAGAATTTACGCAAGAAACAAGGAGGCTTTTCAACGTTGACAACTGTGAAGTTGGGGAAGACATTCTGATGGAACACTCGGACTTGGTGCCAGTGGGTACCTGCCTTGCCTGAACTGATCCGCCGGCGTTCCAAGCGGTGAATGACATTTTGGTTTTGGATTCTTCGAGGCTTGATGGTAGAAACATGATGATCCATTATCACATCTCTAAACAGAAAAGTAAAGCAGAAGTCAAGAAAATGAAACAGAATTTACCAAAATATAAATATATACAAGTGAAACAGATTTCTCTTCTTATATCCTGAACCTAGGAGCTCCCAAGATGACAGTGACTGGCATTACTACTTCCCAGATTATACTGAGTAAGTGGTCCTAACATTTCTAAGTCTAGAAACAGGTCTAAGGGAAGGATCTAGTTCACTAGGAATACCTTCCAAGTATGCTCAGCTGTTGGGAAAGTTCAACAGAAAAAAACCTACAACTACAAATTTGAACAGTATAAGACACATTCGGCCGGGCGCGGTGGCTCACACCTGTAATCCCAACACTTTGGGATGCCGAAGCAAGTGGATCACCTGAGCTCACTAGTTCAAGCCCAGCCTGGAAAACATGGCAAAACCCTGTCTCTACAAAAAAATATAAAAATTAGCCAGGCATGGTGGCACATGACTGTAGTTCCAGCTACTTGAGAGGCTGAAGTGGAAGGATTGCTTAAGCTTGGATCATTGAAGCTGCAATAAGCCGTGGTCACAACACTGCACTCCAGCCTGGGCAACAGAGTGAGACGCTATCTCAAACAAACAAACAAAAAAATCATATTCAATGTGCATTCATTCCAGCAAAAATATTTATTGGGCTGTTAAGATATCCATATTACCCAAAATAATCTACAGATTCAATACAAACCCTATCAAAATACTAATAGCACTTTTCACAAAGATAAAAAATTCATCCTAAAATTCATATGGTATCTCAAGGGCCTCCAAATACACAAAATAATTTTGAAAAAGAACAAAGAGGATTCAAGCCTCTTGATTTCAAAATATATTACAAAACCACAGTAATCAAAAAATTGTGGTACTGGATAAAGACAGACACAGACCAATGAAATGGCCCACAGATAAACTCTGGCATATACAGTTAAACAATCTTTGATAAGGTACTACTACTACTCAATAGAAAAAGGACAGTCACTTCAACAAATGGTGTTGGGAAAACTGAATAGCCACATGCAAAAGAATGAAGTCAGACCCTATCTTACACCCTATACAAAAATTAACCCAAAATAGGAAAAGGATCTAAATATAAGACCCATAACTATAAAACTACTAGAAGAAAATACAGGAGGAAAGCTTCATGACATCAGATCTGGCAGTGATTTCTTGGATAAGACACAAAAGGCATAGGCAACCAAGACAAAAATAGACAAATGGGAATACGTCAAACTTAAAACTTCTGTGATCAAAGGACACAATCAACAGAGTGAAAGGGCTTTCTACAGAATGGAAGAAAATATTTGCAAATCATATATTGGATAAAGGGTTAATACCTAGAACATATAAAGAACTCCTATAACTCAGTAACAAAAAATCATATACCCAATTTTAAAATGGTCAAAGTACTTGAACAGACATTTCTCCTATACAAATGGCCACAAAGCATATGAAAAGATAGATGCTCAATGTCACTAATCATCAGAGAAATGTAAATCAAAACTACAATGGGATATCACCTCACACCCATTAGAATGACTGCTTTTTTTTAAAAAAGAAAATGACAAGTTTCATTGAGGACATAGAGGAAGTTGAACCCTTGTGCATTGTTGGTGGAACTGAAAAATAGTACAGCTACTAAGGAAAACAGTATGAAGATTCCTTGAAAAAAATTAGAACTACCATAAGATCCAGCAATTCCACTTCTGGGTATAAATCCAAAATAACTGAAAGCAGGATTTCTAAGAGATATTTGCACACCCATGTTCATATCAGCGCTATTCACAGTAGTCAAGAGATGGAAGCAACCCAAAAGTTCACTGATGGATGAGTGGATAAACAAAATGTGGTATATACATACAAAGGAATATTATTCAGCCTTCAAAAGGAAGAAAATTCTGACATATGCTACATCATTGAACCTTGAGGACATTATGTGAAGTCAAATAAGCCAATCACAAAAAGACAAATACTGTATGATTCCACTTAAATGAAGTATCAAAAGTAATCAAATTTAACAGCCAGGTGCCATAGCACACACCTGTAATCCCAGCTACTTGGGAGGCTGAGGTGGACCACTTGAGCCCAGGAGTTTGAGTCTAGCTTGGGCAACAGAGAAAGACCCAATCTCTAAAAAAAAAAAAAAAAAAAAAAAAAAAAAAAAAAAAATTTTAATGTAAAATGCTTATCATTAAAAAAGAAAAAGGAATCAAATTCACAGAAACAAAGAAGAATGGTGGTCACCAGGGACTAGCAGGAGGGGAAAAGAGAAGGTGCTGTTTAATGAGTTAGACTTTTCAGATTTTCAAGATGAAAAACTTCTCGAGATCAATTTCACAATGTGAATATACTTAATACTACTGAACTGTACACTTACAATCGGTTAAGATGGTAAATGTTAGGCTATTTTAAAATCACAATAAAAATATGTTTTAATATTTATGGGGCATCTATTATATGGCAAAGTTTTCTAATTGTTTTATTATACCTTGATTCAAATCAAAGTTAAATCACAGGCCATAAAAGTCAATGGCATTTAGTGAAAAACTTAAGTTATAAAGCTGTTGCCAGATAAGATGGAATAATCAAACACCACCTTCTCTCTCCCACTAAAAATGCAGCTATAAAACCTAGACAGAATGCATAAGACAGGCATATGAAAAAAACCAATTGGCTAACAATAAAGTTCCACTGAATGGGCAGTGAGGTTAACATTGTCTCCCCTGGTTCTCCTGCTGCTTGGAGAGCAAGTGTGTTGCAAGGAAGGATAATTAAAGCCCCAATTTTGTCATCAGAGGATCAAAAGGGAGACCCCAATGGAACCAGAAGGTACTGGGGAGATATCAGAGGGGGAGGAGCTCAGAAAAGTAACATCATGAAGTTGTTCATGAACTCCCAAGCTGCACACGTGTGGATCTGGTCCAAATCATACTAAAGGCTTTGAGAACTGAAATAATCAACACCCAGATCACAGACTGGCCACTGAATGTCACATACATGGGACAGATCCAAATAGCACTGCAAAGACTTTCTGAAAATTCATCTGCCATTAGAACCATAGCCTAAAGAGAGTTACAAATTGCAAATTCCCTGAAGCTAATTAGGTAGATTGCCTACCAAGCCAAAAATCACCAACATCCTCTTAGGATTTAAACAAGCCCTATCATCTTATAATATTCAAAATGTCTAGGATACAATCCAAAACCATTCAGCATATGAAGTACTAGGGAAAAACTCAATCTAGAAAAGACAATTGACAGACACCAATGTTGAGATGCTACAAAAGTTGGCATTCTCTGAGACAGATTTTGAAGTACCTATTATAAAAATGTTCCAATAAGTAATCACAAACACTCTTGAAATGATGGAAAAACAAAGTCTCAGCTAAGAAACAGAAGATATTTCTTAAAGATCCAGATAAGAAGTTTAGAGCTGAAAAGCAATAACCAGCATACAAAACTCTTCTAGCTTCCATAGAATCTAGTAAAATTTCTTTTAAAAATTTAAAAACAATTCTGAAAAAGAATAAAAAACTCACTGATGGGCTCAAGGGCAGAATGAAGTCATCAGAGAAATGAGTCAATCACCCTGAAGATAGATTAGTATACATTACCCAATGTGAACAAAAGAGGGAAAAAAAAAAAAGACTGAAAAAAAGTCAGTAAAGCCTCAGGGCCCTAGGGAAAATATCAAAAGGTCTAACACCTTGATCTTGAGGAGTACAATGCTTAAAAAAAAAAAAAAAAAAAAAAAAAATTAAGAAATAATGGCTGTAATAGTTGGCGGTGGTGGCACACATCCATAATCCCACAATTTTGGGAGGCTGAGATGGGCAAATTGCTTGAGCCCAGGAGTTCAAGACAAGCTTGGGCAGCATGGCAAAACCCCATCTCTACTAAAAATACAAAAAGTAGCCAGGCACAGTGGTGTGCACCTGTAGTCACAGCTACTCAGGAGGCTGAGGTGGGAGGATCACTTGAGCCTGGGAGGCAGAGGCTGAAGTGAGCTGAGATCACGCCACTGCACTCCAGCCTGGGCAATGGAGTGAGACTCTGTCAAAATAAAAAAAAGAAATAAAGAAAGGAAGGAAGGGGAAAAAAAGAAAGAAGAAAGGAAGGAAGGAAAGAAGAAAGGAAGGGAGAGAGGAAGGAAGCAAGGGAAGGAGGAAGGAAATTTCCCAAATATGGCTAAAGATATAAACTCCAATTCAAAAGGTTCAGAGATCCCCCCAAATTCAGGAAGTTCAGAGACCCTCAAATAGGATAAATCCAAAGAAATCCATGCCGAGACACATCATAGCTAAAATGGAAAAAACTAAAACATATACAGTAAAAACCTCTAAAGTAACCAGATAGAAACCACGTATCACCTATAGAGGCACAATTCAAATGTCTGTAGATTTCTCATCAGAAACCATGGAAGTCAGAAAGAAGTGGAACAACATTTTTTAAGTGCTGAAAGATCTACCTCTGTTTCATCATTCAAGTCTCAGCTAAAATAGTACCTTCTCAGAAATCTTCCCCAGCCACCTTACTTCTGCCCACATGAATCTACTGATACACCCTATATTATTAATGGTCTTTATCTCTTCCTGAAATTAAGTTGTTTACCTTTTTAGTATCTGTCCCACCATACCAGAGAGCAGGGAACTGGTCTAATTCCTTGCTGTATTCCCAGCACCTAGGAGAAGGGACAGTTAAGCGCTCATAAATATGTTAAAATGAATTAATGGAGCAACAATTGGCATGAGCCTTGAAGAATAAGAATACACTAAACAAAGTAAAAGAGGAACAAACCGGCCGGGTGCAGTGGCTCACGCCTGTAATACCAGCACTTTGGGAGGCTGAGGCAGGGAGGTCACAAGGTCAGGAATTCGAGACCAGCCTGGCCAACATAGTGAAACTCCATCTCTACTAAAAATACAAAAATTAGCTGGGCATGGTGGCGGGGACTCCAGCTACTCAGGAGGCTGAGGCAGGAGAATTGCTTGAACCCGGGAGGCAGAAGTTGCAGTGAGTCAAGATTGTACCACTGCACTCCAGCCTGGGCAACAGAGCAAGACTCCATCTCAAAAAAAAAAAAAAAAAAAGGAACAAACCAGATAAAAAGGTACCTAAAAGACTAAAAGACACATTTTTAAAAAGCATGACATGGCACATTTGGGAAACAGAGCAATTTCAAGTGGTTAGAGCACAGGAAGCACAGAGTGAGTGATAAGAGAGGCCTAGAAAAAGACTGGAAAGCAGGGGAGTGATTGGATCCAATCTGTATTTTAAAACGTACACACAATGAGGTATTTATTCATATTCTGTCTCCTTCTGAAAAGGTTCCAAATGCCTTATATAAGTATATATAATACCCAGTCAAGTTAAAAATGTACATACCTCCATGACTGAGCAAGTTTCTCAAACTGCTAGTCACACCTCATGAATAGGGCCTTGGATCAATTTAGTGAATAGTCTTACTGACATTTTAAAAAATGAAATACAAGAAAATAGAAAGTATCAAGCTATCATATATTGCAATGCTAAGCACTGTTTTGTAAAACGTTTATTTCAATTATATTGGAGTTACATGCACTGAGTAAAGACATAAAATGTATACTGATCTAGACTAGAGCAAGGGTCTGCAAACTACTGCCCTCGGCCCAAATCTAGCCCAACTCTCACCTCCTGGTTTTTTTGGGATCTCACTCTGTCGCCCAGGCTGGAGTACAGTGGCACCACCGTGGACCTCCCTGGCTCAAGTGATCTTTCTGCCTTGATCTCCCAAAGTGCTAGGATTACAGGCATGAGCTACCACACCTGACCCCTACCTCCCAGTTTTTGTAAATGAAATTTCATTGGAACCCTCCCATACCCAATCATTTACATATTGCTTTTGCCCTACATAGGCAGAGTTGAGCAGCTGAGATGAAGATCTTACTTATGTTTATGGCCCTCATTAGATGGTGATGTCCCACCGACCAGTACGCAAACACTATATTCTGTATGCTCATCACAGTGTTTGACACATGGTAAGCCTCCCTTCTTGAACACTGGACCTGTCTAATGGGAAGTTCTGTGTCAACTCAGGCATCCACAGGGACTATTCCCTCTGCCTGGAATGCATTTACCCTGCCCCTTGCTGTAACTTCTCAAGTTGCAGCTTAAGTGCAGTCTCCTTTAGGAAGTGTTCCCTGACCATCCTATCTAAAACAGGACTCCCATTATTATTACATTTTGTCTTCTCCATAGTAATCATTGCAAGTTGTATTTACACTTTCACTTGCATGCTTGTGTTTAATGTCTGATTCCCTTGCTAACCTGTACTCTCCAGACAGGAAGTAACCAGGTCTACCTCAGTCATGCGGTATTCTCAGAGCCTAGCACTGGGACTGGCACATGGTAGGCATTTGGTACTTTATGGAATGAAAGAAGAAAGCCTGACTGAATTGGGACACTTGTAATGCCCAAACTGGTTTTTACTAACTCTGTTTTTAGACTCTCCCTTAGCTAAGAGAGCCAGACAGACTCCATCTTGGCTCTTTCACTGGCAGCCCCTTCCTCAAGGACTTAACTTGTGCAAGCTGACTCCCAGCACATCCAAGAATGCAACTAACTGATAAGATACTGTGGCAAGCTATATCCACAGTCCCCAAGAATTCATCTGATTGATAACACCCAAAGCCCCACGTCTATCACCTTGTAATAGTCATAAAGCCCCTGCACCTGGAACTGTTTACTTTCCTGTAACCATTTATCCTTTTAACTTTTTGACTACCTAACTTCTGTAAAATTGCTTTAACTAGACCCCCCATCCCCTTCCTAAACCAAGGTATAAAAGTTAATCAAGCCCCTTCCTCGGGGCCGAGAGAATTTTGAGCGTTAGCCATCTCTCGGTCACCGGCTAATAAAGGACTCTTAATTCGTCTCAAAGTGTGGCGTTTTCTCTAACACCCCGGGTACAACATAATGGAGGCCCCAGCGAGAAATTAATGCCACTGGGTGAGAGTTGGTCTTGCTCCAGGCTCCCCCGGAAGGACGGCCGGCTCAGAGGGGGTTACTACCTGAGGAAAGAATTTTCAGGTCCCCAAACAGTGACCACCTTCCGGAGGAGAGCGGATTGACTACCATGTCAGTGTCCTAAAATTCAACATCTGAGTCCTCAGCTTCTCACCCCGGGGTCAGGTAGGTCAGATTTGACTTTGTTCTGGTTCTGGTAAGAGGGAAGTGGCCCTGACGAGGGCATCCCTCTTTTGACTCAGCCCGTTACTCTAGGACGCTACTGGGTTGAGCCTTGGTTTTCTGGTAGGCGCCTCTGTGTCTTGGTTTAGGTGGGAAGTGGTCCTGAGCAGGCCCCTCCCTTGGACTTAGCTGAAGACCCAGGATGCTGGGGAGCTGAGCCTTGGTTTCTGGCAGACCGCTCTCTCTCTCTCTCTCTCTCATCTTTCTCTTATTCAAGTTTCTTGGAGAATCTCCAGGAAAGAAAAAAAAAAACTGTTACAAACTCTGTGTGAATGGTGAGTGAGTGTGGGAGGACAAAGGCTTGCGTTTGTCTTCCAGGTTGTAGCTCCACGGCGAAAGCTACAGAGTTTGAGTGGGCCCTCACCTGCAGTTCTGGGGCGACCTCGTAAGGCTTAAGGCAGCATCGGACATAGCTCGATCCCAGCCGGGGGTTTATACCGGCCTGCCAATGCTAAGAGGAGCCCAAGTCCCCTCAGGGGGAGCGGCCAGGTGGGCATCTGACTGATCCCATCACGGGAGGGCCCCCCCTTGTCTGTCTAAAAAAAAAGAAGGAAAAAAACTGTCAAAACTGTTTACCTGCCCTAGGGTCAAATTGTTTGTTTTATGTTTATTGTTCTGTTTAGTGTTTATTGTCTTGTTTAGTGGTTGTCAAGGTTTTGCATGTCAGGACGTCGGTATTGCCCAAGACGTCTGGGTAAAAACTTCTTCAAGGACCTTAGTGCTGATTTTTTTGTCACAAGAGGTTAAATTTCTCATCGGTTGTTCAGGCTGGCCACCACAGTCCTGTCTTTTCTGCCAGAGGCAAGTCAGGTGTTGTTACGGGAATGAGTGTGAAGAACATTCATCTGATTGAAATTTCTGGCACCATGGAAGTTGTGGGCATTTAGATTGCCATACCCCACGTCCAAGTGATTGGACCTCCTCTAGATTAAACCGGTGGTGGGTTCAAAACAGCCACCCTGCAGATTTCCTTGCTCACCTTTTTTGTCATTCTGTAACTTTTTCTGTGCCCTTAAATAGAACACTGTGTAGGGAAACCTACACCCGTCATGCTTTACTTCGTTTAGACTCCTACTCTGTTCCCCTGTGGCTACTCTCTCATCTTAAAAATGACCTGAGTGGTCCCTTTCCCCCTCGTCCCTGCCCCCTACTCTGCACATTTCGGTTTCCACTGCAACAGCAAGTTCAGTGTCTCCAGGACTTGGCTCTGCTCTCGCTCCTTGAACCCTTGAAAGAAAGAGCTAAATTTAAGCTATTTGCCTTTGAGTCATGGAGACACCAAAGGTATTTAGGGTACAGATCTAGAAGAAGAGGGAGAACGCCTAGATCCAACTGACCCAGGAGACCTCAGGCTGGCCTCTAGTCCCCCTCCCTCAATCTTAAAGCTACAGCAATGTGGCAAGTGGTATTAGCTGTTGTGATTTTTCTGTTCTTTCTGGTTATGTTAATTCTGTTTTTCTGATACTCCAGCCCCCCAGGGAGTGAGTTTCTCTGTCCATGTTGGATCTGATACCTCTGCTCAAATTCTGTTAAATTGCCTTCTAAAAAAAAAAAAAAATGGGAAACACTTCCTCCCGGCCTTGCAAGTGTTGGAGCCCCCTCCAATGTATGCTGGAAAATTTTTCTCTTGGTTTTTCAGAGAATTACGGAGTCTGCCTTTAAAAAGGCAAGCTCCGGACACTCTGTGAAGTAGAATGGCCAAGGTTTGGAGTTGGGTGGCCCTCTAAAGGATCATTGAATCCTACAATTGTTCAAGCCGTGTGGTGGGTTGTTACTGGAACTCCCAGCCACCCTGATCAGTTTCCCTATATCAATCAATGGTTAAGTTTGATTAGAAATCCTCCTCCATGGCTCCGTTCATGTGCCATTCACAATTCCACCTCCAAAGTCCTCCTGAACCAGGCCGTGTTTTCACCTCGACCCTCAGCCAGTTCGGCTCCCCATGTTTTGCCTCCCTCTGAAGAAGGGAGGACACGTCTCTTCGAGGAGACGTCCCCTGTGGGCTCACCGCCCAATTGCCTCCCGGCTGTGACCGCGCTGGGAGGAAGCAGCCCCTCTACTACCACTGAGAGAGGCACAAGTTCCTCCAGGTGATGAGCGCTCAGCCCCCTTCCTGGTTTATGTCCCTTTTTCTACTTCTGACTTGTATAACTGGAAAACCCATAATCCTCCCTTCTCTGAAAAGCCTCAGGCTTTGACCTCACTGATGGAGTCCGTGCTCCAGACCCATCGACCCACCTAGGATGACAGCCAACAGCTCCTTTTAACTCTCTTTACCTCTGAGGAGAGGGAGCGCATCTGAAGAGAGGCCAGAAAACACTTCCTTCCATCAACCGGTAGGCCTGAGGAGGAAGCTAGAGACCTCCTGGAGGAGGTCATTCCCTCCACCCGGCCTAATTGGGACCCAAATTCCTCAGGTGGAAGGAGAGCCTTGGACGATTTTCACCGGTATCTCCTCACGGATATTAAAGGAGCCGCTCAGAAGCCCATAAACTTGTCTAAGACAACTGAAGTTGTCCAGGGGCCTGATGAGTCACCAGGAGCGTTTTTAGAATGTCTCCAGGAGGTTTATCGGATTTATACCCCTTTTGACCCGGCGGCTCCCGAAAATAGCCACGCTCTTAATTTGGCATTTGAGGCTCAGGCAGCCCTGGACATTAAGAGAAAGCTCCAGAAACTGAAAGGATTTACTGGGATAAATATCAGTCAGCTTTTAGAAATAGCCCAGAAGGTTTTTGACAATCGAGAGTATGAAAACAGAAACAAGCAACACAGGCAGCTGAAAAGGCCGCTGATAAAGCCTATAAAAGACAAGCAAAAATCTTACTAATGGCTATCCAAGAGGGCAGAAAGGAAAGGCCCCCATTCCAGAAAAAATGGCCAAGGAACCTTGGGTTCCCACCAGAAAAGTAAAAGAGGTGAACAGGCCTCTCTAGGAAAAGACCAATGTGCCTATTGCAAGCAGACTAGGCACTGGAAAAAGGAATGCCCACTACTGCCACAAGAAAAGTCAGAAAACAAAAAGTTCTCACCCTGCCTGCAACAGAAGAGCCTGATTGACAGGGCCGTGAGATACTGTCATCTCTGGATATTGGGGTTTGCGGAGATTGCAAAGCCCTTGTATACTGCTATAAGAGGTAATGGCCCATTGATTTGGACAGACACCGAAGAACAGGCTTTTCAAAATCTGAAAAAGACTTTAACTGAAGCCCCTGCTTTAGCCCTCCCAGATACCTCAAAGCCTTTTCATCTGTTTGTCCATGAGAGCCAGGGAATTGCTAAGGGGGTGCTTACTCAGACTTTAAGACCTTGGAGACACCCAATGGCTTATTTATCTAAGAGGCTGGATCCTGTGGCCTCTGGATGGCCAAGTAGCAGCTAGAGCAAGCCTAGTCCAAGAAACTGATAAGTTAACTCTGGGCCAGGATTTAACCCTTACAGCTCCTCATGCTGTAGAGACTACTACAAAGTGCTTCAGGTAAATGGATGTCAGATGCTTGCATTTTACAATATCAGAGTTGTTGAATCAGCCTCGTTCGACTTTCTCTCCCACATGGTGTTTAAATCCAGCTACTATCCATGACTGTAAGGAACTGTTAGAAACTACCGAAACTGGCCGACCTGATCTTCAAGATGTGGCCCTAGAGAAGGCAGACGCCGCTGTGTTCACAGACGGTAGCAGCTTTCTCAAGCAGAGAGTATGAAAGGTTGGTGCAGCTGTTACCACGGAGACAGATGTGTTGTGGGCTCAGGCTTTACCAGCAAACACCTCAGTGCAAAAAGCTAAATTGATCGCCCTCACTCAGGCTCTCCGATGGGGTAAGGATAAACATATTAACATTTACACTGACAGCAGGTACGCCTTTGCTACTGTGCATGTACATGGAGTCATCTACCAGAAGCGTGGGCTACTCACCTCAGCAGGAAAGGCTATCAAAAACAGATCAAGCAGCTCTCCGGTGCACAACCTGCGCCCAGGTAAATGCCAAGCAAGGTTCTAAACCCAGCCTAGGCCACCGTCTCTGAGAAAACTCGCCAGAAGAAAAGTGGGAAATTGACTTTACAGAAGTAAAACCACACCGGGCTAGGTACAAATAGCTTCTAGTACTAGTAGACACCTTCTCCAGATAGACTGAAGCATTTGCTACCAAAAATGAAACTGCCAATACGGTAGTTAAGTTCCTACTCAATAAAATCATCCCTCAATACGGGCTGCCTGCTGCCGCAGGATGATAATACACCTGCCTTCACCTCGTCCATAGCTCAGTGGGTCAGTAAGGCGTTAAACATTCAGTGGAAGCTCCATTGTGCCTATCGACCTCAGAGCTCTGGGCAGGTAGAACGCATGAACCGCACCCTAAAAAGACACTCTTACAAAATTAATTTTAAAAACCGGTAAAAATTGGGTAAGTCTCCTTCCTTTAGCCCTACTTAGAGTAAGGTGCACCCTTTATCAGGCTAGGTTCTCACCTTTTAAAATTATGTACGGGAGGGCGCCGCCTATCTTGCTTAAGCTAAGAGATGCCCAACTGGCAGAAATATCACAAGCTAATTTATTACAGTACCTACAATCTCCCCAACAGGTACAAGATATCATCCTGCCACTTGTTCAAGGAAACCATCCCAATCCAATTCCTAACCAGACGGGGTCCTGCCATTTGTTCCAGCCAGAACTAGTGTTTGTTAAAAAGTTTCAGAAACAAGGACTCACTCCTGCTTCGAAAAGACCTCACGCCGTCATCCTCACGCCAATGGCTCTGAAGGTGGATGGCATTCCTGCTTAGATTCATCACTCCTGCATCAAAAAGGCCAACAGAGCCCTACTAAAAACAGGGGTCCCCAGGCCTCGGTCAGGCCCCTTTTAAAACTGTGCCTAAGTCAGGATGTGTATTTGCAAACACCACTTGGAGGGCCGGTACCTCTAAGGAAGTCTCCTTTGCAGTTGATTTTATGTATACTGTTCCCGAAGCCAGCCCGTACCCACGAAGAGCAACACAATCTGCTGGTCCCAAAAGCAGGAAGTGTCGACCTTGTAGCAGGATTTGGGTGCTCTGGGAGCCAAACTGGATGTGTGGAAGCGCCAAAGGTGCAGAAAAAGAGCTCCAAAATGTTGACTTTTACCTCTGTCCTGGGAATCACCCTGACGCTAGCTGTCGAGATACTTATCAGTTTTTCTGCCCTGATTGGACATGTGTAACCTTAGCCACCTACTCTGGGGGATCAACCAGATCTTCATTCGGTAACTCGTGCTTCTCATCCTAAATTATGTACTAAAAAAAAAAAAATTGTAATCCTCTTACAATAATATTACGGCATGTCATGGAAATTAACATTTTATATTCCAGGATTTGATGTTGGGACTATGTTCACCATCCAAAACAAATAAATAAATAATAGAAATAAAAATCCTGGTCTCATGGAGCCCACCCAAGCCAATCGGGCCTTTAACTGCTCTAGGTGACCCTATGTTCCAGAAACCCCCTGACAAAGTTGATTTAACTGTTCCTCCACCATTCTTAGTCATAAAAGATACACTCCAAAAAGTTCGAGAAAATCTAGATAGGCAACAACAGGAACGAGAAAATAACATCTCCTGGTATCAAAACATGTTCCACTGGAACCCCTGGCTAACTACTTTAATCACTGGGTTAGCTGGACCTCTCCTCATCATACCATTAAGTTTAATTTTTAGGCCTTGTATATTAAATTGGTTTCTTAATTTTGTAAAACAATGCATAGCTTCTGTCAAACTTATGTATCTTAAGACTCAATATAACCCCCTTGTTAAAACTGAGGAATCGCCTTTCGGCCGGAACCGCCATCTTCCAGTAATTCGCCAAAATGACGAACACAAAGGGAAAGAGGAGAGGCACCCGATATATGTTCTCTAGGCCTTTTAGAAAACATGGAGTTGTTCCTTTGGCCACATATATGCGAATCTATAAGAAAGGTGATATTGTAGACATCCAGGGAATGGGTACTGTTCAAAAAGGAATGCCCCACAAGTGTTACCATGGCAAAACTGGAAGAGTCTACAATGTTACCCAGCATGCTGTTGGCATTGTTGTAAACAAACAAGTTAAGGGCAAGATTCTTGCCAAGAGAATTAATGTGCGTATTGAGCACATTAAGCACTCTAAGAGCCGAGATAGCTTCCTGAAACGTGTGAAGGAAAATGATCAGAAAAAGAAAGAAGCCAAACAGAAAGGTACCTGGGTTCAACTAAAGCGCCAGCCTGCTCCACCCAGAGAAGCACACTTTGTGAGAACCAATGGGAAGGAGCCTGAGCTGCTGGAACCTATTCCCTATGAATTCATGGCATAATAGGTGTTAAAAAATAAATAAATAAAGGACCTCTGGGCTACAAAAAAAAAAAAAAAAAGAGGAATCAATGATTTGATTCCCCAAAAACACAAGTGGGGAATGTAATGCCCAACCTGGTTTTTACTAACTCTGTTTTTAGACTCTCCCTTAGCTAAGAGAGCCAGACAGACTCCATCTTGGCTCTTTCACTGGCAGCCCCTTCCTCAAGGACTTAACTTGTGCAAGCTGACTCCCAGCACATCCAAGAATGCAATTAACTGATAAGATACTGTGGCAAGCTATATCCACAGTCCCCAAGAATTCATCTGATTGATAACGCCCAAAGCCCCACGTCTATCACCTTGTAATAGTCATAAAGCCCCTGCACCTGGAACTGTTTACTTTCCTGTAACCATTTATCCTTTTAACTTTTTGACTACCTAACTTCTGTAAAATTGTTTTAACTAGACCCCCCCCTCCCCTTCCTAAACCAAGGTATAAAAGTTAATCAAGCCCATTCCTCGGGGCCAAGAGAATTTTGAGCGTTAGCGGTCTCTCGGTTGCCGGCTAATAAAGGACTCTTAATTCGTCTCAAAGTGTGGCGTTTTCTCTAACACCCCTGGGTACAACACACTAACTCACTGTGTGGTACTAAGTCCTTTACCCTTGCTGGGTCTCAGTTTCCCTATGGGAGAAGGTGCACATGTCCCTCAATTCCTTGCGACGGCCTCTAAACCAGAAGGGGATGCCAAGGGGCGGGCACACATACCCAAAGGGGCGCCCCCGGAAAGAAAAGCCTGGGGCGGGGCCTCAAAGGGAAGAGAATTCTGAGGGAGGGCGGGGGCCCCGGGGCCTCTGGGCATCAGCGTCATGCGGGGAGGAGCCTGCCGGGGAGGGTCTGACGGGCTTGGAGGCTGGGCCAAAAATGGTAAGTCCTCACCTGTCTGGTCCGGGCTCAAAGAGCCAGGGCGAGGGATGCCCCAGCCTGTTCTGTGCGCGCCTCCCCCTGCCCCGCCCCCGCCATGCCCCAGGACTCCTGCACCCGCGGCTGCACGTTCCCGTTTCCGCCAGCCACCGGAACTGCGGCCCAGCAAAAAGGGAAGTAGGGGAGAGCGCGGCACTGTTCAGCCAACACTAAGAGACAGGTACAGCGCACCCTTGTGCCCGGAGGAAGGATCGAAGCCGTACAGGCTCCATGGCTCCGAAGGAAAAATTAAAATGGCACCTAACCTGGCAATCTCTGTGAGTCCCAGTGGCAGTGTCTCTGCACCTGCTGGGCACATTTGAAAAAATATGAATAGAATTAATTTTTCACCTATTGATTAGATGCTGAGAAACTTCCTAATCTGTTATCTTCTAGATGGCGAGCACCTTGAAGACTGAGATTGTATTGATCATCTCTGACTAACGGGGAATTTGCCTTGCTAGTTTTAAGATGGAGTTGATTTTAAAATGGTGTCACTCTGGCTCTCGTAGGCTCCTGCTTCCCTAACAAAAAGACCTTCAACATCATTAATTATCAGAGAAATGCAAATCAAAACAATGAGATACTACTTCATACCCCTTAGGATGGCTATAATATCTTTAAAAGGAAGATATCACATACTGGTGAGGAGGTGGAGAAATCAAAAGCCTCATACACTGCTGCTGGGATGGGTGCAGTCACTTTCATGGGCGTCCGTGTGAAGAGACCACCAAACAGGCTTTGTGTGAGCAATAAAGCTGTTTATTTCACCTGGGTGCAGGTGGGCTGAGTCCGAAAAGAGAGTCAGCGAAGGGAGATAAGGGTGGGGCCGTTTTATAGGATTTGGGTAGGTAAAGGAAAATTACAGTCAAAGGCGGTTTGTTCTCTCACGGGCAGGAGTGGGGGTCGCAAGGTGCTCAGTGGGGGTGCTTTTTGAGCCAGAATGAGCTAGGAAAAGGACTTTTACAAGGTAATGTCATCACTTAAGGCAAGGACCGGTCATTTACACTTCTTTTGTGGTGGAATGTCATCAGTTAAGGTGGGGCAGGGCATACTCACTTCTTTTGTGATTCTTCACTTACTTCAGGCCATCTGGGTTTATATGTGCAAGTCACAAGGGATGCGATGGCTTGGCTTGGGCTCAGAGGCCTGACATTCCTGCCTTCTTATATTAATAAGAAAAATAAAACAAAATAGTGTTGAAGTGTTGGGGCGGCAAAAATTTTTGGGGGGTGGTATGGAGAGAGAATGAGCGATGTTTCTCAGGGCTGCTTCAAGCGGGATTAGGGGCGGCGTGGGAACCTAGAGTGGGAGAGATTAAGCTGAAGGGAGGTCTTGTGGTAAGGGGTGATATTGTGGGGATGTTAGAAGAAACATTTGTCATATAGAATGATTGGTGGTGGCCTGGATATGGTTTTGGATGAATTGAGAAACCAAATGGAATAACAGAAGGAGAAAAACAGGTATAAAAGGTCTAAGAATTGGGATGACTCAGGATATCTGATTAGAGAGTGCCTAATGAGATTCAGCATAGTCCTGCCAGCAAAGATTATTTATTTACTTCAAGAGTTAAGAGTGGCAGTTTGTGGATAGCACCTGGAGATATCAGCTGTGATGGCTTAGAAAAACAGTGTAAACAAGAGCAGGGCAGTGTAAACAAGAGCAGGGCATGTATGAGTAGTTGAGAACGGTGAATAGGAGTGTGACTAGACAGAAGATAGTAGGGATGACAAGTTTTTTTGGGGCACAGTCTAAGTTGGTCTGGTGTCTGGAATAAGACTGGGGCCTAATAAAAAGGAGCATCTATACAGGAGCTTAAATAGGCTGTACCCTGTAGCATTCTGAGGACAGGCCTGAATTCTGAGAAGGGAAAGTGGTAAAAGTATTGTCCAGTCCTTTTTAAGTTGGTGGCTGAGCTTGGTGAGGTGTGTTTTTAAAAGACCTTTAGTCCATTCTACTTTTCTTGAAGACGGAGGACTATAAGGGATATAAAGGTTTCACTGAATACTAAGAGCCTGAAAAACTGCTTGGCTGATTTGACTAATAAAGGCTCATCTGTTATCAGACTGTATTGAGGTGGGAAGGCTAAACTGAGGAATTATGTCTGACAGAAGGGAAGAAATGACTGCAGTGGCCTTCTCAGACCCTGTAGGAAACGCCTCTACCTATCCAGTGAAAGTGTCTACCTAGACTAAGAGGTATTTTAGTTATCTGACTCAGGGCATGTTGAGTAAAGCTAATTTGCCAGTCCTGGGTGGGGCAAATCCTCGAGCTTGATGTGTAGGGAAGGGAGGGGGCCTGAATAATCACTGAGGAGTAGTAGAATAGCAGATGGAACACTGAGAAGTTATTTCCTTGAGGATAGATTTCCACGATGGAAATGAAATGAGAGGTTCTAAGAGGTGGGCTAGTGGCTTGTACTATAGCATAACCTGCCTTTGCTGGTGTGTGGCGATTAGGCCTGGTGGAACCACCATCAATAAATCAAGCGTGATCAGGATGAGGAACAGGAAAGAAGGAAATTTGGGGAAATGGGGTGAATGTCAGGTGGATCAGAGAGATACAGTCATGGGGGTCAGGTGTGGTATCAGGAATAATGTGGGAGGCCGGATTGAAGTCTGGGCCAGGAACAATGGTAATTGTGGGAGACTCAACAAAGAGTGAGTAGAGCTGAAGGAGCCAGGAAGCAGAAAGTATATGCGTCAGGTATGAGGAAGAAAATAGATTTTGGAAGTTACGAGAACTGTAGAGAGTGAGTTGAGCATAGTTTGTGATTTTGAGGGCTTCTAAAATTATTAGGGCAGCAGCAGTGGCTGCACGGAGACATGATGGCCAGCCTAAAACTGTAAGGTCAAGTTGTTTGGACAAAAAGGCTACAGGATGCGATCCTGGTCCTTATGTAAGAATTCCAACTGCACAGCCCTGCACTTCAGCTGTGTGGAATGAAAAGGGTTGGGATGAGTCAGGGAGAGCTAGAGTGGGGGCAGTTTCTAAAGCTGTCTTCAAGGAATAGAAAGAGGAGTGGGGAAAGGATTTAGGATCTATGGGGTCAGCTAGGTTTCATTTTGTGAGCTTACATAATGGTTTTGTTAGGATGGCAAAACCAGGTATGCAAAGGTGAAAGTATCCAACCATGCCCAGGAAGGAAAGGAGTTGTTGTTTTGTAGAAGGGGTTGGGGTTTGAGAGATCAGTCAGACATGATTGGCAGGGAGAGCATGTGTGTTTTTATGAGAATTATGCCGAGATAGGTAACAGATGAGGAAGAAATTTGGGCTTGATTGAAGTAATGGGGGCTGTCTGTGAAGCTTTGCGGCAGTACAGCCTAGGTAATTTGCTGAGCTTGATGGGTGTCAGGGTCAGTCCAAGTGAAAGCGAAGAGAGGCTGGGATTAAGGGTGCAAAGGAATAGTAAAGAAAGCATGTTTGAGATCTAGAACAGAATAATGGGTTGTAGAGGCAGGTACTGAGGATAGGAGAGTATATGGGTTTGGCACCATGGGGTGGATAGGCAAAACAATTTTGTTGATAAGGCGCAGATCCTGAACTAACTTGTAAGGCTTGTCCGGTTTTAGGACAGGTAAAATGGGGGAATTGTAAGGAGAGTTTATAGGTTCTAAAAGGCTATGTTGTAGCAGGCGAGTGATAACAGGCTTTAATCTTTTTAAAGCATGCTGTGGGATGGAATATTGGCACTGAGTGGGGTAAGGGTGATTAGGTTTTAATGAGGTGGTAAGGGGTGCATGATTGGTTGCCAAGGAGGGAGTAGTTATATCTTATACTTGTGGGTTAAGGTGGGGGATACAAGAGGAGGATGCAAAGGAGGCTTTGGATTGGGAAGAAGGGAGGCAATGAGATATAGCTGTAGTCCAGGAATAGTCAGGGAAGCAGATAATTTAGTTAAAGTGTCTCAGCCTAATAAGGGAACTGGGCAGGTGGGGATAACTAAAAAGGAGTGCTTAAAAGAGTATTGTCTAAGTTGGCACCAGAGTTGGGGAGTTTTAAGAGGTTTAGAAGCCTGGCCGTCAATACCCACAACAGTTATGGAGGCAAAGGAAACAGGCCCTTGAAAAGAAGGTAATGTGTAGTGGGTAGCCTCCATATTGATTAAGAAGGGGACAGGTTTACCTTCCACTGTGAGAGTTACCCAAAGCTTGGCATCCGTGATGGTCTAGGGGGCTTCTGAGGCGATCGGACAGTGTCAGTCTTCAGCCGCTAAGCCAAGAAGATCTGGGAAGGAGTCAGTCAGAGAGCCTTGGGCCAGAGTTCCAGGGGCTCTGGGAGTGGCTGCCAGGTAAGTTGAACAGTCCGATAATCAGTGGGGTCCCACACAGGTGGGACGCGGCTTAGGAGGAATCCCAGGCTGCGGGCATTCCTTGGCCCAGTGGCCAGATTTCCAGCACGTGTAGCAAGCTCCTGTGGGAGGAGGTTCTGGAGGAACGCCTGGCCGCTGCACTTCAGGTGTTTGGAAGTTCTTATGTGCTGGAGATGTGGCTGGGGTTTGTCTCACAGTGGAGGCAAGGAATTGCAACTTTTTTCTATTATTGTACACCTTGAAGGCGAGGTTAATTAAATCCTCTTGTGGGGTTTCAGGGCCGGAATTTAATTTTTGGAGCTTTATTTAATGTCGGGAGCAGATTGGGTAATAAAATGTATTTTGAGAATAAGACAGCCTTTTGACCTTTTAGGGTCTAGGGCTGTAAAGTGTCTCAGGATTGCTGCCAAACAAGTCATGAACTGTACTGGATTTTTTTTAAAATTTATTATTATTATACTTTAAGTTTTAGGGTACATGTGCACAATGTGCAGGTTAGTTACATATGTATACATGTGCCATGCTGGTGAGCTGCACCCACTAACTCGTCATCTAGCATTAGGTATATCTCCCAATGCTATCTCTCCCCTCTCCCCCCACCCAACAACAGTCCCCAGAGTGTGATGTTCCCCTTCCTGTGTCCACGTGTTCTCATTGTTCAATTCCCACCTATGAGTGACAATATGTGGTGTTTGGTTTTTGGTCCTTGTGATAGTTTACTGAGAATGATGATTTCCAATTTCATCCATGTCCCTACAAAGGACGTGAACTCATCATTTTTTATGGCTGCATAGTATTCCATGGTGTATATGTGCCACATTTTCTTAATCCAGTCTATCATTGTTGGACATTTGGGTTGGTTCCAAGTCTTTACTATTGTGAATAATGCCACAATAAACATACGTGTGCACGTGTCTTTATAGCAGCATGATTTATAGTCCTTTGGGTATATACCCAGTAATGGGATGGCTGGGTCAAATGGTATTTCTAGTTCTAGAGCCCTGAGGAATCGCCACACTGACTTCCACAATGGTTGAACTAGTTTACAGTCCCACCAACAGTGTAAAAGTGTTCCTATTTCTCCACATCCTCTCCAGCATCTGTTGTTTCCTGACTTTTTAATGAATGCCATTCTAACTGGTGTGAGATAGTATCTCATTGTGGTTTTGATTTGCATTTCTCTGATGGGCAGTGATGGTGAGCATTTTTTCATGTGTTTTTTGGCTGCATAAATGTCTTCTTTTGAGAAGTGTCTGTTCATGTCCTTCGCCCACTTTTTGATGGGGTTGTTTGTTTTTTTCTTGTAAATTTGTTTGAGTTCATTGTAGATTCTGGATATTAGCCCTTTGTCAGATGAGTAGGTTGTGAAAATTTTGTCCCATTTTGTAGGTTACCTGTTCACTCTGATGGTAGTTTCTTTTGCTGTGCAGAAGCTCTTTAGTTTAATTAGATCCCATTTGTCACTTTTGGCTTTTGTTGCCATTGCTTTTGGTGTTTTAGACATGAAGTCCTTGCCCATGCCTATGTCCTGAATGGTAATGCCTAGGTTTTCTTCTAGGGTTTTTATGGTTTTAGGTCTAACGTTTAAGTCTTTAATCCATCTTGAATTGATTTTTGTATAAGGTGTAAGGAAGGGATCCAGTTTCAGCTTTCTACATATGGCTAGCCAGTTTTCCCAGCACCATTTATTAAATAGGGAATCCTTTCCCCATTGCTTGTTTTTCTCAGGTTTGTCAAAGATCAGATAGTTGTAGATATGTGGCATTATTTCTGAGGGCTCTGTTCTGTTCCATTGATCTATATCTCTGTTTTGGTACCAGTACCATGCTGTTTTGGTTACTGTAGCCTTGTAGTATAGTTTGAAGTCAGGTAGTGTGATGCCTCCAGCTTTGTTCTTTTGGCTTAGGATTGACTTGGTGATGTGGGCTCTTTTTTGGTTCCATATGAATTTTAAAGTAGTTTTTTCCAATTTTGTGAAGAAAGTCATTGGTAGCTTGATGGGGATGGCATTGAATCTGTAAATTACCTTGGGCAGTATGGCCATTTTCACGATATTGATTCTTCCTACCCATGAGCATGGAATGTTCTTCCATTTGTTTGTATCCTCCTTTATTTCATTGAGCAGTGGTTTGTAGTTCTCCTTGAAGAGGTCCTTCATATCCCTTGTAAGTTGGATTCCTAGGTATTTTATTCTCTTTGAAGCAATTGTGAATGGGAGTTCACTCATGATTTGGCTCTCTGTCTGTTGTTGGTGTATAAGAATGCTTGTGATTTTTGCACATTGATTTTGTATCCTGAGACTTTGCTGAAGTTGCTTATCAGCTTAAGGAAATTTTGGGCTGAGACAATGGGGTTTTCTAGACATACAATCATGTCATCTGCAAACAGGGACAATTTGACTTCCTCTTTTCCTAATTGAATACCCTTTATTTCCTTCTCCTGCCTAATTGCCCTGGCCAGAACTTCCAACACTATGTTGAATAGGAGTGGTGAGAGAGGGCATCCCTCTCTTGTGCCAGTTTTCAAAGGGAATGAATGCTTCCAGTTTTTGCCCATTCAGTATGATATTGGCTGTGGGTTTGTCATAGATAGCTCTTATTATTTTGAGATATGTCCCATCAATACCTAATTTATTGAGAGTTTTTAGCATGAAGGGTTGTTGAATTTTATCAAAGGCCTTTTCTGCAGCTATTGAGATAATCATGTGGTTTTTGTCTTTGGTTCTGTTTATATGCTGGATTACATTTATTGATTTGCGTATATTGAACCAGCCTTGCATCCCAGGGATGAAGCCCACTTGATCATGGTGGATAAGCTTTTTGATGTGCTGCTGGATTCGGTTTGCCAGTATTTTATTGAGGATTTTTGCATCCACGTTCATCAAGGATGTTGGTCTAAAATTCTCTTTTTTTGTTGTGTCTCTGCCAGGCTTTGGTATCAGGATGACGCTGGCCTCATAAAATGAGTTAGGGAGGATTCCCTCTTTTTCTATTGATTGGAATAGTTTCAGAAGGAATGGTACCAGTTCCTCCTTGTACCTCTGGTAGAATTCAGCTGTGAATCCATCTGGTCCTGGACTCTTTTTGGTTGGTAAGCTATTGATTATTGCCACAATTTCAGCTCCTGTTATTGGTCTATTCAGAGATTCAACTTCTTCCTGGTTTAGTCTTGGGAGAGTGTATGTGTTGAGGAATTTATCCATTTCTTCTAGATTTTCTAGTTTATTTGCGTAGAGGTGTTTGTAGTATTCTCTGATGGTAGTTTGTATTTCTGTGGGATCAGTGGTGATATCCCCTTTATCATTTTTTATTGCATCCATTTGATTCTTCGCCTTTTTTCTCTTTATTAGTCTTGCTAGTGGTCTATCAATTTTGTTGATCCTTTCAAAAAACCAGCTCCTGGATTCATTAATTTTTTGAAGGGTTTTTTGTGTCTCTATTTCCTTCAGTTCAGCTCTGATTTTAGTTATTTCTTGCCTTCTGCTAGCTTTTGAATGTGTTTGCTCTTGCTTTTCTAGCTCTTTTAATTGTGATGTTAGGGTGTCAATTTTAGATCTTTCCTGCTTTCTCTTGTGGGCATTTGTTGCTATAAATTTCCCTCTACACACTGCTTTGAATGCATCCCAGAGATTCTGGTATGTTGTGTCTTTGTTCTCATTGGTTTCAAAGAACATCTTTATTTCTGCCTTCATTTTGTTATGTACCCAGTAGTCATTCAGGAGCAGGTTGTTCAGTTTCCATGTAGTTGAGCGGTTTGGAGTGAGATTCTTAATCCTGAGTTCTAGTTTGATTGCACTGTGGTCTGAGAGATAGTTTATTATAATTTCTGTTGTTTTACATTTGCTGAGGAGAGCTTTACTTCCAAGTATGTGGTCAATTTTGGAATAGGTGTGGTGTGGTGCTGAAAAAAATGTATATTCTGTTGATTTGGGGTGGAGAGTTCTATAGATGTCTATTAGGTCCACTTGGTGCAGAGCTGAGTTCAATTCCTGGGTGTCCTTGTTGACTTTCTGTCTCATTGATCTGTCTAATGTTGACAGTGGGGTGTTAAAGTCTCCCATTATTAATGTGTGGGAGTCTAAGTCTCTTTGTAGGTCACTCAGGACTTGCTTTATGAATCTGGGTGCTCCTATATTGGGTGCATATATATTTAGGATAGTCAGCTCTTCTTGTTGAATTGATCCCTTTACCATTATGTAATGGCCTTCTTTGTCTCTTTTGATCTTTGTTGGTTTAAAGTCTGTTTTTATCAGAGACTAGGATTGCAACCCCTGCCTTTTTTTGTTTTCCATTTGCTTGGTAGATCTTCCTCCATCCTTTTATTTTGAGCCTATGTGTGTCTCTGCCCAGGAGATGGGTTTCCTGAATACAGCACACTAATGGGTCTTGACTCTTTATCCAATTTGCCAGTCTGTGCCTTTTAATTGGAGCATTTAGTCCATTTACATTTAAAGTTAACATTGTTATGTGTGAATTTGATCCTGTCATTATGATGTTAGCTGGTTATTTTGCTCATTAGTTCATGCAGTTTCTTCCTAGCCTTGATGGTCTTTACATTTTGGCATGATTTTGAAGCAGCTGGTATCGGTTGTTCCTTTCCATGTTTAGCACTTCCTTTAGGAGCTCTTTTAGGGCAGGCCTGGTGGTGAGAAAATCTCTCAGCATTTGCTTGTCTGTAAAGTATTTTATTTCTCCTTCACTTATGAAGCTTAGTTTGGCTGGATATGAAATTCTGGGTTGCAAATTCTTTTCTTTAAGAATGTTGAATATTGTCCCCCACTCTCTTCTGGCTTATAGAGTTTCTGCCGAGAGAGCCACTGTTAGTCTGATGGACTTCCCTTTGTGGGTAACCCGACCTTTCTCTCTGGCTGTGCTTAACATTTTTTCCTTCATTTCAACTTTGGTGAATCTGACAATTATGTGTCTTGGAGTTGCTCTTCTCAAGGAGTATCTTTGTGGCGTTCTCTGTATTTCCTGAATCTGAATGTTGGCCTGCCTTGCTAGATTGGGGAAGTTCTCCTGGATAATATCCTGCAGAGTGTTTTCCAACTTGGTTCCATTCTCCCCGTCACTTTCAGATACACCAATCAGATGTAGATTTGGTTTTTTCACATAGTCCCATATTTCTTGGAGGCTTTGCTCATTTCTTTTTATTCTTTTTTCTCTAAACTTCCCTTCTTACTTCATTTCATTCACTTCATCTTCCATCGCTGATACCCTTTCTTCCAGTTGATCGCATCGGCTACTGAGGCTTCTGCATTCTTCAGGTAGTTCTCGAGGCTTGGTTTTCAGCTCCATCAGCTCCTTTAAGCACTTCTCTGTATTGGTTATTCTAGTTATACATTCTTCTAAACTTTTTTTCAAAGTTTTCAACTTCTTTGCCTTTGATTTGAATTTCCTCCCATAGCTCAGAGTAATTTGATCGTCTGAAGCCTTCTTCTCTCAGCTCGTCAAAGTCATTCTCTGTCCAGCTTTGTTCCATTGCTGGTGAGGAACTGCGTTCCTTTGGAGGAGGAGAGGCACTCTGCTTTTTAGAGTTTCCAGTTTTTCTGCTCTGTTTTTTCCCCATCTTTGTGGTTTTATCTACTTTTGGTCTTTGATGATTGTGATGTACAGATGGGTTTTTGGTGTGGATGTCCTTTCTGTTTGTTAGTTTTCCTTCTAACAGACAGGACCCTCAGCTGCAGGTCTGTTGGAGTACCCGGCCATGTGAGGTGTCAGTCTGCCCCTGCTGGGGGGTGCCTCCCAGTTAAGCTGCTTGGGGGTCAGGGGTCAGGGACCCACTTGAGGAGGCAGTCTGCCCGTTCTCAGATCTCCAGCTGCATGCTGGGAGAACCACTGCTCTCTTCAAAGCTGTCAGACTGGGACATTTAAGTCTGCAGAGGTTACTGCTGTCTTTTTGTTTGTCTGTGCCCTGCCACCAGAGGTGGAGCCTACAGAGGCAAGCAGGCCTCCTTGAGCTGTGGTGAGCTCCCCCCATTTCGAGCTTCTGGGCTGCTTTGTTTACCTAAGCAAGCCTGGGCAATGGTGGGCACCCCTCCCCCAGCCTCGCTGCCGCCTTGCAGTTTGATCTCAGACTGCTGTGCTAGCAATCAGCGAGACTCCGTGGGCATAGGACCTCCGAGCCAGGTGCGGGATATAATCTCCTGGTGCGCCATTTTTTAAGCCCATGGGAAAAGCGCAGTATTCGGGTGGAAGTGACTCGATTTTCCAGGTGCCGTCTGTCACCCCTTTCTTTGACTAGGAAAGGGAACTCCCCGACCCCTTGCACTTCCCGAGTGAGGCAATGCCTCGCCCTGCTTCGGCTTGTGCACGGTGCGTGCACCCACTGACTTGCACCCACTGTCTGGCACTCCCTAGTGAGATGAACCCGGTACCTCAGTTGGAAATGCAGAAATCACCCATCTTCTGCATCGCTCACACTGGGAGCTGTAGACCAGAGCTGTTCCTATTCGGCCATCTTGGCTCCTCTAAAATCTGGATTTTTATATTTGTTGAGAAAGAGCCTAAATGCTATCTGATTTGGGATAAAGAAAAAGGAGCATTAACTTTGACTATGCATTTAGCTCCAGCCACCTTTTTAAGAGTAAATTGCTGGGCAGGAGAGGGAGGGCTAGTCATGGAAGGAAACCGTAAGCCGGACCAGGTGTGAGGAGGGGAGGTGATAAAAAGATTATAGGGTGGAGGAGCAGAGGCTGAGGAAGAATTGGGACCTAGCTTGGCCTGGCAAGGAGCAGCCTGGGGAGGAAGGGAGAGGTCAGATGGGTCTGTAGAAAAGGAATATTAGAAAGACTCAGCGATGCTTGGGGTTGGTACTGAGAGGACAGGCGGGAGGGAAAGAAGGAAGATTTGGGACGAGTTGCACTGGGCACAGAGACTAGGAAGGGACTGATGTGTAAAAGAATGCCTGGACATCAGGCACCTCAGACCGTTTGCCTATTTTACGACAAGAATTATTTAGATCTTACAGGATGGAAAAATTCAAAGTGCCATTTTCTGGCTATTTGTAACTACTGTCGAGTTTGTATTGGGGTCAAGCGGCATTGCAGAAGAAAATAAGGCATTTAGGTTTTAGGCCAGGTGTGAGTTGAAGAGGTTTTAAGTTTTTGAGAACACAGGCCAAGGGAGTAGAAGGAGGAATGGAGGGTGGAAGGTTGCCCATAGTGAAGGAAGCAAGCCTAGAGAAAAGAGACAGTAGAGAAACAGAGGGAAGGGGTTTGGGGGTTCTTACCTTCCAGAAAAGTGGGAAAAGGGGTTGGGGTGCAGAGATAAGAGGTCAGGGCATGGAAATAAGGGATGGGGTGCAGAAATAAGGGATTGGGGCGCAGAGATATAAGAGGTTGGGGCGTGGAAATAAGGGATTGGGGCACAGAGATAAGAGGTTCGGGCGTGGAAATAAGGGATTGGGGGTTCTTGCCCCATAGAAAAGCAGGACTTGCCGCTAAGGGTGAAGAAGAAGGGGTTGAGGGGTACTTGCCCCTCCCCCAGAAAAGCAGAGAAGGGGTAGAGACAAGGAGAGAAGGGGTTGGGGTACTTGCCCCTTCCCCAGAAAAGCGGGACTTGCCGCTAAGGGTGAAGGACCAAAGCAGGCATCCCTGTGTGGTCTGACACCTTTGAAACCTGGGTGAATAATCAGAGAGGTGTCCCTGCAATGATTAAACACCAAGGAAAGGCTGCCTTCCCAGTCCGTGACCAGCGCCGGAGTTTTGGGTCCACGGATAAAACGTGTCTCCTTTGTCTCTACCAGAAAATGAAAGGAATTGAAATTAAGAGAAGGGAGAGATTGAAGTGTGGCACCAAGATTGAAAGGAGAAAGAGGTTGAGGGATAGTGAGGGAGGTTGGAGAAGAGAGTAAGAAGAGGCTGCTTACCAGATTTGAAATTGGTGAGATGTTTCTTGGGCTGGTCGGTCTGAGTACCTGAGGTCGTAAGTGGATCTTTCTCATGGAGCAAAGAACAGGAGGACAGGGGATTGATCTCCCAAGGGAGGTCCCCCGATCCGAGTCACGGCACCAAATTTCATGCGTGTCCGTGTGAAGAGACCACCAAACAGGCTTTGTGTGAGCAATAAAGCTGTTTATTTCACCTGGGTGCAGGTGGGCTGAGTCCGAAAAGAGAGTCAGCAAAGGGAGATAAGGGTGGGGCCGTTTTATAGGATTTGGGTAGGTAAAGGAAAATTACAGTCAAAGGGGGTTTGTTCTCTGGCGGGCAGGAGTGGGGGTCACAAGGTGCTCAGTGGGGGTGCTTTTTGAGCCAGGATGAGCTAGGAAAAGGACTTTTACAAGATAATGTCATCACTTAAGGCAAGGACTGGCCATTTACACTTCTTTTGTGGTGGAATGTCATCAGTTAAGGTGGGGCAGGGCATATTCACTTCTTTTGTGATTCTTCAGTTACTTCAGGCCATCTGGGCTTATACGTGCAGGTCACAGGGGATGCAATGGCTTGGCTTGGGCTCAGAGGCCTGACAGTCACTGTGGAAAACAGTTTAGCCATTCCTCAAAAAGTTAAACATCAAGTTACCATTTGACCCAGAAGTACCTCTCGGTATATAACCAAGAGAAATTAAAACGTGTCCACACAAAAACTTGGACACAAATGTTCATAGCAGTATTATTTATAATAGATAACATATGGAAAAAACCTAAGTGTCTATCAGTAGATGAATGGATAAACAAAAGGTGGTATATCCATACAATAGAATATTATTCAGTATTAAAAAAGATGAAGTACTGATACTTGCCACAACAAGATGGACCTTGAAAACCTTCTGCTGAGTGAAAGAAGCCAGTCACAAGAGGTCACATAATGTATTACTCCATTTATATGAAACATCCAGAATAGACAAATCTGTAGAGACAGAAAGTAGATGAGTGGTTTCTGGGGATAAGGGAAAGGGGGAATAAGGAGTTATTGCTAGTGGGTATGAGGTTTCTCTTTGGGATGATGAAAAATGTACTGAATTAGATAATGGTAATGGTTACACACTTCTGTTAATATACTAAAACCTTCTGAATTGTACATTTTTAAATGGTGAATTGTGTAGAGTGTGTCTCAATTTAAAAACAAAAAAAAAGGAACAGTTCTAATTTTCGGATTGTCCCCAGGTTTGTGGCTCCGATAGTCTGTAGAGCCAGCCCTGAGTGGGCTGCAATCCTCCCATTTCTCCATTCAGCCTGTCAGATGCTGCTCCTCTTCAAGGTTCAGCCCAACACCCTGTCACCCCTCCACAGCCCACCCTTCCCCACCTCTGCCTACCATGGGGAAGCCTTCTGATTTCTTTCAGGGGAGCCTTCCCTTGAGGAGTGTAGTGGTTTAAGCCAAAAGCATTCTCGGACACTGAGTTCATCGTACTTTTCTCTCTACTTTTGTATACATTTGAAACTTTCCATAATAACAGCAAAAAGGACTCTCCCCTCCAGCCTGCCCGGCACTCAAGCAGCTTGTGTATATCTTCGTAGATAAATGTATATTAATGATTGACCTACATGAAGATAAAACAATAAGAAGAATTCCCTCTGCTGGAGTGTAGACCCACACTGCCCTTTTCCCAGCATGGTGGTATCAGGAGAATAGAACAGGGCCTGTGCCTTCTCTTCTCTAATGATCCTTGGCTTGTAAGTTTTTTCCCCAAGAGACCATTCCTTTTATATTTTTATTTTTTTAAAGGTAGGTGAGTTGCCTTTGCAAATCCTTTGCCCATTTTTCCACTGGGATTATTTTTCTTAAAGATTTACAGGAGCTATTTATATATTCTGGATATTGATCTTTTGTCGGGACTGCAAATATTTTTTTCCCTGTGTGAGGCTTATCTTTAATTTTTAACCATATTTCTAGTGATGTCTTTAAAATGCTCTGACCTTCCGTTACTGTTCTTGTTATCTGTCAGTTTAAGGCAGGGTCCCATGTAAGAGTCCATCACTGCGCTTCCTGGAAAATCTGCTAGTGATAAAGGAGGCCGAAGTTTGTCTTCCCTCCTTGCCTTTTCCAGGAAGTGGATTTCATTTCATTCTTCCAGCTCTTATTGCTACCATAGTACAACGGAGTTAAAGGGGCAATCAGAGGCAAGATGACGACTGCATTGTGAGTCACTGCAAGGACTTTGCCTTCAATTCAGAGTAAGATAAGGAGCCAGGGAGGGCATTGAGCAGAGGAGTAGCTACAGCAGTGGTCTAGGCAAGAGATGGCAGTGGCTTGGATTGGGGTGATAGAGGTGGAGGTGGTGAGAAATGGTCAGATTTGGGGTGCATATTGAGGATACAGCCAATAGGCCTTGCCAGTGGATTAGATCAGCAGTGTGAGAGAAAGAAAAGAGACAAGGAGATCCCAAGGTTTTTGGCCTAAGTAACTGTGTCTACTTTTGCTCAAAAAGTAATCAAGTATTTGGGCTAAAAGTTAAGTCAGCTCCACAAATACAGAGACCATCTCTGTTTTGTGACTACTGATCCCCAAGCTACCACAGTGACAGGTACATAAGCACTCAGTAAATATTCGTGGAATACTAAATAACAATCTTTTTACAAATGGGCAGCATCGGTGGTATAGGCTTCAAGCACACCAGAGGACCCATTTTATTTCCACAGCCCTTTGGCATCCATCTTAACTGTCCCAACTTCTCATTCCTGGCCCTCCCTTCCATTGTCATCTCACCCTAGGAAGAGCGCTAAGTCCCCCACTGTATCCCCATGCTTCTGCCTCCTCCATCCTTCTCATGCAGGGTGGCCCAGGGAGTGGGAAGATGGAGTGACAGGCAGCAGGGCCCGAAGGACTGGAGAGCTTTCTCTCCACTCATTTCAGTCCTCCTGTGGTTCTTCTGCCAAGGCTTTTAGCAACTCTGCTCACTATCTGCATTAGCCGCAAGAGGAGTGGATGGGAACAAAAGCAGGATGAGAGGCTCTTGTTCTTTCTCCCTTTCTAGAAGAGGCTAGCAGAGCTCTTCTCACCTTGACATTTAGTGGCAGATATTCATTACCCTAAATATTACACCACCAGCAACAACACCCCCATCATCATCATCATCACCAACCTGTTAATCAAAATAATTGCAATCACCATTTAGTAAATGTTTACCATATGCCAGATGCTACTCATTTCACCTATACTATTGAATTTCATCTGTGAGGACTCCGTGAGGTAGGTAGTATCATCCCCATTTTACAGATACACAAACTGAGACAGTTTCACTTGACCCTTCTTTGGATCCCCTACCCTATTCTTGCTTTGCAAGGCTCACTTCCTCATGCTAAATCCTTTATTGCTGTTTGCAAAACATGCTCAGTTTCTGCTTGCATTTCCGCAGCCTTCAGATTTCAAATCCAAATTTTTTAGAGTCAGGCATGTTCTCACTATATTGCCCGGGCTGGAGTGCTGTAGCTATTCACAGGCATGATCATAGTGCACTGCTGTCTTGAACTCCAGCGTTTGAAGACATACCTTCCCCTCATGCCCTCGACTAAATGCTTACTGCCCAGGAGGGGCTTTTCTTTATCTTTGGTGACCCTGCAGCCTTCAGTCTTTCCCAGATACTCTCTTCCCACTGCCTCTGGCAACTATTTGTGCTCAGGCAAAGGGATGAGTATTGTTCTGCTTGATTTGGGGGAAAAGAATAACTTGTGGATTGAGCTCATAGGAACATGGCACCAGCTGTTCGGGGCTTTTGCTGTTTTACCAAAAATAGCAAAATCTCTTGCCAAAAATCAATCTCTCTCTCTCTCACACACACACACACACACACACACACAGCTTTCTCTTGGCTTGAAAATATTTTGAGGGCACATTGCTCTTGTTCACATGGCAAAGAAAAGTGTGGGTTTCAGTATCAGGCTGACTTGGGTTCAAACAGGCTATACCTGAGCTGGGTCATCATGCCCAAGAAGCATGAGTCAGGGCTGAAATCTACTCGCTGGCTCAGCCAAGCCCCAAGACCTGGCCCAGGGCTGCATCAGCCAAGGAAGGAGTGCCTTTTCCCAGCTGGTCTGCCCAGAAGACTTGCCTTTTTGCAGTGCACCCACTCAGAGGGGGAGTCTTTTCCTAATGCACACAAAGGTGCCTTATGTGAGGGGCAACCATGGTTCAAAGCCTATTTTGCCTCATGCTAGCTGTGCTGCTTAAGACAGGTGACTGTACATATTTATTGTCTTCAGCCAATAATTTGAGAACCCTGACTCTGCAGCAGGCACTGGGCCAAGTGTGGCAGGACCAGTGTGACAAAGTCACGACTCCTGCCTCAGAGAAGCCTGCAGTCTAGTTGAGAGATACTCACTGACAGTTGGATGGGCACTTAACCTAGCACTCCCAGAATAGATGCTATAGAAGATGCTGAAGGAATGGTGTTCCAGGCAGTAGGAACTGCACAGGAAAAGGTAGTGAGATGTAAAACAGCATAGTATCTGCAGAGAACAAAGCACAGTTTGGCATTCCTGAAGCACAGAGGGTCAGGTGGGCTACAGCAGGAGAAAGGGAGAGAGCCTCTGAGGCTCATTTCTCTTATCTCTAAAGCAAGGATGACTATTACCTCCATCAGTGCTGGACCTGATTAGGTATTCAATGCATGATTGCTTCTACGCCTAGGTAGTTTTGAAACTCTGTTACCCAGATTGGAGTGCAATGGCATGATCTCAGGTCACTGCAATCTCTGCCTCCTAGGCTCAAGCGATTCCCCTGCCTCAGCCTCCCAAGTAGCTGGGACCACAGGCACGCACCACCACACCTGGCTAATTTTTTGATTTTTTCAGTAGAGATAGGGTTTTGCCATGTTGCCCAGGCTGGTCTCAAACTCCTGAGCTCAGGCGATCTGCCTGCCTTGGCCTCCCAAAGTGCCAGGATTACAGGAGGGAGCCACTGTGCCCAGCCCTAGTTTTGAAACTTCTCAAAGGCAGGTACCATGTCTGCAGCTATACCCTATCATAGCACACTGCAGCTTTGAGCACCACTGTTTGAAGACATACCTTCCCCTCATGCCCTCGACTAAATGCTCACTAACCAGGAGGGTCTTTTCTTTATCTTTGGTGACCCTGCAGCCTTCAGTCTTTCTCAGATACTCTCTTCCCACTGCCTCTGGTACCTATTCATTCTCAGGGAAGGGGATGAGTATCAGACACTGTGCTGAGAATAAAATCTGTGTTAAATAAGTAGTTTTTGATTGTCTAGTGCTAGCACATATTAAAGATCTAACAAGTATTTGTTGGATGAATGAAATAAGCCAGTCCTGAAACCTGGTCCTTACCTCCTAAATCTGCCTGAGATATGGGGTTGGAGGAGGGTCTTTGGAGAGGAACGAGAAGGAGCAAGCACATCAAAACCTTCTTTCCAGAGGGAGTAGCTGCTTGGACCATAGAGCAAAGCCCTGTGAAGCATTTTCCTTAAACTGGGGGCCCCTGAGTTGCCACAGGGCCTCCACTCTCTGCTTTCTGCTCTCAGGGGCAGGACAGGGGAGCACGGCTGAGGTGTGAGTGGCCAGGGCAGGGGTGCAGGCAGAGCTCCAGTCCCAGAAAATGACTGCTCATGTCGTTCGCTGGGAGTGTAAAGAAGAGGCTGGGGGCTGAAGAGGCAAAGCCCAGGGAATATAAGAAAATCTTAGCTGCAGGGAAAAGTGCTCTTCTTCGCAATGAAGGCAATGAAATTAGAGGTAATTGCGAGACACGGAGATTCGATAAAACCTAGGGAGGCAATCAGGTCAGGGGGGCTGGAACTAGCTTGGGAGATGGAACAGCTGTTCCTCCCCTCCAGCGCCACTGGTAATAGCCCCTGTGTTGTGAGAATTGAACAAACAGTCCTTCCTGGCCCCAACCAGTGCTGCCCTGTAATGGGGGCAGCTGGAGCAGCCAGAGGAGTGGGGGTAGCTTGCCCACCTACGAGACACAAGCTTTCCCCCGAGACACCACCCTGCTGCTGGGGTCTGGAAGCCCAAGAATGGTGGAGCTTGGACCTGCTGTAAGGGCAGAAGGCTAATGGGGATGACTACCATAGGACTGACCTCCCTCTCACCTGCAGGCCACAGGCCACCAGAGGCCCTAGGAGGAGCTAGGGCATGCCCTCCTTCCCTGTTCCCCTGTGTCCTCCTTTTCACTTGCTGAGGATACAGTGGTGAGTAATTCACACCATGAAACAGAATGAAATGTGGAAAGTGCTGGTTAGGAAGCACAGGGCCACGGGGACACATACAGCAGGTGACAGCCCAGCCCAGGTGCTCCTCAGTTTGGGAAAGTCTTTAAGAAGAAGGGGTCTTTAGTGGGGCCTGATGCATGGCTGTGGGGAGAGGAGTCAGTAGGAGGGGATGGTAGCTGAGAAAGCACAAGCACCTTCTGGAAGATGCATTGCACTTCAGAGGCAAGATTTTCTTTCTTTTCTATTTTTTTAAAATTTCTTACTCTAATCTCATGACAGATTAGGGAGGCAGGTTTTGAAGAAGGTTGCTGATGAGATAGAAAAGCAACCTGGGGAGATGCGGTGCAAAGAGTGACCATGATGAAATTAGCACAATGGCTTTGGGAACTGGTGATCCTGGGCTCTACCTGGTTGGCCCTGACCATGGGAGCCCTGGGCCTGGAGCTGCCCTTGTCCTGCTGGGAGGTCCTGTGGTGACTGCCCGCCTACTTGCTGGTATCCTCCAGGTGCTATGCCCTGGGCACTGTGGGTTATGGAGCGGCCACTTTGCCTGATAGCAAGGACACCATACATGAGCTGCAGAATCAGAACCAGGAGCCCAAAGCTGACTCAGCCCACAGACACCCTACCCTCATTCCTGCGCAGACAGCCCTCTCTCCCATTCCCCATTAAAGAGCAAGTTTATTTTCTAATAAAAGAGAGAAAAGAAAAGAAAAGCAACTTGGGGGGAAGGACTATTACGCTGAAAGGAATTACAGTGTAAATGCTTAGGACTATTACACTATTACGCTTAGGGGAAGGACTATTACACTGAAAGGAATTACAGTGTCATGCCATCGCAACTAACATGTCCCACAGCGAGGAATAGCTCAGAAACTCCGCGAAGGCCCTCAGGGGACATTAAGCAGCAGCCAAAGCCTTGGTGATGAAAACCAAGGCATAATATTTTATAAGTTTATGATGAAATAAGTGCCAGAGTAGAACCCAAACTGGACAGATACCAAAAGAACAAGACTGTGTCCTTTGCAGGAACGTGGATGGAGTTGGAGGCCACGATCCTCAGCAAACTAACGCAGGAACAGAAAACCAACCGCATGTTCTCACTTATAAGTGGGAGCTAAATAATGAGAACTGATGGGCACAAAGAGGGGAACAGCAGACACTTGGGCCTACTTGGAGGTGCAGGGTGAGAGGAGGGAGAGGATCAGGAAAAATAACAATCAGGTACTATGCTTAGTGCCTGGGAGACGGAATAATCTGTACAATACAGCCCTGTGACACAAGTTTACCTACATAACGAACCTGCACATGTATCCCTGAACCTAAAATAAAAATTGAAAACAATAAATAAATAAATACAATATGTCAACAAGAACATATGGGAAGAACCATGCCCAAAATGAAATAGTACAAAATGGTCACGCTTGGGTAAGGGATTGTGGCTGATGTTTCTTTTGTTGCTTGTTTAAACAAATTGTTTTTCTTTGTTTGTTTGTTTGTTTTTCTTTGAGACGGTCTCACTCCGTTGCCTAGGCTGGAGTGCAGTGGTGCAATCTTGGCTCACTGCAACCTCTGCCTCCTGGGTTCAAGCAATTCTCCTGCCCCAGCCTTCTGAGTAGCTAGGACTATGGGTACCCACCACCATGCCTGGCTAATTTTTGTATTTTTTAGTAGAGACGAGTTATGATCTCACCACTGTACTCCAGCCTGGGTAACAGAGCAAGACCCTGTCTTTAAAAAATAAATTTAAAAATTAAAAAAAATGTAAAATTTAAAACATGAATAACAGCAAAAAATGGTAGGTTTAGAAAAATGTTGTTTTCAAGCTGCTTGTTATTTCCCTTCTCCCTCAAAACAAGGTCATTCATGGCCGTTGTCAGTGAAAACAAATTATGTTTCCTTCATTCTGCAGCCCAGAGACATTGTGTTCCGCTCAACTCAATCCAACTCAGTAAGCTCTTTATGTGAACATCTTCCCTGCGAAGGTCACCTGCCTAAATGCTAGGGCTGTGGGGTGAGGGAAGGAGACACAAGCGAAAACAAGGGGAGCCCTTGTCTTCAGATTGACTGGAATATAAGGATGAGGAAGGGAATTAGGTTAGAAAGAAAACTGTAGGAATCTTTAGAAGAGTCTCTATGCTAGGACTTGCTCTGCAGGTAGTGAAAAGTGAGGGTGTGATAGGATTAGAGTTGGTTCTTAGGAAGATCATTCCAGGAGCAGTGGGAGGACAGGCAAGAAGAGTGGAGTCAGGAAGGTGAGAGAGCCCAGAGACTGGCCCATGCTTCCAGGGGAGGAGAGCGAGGCTGGGGAAGGACAGCAGTAAGTGCAGCCAAGGAGCCCCCTCTTATTGGCCAGCAGGCTTCTCTTAAGTGTGGCAGGCAGGGAACAGGCTAACTCACCCTGTCTTCATGCCTGAAAGAAGAATGCACCCTAGGGCAGTGGTTCCCAACCTTGGCTGCCCAGTGGGCTCAACTGAGGAGCTTTAAAAATACTAGGTCCTGGGTCCCATCCCCAGATAGTCTAATTTAATAGATTTGGGGTATTTTGGAGCTTTCAGAGGATTCTAATGTGTGATCAAGTTTGAGAGCCACTGCTTTAGAGCACCATCAAACACAAGAGGAGTCCACGCTCCTGGTCCCCAGGCAAGATCTCATGCTTCTGCCTAGAAGAGATGCTGAGCAGCTGGTCACTCTTTTTATTGGGCTCTGAATTTGAAGCTTTTCTGGGGATGTGACAACTATGTCCTCTGCAGCATTGAGAGCACTCAGCTACTTTGGCTCAGTACTACTGATGGCGTTCTGCCTTCTGATCTCTCCTCCTGTGTTCCTCATCACTATGTGTCCACTTCCTTCTGTATGTCCATGCCTTTACCATGCAATTTTGGGAGGGGCAGGAAGAAACCACATGTGTTCAGGGTAACATCTTGACCTGGAAACTCCTTTCTGTCTTTTATGGGAACAGGGGTGCCGGGGAGATTCTGGGCCTTGGGGACATCCAGTCTTCCTAGTCCTCAATGGCTGAATACAGGAAAAAGACATCATTTTAGGTATATTTATAAAGCAGCTGAGCTCTGTCTCAAGATGGCTAGGATGAGCATTTGGAATAAAAAGTTGATATTTGCGATATGTAACCAATACCCGCAGTAATTAGGCATGAAGTTTGGCCATCTCTTCTATGGGTGAGGCCACCCAGAGTTATTCTTGTCTTTCCTCCACCCCATTGAGCATCTCCGATGTGACAAAACTAAAATGCTAGAGGCCTGGGTCCAGCACATGAGGCCAGAAAAGAGTGTAGGTACCTGGGAATGTCAGTCCATTCAGTGTGACCACAGTAAGGGCAATCACCCGGGCAGCTCTCCCAGGAATCTGTCCTTGTGGCCAGCCAGTGGGGTGACTTGCCAGAGTCCATTCCCCTGCCAGTCTATAAGTGGCAAGCTTGGGAGACAGACAGCCAAGGTCCTTTTAGGGATGTGGCTAGCAGCCTCTGCCAGAAACCTAGCATGGGTCAGAGGGATAGTCAGCTGCTGTGAACCACTAGATGCCCTGTCACCAACATGGGGCAAGTTGAAGAGGTAGGAAGAGGGAAGGGAGCAGTGGGGACGCCTTCCCCTGCCACCTTCACAAATCATTACTATCTGCTGGGGGCTGGGCCCCACAGTGCATCTGATAAGGTTGTTAAGTCAGCCGGAACACCTGCCCGGCCATCTGGCACTTTTATCCTCTAGACCGGGCCACACAGGCCTCTTTGCCCACCTCCTCAAAGGCAGTGGGCTGCAGGGGTCCCAGAACACCTGCTGGGGAGAATGAGTGTCCCCCAGCCACCCCACCGCCAAGCCCCAGGTGCTGCAAGGCAGCATTCTGGGTCCCCAGGTAACACTTCAGAAATGCTTCTTTACTTTTTTGAGAGATGGCTCCCTAGCAGCAATGTAGCAGGGGTGGGGGCCCCCGCTAAGGCTGCCTGGAGTTTCAACACAGGTTGATTCTGACCTCACTGAGATAACAGCAATGTAGTAGTGGGGCTGGAACAGGGAGAATTTAACCACGGCTTTTTCTTCTCTTCATATCAGACTAAATTGGAGCAGCAGCCCAGGGATCATTAATCATCTCAAATGCTGGGCTTCAGAATCTTATCTCCAGTATAATCACCTCATCCCCTCTTCTGGGCTCTGGAAACCATAGCATTTGAGGAGAAAGCACAGTACCTATGTTAGCAGATCTTGTTAGGCGCTATCTAGCAGCACGTGACCCGTTAATGTATATATTTAGCTGTTCCAATTGAGTTCTGATTTGTGTTAAGAAAAACACAACTGGGGTTGCTGGAAATGTTCTGTATCCTGGCCCAGATGATGGTTATACATTTATAAAACACCATCAAGCTCTACACTTAAATGTCCTTTATCCATGTTCTCTCTGTCTCTCTCGCTATCTCTTCCTTATCCTTCTATTAATAAGTTTTTTTAAGAAAAATAGGCTGTGTGCAGTGGCTCACGCCTGTAATCACAGCACTTTGGGAGGCCGAGGCAGGTGGATCTCCTGATGTCAGGAGTTTGAGACTAGGCTGGCCAACATGGTGAAACCCCGTCTCTACTAAAAGTACAAAAAATTAGCCAAGTGTGGTGGCGCATGCCTGTAATCTCAGCTACTTCGGAGGCTGAGGCAGGAGAATTGCTTGAACCCGGCAGGTAGAGGTTGCCGAGATCATGCCATTGCGCTCCAGCCTGGGCAACAGAGCGAGACTCTGTCTCAAAAATAAATAAATAAATCTATTTTTTAAAAACAAAAGGCACAATTGAGTGATACTAAACTCTCAAAAGTAGCAACACCACCCTTGCAACCAAGGGGCCTAGGCTGTGTGTGCGCCACTGTAACCTTAGTGGCTGTGATCTCTGGCTGCTCAGGGCAAGGCAGTAGAAGGGGGAAAAGAGGTGGAATTTGGAGGAAAGCACATCTGTATTTGCATCTTGACCCTGCCATTTTCTATGTCACTGTGGACGAGTCATTTGGCCTCTCTGCTCCCCAGTTTCCTCACCTGCAAAGTGGGGATGATATTGCCTGTCTTACTGGTTGTTGCAATTAAGATGACTAAATGGCAACATCTGGCACATTGAAGGCACACACCAAATGGCAGTGCTCATTACCATGTAATAGCTGGCTTCTCCTGCTTCCCCTGTCCTCACCTTACCCTGTCACACCTAGCACCTAAAATAAACTTTGATGTTGCCTGGCACCCTGTCCTCTCCCTTCACCTCCCCTCACCCACCCCAGGATTTCCGCTCCTCATTTCTTTTTATTTTTTTTGAGACAGAGTCTTGCTCTGTCACCCAGGCTGGGGTGCGGTGGTGCAACCTCAGCTCACTGCACCCTCCGCCTCCTGGGTTCAAGCGATTCTCCTGCCTCAGCCTCCCGAGTAGCTGGGATTACAGGTGCCCACCACCATGCCTGGCTAATTTTTTGTATTTTTAGTAGAGATGGGGTTTCACCATGTTGGCCAGGCTGACCTCAAACTCCTGACCTCAGGTGATCCACCCGCCTTGGCCTCCCAAAGTGCTGGGATTACAGGCGTGAGATACCACACCCGGCCAGCCTTGGCTCCTCATTTCAACTGCAGAAGTCCTGCTTATATGACTTGGCCTGACCCATGCAGGTGCTGCCACCCACTGCAGCAAGAGTAGGTCACTCCTTTCTAACATCCATCCTTTGAGATCATCCCAACCCTGACTCTGTGGTCAGTGCCCTCAGCAGCAGCATGGCCCCAACTGTACCTGGGGGCTCAGGAGACACTGGGTTGGAATTCCCATGGTGCATGCAAAGGACATCAACAGCTACTCAACACTTGCCAATGGGGACCAGGGAGTGGTGGTTCCTTAGAGCAGAGGGTATGGGTGGGTGCTATGGTCTGAATGTTTGTGTCCCCTCCAAAATGTATGTGTTGAAATCTAATCCCCAATGTGATGGTAGGAGGTGAAGCCTTTGGGAGGTGATTAGGTCATGGAGGTGGAGCCCTCATGAATGAGATTAGTGCCCTTATAACGGAGGCCTCAGAGAGCTGCTATGCCTCTTCCACCATGTGAGGACACAGCTAGAAGGCTCCATTTATGAACCAGAAATTGAGCCCTCACCAGACACTGGATCTGCCAACACCTTGACTTTGGACTTCCAGCCTCCAGAACTGTGAGAAATCAGTTTCTATTATGTATAAGCTACCCAGCTTATGGTGTTTTGTTATAGCAGCCTAAACTATGACAGTGGGGCAGACCCAGTGCTATTTGTGTCCACTCAGGAATGCAGACCAGTCCAAGGTGAGGTGTTCCAGAGCCTGTCTGTGCTGGGTGGACACATCAGAGGCATGAGACTCACCCATGCACACCCTTTTCCAGCATGCATGCCTGTGCTGCAGTGAATTTACTTTCCTTTATGAACCACCTACATTTGCAAAATCACTCCTTCCTAATGAGCCCACGTTTGCTTCCCTCTCATGCCAACCAGAAGCAGTCTAATCCCTTTTCTACACTCTCAGCATCCAAATATTTGAAGATATTCGTGTCCCTTATCCTCGAAGGGAGCCTCGTGCAGGTTAAAGATCCCCTGTTACTTCAATGGTAGCTCAGACATCAGCCTGAAAAGCAGCCCCTTGCTGTGGGCCCTGCACCATTTTCATCACGGAGGTGGCAAGAGATGAAATGACGATTTTGTCAGTGGGCGATTTTCAGACACAGACCCTTAGGAAAGCATGGCTATTATCACACCAGCTCCCAAGTGCCCACAACAGGCCCTCCTCTGTGCACTTCACACCCTTGTACCATCCTGCACCAGCCCCCACTCCCCTCTCCGATTGATTCCCAGTTCACACTAATTAGGCTTTGCTTGGACTGTAATAGGAACGAGAGCTTTGCCATTTTCTTTAAGGAAACCATGTGAAAGGCTGACCTGCTGGTGGTTGCCAGGCAACCTTGATGATCCTACAGGAGAGACAAACTCGAGAGCGACAGGGCAAGAAAGCCTAGTTAGCAGCTATTGAATATGATCTCTGCTGCACCAAGAGGTGCGAGAAAGCTCTAGTCAGATGTCTTTTTAAAGGGAGTGCGCGTGTGTGTGTGCATTCATGTGTGTGTGTGTGTGTGTGTGTTGGAGAGGCATAGTCAAAGGGAGCTGGGAAAGAATAAAGTAGTGTTATTATTTCAGGTAGAATAATAATAACATACTGTGGCAGGAAAATATATCGAAATATTATACTTTATCTGTTTGCCTTTAGTTTTCCCTCCTGCCCCCTCAATTCTAGTTGCCGGGCAGAACTTGCCCTTCCTCACTTTGGAACAAGACAGAAAGCAGAAGCAGACAGTAGGCAAGGCCCTTCCCCTCTTTTGTAAAATGTTAAGCCACAGAACAAGGAATTGTGTGAGGAGTCTTGGAAGGTGGAGCAAGAGAAGTGTGAAGTTGGAGAAGCAGGATTTTCTGGGGACAATAAGGAGACAGAGGTCTCTGAGTCTCCACTGCTCAAAGACCTGGACATGGCCAGGCACAGTGGCTTACACCTGTAATCCCAGCACTTTGGGAGGCCAAGGCGGGTGGATCACCTGAGGTCGGGAGTTCGAGACCAGCCTGACCAACATGGAGAAACCCCATCTCTACCAAAAATACAAAATTAGCCAGGCGTGGTGGTGCATGCATGTAATCCCAGCTACTCGGGAGGCTGAGGCAGGAGAATTGCTTGAACCCGGGAGGCAGGGATTGTGATGAGTCGAGATCATGCCATTGCACTCCAGCCTGGGCAACAGGAGCGAAACTCTGTCGCAAAAGAAAAAAGACCTGAACTGCCCAGCAGTGCTCCTAAGGGGATGGTGACATGTCAGATGGGTCTAAGCACCTAGGCTCCCAACCTCACCAAGTGTTCCTTAACCCACACACAACACAGTCCCCTGGTGAGAAGGAACTATGCAGAGGGCACAGTGCATAGTCCAGGGAAGTCTGTGGAGCTGGGGAGCTACAGAGGGGCCAGCCTGGTAGGTTGGCATCTGAAACAACCCAGAACATTTGCACAGCCCTGATGGCTGGGAGAGGAAACAATGACTTAGATTGCACTTCCTTCACATGGAGGCAAAACAGGGACACAGAATGGATTTCATGTAGAGCAACTCAAGCTTTTTAGGTGAACACTTTGCTAGTCTCTACCAAACTTTCAATGTCACCTCCCAATAATTTCATTTGTGTTAAGAGGTAACATTTATTGCACTTTTACCATATGCCAGCAGTGTTCTAAGAACTCCACTCTAACAACACAGGAGAGTATCTACTTCTCCTGCACGCTTACCATCACAGACTATTTTCAATCTTTAAAAATGTTGCCAATCCAACCATTGTGAAAAATGGCATCTTATTGTTCTTTTAATGTACATAGCACTGAGTAATAATTTTTCACTTGCATTTCTGTATCATTTGCATTTTAACAATGAGAATGAGTTCATGTATTAACTTGTATATAAAATTAAAGTATATCAAAATAATGGATCCATATGCACTTAAGAATACGGTCTTGAAATATGCGAAGCAAAAATCCATAGAAAAACAAAGTGAAATTAATAAATCCACAGTGGAAGATTTTTACCATATACATAAGATATCAATCAAGTAAGCAAAAATAAGTAAAGATTTGATAACACAATTAAACTTAATCATGTACAAAATATATTGCAATTGCATTATATATGTACATATACATATATGTATATGTATACACACACAACGTATACATATAGACACATACATATATACATATATATTGCTATAGTCTGAATGTTTGCATCATCCCCAAATTTACATGTTGAAACTCCAACCCCCAATGTGACGATATTAGGAGGTGAAGTCTTTTGGAAGGCAAAACACTCATTACTGGGACTGGTGTTCTTAAAAAGAGGCCCCAAAAAGCCCCCTTGCCCCTTCCACCATATGAGGACACAGTGAGAAGGCACCATCTATTCACTAGGAAGAGGGCCTTCACCAGACTCTGAATTTGTCAGCACCTTGATCTTGGACTTCCAGGCTCCAGAACTATGAGAAATAGATTTCTGTTGTTTTTAAACTACCTAGTTTATGGTATTTTTAATAATAGCAGCCTGAATGGGCCATGACATAGACACACAAAACCACGCGTAAATCCAATAAAACTACGTGTATACACACAAACAGTATACAGAGAGCACTCTCAAAAAGTTGATTGTACCATCTGCTACAAAGAAAAACTGGATAAATTATAAAAATCAAAAGTCATAAAGAGCTACAATCTCTGAACACAGTGAAATTTTTTTTTTTTTTTTGAGACAGAGTCTCTTCCGTCACCCAGGCTGGAGTGCAGTGGCACCATCTGGGCTCACCGCAACCTCCGCCTCCTGGGTCCAAGCGATTCTCCTGCCTCAGCCTCCCAAGTAGCTGGGACTACAGGCACCCGCCACCATGCCCGGCTAATTTTTTGTAGTTTTAGTAGAGACAGGATTTCACCATGTTAGCCAGGATGGTCTTGATCTCCTGACCTCATGATCTAACCGCCTTGGCCTCCCAAAGTGCTGGGATTACAGGTGTGAGCCACCGCACCCACCAGAAATAATATTTAAGATTAGTAATTGTTTTAAAAGGATAACCAAATTATCACCTGCTTAGAAAAATAAAATATTTTCCTAAATAACTATTAGGTTAAAAGAAAATTTAAAAATAAAATTACACTTTACTTAGAAATGAAAGACAGTCATCTTTTCTAGTTTTCTTAGAGGATAAAAGAAAGAAATGAAAGACAACCAATTGGTTTGAAGATGTAAGCGTAAACCAAAAACTAGGTAAATTATAGGTAGTTAAAAAAATAATCTTGGCACAGGAAAAGCCTTATTAAATATGACACAAACCTCAAAAATCCCAAACAACTGATACATTCAACCACCTAGGAATTTTTTCTTAATGTGGCAAAAACCACCATGGGTAAAGGCAAATGATAAACTAGGAAAAAATATTTACAACTTATATGACAGACAAAAGACTAATTTCCTAATATATAAAGATCTCCAGTAAATCAATAAGAATATAGACTACCAGCCCAAGAGAAAACATGGCCAAAGGATATGAATAGAGAGTTCACAGAAAAGAGAATTTAGGGAAATGGCTCTTGGCTGAGTGTGGTGGCTCATGCCTATAATCCCAGCACAGTGGGAGGCCAAGACGAGAGGATCCCTTGAGCTCAGGAGTTTGAGAACAACCTGGGCAATATGATGAGACCCCATCTCTGTAAAACAATAACAACAAAAACCATAGTGGCACATGCCTGGAGTCCCAACTACCCGGGAGGCTGAGGCAGGAGAATGTCTTGAACTCAGGAGTTTGAGGCTGCAGTGAGCTGTGATCTCACCACTGTACTCCAGCTTGGGAGACAAAGCGAGACCCTGTCTCTCAAAAAAGAAATGGCTCTTAAAACATATGATATGATATTCTATTGCACTCATAATAAAATTAATTGTAAAATAAAACTCACTGAGATAGTGAAAGAAGAGGACACATGGATGATTATATTCATATAAAGTTTGGAATTTTAGCCAAACTAATTGAAGGTGTTAAAGGTTAGATGAGTGGTTATCTTGAGGGCCAGGGAGTGGGAGGATAAGGGAAAACTTCTGGGTGCTGGTAAATTCTATTTTTTTCTTTCTTTTTTTTTTTTTTTTTTTGAGACGGAGCTTCACTCTTGTTGCCCAGGCTGGAGTGCAATGGCACGATCTCCGCTCACTGCAACCTCCGCCTCCCAGGTTCAAGTGATTCTCCTGCCTCAGCCTCCTGAGCAGCTGGGATTACAGGCGCCTGCCACCATGCCGGGCTAGGTAAATTCTATTTCTTGATTTGGGTGCTGTTATAGATTAATTTACTTTGTGAAAATGAATGGAGCTGTACACTTATTGGTCCATATTTCTTTCTTTCTTTTTTTTTTTTTTTTTTTTTTTTTGAGATGGAGTCTCGCTCTGTCACCCAGGCTGGAGTGCAGTGGCATGATTTTGGCTCACGGCTGCAAGCTCCACCTCCCCAGGTTCATGCCATTCTCCCGCCTCAGCCTCCCGAGTAGCTGGGACTACAGGTGCCCGCCACCATGCCCAGCTAATTTTTTGTGTTTTTAGTAGAGATGGGGTTTCACTGTGTTAGCCAGGATGGTCTTGATCTCCTGACCTCGTGATCCGCCCGCCTCAGCCTCCCAAAGTACTGGGATTATAGGCATGAGCCCCGTGCCCGGCTGGTCCATATTTCTTTATGCTACATGTCAATAAAAATTACTTTAATATACTGCATTGAGATATTATTTTTCACTGATTAGGTTGGCAAGGAGCAAATCATCTGGTGGTGCATTTTGTTAATAAGGGGAAAAGGCTTTCCTCATGTATTACTGATGAGAGTGCAGATTAATAAAGCTTCAATAAGGAGATGACATTAACATCTGTAGAAATTACTAATGCACATATCCTCTGGCTGCATTTCCATCTCCAGGAACTTACCCTACAATAATACTTGCACCTTTACAATGACATAATGCATGCCCACGTCATTGAGAGACAAAACAATGGAAAGCTAATTAAACATCCATCAACAGGGAACTAACTAAATAGTGACAGCAGTGGCTCATTCCTGTAATTAATCCCAGCAATTTAGGAGGCCAAGGTGGGAAGATCGCTTGAGCCCAGGAGTTCAAGACCAGACTCAGCAATATAGTGAGACCCCGTGTCTATTTCTGAAAAAAAAAAAAATTGACCTATGGTTTTGTATAGAGTTGGCATTAGAGGAAACTGAAAAACACACACATCAATTATCTCTACTATTCTTGCAACTTTCCATAACTCTAAAATTATTTAAGAATAAAAAGTGAAAGAGATTCGAAGCGGTGGCTCATGCCTGTAATCTCAGCACTTTGGCATGCCAAGGCGGGCAGATCACCTAAGGTCAGGAGTTCGAGACCAGCCTGGCCAACATGGTTAAACCCCGTTTATACTACAAATACAAAACATAGCCCAGCGCGGTGCCATGTGCCTGTAATCCCAGCGACTCGGGAGACTGAGACAGGAGAATCACTTGAACCCAGGAGGCGGAGGTTGCAGTGATCCAAGATCATGCCACTGCACTCCAGCCTGGGCAACAGAGCGAGACTTCATCTAAAAAAATTAAAATAAAATAAAGCAAAAGAAGAGTTAACAGAAGGAAGGTTGGTGACACATTAAAAAAAGAGAGAGAGAGGAAAAGAGTCAGAAAAGCAAAATTAAACAATGCCTTAGGTACCTGTGTCTGGTGAACAATGTCCTACCTCCAGGAAATGACAGCCTACTAGGAGTTTTATCCAATTGTGGAGATGAGTGTTCAGGCTTCTTAATATTGACTTCTTTATGGAAAGCTCCATGTCTTACACAAAATTTGCCAACCAACTATATAAACCATATACAGAGAGAAAATGTATTGAACTAAAAGATCTCTGTGCCTGGTCTCCTTGGAAGTTATATTTCTCATAAATCCATACATTTTCATCAGCTTCTAGGAGTTCAGCTAATGCGTGATCAAATCTGAGGTATGATCTGCTTGCCACCTGCCAAGAAATCAGGATTCTGAACCTACAATCGCTGCAGTAATGACTATGAGGCTCGGGAAGCCTTCGGAGAGTCCCTTGCCCCATTCTTTCAGTATCCGACAAACATTTATCAGTGCATCCTGTGTGCCAGGCATGACTATGTGCTGAGAATATGACATTGAAAAAACATAAAATCCCTGACGTCATGCTGGCTTCAGGCCAGCTAGGAACACAGACAAGTAAACAGGGAAATTAAGCACCATATGACCCATTTTGAGGAAAATCCCACAGTGCTGTAGAAATATATGACAGGAAAACTGAACTCAGACCTAGAGGTGAGGGAGGTCAAAACCATCCCCCACCAAAGGCCTTTCCATTTGAGCCGCAACAGTTCTCCATTCCAAGGGTGGGAAAAAGGAATGGAGCTTGGAACAGGAATAAAAAATCCCAGCCTTTGTGAGATGTAAGGCCCAAAGCACTTTCCTCTAGAGAGCTAGATCCAACAACATTTCTGGGGGAGACATGATGTCAGGGCAGACTGGTTGTCCACAGGCAGGTCCAATAGAGACTGTAATGGTGGGAGGCTTTAGGAGTAGAGAATATACAATTCACCTCTACCAAGAAGAAATTGAAGGGGACGGTGGATAACAGAGCATGTCCTGTGGCTTCCAGATTGATTACCATTTTCCTCCACTACACCTCTAAGCACCGTCCTCCACCACTTAACTGACCTGCTTTGGTCTTTCCAACCCTCGACAGCACCTACATATTAGTCCCAAAGCTTTTGGATGTAGCACTGCTCTCCATGAATATTCCACAGGCAGAAGTTCCCCTGAGCTTTTGCAGGCACAATCTTCAGCATGTTGCCTTGGCCTGGGTATGGACTTAAAACTCAGAAAATTCTTTTTTTTTTTTTTTTGAGGCGGAGTCTCGCTCTGTCGCCCAGGCTGGAGTGCAGTGGCGCGATCTGGGCTCACTGCAAGCTCTGCCTCCCGGGTTCATGCCATTCTCCTGCCTCAGCCTCCCGAGTGGCTGGGACTACAGGCGCCTGCCACCACGCCTGACTAATTTTTTGTGTTTTTAGTAGAGGTGGGGTTTCACCGTGTTAGCCAGGATGGTCTCCATCTCCTGACCTCAGGATCCTCCCGCCTCAGCCTCCCAAAGTGCTGGGATTACAGGCGTGAGCCACCACGCCTGGCCAAGACTCAGAAAATTCTGATTTGAATTGTCACTCTGCTGGTACCTAGCCTTGTGCTTTAGGCACACTTTCTTACCTCTCCAAGCCTCAGATGCTGGATCAGTAAAATTGGGGAAATAGTATGCACCTCATAGAGTGGTTGTGAGAATTCACTGGGATTTATTTAATAAACACTCATTAAACACCTATTATGACAATGTGCCAGGCACAGTAAATGCTCAATAAATGCTAGTTCCTTCCTAAGTTCAAAAGGACTTCCCATCCCTGTTAGGCTTCACTTTCTGGGCCCTACAGTCAGGGTTGGCTTCAAGGCATTTGACTTTTATAGACATACAGGGCCCATGCTTAGAAGGGCCCTACATTTGATTTAATTCTCTATTATTGCCATCTTGAAATTCTTAATATTTTTTAAACAAAGGGCCCCATTTTCATTTTGCACCAGGCCCCACAAATCATGTAGCCTGTTTTTCCCATAACCACTCTGATAGTGGGTTATAAAGTACTTTTATACAGTTATAAGGGACTATTACTATTAAACAAAGCTGGTAGCAATGATATTAGTCAAAATGAATTAAAAATAAATTAATAAAAAATTAATAGCCAAGATGGGGTCACTGAAGTGTCTACCAGACACTTAAGGAAGAAATTATATAAATTCTCTAAAATCTCTCTCAGAAAATACAATCAGCAGGAGTACTTCCTAACTCATCTTTTGAGGCCAACATTACTCTGATACCAAAACCAGACATTATAAGAAAGAAAACTACATACCAATATCTCTTATGAACATAGATGCAAAAATCTTCAACAAATTGTTAACAAACTGAATCCAGCAATATATAATAAGAATTATACACCAAGACCAAATGGGATTTATCTCAGTTATGTAAGGCTAGTTCAACATTCAAAAATCAATTAATATAATCCACTTAATCCACAGGCTAAAGAAGGAAAACCACACAACTTTATCAACAGACGTAGAAAACACATTTGGCAAAATCCAACACCTATTTACATTAGCACCCCCAAAATGAAATATTTTGGTAAAATACTTTGATAAAATCTTTGGTAAAAACTCTCAGAAAAGTAGGAATAGAGGAGAAACTACCTCTACTGGTAAAGAACTTCTACCAAAAAAACCTACAGCTGACATTCTACTTAATGAGAAGCAGAAACTTTCCCACTAACATTAGGAACAAGACAAGGATGTCAAGGATATGTAATCTATGTAAAGAAAACTGCAAAATGCTGAAAACATTAATTTTTAAAAAACTAAATTAATGGAGGCCAGGCACAGTGGTTCATGACTCTAATCCCATCACTTTGGTAGACCGAGATGGGCAGGCTTGAGCTCAGGAGTTCAAGAGCAGCCTGGGCAACATGGCAAAACCCCATCTCTACAAAAAATACAAAAATTAGCTGGGCGTGGTGGCATATGCCTATAGCCTCAGCTACTCGGGAGGCTGAGGTGGGAGGTTGGCTTGAGCCTGGGAGGGAGAGGTTACAGCGAGCCAAGATTGCAGCAGTGCACTGCAGCCTGGGTGACAGAGCCAGACCCTGGCTCAAAACAAACAAACAAAGCAAAACAAAACAACTAAATTGATGGAAAGATATTCCATGTTCATGGATAGGAAGACTCAATATTGCCAAGATTTTAATTCTTTCCAAGTAGATCTATAAATTCAATGCAATACCAATCAAAATCCCAGCAAGTTATTTTGTGCATATCAACAAACTAATTCTAAAATTTATATGAGGCCAGGTGCAGTGGCTCACACCTGTAATCCCAGCACTTTGGGAGGCCAAGGCAGGTGGATCATCTGAGGTCAGGAGTTCGAGACCAGCCTGGCCAACATGGCAAAACCTTGTCTCTACTGAAAATACAGAAATTAGCTGGGCTTGGTGGCAGGCACCTGTAATCCCAGCTACTCAAGAGGCTGAGGCAGGAGAATCGCTTCAACCCAGGAGGTGGAGGTTGCAGTGAGCTGAGATTATGCCATTGCACTCCAGCCTGGGCGACAAGAGCAAAACCCCATCTCAAAAAAATATTAAGTATTAAGTATTATAAGAAAAACTCCAAATCATATTTTTAAAAACCTTCCCCTGAACTGGTAGACAGCCAGGAGACCAAAGAATGGGTTGGAAAAGTCCAGCTTAGTGAGTAGAATGAGTTTATTAGGACTTACATGTGAGACATTCCTGGATGGCAGCAGGGCAGCTTCAGAGATTCATGCTGAATTCCCATCCCTAAGCTGCTTTTAAGCTAATTTTCTGGCTCTTTTCCTACTATGTGTGTGGGATGGGACTATTTTCCTTGGTAGGCTCTCAAACACTCTCCAAGATGTTTGGGTTCTCAGGCATACCTGCTCCTCAGCTGGGCACCATGGCCTTGGCTTATCACCTGGTCTTCAGGATTCAGGCAGCAGACATACACCCTTAAGTAACCTGGCCATAGTGGGGAAACTGTCACACTACATGGAGAAGCCAAAAACCCAGAATGACCAACAGAATCTCAAAGAAGAATAAAGTTGGAGGACTGATACTGCCCAACTTCAAGACTTACTCTAACCCTGCAATAGTCGAGACAGTGTGGTGTGAGAGAAAGAATAAACAAATAGAACAATGGAACAGCATAGAGAGCCCCAAAATAGACCCACATATATTTAGTCAGCTGACCTTTGACAAAGGGGCAAAGGCAATACAGTGGAACAAAGATAGGCTTTTTGACAAATGGTGATGGAAAAAATGGGCATCCACTGCAAAAAAAAAAAAAAAAGTGAATTTAGACACAGATCTTATACCCTTCACAAAAATTAACTCAAAATATATCACAGACCTAAATATAAAATGCAAAACTATAAAACTCCTAGAAGATAACATAGTAGAAAACCTTTATGACCTTGGACATGGTGAGGTCATGGTGATGACTTTTTAGATACAACACCAAAGGCACAATTCATAAAATAATTCACTGTGGCCGGGCACAGTGGCTCACACCTGTAATCCCAGAACTTTGGGAGGCCAGGGCAGGTGGATCACGAGGTCAGGGATTTGAGGCCAGCCCAGCCAACATGGTGAAACTCCGTCTCCACCAAAGATACAAAAAATTAGCTGAGCATGGTGGCGTGTGCCTATAATCCTGGCTACTCAGGAGGCTGAGGCAGAAGAATTGCTTGAACCCGGGAGGCGGAGGTTGCAGTGAGCTGAGATCGCACCATTGCACTCCAGCCTGGGCAACAGGGCGAGACTCCGTCTCAACAAAAAAAAAAAAAGAAAAAGGAAAAGAAATAATTGATAAGCCAGGCTTCATTAAAATTAGACATTTCTCCTCTGTCTAAAACACTGTTAGAAAATGGGAAGACAAGCCACAGGCTGGGAGAAAATATTTTTAAAAGACACATCTGATAATGGACTGTTATTCAAAATAGACCAAGAACTCTTAAAACTCAACAACAAGAAAGCAAACTGATTAAAAAATGGGCCGAAGATCTGAACAGACAATTCACCAAAGCAGACATACAGATGCCCAATACACACATGAAAAGATTCTCCATATCCTATGTCATTGGGAAAGTACCAGTTAACACAGCGAGATACCACTGCATGTCTACGAGAATGACCAAAATCCATAACATGGAAAAAACAAATGCTGGTGAGGACATGGAGCAACATGAACTCTCATTCATTACTGGTGGTAATACAAAATGGTACAGGCACTTTGGAAGATGGTTTGGCAGTTTCTTACAAAACTAAACATATTCTTACCATATATCCAGCAATCATTTTCCTTACTATTTACCCAAAGGAGTTGAAAACTGATGAACAGACAAAAACCGGCACTCAGATGTTTATAGCAGCTTTATTCATAATTGACAAAACTTGGAAGCAACCAAGATGTCCTTCAGTAGGTGAAAGGATAAATAAACTGTGGTAGATCCAGACAAGGGAATATTATTTTGTACCAAATAATCAGGTGCTAAGAGGTGAGATATCAAGCTATGAAAAGACACAGAGAAACTTTAAATGTGTTTTACTAAGTGAAAGAAGCCAATCTGGAAAGGCTGTAGCCTTTTTATGTAGCCTATTGTAAGATTCCAACTGTATGACATTCTAGAAAAAGCAAAAATAGGAAGACAGCAAAAAGATCAGTGGTTGCCAGGAGTTAGGAAGGGAGGGGGGATGAATAGGTGGAGTACAGATTTTTAAGGCCAAGAAACTACTCTGTAGGGTACTATGATGGTGGATATATGCCACTATACATTTGTCCAAATCCATAAAATGTATAACATCGAGAGTGAACCCTAATGCAAACTGTGGACTTTGGGTGATAATGATGTGTCCATGTAGGTTCATCAATGTAACAAATGTATCACTCTGGTGTAGGATGTTGACAATGGGGGAAGGCTGTGCATGTGTTGGAGTAGGGAGTGTAATGGAAACTCTACTTTCTGCTCAAGTTTGCTGTGAACCTAAAACTGTTCTAAGAAAAAAATAAAGTCTATTTAAAAGGAAAAAAACAAATTTACTGTACATCTACTGCTAATTCTGAATTGTTGAATGGGGGCACTGTCAGGATAGTCACAGCAGGAGTCATCATCTCATCTTCTAAGACAGTAATATAGGAAAAAAGAGGAAGCAGAAGGGACAGATCCAACTGTGTGTCCCTGTGTGCATATTTGACATAAATTGCAAACCTCCAGTTCACCCCTTGGCCTCCTGCAGTCAAAAACTCATGAGGGTCACTCAGCCCCAGAGCCTGGAGCAACAAGACATTTTTTACAGAGAGCAAATGTTATTTTAGAATGAAATCCTAGCCAAGGCTGCTGGGGGCTGTAAAAACAAACCCATAAAACCAAGGGTCCTTGGAGCACTTAACAAGATTTCCACCTGATGATAGGAAAACAATTTTATTGAGACTTCCCCCAGGAAATTGGTTTCTCCCAGTCAAGTTGAAAGGCTGAGATCATCTTAGTAATGACAGTGAGGACTAGAAGCAGTCCATCTTCTTTTGACAGTGCTGCATCTCCTGTGCATATTAATTAACTCATCAATTACCTTACCCAGGGTAGGAGAAGCTGAGCCGCTCACAGGCGAGTCTCACAGGGCAGGTCTTCTTGTCCCAGGAATGTCAAGAGCTCGTCTTTATCTTCTCTCAAATGATGTGCTTCAGTGACTAACTGATGACTCCTACAAGCTGTTTTCAGTTGCTGCCTCTGGCATTTTCCTCTGAAAGGCTAGTCTGATGGATAGTATGGTAGACTGCCAAAACAGTGATTTATGTTCATGGTGAAACCAGGACCTTCTTGCTCCCCCTTCCTGGGCAAGTGGCCTTTATCTACATGGTTTAGAACACCCTGGGGAAATATGAAGAGGAAATTGAGTACCTTTTCTTTATCTATAACCTAATTCAAAATTAGTGTGAGCTGTAGTTGTAAATCTCAGATTGATCTGTCCTTAGCTTATTATTTCTTTTTTTTGCCATTTCATTTTACATGATAACAAAAGTATCATGCATTAAGAAGAATTTATAGTTTGCAAAGTGCTCTCTTGTGTATGAGTATATTTGATTCTCACCAAAACCCTATCAGATAGAAAAAGAAGGGTCACCATTCCCCTTTGAGTAAGGAGAACCTACGCGACAGAGGTTAAAGGACTCCCCAGTATCAAACATCAATTTCTACTGTCAAACAAAACAAAGATTGTATTTACTTTTTAGAATAAATTATTAAATATTTCAAAGATATATAAAATACAGAAAATATGAAAAGAGAGCCACATGTCTACTTCTCAGTTTTAACAACTATTAATGTATTTGCTTCAGATGCTTTTTAGCAAAAGATAAAACAATACAAATACAGTTGTCAGTCCAGGCGCAGTAGTTCACATCTGTAATCCCAGCCCTTTGGAGGCTGAGGTGGGCGGATCACTTGAAGTCAGGAATTCGAGACCAGCCTGGCCAACATGAGGAAACCCTGTCGCTACTAAAAATACAAAAATTAGCCGGGTGTTGTGGTGCATGCCTGTAATCCCAGCTATTCAGGAGGCTGAAGCAGGAGAATCGCTTGAATCCAGGAGGCAGAGATTGCAGTGACCTGAGATCGTGCCACTGCACTCCAGCCTGGGTGACAGAGTGAGACTCCATCTCAAAATAAATAAATAAATATAAAAAAATAAAAAATAAAACAATACAAATACAGTTGTCGCCATCCCATTTCTTCCCTTCCCTGCCAGAGGTGATTACTTTCCTGAAGTTGATACATATCCTTCAATCCATGTTATTAAACATTTATTTCAGGCTGGGTGAAGTGGCTCACGTCTATAATCCTACGACTTTGGGAGGCTGAGGGAGGAGGATTGCTTGAGCCCCGCAGTTCCAGACCAGCCTGGGCAACATAGCAAGACCTTGTCTCTACAAAAAAATTAAAAAATTGAGGTGGAGGATCGCTTGATCCTAGGAGGTTGAGGCTGCAATGAGCCATTATCGAGTCACTGCACTCCCTCCTGGATGACAGAGAGACTCTGCCTCAAAACAACAACCACAACAACAAAAAGCCAAACAAAAATAACAACAAATTTACTTCATCTGTATTTACCTATAACAATCTGTATTAGTATCATGCTTTACTTTGTTTTACTTTTGTGTATTCACATGATAGTTTGTGAATCTTTTTATAACTTTTTTTTTCTCACCAAACATAAGTTTCTAGATGTCCAACTGGATACATGTAGAGCTGCAAGTTAATTGATCAATATATTTTTTTCACTGAATTATAGTATGTTATTACATAAATAGACCACAGTTTATTTATCCATTTTCTTATCAATGGATATTTAAGCTGTTTCTACGTCTTACTATTTCCAAGTAGTGCTGCAGTGAACATTCTTGTTCATGGCAAATTATTCGTGGTGACAATGTCTAAAAACTTCTTTAGGGTATGTACCTAGAAAAAGAGTTGTTGGGTCGGTTGAAGGGTATGCACACCTTGAAATTTATTAGATATTGCCAAATTATTCTCCAAAGTGATGGTAGCAATTTATACTTCCAATAGGGATGTCTAAGAATTCCTGTTTCCTCACGTTTTTACTAACAATTGGTGAAAATTCAACACTTGGTGAATTATTAGTCCTGTTAATTTTCCCAACTTGATGGGTGTGATTGGTTGTTATAATTGTTATAATTTGCATTGCTCAGAATGGCCATAATTAAAAAATAAAAAAACAGAAGATGTTGGTGTGGATGTAGTGATCAGGGAATACTTCTACACTGCTGGTGGGAATGTAAATTAGTACAGTCACTATGGAAACCGTGTGGAGATTCCTTAAAGAACTAAAAGTAGAACTACCATTTGATCCAGCAATCCCACTGCTGGGTATCTACCCAGAGGAAAAGAAGTCATTATACAAAAAAGATACTTGCACACGCATGTTTATAGCAGCACAATTCACAATTGCATAATCATGGAACCAACCCAAATGCCCATCAATCAACAAATGGATAAAGAAACTGTGAGATTTATATAAATATATATATATATATATATATATATATATATATATAATGGAATACTACTCAGCCATAAAAAGGAATGAATTAACAGCATTTGCAGTGACCTGGATGAGATTGGAAACTATTATTCTAAGTGAAGTCACTCAGGAATGGAAAACCAAACATCGTATATTCTCACTGATACGTGAGAGCTTAGCTATGAGGATGCAAAGGCATAAGGATACAATGGACTATGGGGACTTGTGGGGGAAGGGTGGGAAGGGGCAAGGGATAAAAGACTACAAATAGGGGGCCAGGTGTGGTGGCTCACGCCTGTAATCCCAACACTTTGGGAGGCCAAGGCAGGAGGATCACCTGAGGTTGGGAGTTCAAGACCAGCCTGACCAACATAGAGAAACCCCATCCCTACTAAAAATACAAAATTAGCCAGGTGTGTTAGAACATGCCTATAATCCCAGCTACTCAGGAGGCTGAGGCAGGAGAATCGCTTGAACCCGGGAGGCAGATGTTGCGGTGAGCCGAGAAGGAGCCGTTGCACTCCAGCCTGGGCAACGAGCAAAACTCTGTCTCAAAAAAAAAAAAAATAGGGTGCAGTGTATACTGATTGGGTGATGGGTGCACCAAAATCTCACAAATCACCACTAAAGAACTTACTCGTGTAACCAAACACCACCTATACTCCAATAACCTATGAAAAAAAGGTTAAAAATAATAATAATTTGCATTGTCCTCATGATTAGTCAAATTGCGCTTCAATCACTAGTTTATTGGCCGCTTGAGTGTCCTTTTCTGTGGATTTCTTGGTCACAACCTTTCAATTTTCAATATTTTTTGTCTTTTTCTTATTAATTTATATAAGTGCTTTAAGTATTCTAGATATTAATTCTTCATTGATCATATGCTTGTAAATATCTTTTCCATCCTAAACTTGATTTTACTTAATTTATGTCTTTTGCCTCTGCTTAAATTTTTAAGTTTAATGTTAATTAAATTTATCTTTTTATTTGTGCTTTTTGTGTCTTGTTTAAGAAATAATTCATTGTCCTGAGGTCATAAAAATATTCTCCTATATATTTTCCTGTTCTAAAAGTTTTTTACATTTTGTCTTTACTCCAAAATGTGAATTTATTTTGGGGTATGGTATGAGGTTAGAAACTTACTTTATTTTCCATGTAAATGTTTCAATTGCCAAACGTCCATAGACCAGTTTTCCACCAGACATGGGTCTGTTTCTGGGCTTTTCATTGTACTGTGTTAGTCTATTTTACTATCTCTATGGCTATTCTACACAGTATTAATTGCTATAGTTTTATGATAAACCTTGTTATTTGGTAGGGAGATCTCTCTACTTCCTTCTCGTGATTCTCTTGGCTATTCTTAGCTGTTTGTCCTCATATAATGTTTAAAATCAATTTGTCAAGTTCACATACACAATAAAAGCCCTGGCTTTCTATTAGAATTGCAATAAATTTATAAATTCATTTAGGACAATTAACATTGTAATGTAATTGCCATCATCCACAAATATGCAATTCCTCTCCATTTATGTAGATCTTCTTTTACGGCCTTCAATAAAATTTTAGAATCTCCTCAATCAGTAGCAAATCATTGTTAGATTTATTCCTAGTTACCTAAGAGTTCTTTTCTTTTTTTTTCTTTTTTTTTTTTTTTTGTGACAGAGCCTCACTCTGTCGCCCAGGCTGGAGTGCAGCTGTGCCACCTCAACCTCCCAAGTAACTGGAACCAAAGGCATTCATCACCATGCCCGGCTAATTTTTTTGTTTGTTTGTTCGTGGTTTTTTTCTTTTTTTTTTTTTCCATGGAAACGGGGTCCCACCATGTTGCCCAGGCTAATCATAAACTCCTGAGCTCAAGCAATCTTCCTGCCTCGGCCTCCTAAACAGCTGGGATTATAGGCATGAGCCACTACCCTCAGCCTTTTTCTTGATATTGTAAGTTAATTTATTAAGTTATCTTTTTAATTAGGTGTTGCTCAGGAACGCTATTGATTTTTTCAAATTGAGAAATAATTCACATAGTATAAAATTCACCTTTTTAAATTATACAGTTTAGTGGTTTTAATATATTCACAAGGTTGGCCAAACACCACTGCTAATTCCAGTACATTTTTATCATCCCGAAAAGAAATCCTGTAACCCGGAGCTGTCACTGCCCGTGTCCTCTTCATCCTAGTCCCTGAAAACCACTTATCTTCTTCCTATAGATTTGACTATTCTGAGAAATAATTTCACATAAATGAAACCATACAGTATGTGGCCTTTTGCATCTGGCTTCTTTCTCTTAGTATAATACTTTCAGATTTCATCCATGTTGCAGCATGTATCAGAACTTCATTCCTTTTCATGGCTGAGTAATATTTCATTATCAGGATAAATATTTGCTTGTCCATGTATTAGCTGAGGGACATTTGAATTGTTTCCACTTTGGGCTATTATAAATAATGTTGCTATGAACATTTGTGTGCAAATTTTTGTATAATATATATTTTCAGTTATCTTGGGTGTGTACCTAAGGGTGGAATAGTTGGGTCATATGGCAACTCTAGTTAACATTTCCAAAGTGGCTACACCATTTTACATTCTCACCAAGCAATAACTGAGGGTTCTAGTTTCTCCACGACTTCACCCACACTTGTTATTGTCCTTTTTAAAAAACTATAGCCATTCCAGTGGGTTTATCTCATTGTGGATTTGATTTGCATTCCCTAATTAATAGTGATGTTGACCATCTTTTCATGTACTTGTTGGCCATTTGTGTATCTTATTTGGAGAACTGTATATTCAAATCCTTTGCACATTTTAATTGGATTGTCTTTGTGTTATTGAGTTGTAAGAGTTCTTTTTTAGTCCTGGATCCTAGACCCTCATCAGATATACGATTTTCAAATATTTTTTCCCATTCTGTAAGTTATCTATTCATTTTTCTTGGTAGTGTCCTCAAAACACGAAAGTTTTTAATTTTTATTAATTCCAATATTTTCTTTGGTTGCTTGAGCTTTAAAAGTTATGTTTAAGAAACCATTGCATAACCCAAGTTTACAAGGACTTACACCTATGTTTTTTTCTAAGAGTTCTGTGATTTTAGCTCTTATATTTAGGTCTTTGATCCATTTTGAGTAAATTTGTGTATATGTGTGAACTACAGGTCCAAGTTTATTCTTTTGCATATGAATATCCAGTTGTCCAGCACTATTTATTGAAGAGACTCTTCTTCTCCCACCAGATTGAATTGGTATCCTTGTTGAAAATCAATTAACTATAGATGTATGAGTTTATCTCAGGACCCTCAATTTTATTCTGTTGATCTATATGTTTACCCTCCTGCCAGTACCACACAGTCTTGATTACTCTAGTTTTGCATTAAGTTTTGAAATTATGAAGTTTGAGTCCTTCAACTTTATTTTTCATTTTAGATAGTGTTTTGGCTACTCTGGGTCTCTTGCATTTCTATATGAATTTTAGGACCAGCATGTCAATTTGTGCAACAACAAAACAAGAAGCAGCAGGAATTTTGATATTGTGTTGGGATTTAGGATTGTATCCACTCTACATGTCAATCTAGGGAGTATTGTCATCTTAACAATAAGTTTGCCAGTACATGAACATGGGATATGTTTCCATTTATTTAGATCTTTTGCTGAGACACTAATGACATCTAAAAGGAAGAAAGAATTTATTTCAGCAATGCTTTGTAGTTTTCAATGTACAAGTCTTGCATGCGCTGCTTTCATTAAATTTATTCCTAAGTATTTTATTCTTTTGATGCTATTACAAATGGAATTGTTTTCTTGATTTCACTTTCAGATTATCCATTGCTAGTGTATAGAACTAGAACTGATTTGTATATTTTGTATGTCCTGCAAACTTGATGAATTTATTAGCTCTAATAGTTTCTTTTGTGGATTCCTTAGTATTTTCTATATACAAAACCATGTCATCTGCAAACAGAGAAATTTTACTTTTTCCTTTCAAATCCTTTTCTTTCTTTTCCTTGACTAACAACCCTGGACAGAACCTCCACTACAATATTGAATAGAAGTGATGAGAATGTACATTCTCTTCTTGTTCCTGATCTAAGGGGAAACTTTTCCTTTCACCATTTGAAATATGTTGTTAGTTATGGATTTTTTGTAGATGCCTTATATCAGGTTTAGGAAGTGCCTTTCTATTCCTACATTGTTGAGGGTTTTTTTTTCTTTTTCTTTTCTTTCTTTTTTCTCAAGACAAGGTCTGACTCTGTCACCCAGGCTGGAGTGCAGTGGTGTGAGCATGGTTCATTGCAGCCTGGACCTCCTGGGTTCAAAAAATCCTCCTGCCTCAGCTTCCAGAGTTGCTGGAACTACAGGCATGTGCCACCACACATGGCTAATTTTTAAAATTTTTTACAGAGGCAGGATCTCGTCATGTTTCCCAGTCTGGTCTTTAACTCCTGGGCTCAAGCAATACTCCCACCTCACCCTCCCAAAGTGCTAGGTTTACAGGTGTGAGTCACCACTTCCTGCCTATTGAGTGTTTTTATCATGAAAATGTGTTAGATTTTGTCAAAAGCTGTTTCTTGTCTGGATTGAGTTGATTGTCTGGATTTTGTCATTTATTCTATTAATACAAAGTGTTATTTTGATTGATTTCCAGATTTTAAAACAACCTTTCATTCCTGGGATAAATCGCTTTTGATCATGATGTATAATCCTTTTGATATATTTATGGATTTAGTTTTCTAATATTTCAGCAAGGACTTTTTCATTTATATTCATAAAGGCTGTTGGTCTGTAGTATTCTCCTCTTGTGATATCTTTGTCTGGTTTTGATATCAGGGTAATACTCAACTCAGAGAAAGAGTTTGGAAATGTTTCCTACTGTTTTATTTTTTGGAAGAGTTCATGAAAGATTGGTGTTAATTCTTTTTGAAATGTTTGGTACAATGCAACAGCGAAAACATCTGGCCTTGTGCGTTTCTTTGTGGGAAGTTTTTTGATTACTGATTCAATCTCTTTACTTGTTATGATCTGTTCAGATTTTCTATTTCTTCTTGAGTCAGTTTCAGTAATTTTTGTGTTTCTAGGAATCTGCCAATTGCATGTAAGTTATCTGTCAGTGTTCGATTATTCATATTCATATTCTCCTATAATGTTATTTACTTTGTAAGATTGGTAGTAATGTTTCCTCTTTCACTCCTGATTCTTAAGTCATTTGAATCTTCTGTTTTTTTCTTCATCAATCTAACTAGAAGGCTTAATTTCAGTGTCATTGATTTTCTCAATTGTGCTATTGATTTTTGAACACTGATACTGTCAAAAAAACTTATTACCTTATAGCATTTATCTGTAGGTTTTCTTACATTTTCTAGTAAAAGCACATTATCTGAAATGACAACTTGGTATCTTCATAGTCACATCCAGTAGCATGTTGATTACAGTTACATTCCTGACTTCAAAGAGAATGTTTCTCATATTCCAATGTTAAGTGTGATACTAACTGTGAATAGATATCTTTTATTAAGGAGAGGCAATTTCCTTTCATTCCAGATTGGCCAAAGGTTTTATCTTAATTCAATATTGAATCTTAGCAAATGCTTTCTAGATTTATTTAGTGCTTTTATTTTTTCTTTTAATCTATTAAAGTCAAGCTAATTTACATGAATAGATTTCTTTCTTTTTTCTCTTTTTCTTTTTCTTTCTTTCTTTTTTTTTTTTTTTTTTTTTTTGAGATGGAGTTTCGCTCTTGTTGACCAGGCTGGAGTGCAATGGCATGATCTCGGCTCACCGCAACCTCCGCCTCCCGGGTTCAAGCAATTCTCCTGCCTCAGCCTCCGAGTACCTGGGATTACAGGTGCCTGCCACCACGCCTGGCTAGTTTTTGGTTTTTAGTAGAGATGGGGTTTCTCCATATTGGTCAGGCTGGTCTCGAACTCCTGACCTCAGGTGATCCACCTGCCTCGACCTCCCAAAGCTGGGATTACAGGCGTGAGCCACCATGCCCGGCCGAATAGATTACTAAATGTTAAAAAGTCTTAGAATCCTGGCCGGGTGCGGTGGCTCACCCCTGTAATCCCAGCACTTTGGGAGGCCAAGGCAGGTGGATCACAAGGTCAGGAGATCGAGACCATCCTGGCTAACGCGGTGAAACCCCATTTCTACTAAAAATACAAAAAAATTAGCCGGGTGTGGTGGCTGGCGCCTGTAGTCCCAGCTACTCTGGAGGCTGAGGCAGGAGAATGGCGTGAACCCAGGAGGCAGAGCTTGCAGTGAGCCGAGATCGCGCCACTGCACTCCAGCCTGGGCGACAGAGCAAGACTCCATCTCAAAAAAAAAAAAAAATTCTTAGAATCCTAGGATAAGACTTATTTGCTTATTATGTGAATTTAGCTTACTAAAAATTTATTTAGGATGATTTACATTTATATTTATAAATAGATTGGCCTATACATTTCTTTCCAATATTTGTTGTGGTTTGTTGTTACTGTTTCTTTCTTTTTTCTTTTTCTTTTTCTTTCTTTTTTTTTTTTTTTTTGCATTGTAACATAAAGATAATCTGTTCCTCAAAGTTATGGTAGAATTTGTGTATAAAACAATCTGAAACGACGATTTGTGTATTTTAGGACAGAGGGTGCTACACTTTTATTAAGATTTACCAATTTAATTGTTATAGGTCTATTAAGCTTGTCTATATCTGCCAGGTGCAGTGGCTCACGCTTATAATTCCAACCCTTTGGGAAGTCGAGGCGGGCAGATTGCTTGAGCCCAGCAGTTCAAGACAAGCCTTGACAACATGGGGAAACTCCATCTCTACTAAACATTAGCCTGGTGTGGTGGCCTGCACCTGCAGTCCCAGCTACTCAGGAGGCTAAGGTGGAAAGATTGCTTGAACCCGGGAGGCAGAGGTTGCAGTGAGCTGAGATAGTGCAACTCTTTCTTTCTTTCTCCCTTCCCTTCCCTTCCCTTCCTTTCCCTTCCCTTTCCTTCCGTTCCCTTCCCTTCCCTTCCCCCTCCCCTCCCCTCCCCTCCCCCCCCTCCCCTCCTCTTCCCTTCCCTCCTTCCCTCCCTCCTCCCTTCCTTCCTTCCTTTCAGAGATTGGGTGGGGGGGGGGGTGGTTCTCACTATGTTCCCCAGGCTGGTCTTGAACTCCTGGCCTCAAGCAGTCCTCCCTTCTAGGCCTCCCAAAGTGCTGGGATTACAGGTGTGAGCCACTGTGCCTCTGGCCTTTGTTGGCTCTTTGTTTTCTATTTTGTTAATCTTTATTGCTAACATTATTATATCTTCTTTTCTACTTTCTTGGAGTTTATGTTGTCTTTTTAGAAATTAACTGAATGATTAGCTTTGTACTTACTTAAAATCTTTCTTTTCTAATATATACATTTAACACTACAAATTTATCTCAAAGTACTATTTTTGCTGTATTCTGCAAGTTTGGGTAAATAGTGTTTTCATTGTTTTTTAGTTTGAACTATTTTTACATTTCCATTTTTAATTTTGTTTTATTCTTAAGTATTTAGAAAGGTGGGGTTTTATTTTGTTTGTTAGTTTTTCCTTAGTCATTTCTTTGTTTTATTTGTGGTTTGTATTTTAGCTTTCAAATATATGGGTTCCTTTGGTTATTTTTTAATTTAATTTTTATTTTTTTTGTTTCCTACACAACACTGATGTACCTTTGCTTATATTTTCAGTGTTGAGTTCTGCTTTTAATATTGATTTCTCATTTTATCTAAATGATATTGATTCTTCAGTATTTTTTGAGATTTTCTTTATGAGGTAGTATTTAACAATTTTTATAAATATTCCACGTGTGCCTGAAAAGGATATGCATTCTTTATTTGTTGAGTGCAGATGCACACACATACACACACAAATAGAGGGATGGGGAATCAATTTACTGATTGTATAGTTAAAATTGTCTGTATTCGTACAGATACTCAAAATATCTTAATGTTTCATCCGTCAGTTTCTGATACAGGTGTACTAAAATATCTCAATATAATTAATTGTAGGTAGTTTTGGTTTATTTCTCTATACAAACCTGCCTTTTTTTCTTTTTCTTTCTTTCTGTCTTTCTTTTTTTTTTTTTTTTTTTTTTGGTAGAGATGGGGTCTCACTATGTTGCCCAGGCTGATTTTGAACTCCTGGTCTCAAGCAATCCTCCCACCTCAACCTTCCAAAGTGTAGGAATTATGGGTACAAGGCATTGCACCCAGCCTTGTTTTTTATATTTTGATGCTGTGTTGTTCAATGTATTCAGGCTCAGAATTGTTATACCTTCCTGGCCAATTACTCTCTTTATCATTAATATCATTATAACATGTTCCTATTTAATGCTTTTCACTTCAAATTCTACATTAACTATTATACAAGGTTGGTTTGGGGTAGTATTGTCTAGAATATTTTTTCTTAACTCTTGATGTTCAAGGTCTGTGTCCATTTGATTATGTATATCTTTCACAATTGGGGTATAGCTGAATTTTTAAATGTCCAAAAATCTCTGTCTTTTGACTGAAACATAGTACATTTAAATTTATTATGATTAGTAATATTAAAATTATTTCTGCCATTGCATTTGTTTTCTATTTACCTTGGGCTTTTTCTTCTCCTTTTCTTTTTCCTTTCCAAACTTCTACTTGATTAATCTCATTTTCTTCATTCTTTTTCTCTACTAATTTGGAAGTTAAACTTATAATTTTTATCATTTTAGCTGTTTTCTTAGCATATTAACATGTACACCTCATTAAGCACAATATAGTTAATATTTGTAAAACATACTGGAATAAAACAAAGAAAATTTAGAACTGAAGCTCTACAAGCCATTTTTAATGTGGTCTATACAATATTGGTTCACCAAAATGTATTGATACTTATTGTCTCATTTTTGACTCCACCTTCCAAATTAGACATCAGTATTATTGTATTTTATAGTCGGTGCTCTTGGGATTTATCAACATATTTTCCCATTTCTATTCTCACTGTTGCTCCTTTTATCTCATTATTTCCTTTTGAGTTCAATTTCATTGCTATCAAAGCCCATCCTTTTGTGTCTTACAATGAAAAAGAGTGTTGAACTTTCTATAGTTTTAGGTCATTTAAAATAGTCTATATTTCAAATTCACTCTGAAGAGTAGTTTAATTAGGTACGGAGTTCTGTGTTGACATTTCACAGCAGCATTTTGAAGATGTCGTCTTGATCTTAATTTTAGCTAGTGAAAACCAATAACAATTCATCTATTGTTTCTTATTAGGAAATATTAAATGAGATACTCGATATCTCATAAGACTGGAATCATACGGCATTTGTCTTTTTGTGACTGGCTTATTTCACTTAGCATAATGTCCACAATGTTCATTCTTATTTTTGCCTGTGTCAGAATTTCCTTCCTTTATAAGGCTGAGTAATATTCCATTATATATGCCTACCACATTTTGCTTATTCATTCAGCCATCAGTAGACACTTGAGCTGCTGCCCTCTTTTTTCTTTCTCTCTTTCTTTCCTTCCTTCCTTTCTTCCTTCCTTCCTTCCTTTCTTCCCTTCTTTCTTTCTATTTATTTATTTATTTATTTATTTATATATTTTATTTATTTATATTTTGTCAGGGTCTCACTCTGTTGCCCAGGCTGGAGCACAGTGACATCATCTTGGCTCACTGCAACCTCTGCCTCCTAGATTCAAGTGATCCTCCCACCTCAGCCTCCTAAGTAGCTGGGACTACAGGCACATCTCTCCACGCCCAGCTAATTTTTATATTTTTTTGGTAGAGGCAGGGTTCCTCCATGTTGCCCAGGCTGGTCTCAAACTCCTGGGCTCAAGCAATCTGCCTGCCTGGGCCTCCCAAAGTGCTGAGATTAGAGGTGTGAGCTGTCGTGCCTGGCCTCCATCTTTTGGCTATTGTGAATGGTGGTATATAAACATGGGTCTACAAATATAGAATCACCTCCTTTCTAACTTTAAAGGCCAGGCGCGGTGGCTCACGCCTGTAATACCAGCACTGTGGGAGGCCAAGGTCGGGGGATCACGAGGTCAGGAGACCAAGACCATCCTGGCTAACATGGTGAAACCCCATCTCCACTAAAAATACAAAAAATTAGCTGGGCGTGGTGGCACGTGCCTGTAGTCCCAGCTACTCAGGAGGCTGAGGCAGGAGAATCGCTTGAACCCAGGAGGTAGAGGTTGCAGCGAGCCGAGATCTCGCCACTGCACTCCAGCCTGGGCAACAGGGCAAGACTCCTCCATCTCACACACATACAAAAAATCCCCTAGGCTGGGTACAGCGGCTCACCACCTGTAATTCCAGCACTTTGGGAGGTTGAGACAGGAGGGTCACTTGAGCCCAAGAGTTCAAGACCAGCCTAGGCAACATACGGAGACTGCCCCTTCCTCTCTGCAAAAAAATTAAAAATGAGCCAGGCATAGAGGCACAGGCCTGTGGTCCCAGCTATGCTGGAGGCTGAGGTGGGAGGATAACTTGAGCCCTGGAGGTTGAAACTGCAGTGGGCAGTGATTGTTCCACTGCATTCCAGCCTGGGTGACAGAGTGAGACTCTGTCTCAGGGAAAAAAAAAAAAAAAAAAAAGAGTCTCCTTATCAGGTGCCAAGCACAGTGGTGTGTGCCTGTAATCCCAGCTACTTGGGAGGCTCAGGCAGAAGGATCACTTGAGCCCAGGAGTTCTGGACTGTAGTACACTATGATCACACCTGTGAATAGGCACTGCACTCCAGCCTGGGCAATGTAGCAAGACCCTCCCCCCATCCCACCCCAGAAAATAAAATCTCCTGATCACTTAGAAGGGGAAGTCTCTACTTTCAATGGAAAATTTTAAGAGAGACTTTAAAATATCTCCTGATCACCTAATGTGCACAGTTTTTCACAGGTGGAGCAAATTATGAATTTATCATTTCTTAAGATGATTATATTATTTAAGAATAGCTCGGCCAGAGGCGGTGGCTCACGCCTGTAATCCCAGCACTTTGGGAGGCCGAGGCAGGCGGATCACGAGGGCAGGAGATCAAGACCATCCTGGCTAACATGGTGAAACCCCGTTACTAAAAATACAAAAAAAAATTAGCCGGGCATGGTGGCGGGCGCCTGTAGTCCCAGCTATTCGGGAGGCTGAGGCAGGAGAATGGCATGAACCCGGGAGGCGGAGCTGGCAGTGAGCCGAGATCGTGCCACTGCACTCCAGCCTGGAGGACAGAGCGAGACTCTGTCTCAAAAAAAAAAAAAAAAAAAAAAAAAAAAAAAAAGAATAGCTCTGTGTAACTTATAGAATTGCCCTGGTTACTTTGGCCATTAAAAGCATCACAGGAACCAAGATATTTATGATTCTCTATTATTGGATTTTAATTTCCTAGAGGTAAGTAGAGTCAAAATTCTAAAAGAACTTCTTTCTGAACTAGTGTCACTATATATTCACTATTGCCAAAATCATGTTTTCTTTTTCAAGAACAGCCTTCTCTGGTCTTCAGACATGACAAAATCCATCAGGTGCTTGGTTGGTCCTTGAAATTAAATTTTAAAGCTCTCTTGGTAATCTGGCAAAGGTTTAGAAATATTTGCTGCACAATTGGGATGAAAGATGAGAGATCCAAAGTTTCTTAGAATGCCCGACATGTGTGGGAAGTGAGTGTGATGACTTCATTCAGTACACTGTTCTCTAATTCCACATTTGAGGTGTGTGGTTGTTGGCACAAGACAGGTGCCTCCTTAGCCATCCATAGCAAGCAAGTCTTTTAGCACCTGTAATCCAGTCTCCTTTCCAGAAAAGCTTCATTCTAAAATGTCAACCCATCTAGAAACTCAGTAATGTCTCCAAGATGCCTGACCCTCACAGAATCTTTTGACCTCTGGTCCATGGTTTGTCAATTCCAAGAAATGAATGCATGAGAATATTGAGGAAACTGGCAGTGTCCAGGTTTATCTTTATTTGGCTAATGGCGATGACAGTAAGGTCAGCTGAGCTGCCAATCTGTCCTCCAATTAAGTTCTAATCTGAAGAAGATTTGTTATCCATGATTAAACTCCCACTGTCCTATGAAAAGGGAGTGTCTAGAAGTCAAATTCAAGATGGATCCACCACTTATCAGCTGTGTGGCTTCTGGCACAGCACCTAAAGAATAAACAAACCTGGAGAAAATGACACCTATCTCACAGAGCTGTGATAATTAAATTTAAGGGGGGTTTTTTGGTAGTAGTTGCTATAAAGTTATGTAAAACATTGTGTTGGAGAGCATTGAAAAATGTGAAGTACTATTAAAAATGTAAAAGAAATATTATTATTGGTTTTATTATTATTTGAGGTGTGGAAGGAAGTGGCCAGAAAGTAGATACCAGGAACAGAAGCAAGCTTATTGAGGAGGAGGACAAGGGCAGCTGGGCTGATGATGTATCTGAGTTGAGTAAAAACCACATGCCACTTATCAGCTCTTTACAGATAAGGTCATACTCTCTCATGGTCACCTAATACCCCAGGCAAGATCTGCAGCAACCTGCACAGGTCTGAGACCCAGGCTCCACACCTGCTCTGATTATGCCCATCTGGAACAGTGCCAGATAACGAATAGATGCCTAATAAATACCATCTACTCCCATATTTGTATCATACTATATTTTAATTATAGAAACTACCTAATCGTGTTTCAGAAAATTTGGAAAACATGATAAAAAGAAAACATTTAAAAGCCACCTGTGATCTCTTTAACAGAAACTTTATCATACTTTGATGTACTTCTGTTCTATTTTTTCTGTATGTGTGCTTTCTAAAGCCCTTACTTTAGTGATATCTGTAAAGACAGTTCTATGTTCTGCTAATTTCCTTCCTTAACATTATGAGTATTTTCTTGGCTCATGTTTCAGCAAAAACATTAATTTTAGAGTTGGTAGAATATTCTATCCATTCAACAGATGATGTGCCAGTCTCCTATTGTTGGATATTATGTTGCTTCCATTTTAAAAAATATTAAACAATGTGACAACGGACACCTTTATGTATCTAGCATTTTCTGTATTGAATATTATTTTATTTATTTGAGACAGAGTTTCCCTCTTGTTGCCCAGGCTGGAGTACAATGGTGCCATCTTGGCTCACTGCAACCTCTGCCTCTCGGGTTCAAGTGATTCTCCTGCCTCAGCCTCCCAAGTAGCTGGGATTACAGGCACGTGCCACCACGCCCTGCTAATTTTGTATTTTTAGTAGAGACGGGGTTTCTCCATGTTGGTCAGGCTGGTCTTGAACTCCCGACCTCAGGTGATCCATCTGTCTCGGCCTTCCAAAGTGCTGTGATTACAGGCATGAGCCACTGCACCAGCCCAAGATTATTTTATTAAGATATCCCAAAGAAAAACTGGTCCAAAGGGTGTGAACGTATTTGTGTTTATGACTTTTTTTTTTTTTTTTGTAGAGACAGGGTCCTGCTGTATTGCCCAGGCTGGTCACTATGACCCTTGATACAACTTGCAAAATTGCTTTCCAGTGAATTTAAGCAACTTGCAACCTCCACAGGTGTGAGCACTTATTTCACCATACCCTCTCCAACACTGGGAAGTAGGTTTTTAAATTTTTTGTTAATTCAGTATGTGGAAAATGGTACTCCACATTTTATAATTTACATTTCTATTTTAAATAAAGCAGAAAAATTCCAATTGTTTGTTTAACTTTGTTAAATTTTCTGTTTAACTGTTCATTTATTTTTTGTTTTTGGGGTGCATGTGTGTGTGTGTGTGTGTGTGAAGAGATAAGTTCTTTGTTGCCCAGGCTGGAGTGCAGTGGCACAATCATAGCTCACTACAGCCTTCAACTCCTTGGCCCAAGTGATCCTCCCACCTCAGCCTTCTGAGTAGCTGGGACTACAGGTGCATACCACCATACCCAGCTAACTCTCTTAACTATTTACTAAATAATTTTGATGACTCATATAAGGGAGACAGTGGGTCTTTCCAGCAGAATGAGCACTGGGAACTCAAGGTGAATTAAACAGTCTGAGCTCTGCTTCTTTATCTATAAAATGGTCAGCTTCTAGAATCAAGTGAGATACATCATGTAAAATACTCAGTGAAAAATTAGAAGTGCTTTATAAAGATAATGAATGGAGCATTAATAGTATTACTTACACTCCCTCTAGGGCCTAGAGCTCTAAGATTCACAAATGGAACGGCTGCAAGAAAAATGTCCTGTGTTAAGGAGACAGTCAGGCCAAAGACCAAACAGATTTTCACCAAGAGATAAATGCAGAATCTTTTCTCTGCCCTAATTTTTCTGAATAGGCTAAAAACAATCCATGTTGGCCAAGATTTGGAGTTGATCTAGTACAAAGTTATCTTGGCTTTCAACCAAAATTTTTCAGACACTTGGCTAAGAGAGCAAGTGCATATAAATAAGAACCTGTTTTTCCTTAGGGGGAAATCTACTGCTAATGGAAAAAGAAAATACCCCACTTCTGGCCGTGCGCAGTGGCTCATGCCTGTAATCCCAGCACTTTTGGGAGGCCGAAGCAGGCGGATCACAAAGTCAGGAGATCAAGACCATCCTGGCTAACACAGTGAAGCCCTATCTATACTAAAAATACAAAAAATTAGCCGGGCGTGGTGGCGGGCGCCTGTAGTCCCAGCTACTCTGGAGGCTGAGGCAGGAGAATCTCGTGAACCCGGGAGGCGGAGCTTGCAATGAGCCGAGATCGCACCACCGCACTCCAGCCTGGGCGACAGAGTGAGACTCCGTCTCAAAAAAAAAAAAAAAAAAAAAAGGATAACCCCGCCTTCCATATTTTTGCATGTACAATATTCAAAATGCACATTTAATGAATGAACTGGTAAATGTGACTGTGTGAGAGAGTATGCTAAGACTCAACTATATGTCCCTGTTAGTGGTGCTTTTTACTTGTATGTTGGTTGGCTCATTGCATTCACAAGAATGTATTTTACAGCTGTATTCAGACTGCCAACCAGAAAATGCAAAACAGTGTTATGTTTACATAATAATGGGTGAGTCTGAGAGTAATTAAAATGTTTTCTTCTGTTATTTTTCCACGTATTTATGAATAAGATATTATTCCTTACATTTAAAAATGTAAAGAAAGTTCCATGCGATCAAATATCTGAGTGATAAATGAAAAATATGATTTTTTAAAATGTTTCTCAAATACCTGCATATTTTGAAATATGAAAATGAAAAATAAAAACAAAAAATAAAAACTCACCAGTCTGACTAGGAGGAAATATCCTGCTGCCTGTGTTGGCTGGATGTGGGCAGCACAGATATTTGTGTGTCCGTCCAGGGTTGGGCCTGCAGGGAACCAACCGGAGACAAAAAACAATTTTACTTTCCTTTTTTTTTTTTTTTTTTTTTTGAGATGGGGGTCTCACTGTGTTGCCTAGGCTGGTCTTGAACTCCTGGGCTCAAATGATCTTCCCACCTCCACCTCTTAAAATGCCTGGATTACAGATGTGAGCCACTGCTCTTGGCCACACTTTCCTCTTTACTATAGGAAAAAAACGTAAAAGGATAAGATTGATGATAAATGGGCTTGGTGATATTGACAAAAAGGGGAAGAGGGGCTACTTTTGCCTGGACCCCAGCCCTGTGTACACTGGTCAGGGCTTCTCCCTGCATGCAGAATGCCAGCCCCTATTCAAGAGACATGGAAAGGCCATGACAAGGATATTGTTTTAGAGAGAGGGAGAGAGAGGTGGAAAACCCAGATTTCTCTGTGAACTCTTCCAATCTTTTTGACAAGTACTTCAAATTTTTAAAATACTGTGGGAGCCTCACAAACATTTTTGTGTCCTGTCTGGTTCGTTGGTCGCCAGTTTGCGCCCCCTAGATGCGCACTGGATCGGTAGTGGGTTTGTCATTTTCTGAAGCTCTCACGGCTGCTTTGAAGCCTCAGTTTGTCCTGTGTGCAGGCGAGGACCCGGGCAGGTGGGTGAGTCCCGGTTGGGCGCTGCCTGGGTGTGCTCTGCTCCAGCATGCGTCGGTCGAGAGTGAGTGAGAACACATCTGTGAGCGGTCAGGTGAACCGGGTCTGACCTGCCCAGGTAAGGTGGTGGAAGAATAGGAAATGGCCCTGTGAAAAAGAAAATTTCTGCTAATTGCTCTCCAGACGCCTGCAGTCTCCCCCAGCCTCTTCTCTGGGACCGGGCAGCCACCCACCTGCTATGACCAGCCCGGGGAGGGGACGGGACTGGCTCTGGTGTCTCTTCTGGTCCGGGCACAACTGGATTCAGCACTAATGACGGACTCTACCCTAGCGGAGCGCTGGACCCTGGCAGGAGTAGCAGGCTGCCAGCTGCTGGCCCGCAGACCGGCACCCCCTCCCCCAAAGCGGTTGCCATGGCCACAGGGGACATTTGATGTGAAGCGCGGCTCCCCCCTCTCCACTCGCTTTCTCCGCTCGCCTTCAGGATGACGTCATGAACATCCGTGGCCCTGACAGGCCACCCGTGGGTTGGTCTCGGCTTTAAAGCAGCTGTTCTCCTCTGGCCCGGCAGCCGCGGCGACTGTGTTTGCACCCGGCGGACCATGCCAGGACTACGGACCCGGACAGGACTGATGGCCTCAGAGAGGCAAGTATTCAAGGGGCACTTCACAAACAGCTTCCTCAAACCCCACCCCCTCCCCCGCACTGCGCTGCTGCTTGCACTGCGGCTCCTGGGGGGAAGCAAAGTGCCGGCAGCTGGGTGGTGAGGGGCTTTCTTCCAGAAAGAAACGGAGAGCAAGTGGTCTTCCTCCCTAGCCGCGGCGACCCATGCCAGGTAAAAATCCCAGCCGAGGTCCCCGGTCCCGTCCCCTCCTCCAGGTCAAGGGCTCGGGACTGGAGAAGCAGCCAACTGGAGCTGATATTCGGGAAGCTAAGCCTGAGGTTGCTCTGGAGGGCCGGGGAAGCGAGCGGCCAGGCTTGGCACCCGCCAAACGTGCCTTGCCAAAATGAAGACGAAGGAAGGCGACTCCGGAGCCCAGCAGGTGAGCGCTCCTACGGGATGCTGGGCGGGCTAGAGGTGTGGGGGCGTCTGGTTCCAGTACCTGCTCGGGGCGACGCGGAAACCCGGCTTGCAGTTTGTTTCTCTCGATCCCGCGCCCAGTAGGAGAAAGACGGCCCCACAGCCTCGCGGGAGCCGGCTCTCGCAACCCAGCAGCCCCAAGCCCGCCGCCGCTCCTCCCGCGCTTCTCGCCCCTGATTCTAGATGCAGCTGACTTGTTGCATGCAGAAGAGCAGCTGGGTTCGGCGTTCCAAGCCTCTCCTCTTTGCTTTGCCTGCCACCAGATCTGAGCGCCAGGCTGGCCAGCACCCAGAGAGCGCAGAGCCGCAGGAAAAAATGTGAAAAGTACCAGGAGACCACTGGGTAATCGCCCCAGTGCAAAGGGCCTTTCTTCCTACCCACCGCAATTGCAGCAAATAACTCCAGGGAGGGGAATCAGAGGCGCCGGGGATTGCGCCCTGGGGGAGCCCTATCTGCTGAAAGAGAGCACCTAATGCCGTTACTTCCCAGTGTAGCCTTTCCACTCGGCGGACCAAGCGCCTCTCCTTCGAGTCGCTACCCGCTTGGAGTCGGCTCAGAATCCGGCTGCTAAATAAAGGTCCCTGGAGCCCCTCCCCCAGCGAATCCGAGCCTGCAGCTTCAGCACCAGAGGCTGGACAGCGCCCCGGCCCTAGGGTGCCCATGGTCGGTGCCTGCGCACGGCTCGGCCTCCCAGCCCACGCCACTTGCGCTCGCGGCCCCTCAGACCCCACGCGGAGGAGGTCAGGAGGTGACACAGGTTCGCGGAAGAAAGCAGGACTCATCTTCCTCATTTCTCCAGGGATTTAGGTGTGGGATTCTAGGAGAGCATTCTCTCTCGCCCTGGCCACGACCAGTGGAAAAACTTGGCGCCAAATTTAGGCAATGGTGCGGGGAGCAGAGGCACGATTGCAGGCGGTGAGCAAAGGGGCAAGCGGGACAGAGGATCTACTGTGAGCCCCAGGCTCTGGTGTTCCGTGAAAAATCGCCACATTTAAATCCTGCGCTCCCCCGCGCTCCCTCTCGCTCTCTCCCCCTTCCTTTTTCCCTTCCTTCCTTCCTCCCCGCGCTCTCTGTATGCCTTAATAGGAGTGAGTGAAAGGGAAAGAGTTGGGTGGAGGGAGAAGATATTGAAGCCGAGGTAAGAAGCACATTTTATCTAGGTCTCAACACTCAAGCGTGGATGAAATCTGTTCAAAAAGAACATCAAGGTACGCGTTTTTTTACCCAAAGGAGCCCAAAGTGACCTTTGTATGAGGAGCAAAGATTATTGTTTGGCCAAGAAGGGGAAAGATAGCGGAGGGAGAGACGCTATCACAACAGGGCTAACGGAGGTGGAGAAGGAAGGGAACGGACAGGATTTGGGCACTAGCATGGTTACCAGGCAACCAGTCGCAGCACTTGCCTCCTGTTGCCTTGGTTACGGTGGGTGGCGGGGCTTTGGCCACTGATAATCAGTGAGCACCTTGATTATTTAAAATATCTCCTGGGGAGCCCCTGCTTTGTCTGGGCTAGGTGAGAGGCACATCGATCCCGCGTAAGGCCCCGTCTGGGGAAATCCTGGAAGATGTCTGTTTTTTGTTTGTTTGTTTTTATTTTAAGTCAAGGCGCATAGCAAAGCAACTTACCTTTCCACCACTACAGTCCTCCCCTCCCCCCTCCACCCCGCTGGCTTTATTTCTCCAGGATTTACAATTTGGGCTTTTATATTTTTCATTTAGTCCTTTATACTGAAGGAGCTGAGTTCCTATCCCCACCCTCTCTTTTTCCCCTTTAAAATGAGAAAAAAAATTTTTTTGCTTTTCATGGATGTACAGGAGGGAGACAAGGAAATTGTCCAGGGGTGTCTACTGTAGAGAGAAACTTTCTCCCTGGTTTGATAGTCATCCCTGCCCCACTAAACCACTCCCCTCAGGGGAGAGAGGGCTGAATTCTGGACTACCCCCACTTCTCACCTTGCCCCATAGACCACATAGAAAGCACAGGTAGAGGGAAACGTGTCTCCCTTAGCAAATGGACACTAGCATCACTCTCATTTGATTCCTCAAGATTCTCTTCTCTTCTTCCTCCCCAGCATTACCTTCATAATTAGCAAATACAGCACCTAAAGCTTCTAACCCTCTGAGTTTTTCTGTTTCCCTTGATTGACAAACATTGACTCCACTTTAACCTGTCAGCCTTGCCCTGCCTATGTTCATTAGAAACATCTGGGTAGGAAATTATTTTACTCATAATTTTCCAAAGGCAGCTGTAACATTCTCAGAATGATTTGAGAGGAAATTGCTAGCAAGTTACCAGAACAGCCTGTGCTCTGTGCACTGTTTCATCTCAAATATGTCTAAGTGCCATGAACGTTCTCTTTCCCGAAAAACAGCAACAACAATAACAACAACAAAAAGAAGTTTGTTTTAAACTGAGATATTACTTGACAACACGGGGATGGAGAACATTTCTGTTTCAGGCAGGAACTGTGATATCTTTATCTGTGATGCCCTGAAGCATAAACACAAAGGTCTTTTCTTTTCTCCTCTTGTTCTCTTCTTTTCTGTCCATTTCCTTCATTTATTATTAATATAAAAATTTTTAATCATTATAATTTCAGCATAAGTTTAAAAGGTCAAAAATTCGCTCGGTGAACTGACTTGATAGTTTTGGGGGTATTTACATTAAAATGCTTTTAAAATGCTTTTCTCTCACATGTTACTATGGAAGCTTCCCTTTAGACCAGACCAGACAGCTGGTCTGCTTTTTGTACTTTTCTTCCCAAAGAAGTGCTTTCCTTTATGAATTGTCTGGGGCAGCTATCATTGATCACATCAATAATGTCCCATAGCAACAGTTGTTTTTTTTTTAAATTATTATTCACTTTCTGTTTATTTTCTTTATGGACAAACAGTCTACTTTCAAGAAGACAACTGAGCTCTTATTGGCTGGAAAGGAAGAAGCATTCTTTCATTGGTTGGTGTGTATTGCCTTGTCAACCAATAAGAGGATGCCATTTATCCTTTTCTGACTAGCTGAGTGAGCAGGGTACACAGAAGGATTGAATCTGCCTTAGTTCCATCCAGTAGCAAAGGACAGAACTCAGAGTCCTGGACTCAGGATCTGGAATTGACTTTGGCTAATCCATATTGCACTGACTTGCAAGGATGACATTTTTTACCTATCTATTCGCAGCTTACTTCAACATACCTGCCTTATACATTGTCCTATGGCTTTTTTCCCCCTTCATTTTAGGAGATACTGTGATCATCTTTCCAAGTCAGTGCAGGTTGTTGTTACCAGCACACTGAGGGTCCAGAGAATTTTGTGATTTCCCCTAAAAATAGATAATTGGTCCTCATTATTAGAGATTTGGTGAAAACTTTTGTAGATGAAGATGGAAAGCTAGAAGTTGGAAGAACTGCATTGCGTGTGACGCAGAATGGATATCTCAGCTTTTGGATTCACTCTGCTCAGCTCTCAGCTTTGGTGTTTTGTGTTTGGTGTTTGGTGTCCCGTCCTCTTCACTTTGATTTTTATTTGTCTGTTTTTCCGCTTTCATTCTTCAGAGCTGCGCTTTCGGCCTGAATTTTCAGTGACAAATAGAAAAGCTGAATGGATGGAGACAATGACTCTCTAATTCAGTGTAAGAGCTGACTCATCGCTTCCCAGGAAGACTTGTTGCAGGTAGGTGATGGTGATCCTGGAACTGGAGATTATCCCAGTCCTTTGTTGCACTGGCAATGGGCAGGTCTGTTTATTTTTCTCTTTTTTCCTGCACCAAATAGTCCTACTCAGGGATGCTAGCATTGGTCCCCACTTCCCTAAAAGAGGGGAAGTCAAAGTTCTTTCCCTTTCAGGACAGAAACTCTCTGATAACAGCCTGGAAGAAGCCTTAATGTGAGTACAGACCACTTCAGTCAGTCTTTTTTTGGTTCTTGGCAGGAGGGGATACTGGGAGTGGATAGATGCCTGATCATCACGGTGCTATCAAGAGCCACATTCTTTATTGGCCCCATCTGTGCCAGAGTTCAGCGGTACCATGAGCCCTAGTGCTAGACTATAAGCCCTTCAATATTAGGAGCTATGTCTTGTACCCCTTTGATTCCCTCAAACTCAGTTGTGCTTAAAGTAGGGCTGAACAAATGTTTGAAGTAAATCCTACTGGCTAGTATTAAGACAAATAGCTTATCTTCTTCTTTATGAGAATGGTAGCTCCAGACCTGGACCCTCCCCCTCCAAATCAAAAGCTTCATATTCCCTAGCCCTCTTCACAAAAGATAAATTAAGGCTCAGTTAATTGTTACCATGGTAACATAGAGTGGCCACATTGAGGATCCCCATCATCCATTACTGTCATGAGGTAAAAGAGAGGAGGGGTTTGGGATCATTGTCATGGAGGAAACCATGGAAACAAGCGTTGCTAAGGGAACAGCTCTAAATTCAGAGGAAAGAAATTAGAAGTGGGGAGTGGAAGTTGGTGGGCTCAAGGGCAGGTCATTTTTTCAAAATATATTTCTTTGAGACTATAGCAGCCTCTTTTATTGCTTGCATCTTCTCCCAATTCAGATAGAGCCCAGAATTAAAGAATTTTGAAAACTAGGGCCACAATCACTTCAAATTCATCTTCATTGGATCTGTAAGGAAAAAGCCAATGAAAATGGATTTACCCTGTTCACACCTCACAATCCTACTCTGTCTCTGAACTCTGCTTCTTTGCCAACCAGTTTCATTTATCACTGGCCAGGCTGCGCGTGAGGCACTGGGAAGAATAATGAGTGAGAGTCCCTGCTCTCATAGTGAGCTTCTAGCAGGGCAGTGGTTTGGGTGGTGGCTTTAGGGCCAGGGTTGCTCATGTAAGCTAGATCAGTCAGTCCTGCAAGCTGACATCCAGAGAGATGCTGTGGTTCTCTCCAAACTCTCTTTGTGGTGCATTTTAGCTTGTCTATTACTTCTCGAAGTTTATTTGCCAGGTCCCTAAGAAAGGCCTGTTTTTCCTAGAAATACCTAGGGTGCTAAGCTCTCCTATTAACCAAGGGGTTACCTTAGTTAGCATTGTTCTCTAGTGGTACACTCAGGTCCTTTTCTCTAAAACAATCCAAGGATGAAGGACTAACCCTCCTCTCAAGAGTGGCAAAGAGGCACAGGGCTATTTTTTTTTTTTTTTGTAAAAGAAATTAAAGACCACACATCCATCTCTGTTTCTTGATAGATTAAAGGATGGGGCAAGGAGGTCTCAGTTTTCTGCAGCTGGGAATTTCAGAGCCAGCACCTCACTGGGGGGTGGACTGAAGAGGGTCATAAACAGCCTCTGGGGGAGGAACGCCTCTCCCTTACATCTTCCACAAAAGAACTTCTTGGTTTTTCTCAGACCCATGGCAGAGCTGTGCCCTGTCTCAGGCTGACAGCTGGAAGGGGCTGGGACTCAGAGCTGGGTACTGCCAGTCTTCTCTGTGACTCCCCCCACTCCTCCTGCTCCTGAGCGTCTCCATCACCAGGCAAGCCCCCACCCCCATTCTGGATAGAGAGAATAAACCCAAGGATGGAAGGGTGGGCTAAAGAGGAAGTGCTCACAATTAAAAAGAGAAAGAATTAAAAGCAGCACCAATAGGGAAGGGTAATTATCCTTCAGTTGCTGCAGAAATACAATTAGGGCCATGCTCTCTGAGCCGCCAGGATATTGTGGCTTTTGCTAATTAAGGAGCGGATGTGCCCTGCCAGTGCAATTAGAGGCTGGCCCAGGCAGCAGGGGCTTTGCCTCTCCTCCACCAGTGCCACACTGCAAGGGAAATTAACCAGGGAGCCCAGCGTTGTGCCTGCAGGCAGGGGATGACTGGGCCAGGATTCCACCAGCCTCCTGTCCACAACCATTTCCCCTTTTCCTCTTCCTGCTCTGCTTACCCCAGCACCACCACTCTGACTTCATTCTGAAGCTTCCAGGGCTCAGTAACCACAGGAAGAATTTTCACCATGGGCCATGCCCATAGGCTTCCAGAAGGGGGAGGCACCAGTAGAGTGGGGTCACCATTTCCAAGCTCTAGTTTCTCTTCTCCATGGTGGTTCAGTGCTTTATGATTAGTAAAGGAAAGAGAAATGAGCCACTTGCCTGCTTCCCTTTAAAAATAATTCCCGTTTGTAAAGGAAATGCTCAAATTGGGTGCAGTGGCTCACGTCTATAATCCCAGCACTTTGAGAGGCTGAGGCAGGAGGATCACTTGAGCCCAGGAGTTCAAGACCAGCCTGGGCAATATACTGAGACCTTGTCTTTACTAAAAAAAAAAAAAAAATTAGCTGTAGTCCCAGCTACTAGGGAGGCTGAGGTGGAAGAATCACTTGAACACTCGAGTCTGGAAGGTCGAAGCTGGAGTGAGCTGTGATTGCACCACTGCACTACAGCCTGGGTGACAGAGCAAGACCCTGTCTCACCAAAACAAAACAAAACAACTGTGTCCATTATAGAAAGTAGAACACTCCAGAAAAAAGGGAAAAGTAAGAAAAAAATAATTTCTCCAGGGAATTCTGAGGTGAGGAGAGGTGTTCAAAGATGAACTTGGTAATAGGAGCAGAGACAACGCCTCGCCTGAAGGAGCATCCAGACCGCTGACCTGGTGGCGAGGGGAGGGGGGTGGTCCTGGAACGCCTTGCAGAACTGGCCTGGATACAGAGCGGACCGGCTGGCCCCATCTGGAAGACTAGTGATTTTGTTGTTGTCTTACTGCGCTCAACAACAAATCCCAGTCTACCTAATGGTGCCAGCCATCGCAGCGGGGTGCAGGAAACGGGGGCAGCCCCCCTTTTTGGCTATCCTTCCACGTGTTCTTTTTTGTATCTTTTGTGTTTCCTACAAAACATCTCAGGTCACCACCCTGAACACCCATCGGCAGACTCTTCCAGAAACATGGACAAACTATGGTGTGAGCAGGGAAGTGGGGCAGGGTCTCTGTTTTCAGGGAGCAGTGGACTGCTTCCATACCACTGCCTGAAAGGCAGGGGGAGAAAAACCCTCCTTAATTACTAATTCCCCCAACAATCACTTTGGGGCACCTATAATGGAGGCACCTTGTGACTCCACACCCCGGGGCTCAGGGCCTCATTGTCTGTGGCCCGACAGCCACAGTGTATGCGGGCACCAAGAGGTATGCGCTGGAGACCGAGGTTCCCGGATGTTCAGTGTACCTGGCAGCAGGGGGGACACACCTGAGCTCGGAGCTTGTCTGGTGCCTGCTCCACAGCTGAGGGAGTGGACTTGTGTGTATGGAATTTCTTGGTCCCAGTACCTGCCTCTGTGCTGCTACATCCAGAGGTGTGGCCAAGGGAAAAAAGCCCAGTGCTTGGGGGCCATCCCCCACTGTGGCAGGAATACAATTAGAATTAGTGATCAGAAAAAGCATTTCCCAGCCTTTTATTTATTTATTTATTTATTTTTTGAGACAGAGTCTCACTCTGTCCCAGGCTGGAGTGCAGTGGTACAGTCCTGACTCACTGCAACCTCCACCTCCTGGGTTCAAGTGATTCTTGTGCCTCAGCCTCCCGACTAGCTGGGATTACAGGTGAATGCCACCAACTCAGCTAATTTTTTGTATTTTTAGTAGAGAGAGGGGTTTGCTATGTTGGTCAGGCTGGTCTCGAACTCGTGACCTCAGGTGATCTGCCCACCTCGGTCTCCCAAAGTGCTGGGAGTATAGGCATCAGCCACCTTGCCTGGCCTCCCAGCCTTTCTGTCTGGGATCCCTCTGCCTGGGATCCCTCTGCCTGGGGGGTACCTTGCCCTAAGGTGAGCACCAAGTTACAGTGATGACACTTTCAGTGGAGATTAATTTTCAAGCAACAAATCCAAATGCTCTCCCTATTCCTAAGTATATTCCCACCCTCCTCCATCCATACAGCAGAGGAGACTAAAGCATATTACAAACTAAAGTTGGGGGTTGGGGATTGTACTCATTTAGGGAATGCTAAAAATGCAACCATTAGCTGAGCTCATTCTACCTCTTCCGGTTGCTAGCTGTGTGACCTCTGGCAAGGCACTTGACCTCTCTGAACCAAGTCAGCCCTTCACTTCTACCCAGAGACTGTGGCTGCCTCTGCTTCTGCTGCTCCCTCTCCTACAAACTGGCTCTCTTCTTCTGCACTTCCAGTCTTTTAAATTTCCCTTTACTCCTAACCCTGCCTGAAGCCAGTGGGAAGCCAGTCCTATTAGAAATCTCATTTACACTTCAGAAGTCTGCAAATTGGTGTCACTCAGCAGGGGTCTGTCCTTCACAGTGGGAGAGAAGCCCAGATTGGGCAGGAAGGGCAGAGCTGGAGAACAGGAGAGGAGGGGAGTTGAGTCTCTCCTGGGCAGCCCTCAGCCTCTGGGGCTGGTTTAGAGATGGAATGGGGAGAGACTGTGTCTCAGTGAAACAAGCATCTGGGGAGGGAAGTGGGGTGCATTCCTGATTTGAGGGATGGATATGACAGCCTTTGTTAAGTGGTGGGGGGAGTCCTGGCTCTGAAGTCAAACATGTCCCAGTTTCAATCCTGGCTCCACTGCTTACGAGCTGTGTGACTTTGAGTCAGTCACTTAACATCTCTGAGTCTCAGATTCCTCAACTGTGAAACAGAATTGATCACATCTACCTTGCTAGGTTATTATGATAAGTAGGCAAGTGAAGTGTCATAATATAAAATAGCATAGGTATATACCCAGTATTGGTCTCTTCTGCCTTTTCTTTCATAGTTTTCATGGTTGTCCTCTTCACCAGCCTTGTGCACCCACAAGTCTGCGATCCTGAAATAGGAAAAAATGGAAACCACCATCTTTCTATTAGTCTCCCCTATCATGTAGGAGTTTAATCCTATTTAAATATGTATCCTTCCCCTTCCAGATCAGTATCTTGCCCATTTCAGGGGGCTCAATATATATTGAAAGAATGAATATAGACAAAGTCCCTCCCCACTTTAAAAATGCTGAAATCAGGGCCTGCAGAGGTTGTGACTTATCTCTTGGTCACTCAGCAAAATAGACAATTTACTACTGTTTTTATTTATTTATTTATTGAAATGGGGTCTGGCTTTGTCACCCAGTCTGGAGTGCAGTGGTGTGATCTCGGTTCAATGCAGCCCCAACCTCCTGGGCTCAAGCAATTCTCCTCCCTCAGCCTCCCGATCAGATGAGACTACAGACACCCACCACCACACCTGGCTAATTATAGTATTTTTTGTAGAGACGGAGTCTCCCTGTGTTGCTCAGGCTGGTCTTAAACTCCTGGGCTCAGGTGATCCTACCACCTTGGCTTCCCCAAATGCTGAAATTACAGCGTAAGTCACAGCGCCCGGCCCTAACTTACTACTTTTTAAGGTAACTTTATTGGAGTCTCAACACAAAAACCTCGGCGATACAAGGGTCAGGGCATCTGGCCCCTCGCCTTAACTGCATCAACCGGGTTTACGAAACAGCCTGATTTCCAGCCCCACCCATCGCAACTGCAGCTGTCAGGTTTCCCGGCTCACGTTTCCCTGGATGAGCAGAGAGGCAGCGTCCTCTGCTGGAAGCTTTAGGTAACTCCACTTTTGCGGCAATTGTCAGTCTCAGCAACAAACTACTAACACCTGGGGAGATTTAAAAACCTTCCTGTTCAGGCCCCACCCCAGACCAGTTAAATCAGAATCTTGGGGTGGGGTGTGACCCAAGCGTCTGTGGTGTTTTTTTGTTGTTGTTTTTGTTTTGTTGTTTTTGTGTGTGTGTGAGATGGAGTCTCGCTCTCTCGCCCAGGCTGGAGTGCAGTGGCGCGATCTCGGGTTCACGCCATTCTACCGCCTCAGCCTCCTGAACAGCTGGGACTACAGGCGCCCGCCACCACGCCCGGCCAAATTTTTTTGTATTTTTAGTAGAGAAAGGGTTTCACTGTGCTAGCCAGATGGTCTCGATCTCCTGACCTCGTGATCCGCCCACCTCGGCCTCCCAAAGTGCTGGGATTACAGGCGTGAGCCACCGTGCCCCGCCTCGTCTGTGTTTTTTCAAGTTCAGCATGTTGAGTCAAGGCTGGGGACCACTGAATGAAGGATTAATTTTATATGTGAGGGAACTCTAGTCTAGAATGGAGCAAGCAACGGCAGAGAATAAAACCCCCCTCGATCAAATACCTCCAGTCTTCCATTAAAAAATTAGCCGTGTGACACTTAGCCTGGGCCTGAGAATCCCGGACATTCTCAGGAGTTGGGGGAGGGTACAAAGGTACCTTAATTGTCTTGGTGCCAGGCTGTGTCCTGGTAGATCCAAAGTCCAGCCGCTGCTGGATCAAGAGAGCTAAGAGGCGGGGAGCTGCGTGCATAAAACAAGTACATTATTCACATTTAGCACTGGGAGTGTTGTCAGCTTCATACTCTCCAACACAATGGATCCTAAACTTCGGCATGCCTCAGGATTAGCTATTTCATCAGCTTGTTAAAATGCTGGGCCCCACCCCCTAATTTTCTTAATCCTACCCCTTGACTTTCTGGGCCTCACCCCCTGACTTTCTGGGCCCCACAGCCTGATTTTCTGATTCAGTAGGTCCAACAAACTCCCAGGTAAATGCCCATGCTGCTGGGCTAGGACGACACGTGGAGAACAATTGCTCTAAAAATTGAGCAGATCAACACTCTCTTTCAAGTCTGCACCTGGCCCAGCACCATGGGGAGCCCCACAGTACCCCCAAAAAGTCCTCAAAATGAGTACACAGGGCAGGCAGAGTGGCACTCTGACTGTAGCATAATGATTTGTAAATGCAAAACAGGTCAAGTCCTGTCTCAAGTGTTTTCAGATTGAAAATGTGGAGGGAGAAATGATGGGGTCCTTGAAGTCAGAGCTTGGATCATGGGTTTTTCCCCACCAGGCCCCAGGCTAAACAAGCTCTGTTATAAAGGAGGCCTCGTCTTTGTGGAAGGAGGCGTTTTGTTTTTTTTTTTCTTCTTCAAAATGGAGTCTTGCTCTGTCATCCAGGCCGAAGTGCAGTGGCGCCATCTCGGCTCACTGCAACCTCTGCCTCCCGGGTTCAAATGATTCTCCTTCCTCAGCCTTCTGAGTAGCTAGGATTACAGGCAAGTGTCACCATGCCCGTCTAATTTTTGTATTTTTAGTAGAGATGGAGTTTCACCATGTTGGTCAGGGTGGTCTTAAACTTCTGACCTTGTGATCCACCAGCCTCTGCTTCCCAAAGTGTTGGGATTACAGGCGTGAGCCACCGCACCTGGCCTAGGAGGGAATATTTTTACTCAATCCAGGGGCAGCCTCTGGGTAGAAGGGAAGGGCTGACTTGGTTCAGCAAGGTCAGGAGCCTTGCCAAAAGTCACACAGCTAGCAGAAGTTGGAGGGTGAGTTTAGTGGTTTCCCTAAGAAAGAAGGGGTATGGGTATTACCATCCAAAGTCAAGATGACAGTGTGAGACCACCCTTACTGAATACCTGGGACATCAAGTTTTTTTACTTAGCCATTTTTTTATGATAAATGTAAGTATAGATGGTCCCTGACCTACAATGGCTCAATTTAACATTTTTCAACTTTACAATAGTGCAAAAGCAATACACATTTAGTAGAAACCTTACTTCAAGTGTCCATACATTCTGTTTTTTATTTTCAGTACAGTCGTGAATAAATTATGTGACATGTTCAGTACTTTATTATAACATTTGTGTTAGATGATTTTGCCCAACTGTAGGCCAATGTAAATGTTGTAAGTACAGCTAAGGAATGTCAGGCTAAACTATAGACGTTTGGTAGGTTAGATGTATTAAGTGCATTTTCAACTTGTGAATTATAGTGGGTTTATCCGGACATGGCCTCATTGTTAAGTCACAGAGCATCTGTAAATATGGACATCTTAAAAATATGTCATTAAATGAAAGCAATGGAGTCTAAATATCATAATGATTTGATACAAATATTATTCATTTTCATTTATTTATTTTTTGTAGAGGTGGGGTCTCACTATGTTGCCCAGGCTGGAGGGTAACACAATCATAGTGCACTGTGACCTCAAACTCCTGCCCTTCTCAAGTGATCCTCCCACCTCAGCCTCCAAAGTAGCTGGGACTACAGGCATGTGCCACCTTGCCTAGCTTCTTTATTTATTTATTGAGACAGAGTCTTGCACTGTTGCCCAGGCTGGAGGGCAGTGGTGCGATCTTGGCTCACTGCAACCTCTATCTCCGGGGTGCCCGAGATTCTCATGCCTCAGCCTCCTGAGTAGCTGGGATTATAGGTGCCCACGACCATACCTAGGTAATTTTTGTGTTTTAGTAGAGACAGGATTTCACCATGTTGGCCAGGCTGGTCTCAAACTTGAGACCTCAGGTGATTCACCCGCCTTGGCCTCCCAAAGTGTTGGAATTACAGGCGTGAGCCACAGCGCCCGGCCTTCATTTTTAAAGTACATGAAAAAACTATTTATGACAATGTTGAGTTTTACCTAAGCACTGTGCTCCTAGAGAACAGCAATGATTAACCCCTTACCCCCTAACCCCACCTCAACCCCGTCTCTTGGGTTCTGGAAATGGCTCACTGCAATGACTGAGATAAAACTCATGGATTCCCCTCTATGGCGATTCCCCACTCACTATACCCTGTTACTAGACCGGATACAGACAGCCCTAATTCCCATTTGCCTCATAAGTGATTTGCTGAAATGCTTGGCCCATTGATCAGCTGGAAAAAAATGCTCATTAATAAAACTTTGGTTAAGCTTTTGTCCTTCCCCAAGGCCTCTGAATTTTGGCCCACCCTCAGCCTAAACCAGCATGAAATCCCTCTGTAACAGCCCCCTTGAGAACAGGCTGGCCTCAGGATAAAGCAATCTCTGATCTACTGCCCCATCCTGTCACTCTCGTTCATCCCACTTGCCTACACCAGGTTCTTTCTAGACTGGTTTACTCCTTCCTATAAAAGAAAATCCCTTTTTGCCTACCCCTTGAGAGTTTGTAGATTTATGGCCTGAGTGTTCTCCCTGTTTAGAGAGTCTTACCACCCTCACCCCACCCCAAAATCATCCTTTTAAATAAAATCTCTCTTTATCAAATCTGGATCTGTTTTTTTATTTGACATAATATGCAACATTCTTTTTTTCTTCCTATTCAGCTTCTGCTACGGAGTTTTATCCAAGCATAATATATTTTCATGCTTGTTAATATTTTATGAAGCACCCTGTTGTACATTTCTGTCACACAATTATGCAGATAAATTTGAACTTGTTAACTCTAAAAAATTTTCTGTGACCATGAGGTTCTAAGAGTTAATTTTTTTTCCGTCTAGATTGAAATGTTGTTGTAATTATTAGTAGTACATATGATTAAAATACATACATAGCATTTCATTATATGAGAGAATCTTTAAACATAAAAGTTAAAATCTTCATTAAAAGGTCATGGAAAATATATCTTTGAAGGAGATGGATTGAGCCAGTTATTTTTCCATAAATTTGTGAGTCCAGAGATGAATATCACTTTTTGTAAGAATGAGACAGAGGTGAGTCTGTTGTTTTGATTTTATAGTTGTAAGCCTGATAAACATTGTTTACATTAAAACCATAGAGAAATGGGAAGGGTTTTAGTCTGGCAATTCTCCCACTTCTTTTAAATTCCTGATAATTATCTATACTCAAGTATTTATTTATTTATTTATTTATTTATTTATTTATTTATTGGAGACAGGGTCTGTCTGGCTCTGTCACCCAGGCTGGAGTGCAGTGGCTCAATCATAGCTCACTGTAACCTCTAACTCCTGGACTCAAGGGATCCTCCCACTTCAGCCTCCCCAGTAGTTGGGACTGTAGGCACACACCTCCACATTTATTTATTTTTGTAAAGACAGGATCTTGCTATGTTGCCCATGCTGGTCTCAAACTCCTGGCCTCAAGCAGTCCTCCAGCCTTGGTCTCAAGAAAATGTTTTTAATGACCTAACAACATGATTAGATCCTCCTTGGATCTTGGTGAAAGCAAAGAATGAGAAACCACCTGACTTGTAGAAGGATTTCTTGCCCCGTCCTCGACAATAATTAATACATTATTTAGAATTGCCCTATTGTTTCTCCTGGAGACTTTTATTTCCCAAGGTAATGCAGCAGAGCAAGATTTAGAACAGGTGCAGTGTGAATTGCCTTTGAAAAGTGGGAGACAGCTGGTTACACAGGAGGAGAGGGAAGCTGAACCCCAAAGACCCCAGGCATATTCTGAGGCCCAGCACCATGGAAGTTGAGGATCTGGATACTGACTCTCTTAAAACTCTCCTTGGCTGGGTGTGGTGGCTCACGCCTGTAATCCCAGCACTTTGGGAGGCCAAGGTGGGTGGATCACGAGGTCAGGAGTTCGAGACCAGCCTGACCAACCAACATGGTGAAACCCTATCTCTACTAAAAATACAAAAATTAGCTGGGCATGGTGGCGCGTGCCTGTAATCCCAGCTGTTCCCGAGGCTGAGGCAGGAAAATCACTTGAACCCGGGAGGCAGATGTTGCAGTGAGCCGAGATTGTGCCACTGCATTCCAGCCTGGGTGACAGAGTGAGACTCCATCTCAAAAACAAAAAAACAAACAAAACAAAACTCTCCTTGCCCCAGATTTATCTCCCACAGTCCCCATGCCTGAAGACCACTGTCCTATAACCCCTTCCCCTCTGCTCTCTGCTCAACGCTGCCTCCTAAGTAGCATTTGAATCTGTCATTTCAAATGCTACTTAGGTGGGGAGCTCTTTATCCTCCACACCACTCTGGACATCATGATCTTCCAAATTTCCACGAACACTCCCCCACTCCTTTCTCCAGTCCTCATCCATTCCTCTCTATGCTGCAGCCAGAACATGTTTTCTCAAATGCAAATTCACTGGTAAACCATCTATGGCTTAAATCCATCTGCCTCCCCAAAGCCTTCAGGGGCCTGGGTAAAAGGATTGATCTCTCTTGTCACCTCATCCCTTGTCCTGCTTCCCTCAAATTTGTACTCCCATCAGAAAGAGCTCCTAGCTTATTTCTCATCACAGGTACCTTTCCAAATCACTTCTGCTTGCAAAATGGGAACTAAGAGAAGTCAGACTGCTTAGGTAAGGATCTTTGGACTCTAGGTGTTTCTCCTTAATTTAAGTGTCAATTTCCTTAACTGTAAAACTGAAATAATAGTAAGGTCATTGTACAAATTAACTGAGTATTTTGCCTGGCACATCATTCGTGCTCGCATAATACATGTGAACTGTTTATTATTGTTCTTGTTATTACTCATGTTACACTGAATTTTCTTTCTTTCTTTCTTTTTGAGAAGGAGTTTTGTTCTTGGTGCCCAGGCTGGATGGAGTGCAATGGCGCGATCTCGGCTCACTGCAACCTCCGCCTTCTGGGCTCAAGCGATTCTCCTGCCTCAGCCTCCCGAGTAGCTGGGATTACAGGCGCCCGTCAACGCCCGGCTAATTTTTGTATTTTTGGCAGAGATGGGGTTTCATCATGTTGGTCAGGCTGGTCTCAAACTCCTGACCTCAGGTGATCACCTGCCTCGGCCTCCCAAAGTGCTGGGATTACAGTCGTGAGCCACCGCGCCCCGGCCTCATGTTGCACTGAATTTTCTGCTAACCTTGCTGTTTCCCTGCTGTTAGATAAACAACTCAGGATGCTTATGTGTTTATTCTGTGCATCCCACTGCCAAGCCCACGTAGGAACTTAATACTTAGGAGTCAAGTGTTGCAAAAGAATAAATGAAAAAGCAGCGCTGACGGAGGAAACCTGACTTTCAAAGTCTCTCTTTAGTGCCTACTGTGTATATTATTTCCTTGAATCCCAGAACACCCGAGGAGGTAAGGGCCGATGTTCCCAATCTGCAGATGTGGGTGTACTCAGTAAGTCATTCGGCCTTTGGTGGTACCAGGCTTACAGGAGCCCACATCCCGACCCAGGTAGAGGAGTGGATTGGAGCCGGGGAACACTGATGGGGCCGGGCAGGGACGACAGGAGGTCAGTCTCCCTTCCCTTCTCTTTAAAATTTCCCGCCAGTATGGCCAGCTCGCAGCACGAGTTACGCCCTCTTCAGGAGTCCCTCCCCTTCTGCTCTCGTCCGCCTCCCCGCTGCCAGGCAGGCTCGACCAATCAGAAGAGGTCTTGGGCGGGCGCTGCCGTCCAGCGAGCCAATAGGCGGGAAGTCGGAGCCGGGCTTGCCCGGGCATGTGAAAGCTGCCGGCTTTCCGGACGCCACGTGCGAACCGGAAGAGACACGCGGGGCTTCAGGTGAGATCCAGGACCCTGCGCCGGGGCGGCGGGGTCGGGCGGGCTGAGGCCGCGTGTCCCGGGTCGCAGGTCCCCGCGCGTTGTTTCCGCCCCGGCCTGCGGCGGGGACGCCTGAACTGGGCTGACCCTGCCCTACCGGCCCGCAGAAAAGCAGGCCGGGCGCCGCCTGTCTCCAGCCCTCGCTCTGCTCGGGGGTCCGGGGCCAGAGGGGACGGCGCTGGTCGTTGGGACTCGGCCCAGCTGCCGCGGCCAGCAAGTGACCAACGCCCGAGTCCTTCCCGGTGAGATCAGGCCTCCCACGCGTCACGCCTGGGAGAACGCCAGCCGGCGGGGAGGTCGTGCCAGGATAGCAGACTTTAGTTGTTGTCGTTGTTCCGTGGACTTTTTAGCAGCACAGGGGACCTTATCGAGCCAGGTTTTTTCAGATTTGGGCGATTATCAGAATTGTGGCTTGAGGGTAGGAGTCGTCCGCGCTCTTTTTAAAAATCTAGATTCTCAGGCCCCTTTCCCCAAAATAGCAATTAGAACGGTGTGGGAGTGGGCCTGAAAATCAGCCTTTTATCAGATGTCATCTGGTAATTAACTACATTTGGGAAGCCCTTATCTAATTCACAGCCCTCGGTTGATGGTGAAGAGACGTGACTTGCCCCAGATCATCTAGCTACTTAGTGCCAGAGGAGGGTCTAGAACTGCCCTCTGCCCTCCTGATCAGCCAGCAGGTTGGTGGCTCTCATGCCACCGAGGATTCTGACTTCTTGGTTCCTATGGGGCCTTTGCTCCCTTGACTCTGCAGCTGGGACCCTTTCTTTAGGCCAGAACCCCCTCCCTGCCTGAAGGCCGGGTGTCTGACCCCCAGAGCGCTGGGTCCAGGCTAGAGAAAGGCTTGTGTTTGTCCTTGTTGAAAGGGTTGTTTTATCTGAGCGAACTTCTCTCCAGCTTCACTGAGCTACATTTGGGCCCCCAAAGAGGTGTGTCCTTGATGACTGTTGGTTTTGACGTGTCAGCATGTAGCAGGAGGAGCCGCGGACAAAACCCCACAGAGGTAGTGAAGGAATTGGCTTTTAATCAGCTGGAAGCATCGGCAGACTAGCATCTCAAAATCCGAGCTTGTTGAGTGCACAGTTTCTGTCCCTTTTAAGGACTCACAACACTAAAGATTTTACATGAAAGGGCCATGATTGATTGAGCAGTCTAGGGGGTATGTGACAGGGACTGCATGCACCGGTAGTCAGAGTGAAACAGAACAGAACAAGAAATTTCGCAGTGTCCTTCCATACAATGTCTGAAATCTATGGATAACATCGGTTGCTAGGTCATGGGTTGAATTTTAACTATCAGGCTAAGGTCAGGCAGGCCCAGGCCTGGTTTTGGGTCTGGTTTTGGGTCTGGTTTTGGGTCTGGTGCGTGGCGCCGGGCTGCCTGCCTTTGGTTTGCTTCCTTGTTTCTTCTTAAAACAGGTACTGAGTATAAAATAATATAGAACAATATGAGGGGGAGGTCTCTTTCTCTCTTCTCTTAAGCAAGGTCAGGGTGTTTGGAAAAGGACTGCTTTCCTCTCTTGAAATAGGAGGCTACAGAGACCTTTTCTCAGATAACTTAATTTCTGGCTTCTTTAAAACCTTGCCAGTAGGATCAGGAAAGCCACCCACCCTACTCCTAGCCTCAGCCCCTCACAGAGAAAGGAGGGGACTATCCACCAGCCCGCTTTCCCAGATTAGTTATTAGCAGGGTGGGCATTGGGCTTCTTAGGCTTTTTTCTCCCATTGCTGGGCTGAGGCAGATTAAGGTTCTGAATTTGTCAGTTCTAAGATGTGACTGTCAATATGAGGAAGTTGGTTACAGTTAAGACCTTTTTAAAAGAGAGACCTTTTCTCCTGGAAAGGATGGGATGAGCAAGCAGGGTGGATGAGTCAGGATGGGTCAGGTCTGGATGAGTCAAGTCAGGATACGGTGCCCTGCCCTAGAGTGTGGGGATTCTTTATGCAAATGCTGGCATCATCAAACCTGGCATTTCACCTCACCCCCCACCCCCTTCCCATTTCTCTTAATCTCTGCTGCTACTGCTCAGGTTTTCATCTTCTCCAGACCTCTTTCTACACCCTTCTGAAGAGGACCTGCCACATGCTAGGTCCTAGGCTGGCTGTTGGGGAAGGGACAGAGACAATCAAGGCTCTAACCTGCCTTCTTACAGCTCTGAGGTAGACTGTGTGTACCAATGGACTTTGAAGGGTGTAATAATTCTCAAATTGTGCTATAAGAGCTCAGCACAGAGGGATGAATTTCTTTGCTCCCCAGCTAGACTTAGTGTCCTGAGTCAGGGCTACTGTGGGGTATTTCAGTGACCTCCATAGGTGCCTCTGGGGCTCCCCCACTCACTTGCCCAGTAGAGACCAATTCAGGGGACACCAGATTGGGGTAGGGGTGGCTTGTGGAAGGGCCACCAGAGTAGGAAACAGAAGATGAAATGGTGCAAAGGAGAGAGGAGCGAGGAGCAGTGACTCCAGCATGACCCGCCTTATGCTCTACACCCCAGTGACTTGAGGCTGCTGGTGGGCCCTCTTGCTCCACCCTGGGTTAGTCCTTTTTCAGGCCTTTGCCCCTAACATGGCCACTGATTCTTCTCCCTTCTACCTGGAAGGTTACTGTTGTACATGCACACAGATTTAGCCTCTTCCAGGAAGCCTCCAGAGAATTGTCCTCCAGCCTGTTTTGCCTCCCTAGCACCTCTGCTTCAGCCCTTAACACACTTTATGCTTGGTTTCTGTCTCCACCATGAAACTAAACTTCTTGGAGTCCAGGATCCACCTGTGCAGCCGCCCAGCATCTGGCACAGTGGAGACCCGAGAGAGCCTCAGTATGGCATTGGCCTGTGCAACCCAGTGGGACAGAGGTTCTTCCAGAAGGGCTTCTGGGTGGTGGCAGAACAGTAGCTGAGTCTGAAAGAGCAGGAGGGCTGTGAGTGGGAAGGGAGGCTGTGGCTTGGGAAAGGGCAGTGAGTCCAGGCGGAGGCTGCCCTGGCCTGAGAAGAGCTGGTTACCAACCACGGGTTAGAGTCTAACCTCTCTGGGAGAAGGAGCAGTGGTTATTGAGCCCCTACTGTTGAGAATACAGGAAGACCCCAACATACATTGTGTCGTTTCCTCTTCACACAGTAGAGGGGGTGGTAGGATCATTTTACATGCCTGAAAACTGAAACTTAGCAGTTTAGGTAATTTACAAAGAGCTGAGTTAGGCTGAGTATGGTGGCCCACGCCTGTAATCCCAGCACTTTGGGAGGCCAAGGCAGGCAGATCACCTGAGGTCAGGAGTTTGAGACCAGCCTGTCCAACATGGCAAAACGCCACCTCTATTAAAAATACAAAAATTAGCCAGGCGTGGTGGTGCATCCCTGTAATCCAGCTACACAGGAGGCTAAGGCAGGAGAATCGCTTGAAGCCGGGAGGCGGAGGTTGCAGTGAGCTGAGATCACGGCACTGCACTCTAGCCTGGGTAACAAGAATGAAACTCCGCCTCAAAAAAAAAAAAAAAAAAAAGCCAAGTTAAACCCTGCTCTGCCTGACTTCAAAGCCCTAGTTTGTTTGATCTGTTAAAAATGTACTGACTGACTTGGCATAACAAATGAGACAGGCTTTCCAAGCTATGGCCTCAGCTGTTGGGAAGATGCTGGGTTTTGCAAACTCACATGAACATCAGACATTTCCTGTAGCAGCAATGAGCGACAGCACCTCTTATCCTAGCATTCAGTGACGAGGGCTTAAAGTCCGCTGCGTGGGAGCCCACCACAGAAATCTGCAAGCACTTCAGATCAGGACTTTTAAATGTTTCTAGATGCTGTGGCGATTAATGAATTACAACGTCAGGTAAAGAAATTACACTTAAAGGCTGGACACGGTGGCTCATACCTATAATCCCAGTACTTTGGGAGGCCGAAGTGGGCGGATCACTTGAGCCCAGTTTAAGACCAGCAGGGCAACATGATGAAACCCCATCTCTACTAAAAATACAAAAAAAGTAGCCAGGTGTGGTTGTGTGCACCTGTAGTCCCAGCTACCCAGGAGGCTGAGGTGGGAGGATCACTTGAGCCCTGCAGTGAGCTGTGATCACGCCACTGCACTTCAGCCTGGGTGACAGAGTGAGAACTTGTCTCAAAATAAATAAATAAATTAAATAAATAAATAAATAAATTACAGTTGGTTAACATATTACAAAAAAATACAACTATTCAGTTACTGCGGGCTTCCTATGAAATTTTTTCTCCAGGTTCTGCTGAGGATCTGTGCCTTCATATTTCAAAAAAGTATTTCTTAAAAAAGGCTATACAGTTTCTGTAACCTTTATTTTCCTATAACCATACCTCTGTCAAAGTCTGATGCTTCTTAGCTAAAAATCACAGCAGAAGAAAAGTCCACTGCTAACAATATTGGACTCCGCCGTGGTTTGAGGTTGAGGGTGTGGATTCTGGGTTCCTACCAGCCTTTGGCTTTTACTAATGGGGCAGGTTTCTTCACCTCTGTGCCTCAGTTTCTTACCTGTAAAATGAAGATGATAATACTTTGTTCAGGTCATCGAGCAGATTGAGTGATTCCGTGTGGTATTTACAACAGTGATTCACCTGTGTTTACAGTATGAATGCTTTTATTAGTGAAATGGGTCCTCAACTCAATCTGGGAGCCACGAGCTACGGTGCAGGGCTCTCGGGCATCCCCACCGTGGTGCACTGCAGGGAGGGAGGGTGGGTGGGCTGCCTGGCACACTCTCACCCAGCCCCTCTGCCTGTGTGTTCTCTCTTCAGGCTGCTGCCCCGTTGGAAGATTACTCCCCAGGCTTCCCTTGCCCCAAGCAGTGAGCTGACTGGAATGGTACCCCGGGAGGCCCCTGAGTCTGCTCAGTGCCTGTGCCCTTCCCTCACCATCCCAAATGCCAAGGATGTGCTTCGGAAGAGGCACAAGAGAAGGAGCCGACAGCACCAGCGGTTCATGGCCCGGAAGGCCTTGCTGCAGGAGCAGGGGCTGCTGAGCATGCCTCCAGAACCAGGGTCCTCCCCACTGCCCACCCCTTTCGGGGCAGCGACAGCCACTGAAGCTGCCAGCAGTGGGAAGCAGTGTCTGAGGGCTGGATCTGGCGGTGCCCCATGCAGCAGAAGGCCTGCTCCCAGGAAAGCCTCAGGGCCCTTGCCCAGCAAGTGTGTGGCTATCGACTGTGAGATGGTGGGCACGGGACCCCGAGGGCGGGTGAGCGAGCTGGCCCGCTGTTCCATTGTGAGCTACCATGGCGATGTCCTCTATGACAAGTACATCAGGCCTGAGATGCCCATCGCTGACTACCGTACCCGCTGGAGTGGCATCACTCGGCAGCACATGCGCAAGGCTGTCCCCTTCCAGGTGGCCCAGAAAGAGGTAAGGGCAGGGATAGGGACTTGTTTGGGAGGTGTGGTGGGCTGGAAAGAGCCACCCTGGGTTTGAATCACCACTTTGCTTCACTGGGGGCAAGAAACCTTGGGAAAGTCACCTAACTGCTCCAAACAGTAGGTTCCTTCTCCATAGAACAGGGGAAATAAAAATAAAATCCTGACCTTGCCTCCAGATAAGGATTGCTGGCCTGTTGCACAGGGCAATGTAGAAAGGCTACACCAACTGTAAGGTGATAAATAGCTTACGTTTTAGAGTTTGCTTTCTGTTATAAAAGTTGTACGCATTGATATAAAATTTGTAAAGCCCACAGTGGCATCACGTTCAGGTATGGATGTTATGGCATATTTCCTTATGTTAGTTTCTTAGTGCTTAGAAAAAATTAATTAGTGGTTGGGACCACACTGATGCACCAGGAATTCCCAAACATGCTTGACCTTAGAAACACCTAAGGCCTTTTTAACAATCTAGGATCCTTATCCCCAGTTCCCTCCATAGAGTTCCTGATCCATTAGGCTTGGGAAGGGCTCTGACCCATGTTCCAAAAAATCATCACACTGTGCAGACTTGCACCATAAAGCCACAGGGCTTAAGGGGAAATGGAGAAAGGGAACAGTATTAAAAAGGCCATCAGTGACACCCCAAAAATAAGATAGAAACCTAATAAAAAGGTAGTCCAGTTTTACGCATCTTGTTTCTTTTTTTTTTTTTTTTTCTTATTCCACACATCTTAAATGGTTAAGAAATGCACAATACACCAATAAGTATGGTACTTTACCTTGAAAAAGACCTGAACTTGCTTGTGGAAACAGGAGTCAGAAAGGTTGCAGCTTGAGTTTCTGTGAAGTGGTTGAAGGAGAGTTCTTTGAAGTCAGACAGGAAGTGTGACACCAGCTGTGGATGGGTGTGGCTCATCACACAGGTGAACCAGGGTTGCTGGGAGATGTTTGGGCTGTGTGCATATTGTGTATGCCCTCTTGGCTTAGTTCAGTTGGATGCAGTTTTCTGCGTTCATTCAGTGTTTCTCAAGGATGAAATTATGCATAAGCAAAGGTGAAATTTGCATTGTTCTCAAAATGTGTCATACATCAATTGCATTGAGAAATCTGCATTTTCTAAACAAGCCTTGTAACAGAACCACTTTTTAACACTTCTGGGTTATTCTTGGGATTAGGCAAGGTTGGGAAATACTGGTGTACACTATCTCGTGTCCTACTTTTTCACATAACATTGTGGCCCGAGCATTCCTTTGAAATGATTGGAGGTTATTTTATGTATCAAGCAGGCCAATCAGTAAGAGTAGCAACAAGAGGGGAGGTGTGTGGTGAACCCTCCAGCTCCTTGGTCCCTTCCATTGACCTGGTTGGTGGTGGTCCCAAGAGCAGGACCACTTTTTGTCTGCCCAGACTGAGCCACTGTGGGGTGTGCTTCATCTCTTTCCACTTCATGGCTGACTTGGGGGGAGGGGCAGTGTGGTGAGTGACCAGCATGGTGGCATGTCCCTACTATAAAGTCTCAATGCACCTTATCCATCTGCCATGAAAGCTGGGTTTAGAGATAAACATATGTTGCCAGCAGAGGTAGGCTGTGGAGGCCCGCAGCTGGTGATAAGGAGAGCCCAAGCCCAGCTAAGAGGGCTAGAGGGGGTTGCTGGCCCATGGCCCTGGGCGTGGCCTCCCTGGTGTATGAGGAGGGCCACCCAGCAGGGAAGGGAGGTACACATTGTGCAGGCAGCCAGAGCTGAGCAAGAGAGCAGGTTAAGAGGGTGAGGAGGAGTTGGTACACAGCAGGGCAAGGGGGCAGAGTCCTGAAGACAGGGATTATGGCCCTTAATGCTCATAAGAGCTGCTGCTATGGTGTGTCTACCAGTGACAGGCACGGTTCTGTTGACTTCACCCAGCTGGTCTTTATTGATCACCTCCTGTGATAAGTAAATAATCAATAAATGTAATGCTTTCTACTACAGGAAAAAGGCATTTTTAAAAAAAGAATAAATGTGACGCTTTCCTTGGAGCATCACTAAGAAGTCCATCTTGGTCCCTGCACTCACAGACCTTACAGTGCGGTGGGGGAGAGTTGGGTGGAGTGGGAGGCCTGGTGACGTCTTCCAGGCTGAGAGGAGAGCCAACGCCAGCAATAGAGTTGCTTGTATCTGGTAACAGGAAGACTTCCATCCATGACCTCGTTTAGTCCTTAGAGCCACCCCACGGAATGCTGCTGGCAGTGTTCCCCTTTGACAGGTGCAGAAGACATAGGTATGCCCCTGGGTATAGACAGTAGAAGGGTCTGGGTTCAGACTTGGGGCAGCATGGTTGACTGTGGAGCTCGTGATCTCCCCACTCGGTGCTGCCTCCCTCCACAGGGATCCATGCACCTATTGGCCAGGGATTCTCAGGGCGTGTCTCCTGCCAACCTGACGGGGTGTGGGGTGACCTCCCTGACTCCTCTTTCTGCTCACAGATCCTTAAGCTCCTGAAGGGCAAGGTGGTGGTGGGGCACGCGCTGCACAACGACTTCCAGGCGCTCAAGTATGTCCACCCTCGGAGCCAGACCCGGGATACCACCTATGTCCCAAACTTCCTCAGCGAGCCCGGCCTCCACACCCGGGCCCGGGTCTCTCTAAAGGACCTAGCCCTGCAGCTGCTGCACAAGAAGATCCAGGTGCGTGGTGGGAGAGTGACTGGAAGGGAGGGAGGCCCGCCTGGCCTCCATGCCACCTGAGCCACAGACAAGGCTTTGGGCTGTGTCTCCAGCCTCCTTGTCATTCTCTTCCCTAGTCCAGGTCCAGGGACCTTGCTTAAATGGGTCTCCCTCCTGTACACGCAGCTCCAGGTGTTTCTCTCCATGATCCTTCTTCCCCAGTGTGTACTGCGATTCTCCCAGAACACATTCTCCTAGGCCGATCTCTTCCAGATCTGTCCCCTGCCTAACTCTTGGTTCTTGCATCCCTGAAGCATGGTCTCCCATCCCCTACTACCAGACATAGAGCCTTAGATCAGGAGGAGCCAGTACCTCTTGCTCCTGTTGGGCTTCACATTTATTATTCATCTGATCTGCAAGCCTTTGAAGCAAGAGATTTTTAGCATGCCTTATATTTGAGGAAAACAGGCTTGGAGAAGCTGCATGGCTTATGGTGTACAGTTGAGGTTCCATCCCTTTTCTGTGAACCTCCATTCTGAGCATATGTATTCTTGGGCCTGCACAAAGAGCCCTGGGAAACTGGCCTTGCTTCTTGGGGTAACAGGCCTCTCACTAGGCCTGCAGGCAGTGATGTGTTGGCTCTCGTCAGTAGGTGGGCCAGCACGGGCACTCATCAGTAGAAGATGCCACGACAGCCATGGAGCTCTACCGGCTGGTGGAGGTGCAGTGGGAACAGCAGGAGGCCCGCAGCCTCTGGACCTGCCCCGAGGACAGAGAACCTGACAGCAGCACAGACATGGAACAGTACATGGAGGACCAGTACTGGCCCGATGACCTGGCCCACGGCAGCAGAGGAGGAGCCAGGGAGGCACAGGACAGAAGGAATTGAGAAGGGGGCGGGGCTCCCTGGCTGGGCTTCCGGTGTGGCCGGTAGGAAGTGGGGGCCAGGAGAGCAGCGGGCACTCCTTCCTGGGCAGGGTGGGGCAGGATGCAGTGAGCCAGCCCCAGGGCCAGAGGAGTTGGGGTCATCTGTTACCTTGACACCCTCTGCTCACAGCATAGCCCTCTCTCTCTCCAGGGCTGTTGGTTCTTTCTCCTGACTCCTGTGGTTTTGCTAATGGCACTTTACAGACTCCATGGAGATGTCAGGTGGACCATCTTCTAGGGCCCAGCAGGAGTAGGGAATGTGCCAACAGACTGCCCAGGTTGCAGTGGCCTTCCCCACCCCCCAGATCTCCTGAGTCATCATGCTGTGCTAATGAAAGGGATCATATCATCCTCTCTGGGGATGGTGGGTGGGGGTGTCAATATCCTGGAGCTCCCTTACCCCAACTCAGTGACTTGGGGTAAAGTTCTCTTCCTTTTGTTGCCTACCTCTTCCTCCACTCATTTGGGTTCAGAATAAACATGCCCTGAAGTTAAAGAGGAGTTAAGTCCTAAAGGAGGCATTTCTTCCCCACCTCCCTGACCTGGAACTCTGGCTACAGCCATTGTAGGAACTCCGTGCCTGGCCTGTCAGCTCCCTGCTAGGCTACAGTGGAATAGCAGAGCCCACAGGCTTCTCGTGGGGAGTTGGCTCCTTAACATTCTTGGCAACAGAAAGCCCCAGGCACAGCTCAGGGAGGAGGGAAGGCAGGTAAGCTTTGGACGAGAACTGGCATATTTATTTTGACCCAAATCAGGGATTTCCCCAGTCCGCCCAGTACTGGGCTCTTAAGCAAAAGTCTGAGAAACAAGACAGTGGTTTGAATTCTGGGGCCTTTGTGTAGGATTGTGCCTGACCTTTATTTATTTATTAAGAGCAGGGCCACTCGTCTAGGGGAGTGGAGTCTGCGTGTCTCCTGGGGCTGGGGCAGGGCATTGGCAGTTATGCAGTGGCCCTGAACCTGGTCTGGTGCCCCCGAACCTGGTCTGGTGCCCCCTCAGCTCTTTGACAATCACTGTGGCTGTTGGGTTTTCTCCTATTTCTAAAAATTTTCTCTTCTTTCCTAAGTGACAGTTTTGAAGTATTGGATAACCAAGAGCTCAGGTCACACAGACCTTGGAGCCCCATCTTTGCTTGCAGCTTAGCTTTGAGATACTAAGCAAGCGAGGGACTTCGCTCTTGAGCCTGTTTTTTCCTCATCTGTAAAATGGGGATAGTGGTACAGCCTACCTCATAGGGTTGTAATGAGCACTAAATGTGAAGTGCTTGGCACAGTGCCTGGCACATGGTGAGCCACAGCTACTGTGAGCTTCTGTTTATCCCCCTTTTTTTTTTAAGCCCAAAAAAGGGCCACAACATTGTTTATTCTTTGAGAATTTGTTGTAACTTCTTCAGGATAACACCTGAGTCCACAGGCTGAGCAGCTGTGGCCCAGACAGAACTGCTCCGGCTTGGCTGTTCCAGCAGGTGGGGCGCTGGCCTCGGTGAGGGCACAGCAGCAAGGTTCACGGATATCCGTGTGTCTTGTCTGTGGCCACCAGGCACAGGTTTGGCTTCCGGTCAGTGTCCCGACACTGTGCGGGAGGTGACAACAGAGCAAAGCAGCACAGGGGTCAGGGAGGTAGAGACACTGCTGAAATCACACTACCCCACCCTCAGCTGAAGCCCCACGTTCCACAAACTTGGGGTCATAGATTGTCCAGTCACTGGCTCCCTCCCTGTCAGCACAGCACAGAGGAAGGGGCTAACTGAATCTTTTACCACTTCTGGCCTGGCTCCAGAACTTTGTTCTAGATTCCTTAAAAGTCGGTAGCTGATGTCAAACTCAATTGAGCAGTAGCTTTGATCCCTTGGTCTGGGGGTCGAAGGAAGATGGCGCTGTTATCAGCGGGGAAATGTACTATTTAAGATCAGCTTTGTTGTAAAACCATTTGTTCTAGAATAAAACTCAATTGGAAAAGTGGGTGAAGTGGCCCTTCCTGTGAATTCTCAAGCTGGGATTGGAGGGTGGCTCACTGGGGGTTTGGGAGGGGGGCTGGGGCACTAAGCCTTGCTGGGTGCTTTGGCCTTCCGAGAAGGCAGTTTTCAAGAGGATGCAGTGGGCTCCAGCAAGAAACTAGCAGAGCTACAGAATTTAGATAATTTATTTCTTATTGCCCTATTACAGAGCACAAGTTTTGTGTTTTGTTTTTTGTTTGAGACAGGGTCTTACTCCCGTTGCCTGGGCTAGAGTGCAGGGTGCAATCATGGCTCACTGCAGCCTCGACTTCCCAGGCTCAGGAGATCCTCCCACGTTGGCCTCCCAAGTAGCTGGGATGACAGGCATGCGCCACCCTGCCCAGCTAATTTTTTTGGTATTTTTAGTAGAGACGGGGTTTCACCATGTTAGCCAGGCTGGTCTCAAACTCCTGGACTCAAGGAATCCACTCACCTCGGTCTCCCAAAGTGCTGGGATTACAAACAGGAGCCATCGCACCTGGCCATATTTGTTTTAACTTTTTTGTTTCTCCCTGAAGCTATGTACTCACTTAAAAAAAGTTTTTAATTGTAGTAGAATACACATAGAAAATTTACTATGTTAACTACTTTTAGTGTACAGTTCAATAGTGTTATGTCTGTATCCACATTGCTGTGCAACAGATCTCGAACTCTTTCATCTTGTGAAACTGAAACTTTCCATTTCCCCCTTTTTTCTTTTATTTCTTTTTTTTCTTGAGACAGAGTTTCACTCTTGTTGCCCAGGCTGGAGTGCAATGGCGTGATCTTGGCTTACCACAACCTCCACTTGCCGGGTTCAAGCAATTCTCCTGCCTCAGCCTCTCGAGTAGCTGGGATTACAGGCATGCGCCACCACGGCCGGCTAATTTTGTATTTTTAGTAGAGACAGGGGTTCTCCATGTTGGTCAGGCTGGTCTCGAACTCCCGACCTCAGGTGATCCCCCTGCCTCAGCCTCCCAAAGTGCTGGGATTACAAGTGTGAGCCACCACGCCCAGCAATTTCCCCCTTTTTTCAACCCCTGGCAACTACCATTCTACTTTCTACTTCTATGAATTTGACTAGATAGCTCATACAGGTGGAATCATACAGTATTTGTCACTTTGTGACTAGCTTATTTCACTTAGCACAGTGTCGTCATCCATGTTGTGGCATGTGTCAGAATTTTATTTTTTAAGAGACTCTTGCCCAGGCTGGACTCAAACTCCTGGGCTCAAGTTATCCTCTTGTCTCGGCCTCCTAAGTAGCTGGGACTACAGGCATGTGCCCCCATGCCTGGCAACTATTTTTTTTATTTTTATTTTTTAGAGACGGGGTCTCATCATGTTGCCCGGGCTGGTCTTGAATTCCTGGCCTCAAGTGATCCTCCTGCTTTGGCCTCCCAGCATGCTGGGATTACAGGAGTGAGCCACTGCACCTGGCTAGAATTTTCTTTTTAAGGCTGAATGATCCTTTGTATGTATATACCATGCTTTGTTTATCCATTCATCTGTCAGTCAACAATACTTAGGTTACTTCCCCCTTGGCTGTTGTGAATAATGCAGCTATGAACATGCTGAAAGTGTTCCCAAGTGTACAAATACCTCTCCAAGACCCTCCTTTCAATTCATTTGAATATATACCCAGCAGGGGAATTGCTGGATTATATGGTAATTTTTTTTTTTTTTTTTTTTTTGAGACAGAGTCTCACTCTTGTCATCCAGGCTGGAGTGCAATGGCACGATCTTGGCTCACTGCAACATCTGCCTCCCGGGTGCAAGCTATTCCCCTGTCTCAGCCTTCCAAGTAGATGGGATTACAGGCGCATGCCACCACGCCCTGCTAATTTGTGTACTTTTACTAGAGACGGGGTTTCGCCATGTTGGCCAGGCTGGTCTGGAACTCCTGACCTCAGGTGATCCACCCGCCTCGGCCTTCCGAAGTGCTGGGATTACAGGCGTGAGCCACCGCGCCTGGCCTATAGTTCGTTTTTTTTGAGGAACTGCTGTACTGTTTTCTGTAGTAGCTGTACCATTTTACATTCCCACCAACAGTGAACAAGGGTTTCAGTTTCTCCACGTCCTTGCCAACATTTTTTTCTGTTTTTCCATAGCAGCCATCCTAATGGGTATGAGATGATGTGGTTTGGATTTGCATTTCCCTAATCATTAGTAATATTGAGCATCTTCTTACATGCTTTTTGGTATACAGTTCCTTTTTAACTAATTTTCTTAACATGTGTTTTATAATATGTATCTATTAGCATAGCTTTACATGTATTAAACCACATGAAATTGCTAATATTCTAGTTTTTTGCTTTTTGTTTTTGTTTTTGAGACAGGGTTTCACTTGTCACCCAAGCTGGAGTACAGTGGTACAGTCTTGGCTCACTGCAACCTCAACCTCCCAGGCTGAAGTGATCCTCCAGCCTAAGCCTCCCAAGTATAATAGCTGGGACTACAGGTGCCTGTCACCATACCTGGCTGATTTTTTATATTTTTAGTAGAGACGAGGTCTTCTATGTTGCCCAGGCTGGTCTTGAACCCTTGGGCTCATGGGATCTGCCCACCTTGGCCTCCCAAAGTGCTGGGATTACAGGCGTGAGCCACCGTGCCCGGCCACACTGTTTCTTATGGTTCAACCTTTAGTATATACAGTTGACCCTTGAACAACATAGGGATTGGGTGTTGACTCCCCACACAGTCAAAAATGTGCATGTAACATGATTCCCCAAAAATTCAACTAATAGCCTACTTTTGATTGGAAGCCTTACTGATAACAGGTAGCCAAATAACACATATTTTATATGTTATATGTATTATATACTGTATTCTTATAATCAAGTGAAAGAAAAAATGATAAGGAAGATAAAATATATTTACTGTATTTATCGGTATTGTAAGGTTTTTACTGTATTTACATATGAGATGAACCATCTGTCTGAAATGGCAGCAACCACAGCTGTAGACTTCAATCTGTGGTACATATCAAGCAATTCAGCTTTTTCTTGTAATGTCACGACTTGTTTTCTGCTTCTTGGGAGCACTTCCAGCATCAGTAGTGGCACTTCATATGGGTCCCGTGGTGGGATTCAAGGTTTACAGTATTGCACTAAGCATGATGAAAAATACCACAAAAACTGCAAGAAATCACTTTTTCCATCTTACTGGGATACCAGATGTCCTGGATATGAACTGCTGAAGCGGGGATGGTTAGTGTCACACACGTTTTAAGCAGATACTTGCAGCGCTTGAGCTCACTACAGTAACAACAGGAAGTGGCTACATTAACAGCACACTGTGTACTATAGTTAATTTTATGCAGTTACGGTTTCAGACTGCATCCCGACATTGGTTTACATTTCTCTTGACTGAGAATGGTGCCACGTGTGGTCTGTAAGTAGGTAAGTTGTGTTAAGTTTTACCTTTTAATAATAGATGTGCATATTTTATGGTAGTAAGTGATAAAATAGACTAGTATTTACATGTATTTTATACATTCATGACATAACTAGCTTCTTAATTTCTTTGATATTTCTAGGCTGTGCAATTCATCTGAGTTTTTTCAGATTGTTGAAAAATCTCTCCCAAAATTTCCAATATATTTATTGAAAAAAAATCTGCATGTAAGTGGACCTGTGCAGTTCAAGCCCATGTTGTTCAAGGGCCAACCACAATTTAGGAATACACATACACATTTTAGGCGTACATGCCCAGCAGGACTGGAGATGGCTGGGCTGGGAGAGCGTGTCCCTTGTGGGGAGAGGGGCCTCTCGCCCTCCAGTGTGAGTTATCTCAGCCTGAGGCCAGGGCTGTGGATCCAGAGAGGGCCACAGAGTGGCCGACTTGTACCTGTTATGGTCATTACAGGTGGTCAGCTGTAGCTGGATGTGTGCCTTGAAAGGCTGACAAGTTTGCCCAGAGTGACTCACCTACTGTCACCTGATCCAACAAGATTTGTGGGCGTAGCCTGCCGATGGGTGACGCCAGTTAAAGGTAGAGCGTCGGCACCGGGAAACCCTGGCTGGGGTCGGGCTTCTCTCTGGGTGCTGGGCCACCGGTGCCTGGCGTCCAACATCAGAGCACACAATACACTTGAAAAACAGTTCAGCTGGACCCAGGCAGGGTTCTAGGTGCTGGGGCCCCAGCTTTGAACTACACAGATGGCAGGGGGAACAGTAAATGAACAAGTAAAATACAGTTTCAGAGGGTGCTAATTCCTATGGGAAAAGGCCAGAGAAGGGGATAGGAAGTAAACTTTTAGTTTTTAAAGATAAGGTCTCCCTATGCTGTCCAGGCTGGAGTGTATTGGCACTGTCATAGCCTCAAACTCCTGGGTGCAATTGATCCTCCCAGCTTAGTCTCTGGAGAAGCTAGCACTACAGGTGTGATTCACCACAATGGATTATTTTTTAATTTTAGAGATGAGATCTCCCTGTGTTGCTCAGGCTGGTCTCGTATTCCTGGCCTCAAGCAAATCCGCCTCAGCCTAGAGTAACTGGGATTATAGACACTAGCCATCGCCCTGGCAGGAAGTGCGGTTTTAAATAGAGAGGTCAGGGACAGCTTCATGGAAAGACGTCATGGAATGGGAGCAATGTGACCCCCCAGGCCACACTGGAAGACCTTTCAAGAGTAAGGGGACAGCAAATGCCTGGGCCTTGAGACAGGAGCATGACCAGAATGTTGGAGGAAGACAGAAAGAGCCAGTGTGGTTGGAAGTGTGGGAGGTGGGAATGGTAAGGGCATGGGAGAGGGGCTTACCTTTGTAGCACTGCCTGTCTCTTCCACCTGAAGCAGAGACCTGATCTTACTGGTCCCTCTGGCCATCAGACCTAGTCCTTGGGAGATGCAGGGGGTTTCAGAACAACCTGCTGATGGTTTGGCAGAAGTCACCATGTGCATAAACCAAAGCCCTGGATGTGGGTTTAAACCTAAAAGAAAGGCCTTAAATTGGATAGTGATGCAAGATGAGGTTGGGAAGGCTGGTGGACTGATGGAAGAGGGTCTGGAAACTGCCTGGAGTTGAGATTTAATTGTTTTTTTTTTTTTTTGGACACCAGGAAATCACAAAATTTCTTGAGCAGAGAAGTGCCTCTGTGATGAACAGTACAAGAGATTAGATTTTGGGAAATGTAACATGGTAGGACTCAAAGGACCCTTTTGAGCAGGGCATGAAGATGGAGGTAGGAGACCCGGGAGCGACTCCTGCGGCCACACAGGCCAGGCAGGTGAGGACTAGGGTAGGGCTTCCACAGGAAAGGGGAAACGGTAAGAATTAGAGGCAGCTCAGGTGAGACAGAGCAGGCGCAGAACCATGGGGAAAATATTGGAGGAGTGGGATGTGTTCTGACTAAGACCCGAGGAGGTGAGCAGAGGTGGAGGTGTGAGGGGTTGCAGCAAACATGTTCCTGTCTGAGGAGCACCACGGGGCACTGGGGGGTCCTATGGGGATTGTAGAATCAAAGCTATGATTGGATCTTTAGGGGGTTACTTTTTAAGTGCATGTTTCCATAAAGTAACAGGAATGTTACTTCATTTCCTCCTAAATCAGGGTAACCTTTATGCATTTGAAAAGCATAAAGTCCCCACACAGTCTGGATTAAAGCAAAAGTTGCTTATTCAGGATGGGAATCAAAAACTCACACCTCAAATTTGCATCCAGTGAACAGTAAGCAGGAGCAGTGCTTTCTCATGAAGACGTATTTCAGTCTTTGGTTTTATTTTTGAGGTTTGTTAAAGTTGGGCATCCAAATCCCACTTGGTGACAATACTACAGACTTGGGGAAGTTACTTTTCAAACCACAAATCTTCATGACACTGGGAGGCAGTCAGATTGGAGGGATCAGTGTGGATTCTGCACAGATCTGGGGTAGGAGGCAAGCGTGGGGAACGCTCAGCTTATTGTTGGATCTCACCACAGTGAAAGACAAGCACTTTCCTCATTGAAAGTTGATTTTCTTTTTGCCCCAGTTGTAACTCATTTGACATTCACTAAATACCGAGCCCTCCCTATCTGGCAGGCACTGTTCTAAGAGCTCAAAGTCCTAGCCTGGGAGAGTGTGGACCCAAGGAAGTGTGGCCGGGCTGGTGGGGCCTCCCCAAAGGCCTGCTTCTCCTTCACCCTCACAGAGTCAGCCCCACTGGAGGCAGAGCTCACTGAGGCATCTGGAACCCACGGAGGCCTGTAAGGGCTCCCTCGCTGCTCCTTGCCTTCCCTGGGTTGGAAGTGGGGGCTAGCCACTGCCACCACAAGTTTCTCCTGCCCGTTCCAATAAAAGCCTGTATGTCCCAAGAGCCAGCTTCCCTGCCCCCATAAGAGACCACTGAGTATCAGACTGGTAGCAGGCTCCAGAAGTTAGTTGTGGGACATTCCCTGAGCTCCAGTCCTGGGGATGTTTATTCTCTGGGCGGAGGGTGAGAAAGGAAACAAAGATGTTGCAATCCACTCCACGAATGTCAAATGCGTCATCTGAGGAGGGGGAGGGCTGGGGCAAAGGAGGGGCACCCTGACATGGAGCCTGCCAGCTCCGTCAGCCCTGACTCGGCCCGGAGCTGAGCTCCCCACCTGCCGGTAGCCCAGGAGATGGAGCAGCCCAGCCCACGTGCCCGGCCTTCCGCCCCTGACTTCACTTGATAACAAACTAGAAACTGAAACAGGGTCGGGATGCCGGCTTGGAGTTAGAGATGAGTCACTGCTGAGAGCAGCTGCAGTAGCTGAGCAGTGGCAGCAGAGAGGCAGACGTGAGCTGAGGGCGCAGAGGCAGGCAGGTGAGAGTGGGAGCTGGAGCAGCAGCTGGGGAGGCAGCGGGAGGGGCCTTCCCGGTCCCCAGGCTGCGGGGCAGGCCAGAGGCCCTGGGACACACAGGCAGGGTAAGGCAGGGGAGGGGGAGGCAAGAGGCCAGCTTCCACTGTGGCCAGGTGGTGTTGGAAACAAAGGGCAGGGCGGAGGGTAAGGCCAGCTGGGGTTCGCTGAGGACACCTGGAGGCTTGGTTTGCCCAAGCGTGAGACTGCCCCCCATACCCCTCTCTCCAGCATCTCTGAGGGTCCCCAAGGAACATGGCTGGGAGCCGTGAGGTGGTGGCCATGGACTGCGAGATGGTGGGGCTGGGGCCCCACCGGGAGAGTGGCCTGGCTCGTTGCAGCCTCGTGAACGTCCACGGTGCTGTGCTGTACGACAAGTTCATCCGGCCTGAGGGAGAGATCACCGATTACAGAACCCGGGTCAGCGGGGTCACCCCTCAGCACATGGTGGGGGCCACACCATTTGCCGTGGCCAGGCTAGAGGTGAGTGAAGGCCAGGCCAGCAGGGGCTTCGGAAATAACCCCTCTCCCACTTCCCTGGCCCCTCTCCCCTGGTGCCCATCTGTGACCTGTGACCCCACTTGTAAGATTTCCCACACTGCTGTTGGGAGAAAGCCGGTGATGTCTCCATCACATCCTGGAGAAGGCTTCCTGTCTTCAGAGAACCATAGACTCACATCTGGAAGCCGCCTTTGGTGCATCTATCTGGATCTGGTCCAACTTGCCAGTCTTAAAATGGGGAAACTGAGTTCCCCCACACAGTGACTTGGGGTCTACATTCCCCATTCTTCCCTCTACCCCAGGCTGCCACTGGTGAGACCTGTGGGGAAATGAGAGGATTCTTGGCTGAGGCCCTGGCAACAGGCTTTGGCCCTCCCAGTCCTGGAGAACAGGCTGAGCCTCGGGCTGAGGACCTTGCTCTCAGGCTAGCATTCTGACCCAGAGTAGGCTGTCTGCTCAGTTTGAATCCTGAGTTCGTGGTCCAGGGATTTCCTGCACTCTTGCTCTTAGCTGATTGTGAGGTCATCTCCCCGTCTCACTTTCTGTTTCTCTGAATTACTAAGTGGAAAGCAAAACTTAAAGGTGTCGACACGGTTAGCCACCCCTGGGAAATCTCAGAAGGGCAGGCGAGCTCGTCAGTTTCTAGACACCATGGTAGGGTTTGAGGGAGTCCAAGAAGAACACAGGTTCCTCTCAGCAGCACACACCCAATCCGTGCCAGGCTCCAGGTGCTGGGGATGAAATGACAACAATAGCTACTATTGACTGAGCACTCACTATGCACTGGCCGCTCCCCTAAGCACTGGCCATTCCTGAGCTCATTCACTCCTCACAAACAGCCCTGCCAGGCAGGTCCTCAGGAACTGTTAACGCAGAGTTAAGAGGGTCAGTTTCAATCTCAGTTCCCATTACTTAACAGCTAAGGTACCTTGGACAAGTTACTCAACCTCTTTGTACCCAGTAAAAGAAAAGAAGGATAATAGTAGTAGCAACTTTGTTGGGTTATTGCGAGGATTGAGAAAGGGTCTAGATAGAGTACCTAAATAGGTACTCAAAAAAATGTTAGCTATTGGCTGGGTGCAGTGGCTCACATCTATAATCCAAGCACGGTGGGAGGCGGAGGCAGATGGGTGGCTTGAGCTCAGGAGTTCAAGACCATCCTGGGCAACACAGAGAAACCCCATCTCTACAGAAAAAAGTACAAAAGTTAGCTGGGCATGGTGGCACATGCCCATGGTCACAGCTACTCCAGCAGCTGGGATCGCTTGAGCTCAGAAGGTCAAGGCTACAGTGAGCCAAGATGGCACCACTGCACTCCAGCCTGGGCAACAGAGCCAGAAAAAAAAAAAAGTTAACTATTATGATTGTTTTTTTGTTTGTCTGTTTTATTATTATTATTATTATTTTAACCGGAGTCTCGCTCTGTCACCCAGGCTGGAGTGCAGTGACATGATCTTGGCTCTCTGCAACCTCTGCCTCCAGGATTCAAGTGGTTCTCTGGCCTCAGCCTCCCAAGTAACTGGGACTACAGGCACCCGCCACCATGCCCGGCTAATTTTTTTTTGCATTTTTGGTAGAGATGGGGCTTCACCATGTTGGCCAGGCTGGTCTCGCTCGAACTCCTGACCTCAGGTGATCCGCCCACCTCGACCTCCCAAAGTCCCAGGCATGAGCCACCGCATCTGGCCATGGTTGTTTACCTTATTATCCCCATATTACAGATGAGGAAACTGGGGCTCGCTTGATTATTAGTTTGTTAGGGCTGCCATAACAAAGCACCACACACTGGTGGCTTAAACAACAGGAATGTCCTGTCTCGGGGTTCTGGAGGCTGCAGTCTGAGATCCAGGTGTCGCCCAGGTTGGTTCCTTTTGAGGGTTGTGAGTGGGAATCTGTTCCCTGCCCCTCTCCCAGATTCTAGGGGTTGTTGTCAAAGCTTTGGGGTACCTCGGCTTATAGATGCCTCACTCAGATCTCTGCCTTCATGTTCACATGGCATTTTCTCTGTGTGTGTCCAAACTTCCTCTTTTTATTTTTTATTTTTGAGATGGAGTCTTGCTCTGTCGCCCAGGCTGGAGTGCAGTGGCAGGATCTGGGCTCACTGCAACCTCTGCCTCCCAGGCTCAAGTGATTCTCCTGCCTCAGCCTTCTGAGTAGCTGGGACTACAGGCACGAGCCACCACACCCAGCTAATTTTTGTATTTTTAGTAGAGATGGGGTTTTACCATGTTGGCCAGGCTAGACTCAAGCGATCCGCCTGCCTTGGCCTCCCAAAGTGCTGGGATGACAGGCATGAGCCACTGCACCTGGTTAGCTTCCTCTTTTTTTTTTTTTTTTTTTTTTTTGAGACAGTGTCACTCTGTTGTCTAGGCTGGACTGCAGTGGCACGATCTCGGCTCACTGCAATCTCCACCTCTTGGGTTCAAGCGATTTTCCCGCCTCAGCCTCCCAAGTTGTAGTATAGGCATCCGCCAGCACTCCTGGCTAATTTTTTATTTTTAGTAGAGACGGGGTTTCGCCCTGTTGCCCAGGCTGGTCTTGAACTCCTGACCTCAGGTGATCTGCCCTCCTTGGCCTCCCAAATTGCTGGGATTACAGGTGTGAATCACTGTGCCCAGCCAACTTCCTCTTTTTCAAAGGACACCAGTCATATTGGATTATGAGCCCACCCTACTACTCCGGTGTGACTTCATCCTACCTTAACTAATTCTATCTGCAATGACCTTATTTCCAAATAAATCACGTTCTGAGGTATTGGGGGTTAGGAGTTTAACATATGAATCTGAGAGAGCGGGACACAGTTCAACCCATAAACTGAGTAACTTACGCTGTTAAGATAGATGGAATATGGGACAACTGCTCAGGACTCCAAACTCAGGCTTACAGTCTCTAGAACTATGCTGTCCAGTGGGGTCCCCAGCAGCTATATGCTGCTAGTAGACTGAATTCAGACCTGGAGTGTAGCTGGTTTGAACTGAGATGTGCTGTAAGTGTAAAGTCCACACTGGATTTTTTGTTGTTGGTGTTGTTTTGAGACGAAGTCTCGCTCTATCGCCCAGGCTGGAGTGTGGTGGCGCGATCTCGGCTCACTACAACTTCCATCTCCCAGGTTCAAGGGAGTCTCCCGCCTTGACCTCCCAAGTAGCCTCCCAAGTAGCTGTGCACCACCACGCCTGGCTAATTTTTGTATTTTCAGTAGAGACGGGGTTTCACCATGTTGCCAGGCTGGTCTCGAAAGCCTCACCTCAAGTGATCCACCCACCTCAGCCTCCCAAAGTGCTGGGATTACAGCCATGAGCCACTGCATCTGGCTGAAGCCTTGTATTTAAAAAAGAGACAGGCCAGATGCAGTTGTTCATGGCTGTAATCCCAACACTTTGGGAGGCCAATGCAGAAGGATGGCTTGAGCCCAGGAGTTTGAGACCAGCCTGGGCAAGATGGTGAGATCTCCTCTACAAAAAAAATAAATAAATAAAATAAAAATTAGCCAGACATGGTGGTGCATACCTGTAGTCCCAGCTACTCGAGGAGGCTGAGGTGAAGTATTGCTTGAGCCCAGGAGTTTGAGGCTGTACTGAGCTATGATCATGCCACTGCACTGCAGCCTGGGTAAGAGAGACCCTGTCTCTATTAAAAAATAATAATAATTAAAATATTAAAAAGAGCCATAAAATGTCTCAATAACTTTTATATTGATTACCTGTTGAAATGATAGTATTTTGGATATGTTAGGTTAAATAAAACATTAAAATTAATTTCACCTATTTACTTTTTACGTTTTGAAATATGGCTGTTGGGTGATATAAAATTACATTTGTGGGCCAGGTGCAGTGGTTCACACCTGTAATCTCAGCACTTTGGGAGGCTGAGGCAGGTGGATCACTTGGGGTCAGGAGTTCAAGACCAGCCTGGCCAACATGGTGAAAACCCATCTCTACTGAAAATGCAAAAATTAGCCGGGTGTGGTGGTGGGTGCCTGTAATCCAAGCTACTCAGGAGGCTGACGCAGGAGAATCGCTTAAACCCTGGAGGCGGAAGTTGCAGTGAGCCAAGATCGTGCCACTGCCACTCCAGCCTGGGCGACAGAGCGAGACCCCATCTCAAAAAACAAAAAAAAATTACATCTGTGGCTTGCATTATATTTCTATTGGACAACACTGTTCTAGAAGTACAGATTGAGTAGCCCTTATCTGAAATGCTGGGGACCAGAAGGGTTTTGGATTTTGGATTTGGGATTTTTTTGGATTTTGGAATATTTGCATTATACTTACTGGTTGAGCATCCCAAATTTGAAAATCTAAAATTTGAAATGTTCCAATGAGCATTTCCTTTGAGCGTCATGTTGGCACTCAGAAAGTTTAGGATTCTGGAGCATTCGTATTTGGGATGCTCTACCTGTATCAACAGTACAGTGTGGGAACCCTGGAGATGGTCACAGTACATTATCATGGTTCTGGAAAGACTCCGTGAAGCTGGTGGTATTTGAAAGGGGTGGAGGAGAGTCTATGTAGGGAATTAAGTGGGCCATAGGGAGCCATTGAAGATTCTTGAGCAATGCATGGGAGGATAAAAACCAGTTTCAAGAAAACTAGAATGGGAATACCATGCAGGATAGATGGGAGTGAGAAAAGAGATGATGGTAAGAGTCAGAGGCTGGGCATGGTGGTTCACACCTGTAATCCCAGCACTTTGGGAGGCCGAGGTGGGCAGATCACCAGAGGTCGGGAGTTTGAGATCAGCCTGGCTAACATGGTGAAACCCCGTCTCTACTAAATATACAAAATTAGCTGGGCATGGTGGCATGTGCCTGTAATGTAGCTACTTGGGAGGCTGAGGCAGGAGAATTGCTTGAACCCGGGAGGCGGAGGTTGCTGTGAGCTGGGATCGTGCCACTGCACTCCAGCCTGGGCGACAAAGTGAGACTTAGTCTCCAAAAAAAAAAAAAAAAAAGAAAAGAAAAAAAAAAGAGTCAGAGGCCCTAGGGAGCAGTTACAAGGGCCTGCATCATCTTTGGCAGACAGAGAATTGGAGTGAAGAAAACGTTAGGAAAGGAAGAAAACGTTTGGAGAGTCACCAGAAAGGTGAGGGCAACATGAAGAAGAGGTGGGAGTCTGTTCAGGTGCTGATGGGAGGCCCAGGGACACCACAAGGAGCTCCCCGCCCTCAGATTCCCACTGAGCAGTCAGGGTGGGCAGTATGTCCCTCTCCTTCCTCCTTGTCCCCAATTTCCCTCCCCATCAGACAGACAGAAAGGGGCAGAGGAGCCCAGAGCAGGGGGAAAGGAGGTAGTAGAGCACTACCTCTCCCAGTCCCTGTACATCCAGACCTGGAAAACCGCAATTCCCTGGGCACCCTTGAGCATTGGCCTAGGGGCCTGGACGCCTCAGTCTTCATCCACATTTGGTGCAGAAATGCTTTTGTTTCTCAGTTAGAGGATATGCCAACTCCACTCTTTAAGTGTGTGACACGGAACCCTGCTCAGACTGGGCACTTGATAGCCACTGAACGATGAGGCAGGGGTTCAAAGACCAGGCAGGTCTTTGGAACCACATCCGGGCTTCTCAGTTCCTGCTCCATCACCTATAGGTTTGTACAATTGTCAGCAAGTTATTGAATCTTTCCGAGGCTCCATTTCCTAATCATAAAAGAGAACTCCTAGTGCCTCCTCCCTGG